>NC_090828.1:108343844-108943844 GCF_028021215.1 Eschrichtius robustus
TCGCCCACAAAAATATTGAGGGAAGGCAACGAAGAGGATTTGAAAGCAAGGCAGAATTGCAGGAAACAGATTTCAGGAGGTAGATTCGAATCGCCTTTAAAGCACAGGAAAAGCGGCAAAACCTCGACAATGATGCCCTTGGCCAAAAAGGGCGTATGCGTTTTTTCCTGAATATATTCAGGAAAAAACGCATACGCCCTTTTTGGCCAACCAAGCAACCTGGAAAGGCAAATCAGCGCTACAAAGAAGTCTCGCTTCCCATCGGTCAAAAGGGCCATGCTGAATAAAGTGTCAAAACCAGAAATGCAGGAGAGGCCATGGAGAAATGGGAGCCTTGCTACGCTGATGGGCGGGATGTAAATTGCCAACAGCCACTCTGGAGAAGTGTACGGTGTGTCCTGAAACATCTAAAAAACTCGGCTTAGACAGCATAGGGCACTTCCACTCATGGGCGTCTAATTTGGGAAAACTAAAAATCAGCAAGGCACAGGCACTCCAAAGTTTAGGGTTGCTCTGTTGACAAAAACCTCCACTTCATTCCACCTTAAATATCCCAGGAAAGAGAAAAATGGATAAAGAAGTTGTGGTCCTTAGGTACAATGGAATATCACTCAGCCATGAAATCAACGTCATAAGGCTAGTAGCAGCACAATGAGTGGATTCAGGTACGACGGTTGTAAGTGAAGTAAGTCACACAGAAAAAGACACTAATCATAAGATATCACTTATAGAGGGAAAGTAAAAACCGCTACACTTGAACTGAATTACAAAACAGAACAGAATCACACATTTAGAAAACACACTATGGCTGCCTAACGGGAAAGGCGAGGTGGGGTGATGCATAAAACAAGGGTTTCAAATTAGCTCAGATACCGTTCCATAAACCCAATATGTAATAGACAAGACCTACTGCTTGCTCAGTGAACTGGACTCAACACCCCCTATTCACCGCCCAAGAATAGATCTGACTAGTAAAAATCTTCAAACCTATGTATTGATATCTCTCTGGAAGGGAGTCAAGTGGGTGTAAAGCGGCATAAACACAGCAGTGAAAAGCAGCTAAACCCCATTAGGAAAATCAATTACATTTAAAAACCCGTGAAACAAAGACAGTGAAAGAGAGAGAAATTCTTACAAAATTCGTTCAGGGGAGGTGATGCCACCTGGATTGACCATATCTAGACCCACAGCTGATTGAGACATAAGCGTGGACACTCTTGGGGCTGAGAGGTTTGGTGAGGTTGGGTGAGCAAACGCAGACCCTTTAAAGTAATATTGCGTGGTACCCGTCTGATGGGTCCCAAATCTCCAGGTTCAAGGGCATCTTCCTACATCGAAAACATGCATGAGAAACCCAGAAGATGGTACACCGTGTGATCGGGAAAGGTTTCTAAAACGCACCTTATTTCTCATCTCCTTGTCCTCGGGGTCGCCATTCCAGCCGCTTTACTAGCAATGTCCCTCCTTGGAGAATCAGCACTTTAACCTCCTGTTCCGTACAGGTTGCAATTTGTCCTGAGGATGAACGGCAAGAGGGGGAACCAATGAGCGACTAGCTCTAGGTGTTGGGAAAGGCACAGGTCACTCTATTTTCCCATCAGGAAGAAGAATTAACCACAGGCTCTGCCTGCCGCCCGGCACCAGAAAAGGGCCTGAAGCAATCCTACGCTTTTGAGGCCAGCTCCCAAAAAAGCGAGTTGAAAAATGGAGCTCAGGGGCACTGCAAATCACAAACCTGCAGAGTTAGAAATGATAACTCTCGCCCACTAATATATTGAGGGAAAGCAACGAAGAGGATTTGAAAGCAAGGCAGAATTGCAGGAAACAGATTTCAGGAGGTAGATTTGAATCGCCTGTAAAGCACAGGAAAAGCAGCAAAACCTCGACAGTGATGCCCTTGGCCAAAAAGGGCGTATGCGTTTTTTCCTGAATATATTCAGGAAAAAACGCATACGCCTTTTTTGGCCAACCAAGCAACCTGGAAAGGGAAATCAGCGCTACAAAGAAGTCTCGCTTCCCATCGGTCAAAAGGGCCATGCTGAATAAAGTGTCAAAACCAGAAGTGCAGGAGAGGCCATGGAGAAATGGGAGCCTTGCTACGCTGATGGGCGGGATGTAAATTGCCAACAGCCACTCTGGAGAAGTGTACGGTGTGTCCTGAAACATCTAAAAAACTCGGCTTAGACAGCATAGGGCACTTCCACTCATGGGCGTCTAATTTGGGAAAACTAAAAATCAGCAAGGCACAGGCACTCCAAAGTTTAGGGTTGCTCTGTTGACAAGAACCTCCACTTCATTCCACCTTAAATATCCCAGGAAAGAGAAAAATGGATAAAGAAGTTGTGGTCCTTAGGTACAATGGAATATCACTCAGCCATGAAATCAACGTCATAAGGCTAGTAGCAGCATGATGAGTGGATTCAGGTACGACGGCTCTAAGTGAAATAAGTCACACAGAAAAAGACACTAATCATAAGATATCACTTATAGAGGGAAAGTAAAAACCGCTACACTTGAACTGAATTACAAAACAGAACAGAGTCACACATTTAGAAAACACACTATGGCTGCCTAACGGGAAAGGAGAGGTGGGGTGATGCCTAAAACAAGGGTTTCAAATTAGCTCAGATACCGTTCCATAAACCCAATATGTAATAGACAAGACCTACTCCTTGCTCAGTGAACTGGACTCAACACCCCCTATTCACCGCCCAAGAATAGATCTGACTAGTAAGAATCTTCAAACCTATGTATTGATATCTCTCCGTAAGTGAGTCAAGTGGGAGTAAAGCAGCATAAACACAGCAGTGAAAAGCAGCTAAACCCCATTAGGAAAATCAATTACTTTAAAAAACCCGTGAAACAAAGACAGTGAAAGAGAGAGAAATTCTTACAAAATTCGTTCAGGGGCTGTGATGCCACCTGGATTGACCATATCTAGACCCACAGCTGATTGAGACATAAGGGTGGACACTCTTGGGGCTGAGAGGTTTGGTGAGGTTGGGTGAGCAAACGCAGACCCTTTAAAGTAATACTGCGTGGTACCCATCCCATGGGTCCCAAATCTCCAGGTTCAAGGGCATCTTCCTACATCGAAAACATGCATGAGAAACCCAGAAGATGGTACACCGTGTGATCGGGAAAGGTTTCTAAAACGCACCTCATTTCTCATCTCCTTGTGCTCGGGTTCGCCATTCCAGCCACTTTAATAGCAATCTCCCTCCTTGGAGAATCAGCACGTTTAACCTCCTGTTCCGTACAGGTTGCAATTTGTCCTGAGGATGAACGGCAAGAGGGGGAACCAATGAGCGACTAGCTCTAGGTGTTGGGAAAGGCACAGGTCACTCTATTTTCCCATCAGGAAGAAGAATTAACCACAGGCTCTGCCTGCCGCCCGGAACCAGAAAAGGGCCTGAAGCAATCCTACGCTTTTGAGGCCAGCTCCCAAAAAAGCGAGTTGAAAAATGGAGCTCAGGGGCACTGCAAATCAGAAACCTGCTGAGTTATAAATGATAACTCTCGCCCACAAAAATATTGAGGGAAAGCAACGAAGAGGATTTGAAAGCAAGGCAGAATTGCAGGAAACAGATTTCAGGAGGTAGATTCGAATCGCCTGTAAAGCACAGGAAAAGAGGCAAAACCTCGACAGTGATGCCCTTGGCCAAAAAGGGCGTATGCGTTTTTTCCTGAATATATTCAGGAAAAAACGCATACGCCCTTTTTGACCAACCAAGCAACCTGGAAAGGCAAATCAGCGCTACAAAGAAGTCTCGGTTCCCATCGGTCAAAAGGGCCATGCTGAATAAAGTGTCAAAACCAGAAATGCAGGAGAGGACATGGAGAAATGGGAGCCTTGCTACGCTGATGGGCGGGATGTAAATTGCCAACAGCCACTCTGGAGAAGTGTACGGTGTGTCCTGAAACATCTAAAAAACTCGGCTTAGACAGCATAGGGCACTTCCACTCATGGGCGTCTAATTTGGGAAAACTAAAAATCAGCAAGGCACAGGCACTCCAAAGTTTAGGGTTGCTCTGTTGACAAGAACCTCCACTTCATTCCACCTTAAATATCCCAGGAAAGAGAAAAATGGATAAAGAAGTTGTGGTCCTTAGGTACAATGGAATATCACTCAGCCATGAAATCAACGTCATAAGGCTAGTAGCAGCATGATGAGTGGATTCAGGTACGACGGTTCTAAGTGAAATAAGTCACACAGAAAAAGACACTAATCAGAAGATATCACTTATAGAGGGAATGTAAAAACCGCTACACTTGAACTGAATTACAAAACAGAACAGAGTCACACATTTAGAAAACACACTATGGCTGCCTAACGGGAAAGGCGAGGTGGGGTGATGCATAAAACAAGGGTTTCAAATTAGCTCAGATACCGTTCCATAAACCCAATATGTAATAGACAAGACGTACTGCTTGCTCAGTGAACTGGACTCAACACCCCCTATTCACCGCCCAAGAATATATCTGACTAGTAAGAATCTTCAAACCTATGTATTGATATCTCTCCGTAAGTGAGTCAAGTGGGAGTAAAGCGGCATAAACACAGCAGTGAAAAGCAGCTAAACCCCATTAGGAAAATCAATTACTTTTAAAAACCCGTGAAACAAAGACAGTGAAAGAGAGAGAAATTCTTACAAAATTCGTTCAGGGGCTGTGATGCCACCTGGATTGACCATATCTAGACCCACAGCTGATTGAGACATAAGGGTGGACACTCTTGGGGCTGAGAAGTTTGGTGAGGTTGGGTGAGCAAACACAGACCCTTTAAAGTAATACTGCGTGGTACCCGTCTGATGGGTCCCAAATCTCCAGGTTCAAGGGCATCTTCCTACATCGAAAACATGCATGAGAACCCCAGAAGATGGTACACCGTGTGATCGGGAAAGGTTTCTAAAACGCACCTCATTTCTCATCTCCTTGTGCTCGGGTTCGCCATTCCAGCCGCTTTACTAGCAATCTCCCTCCTTGGAGAATCAGCACGTTTAACCTCCTGTTCCGTACAGGTTGCAATTTGTCCTGAGGATGAACGGGAAGAGGGGGAACCAATGAGCGACTAGCTCTAAGTGTTGGGAAAGGCACAGGTCACTCTATTTTCCCATCAGGAAGAAGAATTAACCACAGGCTCAGCCTGCCGCCCGGAACCACAATAGGGCCTGAAGCAATCTTACGCTTTTGCGGCCAGCTCCCAAAAAAGCGAGTTGAAAAATGGAGCTCAGGGGCACTGCAAATCACAACCTGCAGAGTTAGAAATGATAACTCTCGCCCACAAAAATATTGAGGGAAGGCAACGAAGAGGATTTGAAAGCAAGGCAGAATTGCAGGAAACAGATTTCAGGAGGTAGATTCGAATCGCCTTTAAAGCACAGGAAAAGCGGCAAAACCTCGACAATGATGCCCTTGGCCAAAAAGGGCGTATGCGTTTTTTCCTGAATATATTCAGGAAAAAACGCATACGCCCTTTTTGGCCAACCAAGCAACCTGGAAAGGCAAATCAGCGCTACAAAGAAGTCTCGGTTCCCATCGGTCAAAAGGGCCATGCTGAATAAAGTGTCAAAACCAGAAATGCAGGAGAGGCCATGGAGAAATGGGAGCCTTGCTACGCTGATGGGCGGGATGTAAATTGCCAACAGCCACTCTGGAGAAGTGTACGGTGTGTCCTGAAACATCTAAAAAACTCGGCTTAGACAGCATAGGGCACTTCCACTCATGGGCGTCTAATTTGGGAAAACTAAAAATCAGCAAGGCACAGGCACTCCAAAGTTTAGGGTTGCTCTGTTGACAAAAACCTCCACTTCATTCCACCTTAAATATCCCAGGAAAGAGAAAAATGGATAAAGAAGTTGTGGTCCTTAGGTACAATGGAATATCACTCAGCCATGAAATCAACGTCATAAGGCTAGTAGCAGCACAATGAGTGGATTCAGGTACGACGGTTGTAAGTGAAGTAAGTCACACAGAAAAAGACACTAATCATAAGATATCACTTATAGAGGGAAAGTAAAAACCGCTACACTTGAACTGAATTACAAAACAGAACAGAATCACACATTTAGAAAACACACTATGGCTGCCTAACGGGAAAGGCGAGGTGGGGTGATGCATAAAACAAGGGTTTCAAATTAGCTCAGATACCGTTCCATAAACCCAATATGTAATAGACAAGACCTACTGCTTGCTCAGTGAACTGGACTCAACACCCCCTATTCACCGCCCAAGAATAGATCTGACTAGTAAAAATCTTCAAACCTATGTATTGATATCTCTCTGGAAGTGAGTCAAGTGGGTGTAAAGCGGCATAAACACAGCAGTGAAAAGCAGCTAAACCCCATTAGGAAAATCAATTACATTTAAAAACCCGTGAAACAAAGACAGTGAAAGAGAGAGAAATTCTTACAAAATTCGTTCAGGGGAGGTGATGCCACCTGGATTGACCATATCTAGACCCACAGCTGATTGAGACATAAGCGTGGACACTCTTGGGGCTGAGAGGTTTGGTGAGGTTGGGTGAGCAAACGCAGACCCTTTAAAGTAATATTGCGTGGTACCCGTCTGATGGGTCCCAAATCTCCAGGTTCAAGGGCATCTTCCTACATCGAAAACATGCATGAGAAACCCAGAAGATGGTACACCGTGTGATCGGGAAAGGTTTCTAAAACGCACCTTATTTCTCATCTCCTTGTCCTCGGGGTCGCCATTCCAGCCGCTTTACTAGCAATGTCCCTCCTTGGAGAATCAGCACTTTAACCTCCTGTTCCGTACAGGTTGCAATTTGTCCTGAGGATGAACGGCAAGAGGGGGAACCAATGAGCGACTAGCTCTAGGTGTTGGGAAAGGCACAGGTCACTCTATTTTCCCATCAGGAAGAAGAATTAACCACAGGCTCTGCCTGCCGCCCGGCACCAGAAAAGGGCCTGAAGCAATCCTACGCTTTTGAGGCCAGCTCCCAAAAAAGCGAGTTGAAAAATGGAGCTCAGGGGCACTGCAAATCACAAACCTGCAGAGTTAGAAATGATAACTCTCGCCCACTAATATATTGAGGGAAAGCAACGAAGAGGATTTGAAAGCAAGGCAGAATTGCAGGAAACAGATTTCAGGAGGTAGATTTGAATCGCCTGTAAAGCACAGGAAAAGCAGCAAAACCTCGACAGTGATGCCCTTGGCCAAAAAGGGCGTATGCGTTTTTTCCTGAATATATTCAGGAAAAAACGCATACGCCTTTTTTGGCCAACCAAGCAACCTGGAAAGGGAAATCAGCGCTACAAAGAAGTCTCGCTTCCCATCGGTCAAAAGGGCCATGCTGAATAAAGTGTCAAAACCAGAAGTGCAGGAGAGGCCATGGAGAAATGGGAGCCTTGCTACGCTGATGGGCGGGATGTAAATTGCCAACAGCCACTCTGGAGAAGTGTACGGTGTGTCCTGAAACATCTAAAAAACTCGGCTTAGACAGCATAGGGCACTTCCACTCATGGGCGTCTAATTTGGGAAAACTAAAAATCAGCAAGGCACAGGCACTCCAAAGTTTAGGGTTGCTCTGTTGACAAGAACCTCCACTTCATTCCACCTTAAATATCCCAGGAAAGAGAAAAATGGATAAAGAAGTTGTGGTCCTTAGGTACAATGGAATATCACTCAGCCATGAAATCAACGTCATAAGGCTAGTAGCAGCATGATGAGTGGATTCAGGTACGACGGCTCTAAGTGAAATAAGTCACACAGAAAAAGACACTAATCATAAGATATCACTTATAGAGGGAAAGTAAAAACCGCTACACTTGAACTGAATTACAAAACAGAACAGAGTCACACATTTAGAAAACACACTATGGCTGCCTAACGGGAAAGGAGAGGTGGGGTGATGCCTAAAACAAGGGTTTCAAATTAGCTCAGATACCGTTCCATAAACCCAATATGTAATAGACAAGACCTACTCCTTGCTCAGTGAACTGGACTCAACACCCCCTATTCACCGCCCAAGAATAGATCTGACTAGTAAGAATCTTCAAACCTATGTATTGATATCTCTCCGTAAGTGAGTCAAGTGGGAGTAAAGCGGCATAAACACAGCAGTGAAAAGCAGCTAAACCCCATTAGGAAAATCAATTACTTTAAAAAACCCGTGAAACAAAGACAGTGAAAGAGAGAGAAATTCTTACAAAATTCGTTCAGGGGCTGTGATGCCACCTGGATTGACCATATCTAGACCCACAGCTGATTGAGACATAAGGGTGGACACTCTTGGGGCTGAGAGGTTTGGTGAGGTTGGGTGAGCAAACGCAGACCCTTTAAAGTAATACTGCGTGGTACCCATCCCATGGGTCCCAAATCTCCAGGTTCAAGGGCATCTTCCTACATCGAAAACATGCATGAGAAACCCAGAAGATGGTACACCGTGTGATCGGGAAAGGTTTCTAAAACGCACCTCATTTCTCATCTCCTTGTGCTCGGGTTCGCCATTCCAGCCACTTTAATAGCAATCTCCCTCCTTGGAGAATCAGCACGTTTAACCTCCTGTTCCGTACAGGTTGCAATTTGTCCTGAGGATGAACGGCAAGAGGGGGAACCAATGAGCGACTAGCTCTAGGTGTTGGGAAAGGCACAGGTCACTCTATTTTCCCATCAGGAAGAAGAATTAACCACAGGCTCTGCCTGCCGCCCGGAACCAGAAAAGGGCCTGAAGCAATCCTACGCTTTTGAGGCCAGCTCCCAAAAAAGCGAGTTGAAAAATGGAGCTCAGGGGCACTGCAAATCAGAAACCTGCTGAGTTATAAATGATAACTCTCGCCCACAAAAATATTGAGGGAAAGCAACGAAGAGGATTTGAAAGCAAGGCAGAATTGCAGGAAACAGATTTCAGGAGGTAGATTCGAATCGCCTGTAAAGCACAGGAAAAGAGGCAAAACCTCGACAGTGATGCCCTTGGCCAAAAAGGGCGTATGCGTTTTTTCCTGAATATATTCAGGAAAAAACGCATACGCCCTTTTTGACCAACCAAGCAACCTGGAAAGGCAAATCAGCGCTACAAAGAAGTCTCGGTTCCCATCGGTCAAAAGGGCCATGCTGAATAAAGTGTCAAAACCAGAAATGCAGGAGAGGACATGGAGAAATGGGAGCCTTGCTACGCTGATGGGCGGGATGTAAATTGCCAACAGCCACTCTGGAGAAGTGTACGGTGTGTCCTGAAACATCTAAAAAACTCGGCTTAGACAGCATAGGGCACTTCCACTCATGGGCGTCTAATTTGGGAAAACTAAAAATCAGCAAGGCACAGGCACTCCAAAGTTTAGGGTTGCTCTGTTGACAAGAACCTCCACTTCATTCCACCTTAAATATCCCAGGAAAGAGAAAAATGGATAAAGAAGTTGTGGTCCTTAGGTACAATGGAATATCACTCAGCCATGAAATCAACGTCATAAGGCTAGTAGCAGCATGATGAGTGGATTCAGGTACGACGGTTCTAAGTGAAATAAGTCACACAGAAAAAGACACTAATCAGAAGATATCACTTATAGAGGGAATGTAAAAACCGCTACACTTAAACTGAATTACAAAACAGAACAGAGTCACACATTTAGAAAACACACTATGGCTGCCTAACGGGAAAGGCGAGGTGGGGTGATGCATAAAACAAGGGTTTCAAATTAGCTCAGATACCGTTCCATAAACCCAATATGTAATAGACAAGACGTACTGCTTGCTCAGTGAACTGGACTCAACACCCCCTATTCACCGCCCAAGAATATATCTGACTAGTAAGAATCTTCAAACCTATGTATTGATATCTCTCCGTAAGTGAGTCAAGTGGGAGTAAAGCGGCATAAACACAGCAGTGAAAAGCAGCTAAACCCCATTAGGAAAATCAATTACTTTTAAAAACCCGTGAAACAAAGACAGTGAAAGAGAGAGAAATTCTTACAAAATTCGTTCAGGGGCTGTGATGCCACCTGGATTGACCATATCTAGACCCACAGCTGATTGAGACATAAGGGTGGACACTCTTGGGGCTGAGAAGTTTGGTGAGGTTGGGTGAGCAAACACAGACCCTTTAAAGTAATACTGCGTGGTACCCGTCTGATGGGTCCCAAATCTCCAGGTTCAAGGGCATCTTCCTACATCGAAAACATGCATGAGAACCCCAGAAGATGGTACACCGTGTGATCGGGAAAGGTTTCTAAAACGCACCTCATTTCTCATCTCCTTGTGCTCGGGTTCGCCATTCCAGCCGCTTTACTAGCAATCTCCCTCCTTGGAGAATCAGCACGTTTAACCTCCTGTTCCGTACAGGTTGCAATTTGTCCTGAGGATGAACGGGAAGAGGGGGAACCAATGAGCGACTAGCTCTAAGTGTTGGGAAAGGCACAGGTCACTCTATTTTCCCATCAGGAAGAAGAATTAACCACAGGCTCAGCCTGCCGCCCGGAACCACAATAGGGCCTGAAGCAATCTTACGCTTTTGCGGCCAGCTCCCAAAAAAGCGAGTTGAAAAATGGAGCTCAGGGGCACTGCAAATCACAACCTGCAGAGTTAGAAATGATAACTCTCGCCCACAAAAATATTGAGGGAAGGCAACGAAGAGGATTTGAAAGCAAGGCAGAATTGCAGGAAACAGATTTCAGGAGGTAGATTCGAATCGCCTTTAAAGCACAGGAAAAGCGGCAAAACCTCGACAATGATGCCCTTGGCCAAAAAGGGCGTATGCGTTTTTTCCTGAATATATTCAGGAAAAAACGCATACGCCCTTTTTGGCCAACCAAGCAACCTGGAAAGGCAAATCAGCGCTACAAAGAAGTCTCGGTTCCCATCGGTCAAAAGGGCCATGCTGAATAAAGTGTCAAAACCAGAAATGCAGGAGAGGCCATGGAGAAATGGGAGCCTTGCTACGCTGATGGGCGGGATGTAAATTGCCAACAGCCACTCTGGAGAAGTGTACGGTGTGTCCTGAAACATCTAAAAAACTCGGCTTAGACAGCATAGGGCACTTCCACTCATGGGCGTCTAATTTGGGAAAACTAAAAATCAGCAAGGCACAGGCACTCCAAAGTTTAGGGTTGCTCTGTTGACAAAAACCTCCACTTCATTCCACCTTAAATATCCCAGGAAAGAGAAAAATGGATAAAGAAGTTGTGGTCCTTAGGTACAATGGAATATCACTCAGCCATGAAATCAACGTCATAAGGCTAGTAGCAGCACAATGAGTGGATTCAGGTACGACGGTTGTAAGTGAAGTAAGTCACACAGAAAAAGACACTAATCATAAGATATCACTTATAGAGGGAAAGTAAAAACCGCTACACTTGAACTGAATTACAAAACAGAACAGAATCACACATTTAGAAAACACACTATGGCTGCCTAACGGGAAAGGCGAGGTGGGGTGATGCATAAAACAAGGGTTTCAAATTAGCTCAGATACCGTTCCATAAACCCAATATGTAATAGACAAGACCTACTGCTTGCTCAGTGAACTGGACTCAACACCCCCTATTCACCGCCCAAGAATAGATCTGACTAGTAAAAATCTTCAAACCTATGTATTGATATCTCTCTGGAAGTGAGTCAAGTGGGTGTAAAGCGGCATAAACACAGCAGTGAAAAGCAGCTAAACCCCATTAGGAAAATCAATTACATTTAAAAACCCGTGAAACAAAGACAGTGAAAGAGAGAGAAATTCTTACAAAATTCGTTCAGGGGAGGTGATGCCACCTGGATTGACCATATCTAGACCCACAGCTGATTGAGACATAAGCGTGGACACTCTTGGGGCTGAGAGGTTTGGTGAGGTTGGGTGAGCAAACGCAGACCCTTTAAAGTAATATTGCGTGGTACCCGTCTGATGGGTCCCAAATCTCCAGGTTCAAGGGCATCTTCCTACATCGAAAACATGCATGAGAAACCCAGAAGATGGTACACCGTGTGATCGGGAAAGGTTTCTAAAACGCACCTTATTTCTCATCTCCTTGTCCTCGGGGTCGCCATTCCAGCCGCTTTACTAGCAATGTCCCTCCTTGGAGAATCAGCACTTTAACCTCCTGTTCCGTACAGGTTGCAATTTGTCCTGAGGATGAACGGCAAGAGGGGGAACCAATGAGCGACTAGCTCTAGGTGTTGGGAAAGGCACAGGTCACTCTATTTTCCCATCAGGAAGAAGAATTAACCACAGGCTCTGCCTGCCGCCCGGCACCAGAAAAGGGCCTGAAGCAATCCTACGCTTTTGAGGCCAGCTCCCAAAAAAGCGAGTTGAAAAATGGAGCTCAGGGGCACTGCAAATCACAAACCTGCAGAGTTAGAAATGATAACTCTCGCCCACTAATATATTGAGGGAAAGCAACGAAGAGGATTTGAAAGCAAGGCAGAATTGCAGGAAACAGATTTCAGGAGGTAGATTTGAATCGCCTGTAAAGCACAGGAAAAGCAGCAAAACCTCGACAGTGATGCCCTTGGCCAAAAAGGGCGTATGCGTTTTTTCCTGAATATATTCAGGAAAAAACGCATACGCCCTTTTTGGCCAACCAAGCAACCTGGAAAGGGAAATCAGCGCTACAAAGAAGTCTCGCTTCCCATCGGTCAAAAGGGCCATGCTGAATAAAGTGTCAAAACCAGAAGTGCAGGAGAGGCCATGGAGAAATGGGAGCCTTGCTACGCTGATGGGCGGGATGTAAATTGCCAACAGCCACTCTGGAGAAGTGTACGGTGTGTCCTGAAACATCTAAAAAACTCGGCTTAGACAGCATAGGGCACTTCCACTCATGGGCGTCTAATTTGGGAAAACTAAAAATCAGCAAGGCACAGGCACTCCAAAGTTTAGGGTTGCTCTGTTGACAAGAACCTCCACTTCATTCCACCTTAAATATCCCAGGAAAGAGAAAAATGGATAAAGAAGTTGTGGTCCTTAGGTACAATGGAATATCACTCAGCCATGAAATCAACATCATAAGGCTAGTAGCAGCATGATGAGTGGATTCAGGTACGACGGCTCTAAGTGAAATAAGTCACACAGAAAAAGACACTAATCATAAGATATCACTTATAGAGGGAAAGTAAAAACCGCTACACTTGAACTGAATTACAAAACAGAACAGAGTCACACATTTAGAAAACACACTATGGCTGCCTAACGGGAAAGGTGAGGTGGGGTGATGCCTAAAACAAGGGTTTCAAATTAGCTCAGATACCGTTCCATAAACCCAATATGTAATAGACAAGACCTACTCCTTGCTCAGTGAACTGGACTCAACACCCCCTATTCACCGCCCAAGAATAGATCTGACTAGTAAGAATCTTCAAACCTATGTATTGATATCTCTCCGTAAGTGAGTCAAGTGGGAGTAAAGCGGCATAAACACAGCAGTGAAAAGCAGCTAAACCCCATTAGGAAAATCAATTACTTTAAAAAACCCGTGAAACAAAGACAGTGAAAGAGAGAGAAATTCTTACAAAATTCGTTCAGGGGCTGTGATGCCACCTGGATTGACCATATCTAGACCCACAGCTGATTGAGACATAAGGGTGGACACTCTTGGGGCTGAGAGGTTTGGTGAGGTTGGGTGAGCAAACGCAGACCCTTTAAAGTAATATTGCGTGGTACCCGTCTGATGGGTCCCAAATCTCCAGGTTCAAGGGCATCTTCCTACATCGAAAACATGCATGAGAAACCCAGAAGATGGTACACCGTGTGATCGGGAAAGGTTTCTAAAACGCACCTCATTTCTCATCTCCTTGTCCTCGGGTTCGCCATTCCAGCCGCTTTACTAGCAATGTCCCTCCTTGGAGAATCAGCACTTTAACCTCCTGTTCCGTACAGGTTGCAATTTGTCCTGAGGATGAACGGGAAGAGGGGGAACCAATGAGCGACTAGCTCTAAGTGTTGGGAAAGGCACAGGTCACTCTATTTTCCCATCAGGAAGAAGAATTAACCACAGGCTCAGCCTGCCGCCCGGAACCACAATAGGGCCTGAAGCAATCTTACGCTTTTGCGGCCAGCTCCCAAAAAAGCGAGTTGAAAAATGGAGCTCAGGGGCACTGCAAATCACAAACCTGCAGAGTTAGAAATGATAACTCTCGCCCACAAAAATATTGAGGGAAGGCAACGAAGAGGATTTGAAAGCAAGGCAGAATTGCAGGAAACAGATTTCAGGAGGTAGATTCGAATCGCCTTTAAAGCACAGGAAAAGCGGCAAAACCTCGACAATGATGCCCTTGGCCAAAAAGGGCGTATGCGTTTTTTCCTGAATATATTCAGGAAAAAACGCATACGCCCTTTTTGGCCAACCAAGCAACCTGGAAAGGCAAATCAGCGCTACAAAGAAGTCTCGCTTCCCATCGGTCAAAAGGGCCATGCTGAATAAAGTGTCAAAACCAGAAATGCAGGAGAGGCCATGGAGAAATGGGAGCCTTGCTACGCTGATGGGCGGGATGTAAATTGCCAACAGCCACTCTGGAGAAGTGTACGGTGTGTCCTGAAACATCTAAAAAACTCGGCTTAGACAGCATAGGGCACTTCCACTCATGGGCGTCTAATTTGGGAAAACTAAAAATCAGCAAGGCACAGGCACTCCAAAGTTTAGGGTTGCTCTGTTGACAAAAACCTCCACTTCATTCCACCTTAAATATCCCAGGAAAGAGAAAAATGGATAAAGAAGTTGTGGTCCTTAGGTACAATGGAATATCACTCAGCCATGAAATCAACGTCATAAGGCTAGTAGAAGCACAATGAGTGGATTCAGGTACGACGGTTGTAAGTGAAGTAAGTCACACAGAAAAAGACACTAATCATAAGATATCACTTATAGAGGGAAAGTAAAAACCGCTACACTTGAACTGAATTACAAAACAGAACAGAATCACACATTTAGAAAACACACTATGGCTGCCTAACGGGAAAGGCGAGGTGGGGTGATGCATAAAACAAGGGTTTCAAATTAGCTCAGATACCGTTCCATAAACCCAATATGTAATAGACAAGACCTACTGCTTGCTAAGTGAACTGGACTCAACACCCCCTATTCACCGCCCAAGAATAGATCTGACTAGTAAAAATCTTCAAACCTATGTATTGATATCTCTCTGGAAGTGAGTCAAGTGGGTGTAAAGCGGCATAAACACAGCAGTGAAAAGCAGCTAAACCCCATTAGGAAAATCAATTACTTTTAAAAACCCGTGAAACAAAGACAGTGAAAGAGAGAGAAATTCTTACAAAATTCGTTCAGGGGAGGTGATGCCACCTGGATTGACCATATCTAGACCCACAGCTGATTGAGACATAAGGGTGGACACTCTTGGGGCTGAGAGGTTTGGTGAGGTTGGGTGAGCAAACGCAGACCCTTTAAAGTAATATTGCGTGGTACCCGTCTGATGGGTCCCAAATCTCCAGGTTCAAGGGCATCTTCCTACATCGAAAACATGCATGAGAAACCCAGAAGATGGTACACCGTGTGATCGGGAAAGGTTTCTAAAACGCACCTTATTTCTCATCTCCTTGTCCTCGGGGTCGCCATTCCAGCCGCTTTACTAGCAATGTCCCTCCTTGGAGAATCAGCACTTTAACCTCCTGTTCCGTACAGGTTGCAATTTGTCCTGAGGATGAACGGCAAGAGGGGGAACCAATGAGCGACTAGCTCTAGGTGTTGGGAAAGGCACAGGTCACTCTATTTTCCCATCAGGAAGAAGAATTAACCACAGGCTCTGCCTGCCGCCCGGAACCAGAAAAGGGCCTGAAGCAATCCTACACTTTTGAGGCCAGCTCCCAAAAAAGCGAGTTGAAAAATGGAGCTCAGGGGCACTGCAAATCACAAACCTGCTGAGTTAGAAATGATAACTCTCGCCCACAAAAATATTGAGGGAAGGCAACGAAGAGGATTTGAAAGCAAGGCAGAATTGCAGGAAACAGATTTCAGGAGGTAGATTCGAATCGCCTGTAGAGCACAGGAAAAGCGGCAAAACCTCGACAATGATGCCCTTGGCCAAAAAGGGCGTATGCGTTTTTTCCTGAATATATTCAGGAAAAAACGCATACGCCCTTTTTGGCCAACCAAGCAACCTGGAAAGGCAAATCAGCGCTACAAAGAAGTCTCGCTTCCCATCGGTCAAAAGGGCCATGCTGAATAAAGTGTCAAAACCAGAAATGCAGGAGAGGCCATGGAGAAATGGGAGCCTTGCTACGCTGATGGGCGGGATGTAAATTGCCGACAGCCACTCTGGAGAAGGGTACGGTGTGTCCTGAAACATCTAAAAAACTCGGCTTAGACAGCATAGGGCACTTCCACTCATGGGCGTCTAATTTGGGAAAACTAAAAATCAGCAAGGCACAGGCACTCCAAAGTTTAGGGTTGCTCTGTTGACAAGAACCTCCACTTCATTCCACCTTAAATATCCCAGGAAAGAGAAAAATGGATAAAGAAGTTGTGGTCCTTAGGTACAATGGAATATCACTCAGCCATGAAATCAACGTCATAAGGCTAGTAGCAGCACAATGAGTGGATTCAGGTACGACGGTTGTAAGTGAAGTAAGTCACACAGAAAAAGACAGTAATCATAAGATATCACTTATAGAGGGAAAGTAAAAACCGCTACACTTGAACTGAATTACAAAACAGAACAGAATCACACATTTAGAAAACACACTATGGCTGCCTAACGTGAAAGGCGAGGTGGGGTGATGCATAAAACAAGGGTTTCAAATTAGCTCAGATACCGTTCCATAAACCCAATATGTAATAGACAAGACCTACTGCTTGCTCAGTGAACTGGACTCAACACCCCCTATTCACCGCCCAAGAATAGATCTGACTAGTAAAAATCTTCAAACCTATGTATTGATATCTCTCTGGAAGTGAGTCAAGTGGGTGTAAAGCGGCATAAACACAGCAGTGAAAAGCAGCTAAACCCCACTAGGAAAATCAATTACTTTTAAAAACCCGTGAAACAAAGACAGTGAAAGAGAGAGAAATTCTTACAAAATTCGTTCAGGGGAGGTGATGCCACCTGGATTGACCATATCTAGACCCACAGCTGATTGAGACATAAGCGTGGACACTCTTGGGGCTGAGAGGTTTGGTGAGGTTGGGTGAGCAAACGCAGACCCTTTAAAGTAATACTGCGTGGTACCCATCCCATGGGTCCCAAATCTCCAGGTTCAAGGGCATCTTCCTACATCGAAAACATGCATGAGAAACCCAGAAGATGGTACACCGTGTGATCGGGAAAGGTTTCTAAAACGCACCTCATTTCTCATCTCCTTGTGCTCGGGTTCGCCATTCCAGCCACTTTAATAGCAATCTCCCTCCTTGGAGAATCAGCACGTTTAACCTCCTGTTCCGTACAGGTTGCAATTTGTCCTGAGGATGAACGGGAAGAGGGGGAACCAATGAGCGACTAACTCTAGGTGTTGGGACAGGCACAGGTCACTCTATTTTCCCATCAGGAAGAAGAATTAACCACAGGCTCAGCCTGCCGCCCGGAACCAGAATAGGGCCTGAAGCAATCCTACGCTTTTGCGGCCAGCTCCCAAAAAAGCGAGTTGAAAAATGGAGCTCAGGGGCCCTGCAAATCACAAACCTGCAGAGTTAGAAATGATAACTCTCGCCCACAAAAATATTGAGGGAAGGCAACGAAGAGGATTTGAAAGCAAGGCAGAATTGCAGGAAACAGATTTCAGGAGGTAGATTCGAATCGCCTTTAAAGCACAGGAAAAGCGGCAAAACCTAGACAATGATGCCCTTGGCCAAAAAGGGCGTATGCGTTTTTTCCTGAATATATTCAGGAAAAAACGCATACGCCCTTTTTGGCCAACCAAGCAACCTGGAAAGGCAAATCAGCGCTACAAAGAAGTCTCGCTTCCCATCGGTCAAAAGGGCCATGCTGAATAAAGTGTCAATACCAGAAATGCAGGAGAGGCCATGGAGAAATGGGAGCCTTGCTACGCTGATGGGCGGGATATAAATTGCCAACAGCCACTCTGGAGAAGTGTACGGTGTGTCCTGAAACATCTAAAAAACTCGGCTTAGAGAGCATAGGGCACTTCCACTCATGGGCGTCTAATTTGGGAAAACTAAAAATCAGCAAGGCACAGGCACTCCAAAGTTTAGGGTTGCTCTGTTGACAAGAACCTCCACTTCATTCCACCTTAAATATCCCAGGAAAGAGAAAAATGGATAAAGAAGTTGTGGTCCTTAGGTACAATGGAATATCACTCAGCCATGAAATCAACGTCATAAGGCTAGTAGCAGCATGATGAGTGGATTCAGGTACGACGGTTCTAAGTGAAATAAGTCACACAGAAAAAGACACTAATCAGAAGATATCACTTATAGAGGGAATGTAAAAACCGCTACACTTGAACTGAATTACAAAACAGAACAGAGTCACACATTTAGAAAACACACTATGGCTGCCTATCGGGAAAGGTGAGGTGGGGTGATGCCTAAAACAAGGGTTTCAAATTAGCTCAGATACCGTTCCATAAACCCAATATGTAATAGACAAGACCTACTGCTTGCTCAGTGAACTGGACTCAACACCCCCTATTCACCGCCCAAGAATAGATCTGACTAGTAAGAATCTTCAAACCTATGTATTGATATCTCTCCGTAAGTGAGTCAAGTGGGAGTAAAGCGGCATAAACACAGCAGTGAAAAGCAGCTAAACCCCATTAGGAAAATCAATTACTTTTAAAAACCCGTGAAACAAAGACAGTGAAAGAGAGAGAAATTCTTACAAAATTCGTTCAGGGGCTGTGATGCCACCTGGATTGACCATATCTAGACCCACAGCTGATTGAGACATAAGGGTGGACACTCTTGGGGCTGAGAGGTTTGGTGAGGTTGGGTGAGCAAACGCAGACCCTTTAAAGTAATACTGCGTGGTACCCGTCTGATGGGTCCCAAATCTCCAGGTTCAAGGGCATCTTCCTACATCGAAAACATGCATGAGAACCCCAGAAGATGGTACACCGTGTGATCGGGAAAGGTTTCTAAAACGCACCTCATTTCTCATCTCCTTGTGCTCGGGTTCGCCATTCCAGCCGCTTTACTAGCAATCTCCCTCCTTGGAGAATCAGCACGTTTAACCTCCTGTTCCGTACAGGTTGCAATTTGTCCTGAGGATGAACGGGAAGAGGGGGAACCAATGAGCGACTAGCTCTAGGTGTTGGGAAAGGCACAGGTCACTCTATTTTCCCATCAGGAAGAAGAATTAACCACAGGCTCAGCCTGCCCCCCGGAACCAGAATAGGGCCTGAAGCAATCCTACGCTTTTGCGGCCAGCTCCCAAAAAAGCGAGTTGAAAAATGGAGCTCAGGGGCACTGCAAATCACAAACCTGCAGAGTTAGAAATGATAACTCTCGCCCACAAAAATATTGAGGGAAGGCAACGAAGAGGATTTGAAAGCAAGGCAGAATTGCAGGAAACAGATTTCAGGAGGTAGATTCGAATCGCCTTTAAAGCACAGGAAAAGCGGCAAAACCTCGACAATGATGCCCTTGGCCAAAAAGGGCGTATGCGTTTTTTCCTGAATATATTCAGGAAAAAACGCATACGCCCTTTTTGGCCAACCAAGCAACCTGGAAAGTCAAATCGGCGCTACAAAGAAGTCTCGCTTCCCATCGGTCAAAAGGGCCATGCTGAATAAAGTGTCAATACCAGAAATGCAGGAGAGGCCATGGAGAAATGGGAGCCTTGCTACGCTGATGGGCGGGATGTAAATTGCCAACAGCCACTCTGGAGAAGTGTACGGTGTGTCCTGAAACATCTAAAAAACTCGGCTTAGAGAGCATAGGGCACTTCCACTCATGGGCGTCTAATTTGGGAAAACTAAAAATCAGCAAGGCACAGGCACTCCAAAGTTTAGGGTTGCTCTGTTGACAAGAACCTCCACTTCATTCCACCTTAAATATCCCAGGAAAGAGAAAAATGGATAAAGAAGTTGTGGTCCTTAGGTACAATGGAATATCACTCAGCCATGAAATCAACGTCATAAGGCTAGTAGCAGCATGATGAGTGGATTCAGGTACGACGGTTCTAAGTGAAATAAGTCACACAGAAAAAGACACTAATCATAAGATATCACTTATAGAGGGAAAGTAAAAACCGCTACACTTGAACTGAATTACAAAACAGAACAGAGTCACACATTTAGAAAACACACTATGGCTGCCTAACGGGAAAGGTGAGGTGGGGTGATGCCTAAAACAAGGGTTTCAAATTAGCTCAGATACCATTCCATAAACCCAATATGTAATAGACAAGACCTACTCCTTGCTCAGTGAACTGGACTCAACACCCCCTATTCACCGCCCAAGAATAGATCTGACTAGTAAGAATCTTCAAACCTATGTATTGATATCTCTCTGTAAGTGAGTCAAGTGGGAGTAAAGCGGCATAAACACAGCAGTGAAAAGCAGCTAAACCCCATTAGGAAAATCAATTACTTTTAAAAACCCGTGAAACAAAGACAGTGAAAGAGAGAGAAATTCTTACAAAATTCGTTCAGGGGCTGTGATGCCACCTGGATTGACCATATCTAGACCCACAGCTGATTGAGACATAAGGGTGGACACTCTTGGGGCTGAGAAGTTTGGTGAGGTTGGGTGAGCAAACGCAGACCCTTTAAAGTAATACTGCGTGGTACCCATCCCATGGGTCCCAAATCTCCAGGTTCAAGGGCATCTTCCTACATCGAAAACATGCATGAGAAACCCAGAAGATGGTACACCGTGTGATCGGGAAAGGTTTCTAAAACGCACCTCATTTCTCATCTCCTTGTGCTCGGGTTCGCCATTCCAGCCACTTTAATAGCAATCTCCCTCCTTGGAGAATCAGCACGTTTAACCTCCTGTTCCGTACAGGTTGCAATTTGTCCTGAGGATGAACGGGAAGAGGGGGAACCAATGAGCGACTAGCTCTAGGTGGTGGGACAGTCACAGGTCACTCTATTTTCCCATCAGGAAGAAGAATTAACCACCGGCTCAGCCTGCCGCCCGGAACCAGAATAGGTCCTGAAGCAATCCTACGCTTTTGCGGCCAGCTCCCAAAAAAGCGAGTTGAAAAATGGAGCTCAGGGGCCCTGCAAATCACAAACCTGCTGAGTTATAAATGATAACTCTCGCCCACAAAAATATTGAGGGAAGGCAACGAAGAGGATTTGAAAGCAAGGCAGAATTGCAGGAAACAGATTTCAGGATGTAGATTCGAATCGCCTGTAAAGCACAGGAAAAGCGGCAAAACCTCGACAGTGATGCCCTAGGCCAAAAAGGGCGTATGCGTTTTTTCCTGAATATATTCAGGAAAAAACGCATACGCCCTTTTTGGCCAACCAAGCAACCTGGAAAGGCAAATCAGCGCTACAAAGAAGTCTCGCTTCCCATCGGTCAAAAGGGCCATGCTGAATAAAGTGTCAATACCAGAAATGCAGGAGAGGCCATGGAGAAATGGGAGCCTTGCTACGCTGATGGGCGGGATGTAAATTGCCAACAGCCACTCTGGAGAAGTGTACGGTGTGTCCTGAAACATCTAAAAAACTCGGCTTAGAGAGCATAGGGCACTTCCACTCATGGGCGTCTAATTTGGGAAAACTAAAAATCAGCAAGGCACAGGCACTCCAAAGTTTAGGGTTGCTCTGTTGACAAGAACCTCCACTTCATTCCACCTTAAATATCCCAGGAAAGAGAAAAATGGATAAAGAAGTTGTGGTCCTTAGGTACAATGGAATATCACTCAGCCATGAAATCAACGTCATAAGGCTAGTAGCAGCATGATGAGTGGATTCAGGTACGACGGTTCTAAGTGAAATAAGTCACACAGAAAAAGACACTAATCAGAAGATATCACTTATAGAGGGAATGTAAAAACCGCTACACTTGAACTGAATTACAAAACAGAACAGAGTCACACATTTAGAAAACACACTATGGCTGCCTAACGGGAAAGGCGAGGTGGGGTGATGCATAAAACAAGGGTTTCAAATTAGCTCAGATACCGTTCCATAAACCCAATATGTAATAGACAGGACCTACTGCTTGCTCAGTGAACTGGACTCAACACCCCCTATTCACCGCCCAAGAATAGATCTGACTAGTAAGAATCTTCAAACCTATGTATTGATATCTCTCCGTAAGTGAGTCAAGTGGGAGAAAAGCGGCATAAACACAGCAGTGAAAAGCAGCTAAACCCCATTAGGAAAATCAATTACTTTTAAAAACCCGTGAAACAAAGACAGTGAAAGAGAGAGAAATTCTTACAAAATTCGTTCAGGGGCTGTGATGCCACCTGGATTGACCATATCTAGACCCACAGCTGATTGAGACATAAGGGTGGACACTCTTGGGGCTCAGAGGTTTGGTGAGGTTGGGTGAGCAAACGCAGACCCTTTAAAGTAATACTGCGTGGTACCCGTCTGATGGGTCCCAAATCTCCAGGTTCAAGGGCATCTTCCTACATCGAAAACATGCATGAGAAACCCAGAAGATGGTACACCGTGTGATCGGGAAAGGTTTCTAAAACGCACCTTAGTTCTCATCTCCTTGTGCTCGGCGTCGACATTCCAGCCGCTTTACTAGCAATCTCCCTCCTTGGAGAATCAGCACTTTAACCTCCTGTTACGTACAGGTTGCAATTTGTCCTGAGGATGAACGGCAAGAGGGGGAACCAATGAGCGACTAGCTCTAGGTGTTGGGAAAGGCACAGGTCACTCTATTTTCCCATCAGGAAGAAGAATTATCCACAGGCTCAGCCTGCCGCCCGGAACCAGAATAGGGCCTGAAGCAATCCTACGCTTTTGCAGCCAGCTCCCAAAAAAGCGAGTTGAAAAATGGAGCTCAGGGGCACTGCAAATCACAAACCTGCAGAGTTACAAATGATAACTCTCGCCCACAAAAATATTGAGGGAAGGCAACGAAGAGGATTTGAAAGCAAGGCAGAATTGCAGGAAACAGATTTCAGGAGGTAGATTCGAATCGCCTTTAAAGCACAGGAAAAGCGGCAAAACCTCGACAATGATGCCCTTGGCCAAAAAGGGCGTATGCGTTTTTTCCTGAATATATTCACGAAAAAACGCATACGCCCTTTTTGGCCAACCAAGCAACCTGGAAAGGCAAATCAGCGCTACAAAGAAGTCTCGCTTCCCATCGGTCAAAAGGGCCATGCTGAATAAAGTGTCAAAACCAGAAATGCAGGAGAGGCCATGGAGAAATGGGAGCCTTGCTACGCTGATGGGCGGGATGTAAATTGCCAACAGCCACTCTGGAGAAGTGTACGGTGTGTCCTGAAACATCTAAAAAACTCGGCTTAGAGAGCATAGGGCACTTCCACTCATGGGCGTCTAATTTGGGAAAACTAAAAATCAGCAAGGCACAGGCACTCCAAAGTTTAGGGTTGCTCTGTTGACAAGAACCTCCACTTCATTCCACCTTAAATATCCCAGGAAAGAGAAAAATGGATAAAGAATTTGTGGTCCTTAGGTACAATGGAATATCACTCAGCCATGAAATCAACGTCATAAGGCTAGTAGCAGCATGATGAGTGGATTCAGGTACGACGGTTCTAAGTGAAATAAGTCACACAGAAAAAGACACTAATCATAAGATATCACTTATAGAGGGAATGTAAAAACCGCTACACTTGAACTGAATTACAAAACAGAACAGAGTCACACATTTAGAAAACACACTATGGCTGCCTAACGGGAAAGGTGAGGTGGGGTGATGCATAAAACAAGGGTTTCAAATTAGCTCAGATACCGTTCCATAAATCCAATATGTAATAGACAAGACCTACTGCTTGCTCAGTGAACTGGACTCAACACCCCCTATTCACCGCCCAAGAATAGATCTGACTAGTAAGAATCTTCAAACCTATGTATTGATATCTCTCCGTAAGTGAGTCAAGTGGGAGTAAAGCGGCATAAACACAGCAGTGAAAAGAAGCTAAACCCCATTAGGAAAATCAATTACTTTTAAAAACCCGTGAAACAGAGACAGTGAAAGAGAGAGAAATTCTTACAAAATTCGTTCAGGGGCTGTGATGCCACCTGGATTGACCATATCTAGACCCACAGCTGATTGAGACATAAGGGTGGACACTCTTGGGGCTGAGAGGTTTGGTGAGGTTGGGTGTGCAAACACAGACCCTTTAAAGTAATACTGCGTGGTACCCGTCTGATGGGTCCCAAATCTCCAGGTTGAAGGGCACCTTCCTACATCGAAAACATGCATGAGAACCCCAGAAGATGGTACACCGTGTGATCGGGAAAGGTTTCTAAAACGCACATCATTTCGCATCTCCTTGTGCTCGGGTTCGCCATTCCAGCCGCTTTACTAGCAATCTCCCTCCTTGGAGAATCAGCACGTTTAACCTCCTGTTCCGTACAGGTTGCAATTTGTCCTGAGGATGAACGGGAAGAGGGGGAACCAATGAGCGACTAGCTCTAGGTGTTGGGAAAGGCACAGGTCACTCTATTTTCCCATCAGGAAGAAGAATTAACCACAGGATCAGCCTGCCGCCCGGAACCAGAATAGGGCCTGAAGCAATCCTACGGTTTTGCGGCCAGCTCCCAAAAAAGCGAGTTGAAAAATGGAGCTCAGGGGCACTGCAAATCACAAACCTGCAGAGTTATAAATGATAACTCTCGCCCACAAAAATATTGAGGGAAGGCAACGAAGAGGATTTGAAAGCAAGGCAGAATTGCAGGAAACAGATTTCAGGAGGTAGATTCGAATCGCCTTTAAAGCACAGGAAAAGCGGCAAAACCTCGACAATGATGCCCTTGGCCAAAAAGGGCGTATGCGTTTTTTCCTGAATATATTCAGGAAAAAACGCATACGCCCTGTTTGGCCAACCAAGCAACCTGGAAAGGCAAATCAGCGCTACAAAGAAGTCTCGCTTCCCATCGGTCAAAAGGGCCATGGTGAATAAAGTGTCAAAACCAGAAATGCAGGAGAGGCCATGGAGAAATGGGAGCCTTGCTACGCTGATGGGCGGGATGTAAATTGCCAACAGCCACTCTGGAGAAGTGTACAGTGTGTCCTGAAATATCTAAAAAACTCGGGTTAGAGAGCATAGGGCACTTCCACACATGGGCGTCTAATTTGGGAAAACTAAAAATCAGCAAGGCACAGGCACTCCAAAGTTTAGGGTTGCTCTGTTGACAAGAACCTCCACTTCATTCCACCTTAAATATCCCAGGAAAGAGAAAAATGGATAAAGAAGTTGTGGTCCTTAGGTACAATGGAATATCACTCAGCCATGAAATCAACGTCATAAGGCTAGTAGCAGCATGATGAGTGGATTCAGGTACGACGGTTCTAAGTGAAATAAGCCACACAGAAAAAGACACTAATCAGAAGATATCACTTATAGAGGGAATGTAAAAACCGCTACACTTGAACTGAATTACAAAACAGAACAGAGTCACACATTTAGAAAACACACTATGGCTGCCTAACGGGAAAGGTGAGGTGGGGTGATGCCTAAAACAAGGGTTTCAAATTAGCTCAGATACCGTTCCATAAACCCAATATGTAATAGACAAGACCTACTCCTTGCTCAGTGAACTGGATCCAACACCCCCTATTCACCGCCCAAGAATAGATCTGACTAGTAAGAATCTTCAAACCTATGTATTGATATCTCTCCGTAAGTGAGTCAAGTGGGAGTAAAGCGGCATAAACACAGCAGTGAAAAGCAGCTAAACCCCATTAGGAAAATCAATTACTTTTAAAAACCCGTGAAACAAAGACAGTGAAAGAGAGAGAAATTCTTACAAAATTCGTTCAGGGGCTGTGATGCCACCTGGATTGACCATATCTAGACCCACAGCTGATTGAGACATAAGGGTGGACACTCTTGGGGCTGAGAGGTTTGGTGAGGTTGGGTGAGCAAATGCAGACCCTTTAAAGTAATACTGCGTGGTACCCATCCCATGGGTCCCAAATCTCCAGGTTCAAGGGCATCTTCCTACATCGAAAACATGCATGAGAAACCCAGAAGATGGTACACCGTGTGATCGGGAAAGGTTTCTAAAATGCACCTCATTTCTCATCTCCTTGTGCTCGGGTTCGCCATTCCAGCCACTTTAATAGCAATCTCCCTCCTTGGAGAATCAGCACTTTAACCTCCTGTTCCGTACAGGTTTCAATTTGTCCTGAGGATGAACGGGAAGAGGGGGAACCAATGAGCGACTAGCTCTAGGTGTTGGGACAGGCACAGGTCACTCTATTTTCCCATCAGGAAGAAGAATTATACACAGGCTCAGCCTGCCGCCCGGAACCAGAATAGGTCCTGAAGCAATCCTACGCTTTTGCGGCCAGCTCCCAAAAAAGCGAGTTGAAAAATGGAGCTCAGGGGCCCTGCAAATCACAAACCTGCAGAGTTATAAATGATAACTCTCGCCCACAAAAATATTGAGGGAAGGCAACGAAGAGGATTTGAAAACAAGGCAGAATTGCAGGAAACACATTTCAGGAGGTAGATTCGAATCGCCTTTAAAGCACAGGAAAAGCGGCAAAACCTCGACAATGATGCCCTTGGCCAAAAAGGGCGTATGCGTTTTTTCCTGAATATATTCAGGAAAAAACGCATACGCCCTTTTTGGCCAACCAAGCAACCTGGAAAGGCAAATCAGCGCTACAAAGAAGTCTCGCTTCCCATCGGTCAAAAGGGCCATGCTGAATAAAGTGTCAATACCAGAAATGCAGGAGAGGCCATGGAGAAATGGGAGCCTTGCTACGCTGATGGGCGGGATGTAAATTGCCAACAGCAACTCTGGAGAAGTGTACGGTGTGTCCTGAAATATCTAAAAAACTCGGCTTAGAGAGCTTAGGGCACTTCCACTCATGGGCGTGTAATTTGGGAAAACTAAAAATCAGCAAGGCACAGGCACTCCAAAGTTTACGGTTGCTCTGTTGCCAAGAACCTCCACTTCATTCCACCTTAAATATCCCAGGAAAGAGAAAAATGGATAAAGAAGTTGTGGTCCTTAGGTACAATGGAATATCACTCAGCCATGAAATCAACGTCATAAGGCTAGTAGCAGCATGATGAGTGGATTCAGGTACGACGGTTCTAAGTGAAATAAGTCACACAGAAAAAGACACTAATCAGAAGATATCACTTATAGAGGGAATGTAAAAACCGCTACACTTGAACTGAATTACAAAACAGAACAGAGTCACACATTTAGAAAACACACTATGGCTGCCTAACGGGAAAGGTGAGGTGGGGTGATGCCTAAAACAAGGGTTTCAAATTAGCTCAGATACCGTTCCATAAACCCAATATGTAATAGACAAGACCTACTCCTTGCTCAGTGAACTGGACCAAACACCCCCTATTCACCGCCCAAGAATAGATCTGACTAGTAAGAATCTTCAAACCTATGTATTGATATCTCTCCGTAAGTGAGTCAAGTGGGAGTAAAGCGGCATAAACACAGCAGTGAAAAGCAGCTAAACCCCATTAGGAAAATCAATTACTTTTAAAAACCCGTGAAACAAAGACAGTGAAAGAGAGAGAAATTCTTACAAAATTCGTTCAGGGGCTGTGATGCCACCTGGATTGACCATATCTAGACCCACAGCTGATTGAGACATAAGGGTGGACACTCTTGGGGCTGAGAGGTTTGGTGAGGTTGGGTGAGCAAACGCAGACCCTTTAAAGTAATACTGCGTGGTACCCATCCCATGGGTCCCAAATCTCCAGGTTCAAGGGCATCTTCCTACATCGAAAACATGCATGAGAAACCCAGAAGATGGTACACCGTGTGATCGGGAAAGGTTTCTAAAATGCACCTCATTTCTCATCTCCTTGTGCTCGGCGTCGCCATTCCAGCCACTTTAATAGCAATCTCCCTCCTTGGAGAATCAGCACTTTAACCTCCTGTTCCGTACAGGTTTCAATTTGTCCTGAGGATGAACGGGAAGAGGGGGAACCAATGAGCGACTAGCTCTAGGTGTTGGGACAGGCACAGGTCACTCTATTTTCCCATCAGGAAGAAGAATTAAACACAGGCTCAGCCTGCCGCCCGGAACCAGAATAGGGCCTGAAGCAATCCTACGCTTTTGCGGCCAGCTCCCAAAAAAGCGAGTTGAAAAATGGAGCTCAGGGGCCCTGCAAATCACAAACCTGCAGAGTTATAAATGATAACTCTCGCCCACAAAAATATTGAGGGAAGGCAACGAAGAGGATTTGAAAACAAGGCAGAATTGCAGGAAACAGATTTCAGGAGGTAGATTCGAATCGCCTTTAAAGCACAGGAAAAGCGGCAAAACCTCGACAATGATGCCCTTGGCCAAAAAGGGCGTATGCGTTTTTTCCTGAATATATTCAGGAAAAAACGCATACGCCCTTTTTGGCCAACCAAGCAACCTGGAAAGGCAAATCAGCGCTACAAAGAAGTCTCGCTTCCCATCGGTCAAAAGGGCCATGCTGAATAAAGTGTCAATACCAGAAATGCAGGAGAGGCCATGGAGAAATGGGAGCCTTGCTACGCTAATGGGCGGGATGTAAATTGCCAACAGCAACTCTGGAGAAGTGTACGGTGTGTCCTGAAATATCTAAAAAACTCGGCTTAGAGAGCTTAGGGCACTTCCACACATGGGCGTCTAATTTGGGAAAACTAAAAATCAGCAAGGCACAGGCACTCCAAAGTTTAGGGTTGCTCTGTTGACAAGAACCTCCACTTCATTCCACCTTAAATATCCCAGGAAAGAGAAAAATGGATAAAGAAGTTGTGGTCCTTAGGTACAATGGAATATCACTCAGCCATGAAATCAACGTCATAAGGCTAGTAGCAGCATGATGAGTGGATTCAGGTACGACGGTTCTAAGTGAAATAAGTCACACAGAAAAAGAAACTAATCAGAAGATATCACTTATAGAGGGAATGTAAAAACCGCTACACTTGAACTGAATTACAAAACAGAACAGAGTCACACATTTAGAAAACACACTATGGCTGCCTAACGGGAAAGGTGAGGTGGGGTGATGCCTAAAACAAGGGTTTCAAATTAGCTCAGATACCGTTCCATAAACCCAATATGTAATAGACAAGACCTACTCCTTGCTCAGTGAACTGGACCCAAAACCCCCTATTCACCGCCCAAGAATAGATCTGACTAGTAAGAATCTTCAAACCTATGTATTGATATCTCTCCGTAAGTGAGTCAAGTGGGAGTAAAGCGGCATAAACACAGCAGTGAAAAGCAGCTAAACCCCATTAGGAAAATCAATTACTTTTAAAAACCCGTGAAACAAAGACAGTGAAAGAGAGAGAAATTCTTACAAAATTCGTTCAGGGGCTGTGATGCCACCTGGATTGACCATATCTAGACCCACAGCTGATTGAGACATAAGGGTGGACACTCTTGGGGCTGAGAGGTTTGGTGAGGTTGGGTGAGCAAACGCAGACCCTTTAAAGTAATACTGCGTGGTACCCATCCCATGGGTCCCAAATCTCCAGGTTCAAGGGCATCTTCCTACATCGAAAACATGCATGAGAAACCCAGAAGATGGTACACCGTGTGATCGGGAAAGGTTTCTAAAACGCACCTCATTTCTCATCTCCTTGTGCTCGGGTTCGCCATTCCAGCCGCTTTAATAGCAATCTCCCTCCTTGGAGAATCAGCACTTTAACCTCCTGTTCCGTACTGGTTTTAATTTGTCCTGAGGATGAACGGGAAGAGGGGGAACCAATGAGCGACTAGCTCTAGGTGGTGGGACAGGCACAGGTCACTCTATTTTCCCATCAGGAAGAAGAATTAACCACCGGCTCAGCGTGCCGCCCGGAACCAGAATAGGGCCTGAAGCAATCCTACGCTTTTGCGGCCAGCTCCCAAAAAAGCGAGTTGAAAAATGGAGCTCAGGGGCCCTGCAAATCACAAACCTGCAGAGTTATAAATGATAACTCTCGCCCACAAAAATATTGAGGGAAGGCAACGAAGAGGATTTGAAAGCAAGGCAGAATTGCAGGAAACAGATTTCAGGAGGTAGATTCGAATCGCCTTTAAAGCACAGGAAAAGCGGCAAAACCTCGACAATGATGCCCTTGGCCAAAAAGGGCGTATGCGTTTTTTCCTGAATATATTCAGGAAAAAACGCATACGCCCTTTTTGGCCAACCAAGCAACCTGGAAAGGCAAATCAGCGCTACAAAGAAGTCTCGTTTCCCATCGGTCAAAAGGGCCATGCTGAATAAAGTGTCAATACCAGAAATGCAAGAGAGGCCATGGAGAAATGGGAGCCTTGCTACGCTGATGGGCCGGATGTAAATTGCCAACAGCCACTCTGGAGAAGTGTACGGTGTGTCCTGAAATATCTAAAAAACTCGACTTAGAGAGCATAGGGCACTTCCACTCATGGGCGTCTAATTTGGGACAACTAAAAATCAGCAAGGCACAGGCACTCCAAAGTTTAGGGTTGCTCTGTTGACAAGAACCTCCACTTCATTCCACCTTAAATATCCCAGGAAAGAGAAAAATGGATAAAGAAGTTGTGGTCCTTAGGTACAATGGAATATCACTCAGCCATGAAATCAACGTCATAAGGCTAGTAGCAGCATGATGAGTGGATTCAGGTACGACGGTTCTAAGTGAAATAAGTTACACAGAAAAAGACACTAATCAGAAGATATCACTTATAGAGGGAATGTAAAAACCGCTACACTTGAACTGAATTACAAAACAGAACAGAGTCACACATTTAGAAAACACACTATGGCTGCCTAACGGGAAAGGTGAGGTGGGGTGATGCCTAAAACAAGGGTTTCAAATTAGCTCAGATACCGTTCCATAAACCCAATATGTAATAGACAAGACCTACTCCTTGCTCAGTGAACTGGACCCAACACCCCCTATTCACCGCCCAAGAATAGATCTGACTAGTAAGAATCTTCAAACCTATGTATTGATATCTCTCTGTAAGTGAGTCAAGTGGGAGTAAAGCGGCATAAACACAGCAGTGAAAAGCCGCTAAACCCCATTAGGAAAATCAATTACTTTTAAAAACCCGTGAAACAAAGACAGTGAAAGAGAGAGAAATTCTTACAAAATTCGTTCAGGGGCTGTGATGCCACCTGGATTGACCATATCTAGACCCACAGCTGATTGAGACATAAGGGTGGACACTCTTGGGGCTGAGAGGTTTGGTGAGGTTGGGTGAGCAAACGCAGACCCTTTAAAGTAATACTGCGTGGTACCCATCCCATGGGTCCCAAATCTCCAGGTTCAAGGGCATCTTCCTACATCGAAAACATGCATGAGAAACCCAGAAGATGGTACACCATGTGATCGGGAAAGGTTTCTAAAACGCACCTCATTTCTCATCTCCTTGTGCTCGGGTTCGCCATTCCAGCCACTTTAATAGCAATCTCCCTCCTTGGAGATTCAGCACTTTAACCTCCTGTTCCGTACAGGTTTCAATTTGTCCTGAGGATGAACGGGAAGAGGGGGAACCAATGAGCGACTAGCTCTAGGTGGTGGGACAGGCACAGGTCACTCTATTTTCCCATCAGGAAGAAGAATTAACCACAGGCTCAGCCTGCCGCCCGGAACCAGAATAGGTCCTGAAGCAATCCTACGCTTTTGCGGCCAGCTCCCAAAAAAGCGAGTTGAAAAATGGAGCTCAGGGGCCCTGCAAATCACAAACCTGCAGAGTTATAAATGATAACTCTCGCCCACAAAAATATTGAGGGAAGGCAACGAAGAGGATTTGAAAGCAAGGCAGAATTGCAGGAAACAGATTTCAGGAGGTAGATTCGAATCGCCTTTAAAGCACAGGAAAAGCGGCAAAACCTCGACAATGATGCCCTTGGCCAAAAAGGGCGTATGCGTTTTTTCCTGAATATATTCAGGAAAAAACGCATACGCCCTTTTTGGCCAACCAAGCAACCGGGAAAGGCAAATCAGCGCTACAAAGAAGTCTCGCTTCCCATCGGTCAAAAGGGCCATGCTGAATAAAGTGTCAATACCAGAAATGCAAGAGAGGCCATGGAGAAATGGGAGCCTTGCTACGCTGATGGGCGGGATGTAAATTGCCAACAGCCACTCTGGAGAAGTGTACGGTGTGTCCTGAAATATCTAAAAAACTCGGCTTAGAGAGCATAGGGCACTTCCACTCATGGGCGTCTAATTTGGGAAAACTAAAAAAAAGGAAGGCACAGGCACTCCAAAGTTTACGGTTGCTCTGTTGACAAGAACCTCCACTTCATTTCACCTTAAATATCCCAGGAAAGAGAAAAATGGATAAAGAAGTTGTGGTCCTTAGGTACAATGGAATATCACTCAGCCATGAAATCAACGTCATAAGGCTAGTAGCAGCATGATGAGTGGATTCAGGTACGACGGTTCTAAGTGAAATAAGTCACACAGAAAAAGACACTAATCATAAGATATCACTTATAGAGGGAAAGTAAAAACCGCTACACTTGAACTGAATTACAAAACAGAACAGAGTCACACATTTAGAAAACACACTATGGCTGCCTAACGGGAAAGGCGAGGTGGGGTGATGCATAAAACAAGGGTTTCAAATTAGCTCAGATACCGTTCCATAAACCCAATATGTAATAGACAAGACCTACTCCTTGCTCAGTGAACTGGACTCAACACCCCCTATTCACCGCCCAAGAATAGATCTGACTAGTAAGAATCTTCAAACCTATGTATTGATATCTCTCCGTAAGTGAGTCAAGTGGGTGTAAAGCGGCATAAACACAGCAGTGAAAAGCAGCTAAACCCCATTAGGAAAATGAATTACTTTTAAAAACCCGTGAAACAAAGACAGTGAAAGAGAGAGAAATTCTTACAAAATTCGTTCAGGGGCTGTGATGCCACCTGGATTGACCATATCTAGACCCACAGCTGATTGAGACATACGGGTGGACACTCTTGGGGCTGAGAGGTTTGGTGAGGTTGGGTGAGCAAACACAGACCCTTTAAAGTAATAGTGCGTGGTACCCGTCTGATGGGTCCCAAATCTCCAGGTTGAAGGGCATCTTCCTACATCGAAAACATGCATGAGAACCCCAGAAGATGGTACACCGTGTGATCGGGAAAGGTTTCTAAAACGCACCTCATTTCTCATCTCCTTGTGCTCGGCGTCGCCATTCCAGCCGCTTTACTAGCAATCTCCCTCCTTGGAGAATCAGCACGTTTAACCTCCTGTTCCGTACAGGTTGCAATTTGTCCTGAGGATGAACGGGAAGAGGGGGAACCAATGAGCGACAAGCTCTAGGTGTTGGGAAAGGCACAGGTCACTCTATTTTCCCATCAGGAAGAAGAATTAACCACAGGCTCAGCCTGCCGCCCGGAACCAGAATAGGTCCTGAAGCAATCCTACGCTTTTGCGGCCAGCTCCCAAAAAAGCGAGTTGAAAAATGGAGCTCAGGGGCCCTGCAAATCACAAACCTGCAGAGTTATAAATGATAACTCTCGCCCACAAAAATATTGAGGGAAGGCAACGAAGAGGATTTGAAAACAAGGCAGAATTGCAGGAAACAGATTTCAGGAGGTAGATTCGAATCGCCTTTAAAGCACAGGAAAAGCGGCAAAACCTCGACAATGATGCCTTGGCCAAAAAGGGCGTATGCGTTTTTTCCTGAATATATTCAGGAAAAAACGCATACGCCCTTTTTGGCCAACCAAGCAACCTGGAAAGGCAAATCAGCGCTACAAAGAAGTCTCGCTTCCCATCGGTCAAAAGGGCCATGCTGAATAAAGTGTCAATACCAGAAATGCAGGAGAGGCCATGGAGAAATGGGAGCCTTGCTACGCTGATGGGCGGGATGTAAATTGCCAACAGCCACTCTGGAGAAGTGTACGGTGTGTCCTGAAATATCTAAAAAACTCGGCTTAGAGAGCATAGGGCACTTCCACTCATGGGCGTCTAATTTGGGAAAACTAAAAATCAGCAAGGCACAGGCACTCCAAAGTTTAGGGTTGCTCTGTTGACAAGAACCTCCACTTCATTCCACCTTAAATATCCCAGGAAAGAGAAAAATGGATAAAGAAGTTGTGGTCCTTAGGTACAATGGAATATCACTCAGCCATGAAATCAACGTCATAAGGCTAGTAGCAGCATGATGAGTGGATTCAGGTACGACGGTTCTAAGTGAAATAAGTCACACAGAAAAAGACACTAATCAGAAGATATCACTTATAGAGGGAATGTAAAAACCGCTACACTTGAACTGAATTACAAAACAGAACAGAGTCACACATTTAGAAAACACACTATGGCTGCCTAACGGGAAAGGTGAGGTGGGGTGATGCCTAAAACAAGGGTTTCAAATTAGCTCAGATACAGTTCCATAAACCCAATATTTAATAGACAAGACCTACTCCTTGCTCAGTGAACTGGACCCAACACCCCCTATTCACCGCCCAAGAATAGATCTGACTAGTAAGAATCTTCAAACCTATGTATTGATATCTCTCCGTAAGTGAGTCAAGTGGGAGTAAAGCGGCATAAACACAGCAGTGAAAAGCAGCTAAACCCCATTAGGAAAATCAATTACTTTTAAAAACCCGTGAAACAAAGACAGTGAAAGAGAGAGAAATTCTTACAAAATTCGTTCAGGGGCTGTGATGCCACCTGGATTGACCATATCTAGACCCACAGCTGATTGAGACATAAGGGTGGACACTCTTGGGGCTGAGAGGTTTGGTGAGGTTGGGTGAGCAAACGCAGACCCTTTAAAGTAATACTGCGTGGTACCCGTCTGATGGGTCCCAAATCTCCAGGTTCAAGGGCATCTTCCTACATCGAAAACATGCATGAGAAACCCAGAAGATGGTACACCGTGTGATCGGGAAAGGTTTCTAAAACGCACCTCATTTCTCATCTACTTGTGCTCGGGTTCGCCATTCCAGCCACTTTAATAGCAATCTCCCTCCTTGGAGAATCAGCACTTTAACCTCCTGTTCCGTACAGGTTTCAATTTGTCCTGAGGATGAACGGGAAGAGGGGGAACCAATGAGCGACTAGCTCTAGGTGGTGGGACAGGCACAGGTCACTCTATTTTCCCATCAGGAAGAAGAATTAACCACCGGCTCAGCGTGCCGCCCGGAACCAGAATAGGGCCTGAAGCAATCCTACGCTTTTGCGGCCAGCTCCCAAAAAAGCGAGTTGAAAAATGGAGCTCAGGGGCCCTGCAAATCACAAACCTGCAGAGTTATAAATGATAACTCTCGCCCAAAAAAATATTGAGGGAAGGCAACGAAGAGGATTTGAAAGCAAGGCAGAATTGCAGGAAACAGATTTCAGGAGGTAGATTCGAATCGCCTTTAAAGCACAGGAAAAGCGGCAAAACCTCGACAATGATGCCCTTGGCCAAAAAGGGCGTATGCGTTTTTTCCTGAATATATTCAGGAAAAAACGCATACGCCCTTTTTGGCCAACCAAGCAACCTGGAAAGGCAAATCAGCGCTACAAAGAAGTCTCGCTTCCCATCGGTCAAAAGGGCCATGCTGAATAAAGTGTCAATACCAGAAATGCAGGAGAGGCCATGGAGAAATGGGAGCCTTGCTACGCTGATGGGCGGGATGTAAATTGCCAACAGCCACTCTGGAGAAGTGTACGGTGTGTCCTGAAATATCTAAAAAACTCGGCTTAGAGAGCATAGGGCACTTCCACTCATGGGCGTCTAATTTGGGAAAACTAAAAATCAGCAAGGCACAGGCACTCCAAAGTTTAGGGTTGCTCTATTGACAAGAACCTCCACTTCATTCCACCTTAAATATCCCAGGAAAGAGAAAAATGGATAAAGAAGTTGTGGTCCTTAGGTACAATGGAATATCACTCAGCCATGAAATCAACGTCATAAGGCTAGTAGCAGCATGATGAGTGGATTCAGGTACGACGGTTCTAAGTGAAATAAGTCACACAGAAAAAGACACTAATCATAAGATATCACTTATAGAGGGAAAGTAAAAACCGCTACACTTGAACTGAATTACAAAACAGAACAGAGTCACACATTTAGAAAACACACTATGGCTGCCTAACGGGAAAGGTGAGGTGGGGTGATGCCTAAAACAAGGGTTTCAAATTAGCTCAGATACCGTTCCATAAACCCAATATGTAATAGACAAGACCTACTCCTTGCTCAGTGAACTGGACCCAAAACCCCGTATTCACCGCCCAAGAATAGATCTGACTAGTAAGAATCTTCAAAACTATGTATTGATATCTCTCCGTAAGTGAGTCAAGTGGGAGTAAAGCGGCATAAACACAGCAGTGAAAAGCAGCTAAACCCCATTAGGAAAATCAATTACTTTTAAAAACCCGTGAAACAAAGACAGTGAAAGAGAGAGAAATTCTTACAAAATTCGTTCAGGGGCTGTGATGCCACCTGGATTGACCATATCTAGACCCACAGCTGATTGAGACATAAGGGTGGACACTCTTGGGGCTGAGAGGTTTGGTGAGGTTGGGTGAGCAAACGCAGACCCTTTAAAGTAATACTGCGTGGTACCCATCCCATGGGTCCCAAATCTCCAGGTTCAAGGGCATCTTCCTACATCGAAAACATGCATGAGAAACCCAGAAGATGGTACACCGTGTGATCGGGAAAGGTTTCTAAAACGCACCTCATTTCTCATCTCCTTGTGCTCGGGTTCGCCATTCCAGCCACTTTAATAGCAATCTCCCTCCTTGGAGAATCAGCACTTTAACCTCCTGTTCCGTACAGGTTTCAATTTGTCCTGAGGATGAACGGGAAGAGGGGGAACCAATGAGCGACTAGCTCCAGGTGGTGGGACAGGCACAGGTCACTCTATTTTCCCATCAGGAAGAAGAATTAACCACCGGCTCAGCCTGCCGCCCGGAACCAGAATAGGGCCTGAAGCAATCCTACGCTTTTGCGGCCAGCTCCCAAAAAAGCGAGTTGAAAAATGGAGCTCAGGGGCCCTGCAAATCACAAACCTGCAGAGTTATAAATGATAACTCTCGCCCACAAAAATATTGAGGGAAGGCAACGAAGAGGATTTGAACACAAGGCAGAATTGCAGGAAACAGATTTCAGGAGTTAGATTCGAATCGCCTTTAAAGCACAGGAAAAGCGGCAAAACCTCGACAATGATGCCTTGGCCAAAAAGGGCGTATGCGTTTTTTCCTGAATATATTCAGGAAAAAACGCATACGCCCTTTTTGGCCAACCAAGCAACCTGGAAAGGCAAATCAGCGCTACAAAGAAGTCTCGCTTCCCATCGGTCAAAAGGGCCATGCTGAATAAAGTGTCAATACCAGAAATGCAGGAGAGGCCATGGAGAAATGGGAGCCTTGCTACGCTGATGGGCGGGATGTAAATTGCCAACAGCCACTCTGGAGAAGTGTACGGTGTGTCCTGAAATATCTAAAAAACTCGGCTTAGAGAGCATAGGGCACTTCAACTCATGGGCGTCTAATTTGCTAAAACTAAAAATCAGCAAGGCACATGCACTCCAAAGTTTAGGGTTGCTCTGTTGCCAAGAACCTCCACTTCATTCCACCTTAAATATCCCAGGAAAGAGAAAAATGGATAAAGAAGTTGTGGTCCTTAGGTACAATGGAATATCACTCAGCCATGAAATCAACGTCATAAGGCTAGTAGCAGCATGATGAGTGGATTCAGGTACGACGGTTCTAAGTGAAATAAGTCACACAGAAAAAGACACTAATCAGAAGATATCACTTATAGAGGGAATGTAAAAACCGCTACACTTGAACTGAATTACAAAACAGAACAGAGTCACACATTTAGAAAACACACTATGGCTGCCTAACGGGAAAGGTGAGGTGGGGTGATGCCTAAAACAAGGGTTTCAAATTAGCTCAGATACTGTTCCATAAACCCAATATGTAATAGACAAGACCTACTCCTTGCTCAGTGAACTGGACCCAACACCCCCTATTCACCGCCCAAGAATAGATCTGACTAGTAAGAATCTTCAAACCTATGTATTGATATCTCTCCGTAAGTGAGTCAAGTGGGAGTAAAGCGGCATAAACACAGCAGTGAAAAGCAGCTAAACCCCATTAGGAAAATCAATTACTCTTAAAAAACCCGTGAAACAAAGACAGTGAAAGAGAGAGAAATTCTTACAAAATTCGTTCAGGGGCTGTGATGCCACCTGGATTGACCATATGTAGACCCACAGCTGATTGAGACATAAGGGTGGACACTCTTGGGGCTGAGAGGTTTGGTGAGGTTGGGTGAGCAAACGCAGACCCTTTAAAGTAATACTGCGTGGTACCCATGCCATGGGTCCCAAATCTCCAGGTTCAAGGGCATCTTCCTACATCGAAAACATGCATGAGAAACCCAGAAGATGGTACACTGTGTGATCGGGAAATGTTTCTAAAACGCACCTCATTTCTCATCTCACTGTGCTCGCGTTCGCCATTCCAGCCACTTTAATAGCAATCTCCCTCCTTGGAGAATCAGCACTTTAACCTCCTGTTCCGTACAGGTTTCAATTTGTCCTGAGGATGAACGGGAAGAGGGGGAACCAATGAGCGACTAGCTCTAGGTGGTGGGACAGGCACAGGTCACTCTATTTTCCCATCAGGAAGAAGAATTAACCACCGGCTCAGCCTGCCGCCCGGAACCAGAATAGGGCCTGAAGCAATCCTACGCTTTTGCGGCCAGCTCCCAAAAAAGCGAGTTGAAAAATGGAGTTCAGGGGCCCTGCAAATCACAAACCTGCAGAGTTATAAATGATAACTCTCGCCCACAAAATTATTGAGGGAAGGCAACGAAGAGGATTTGAAAGCAAGCCAGAATTGCAGGAAACAGATTTCAGGAGGTAGATTCGAATCGCCTTTAAAGCACAGGAAAAGCGGCAAAACCTCGACAATGATGCCCTTGGCCAAAAAGGGCGTATGCGTTTTTTCCTGAATATATTCAGGAAAAAACGCATACGCCCTTTTTGGCCAACCAAGCAACCGGGAAAGGCAAATCAGCGCTACAAAGAAGTCTCGCTTCCCATCGGTCAAAAGGGCCATGCTGAATAAAGTGTCAATACCAGAAATGCAAGAGAGGCCATGGAGAAATGGGAGCCTTGCTACGCTGATGGGCGGGATGTAAATTGCCAACAGCCACTCTGGAGAAGTGTACGGTGTGTCCTGAAATATCTAAAAAACTCGGCTTAGAGAGCATAGGGCACTTCCACTCATGGGCGTCTAATTTGGGAAAACTAAAAATCAGCAAGGCACAGGCACTCCAAAGTTTAGGGTTGCTCTGTTGACAAGAACCTCCACTTCATTTCACCTTAAATATCCCAGGAAAGAGAAAAATGGATAAAGAAGTTGTGGTCCTTAGGTACAATGGAATATCACTCAGCCATGAAATCAACGTCATAAGGCTAGTAGCAGCATGATGAGTGGATTCAGGTACGACGGTTCTAAGTGAAATAAGTCACACAGAAAAAGACACTAATCATAAGATATCACTTATAGAGGGAAAGTAAAAACCGCTACACTTGAACTGAATTACAAAACAGAACAGAGTCACACATTTAGAAAACACACTATGGCTGCCTAACGGGAAAGGCGAGGTGGGGTGATGCCTAAAACAAGGGTTTCAAATTAGCTCAGATACCGTTCCATAAACCCAATATGTAATAGACAAGACCTACTCCTTGCTCAGTGAACTGGACCCAACACCCCCTATTCACCGCCCAAGAATAGATCTGAATAGTAAGAATCTTCAAACCTATGTATTGATATCTCTCCGTAAGTGAGTCAAGTGGGAGTAAAGCGGCATAAACACAGCAGTGAAAAGCAGCTAAACCCCATTAGGAAAATCAATTACTTTTAAAAACCCGTGAAACAAAGACAGTGAAAGAGAGAGAAATTCTTACAAAATTCGTTCAGGGGCTGTGATGCCACCTGGATTGACCATATCTAGACCCACAGCTGATTGAGACATAAGGGTGGACACTCTTGGGGCTGAGAGGTTTGGTGAGGTTGGGTGAGCAAACGCAGACCCTTTAAAGTAATACTGCGTGGTACCCATGCCATGGGTCCCAAATCTCCAGGTTCAAGGGCATCTTCCTACATCGAAAACATGCATGAGAAACCCAGAAGATGGTACACCGTGTGATCGGGAAAGGTTTCTAAAACGCACCTCATTTCTCATCTCCTTGTGCTCGGGTTCGCCATTCCAGCCACTTTAATAGCAATCTCCCTCCTTGGAGAATCAGCACTTTAACCTCCTGTTCCGTACAGGTTTCAATTTGTCCTGAGGATGAACGGGAAGAGGGGGAACCAATGAGCGACTAGCTCTAGGTGGTGGGACAGTCACAGGTCACTCTATTTTCCCATCAGGAAGAAGAATTAACCACCGGCTCAGCGTGCCGCCCGGAACCAGAATAGGGCCTGAAGCAATCCTACGCTTTTGCGGCCAGCTCCCAAAAAAGCGAGTTGCAAAATGGAGCTCAGGGGCCCTGCAAATCACAAACCTGCAGAGTTATAAATGATAACTCTCGCCCACAAAAATATTGAGGGAAGGCAACGAAGAGGATTTGAAAGCAAGGCAGAATTGCAGGAAACAGATTTCAGGAGGTAGATTCGAATCGCCTTTAAAGCACAGGAAAAGCGGCAAAACCTCGACAATGATGCCCTTGGCCAAAAAGGGCGTATGCGTTTTTTCCTGAATATATTCAGGAAAAAACGCATACGCCCTTTTTGGCCAACCAAGCAACCTGGAAAGGCAAATCAGCGCTACAAAGAAGTCTCGTTTCCCATCGGTCAAAAGGGCCATGCTGAATAAAGTGTCAATACCAGAAATGCAGGAGAGGCCATGGAGAAATGGGAGCTTTGCTACGCTGATGGGCGGGATGTAAATTGCCAACAGCCACTCTGGAGAAGTGTACGGTGTGTCCTGAAATATCTAAAAAACTCGGCTTAGAGAGCATAGGGCACTTCCACTCATGGGCGTCTAATTTGGGAAAACTAAAAATCAGCAAGGCACAGGCACTCCAAAGTTTAGGGTTGCTCTGTTGACAAGAACCTCCACTTCATTCCACCTTAAATATCCCAGGAAAGAGAAAAATGGATAAAGAAGTTCTGGTCCTTAGGTACAATGGAATATCACTCAGCCATGAAATCAACGTCATAAGGCTAGTAGCAGCATGATGAGTGGATTCAGGTACGACGGTTCTAAGTGAAATAAGTCACACAGAAAAAGACACTAATCATAAGATATCACTTATAGAGGGAAAGTAAAAACCGCTACACTTGAACTGAATTACAAAACAGAACAGAGTCACACATTTAGAAAACACACTATGGCTGCCTAACGGGAAAGGTGAGGTGGGGTGATGCCTAAAACAAGGGTTTCAAATTAGCTCAGATACCGTTCCATAAACCCAATATGTAATAGACAAGACCTACTCCTTGCTCAGTAAACTGGACCCAACACCCCGTATTCACCGCCCAAGAATAGATCTGACTAGTAAGAATCTTCAAACCTATGTATTGATATCTCTCCGTAACTGAGTCAAGTGGGAGTAAAGCGGCATAAACACAGCAGTGAAAAGCAGCTAAACCCATTAGGAAAATCAATTACTTTTAAAAACCCGTGAAACAAAGACAGTGAAAGAGAGAGAAATTCTTACAAAATTCGTTCAGGGGCTGTGATGCCACCTGGATTGACCATATCTAGACCCACAGCTGATTGAGACATAAGGGTGGACACTCTTGGGGCTGAGAGGTTTGGTGAGGTTGGGTGAGCAAACGCAGACCCTTTAAAGTAATACTGCGTGGTACCCATCCCATGGGTCCCAAATCTCCAGGTTCAAGGGCATCTTCCTACATCGAAAACATGCATGAGAAACCCAGAAGATGGTACACCGTGTGATCGGGAAAGGTTTCTAAAACGCACCTCATTTCTCATCTCCTTGTGCTCGGGTTCGCCATTCCAGCCACTTTAATAGCAATCTCCCTCCTTGGAGAATCAGCACTTTAACCTCCTGTTCCGTACAGGTTTCAATTTGTCCTGAGGATGAACGGGAAGAGGGGGAACCAATGAGCGACTAGCTCTAGGTGGTGGGACAGGCACAGGTCACTCTATTTTCCCATCAGGAAGAAGAATTAACCACCGGCTCAGCGTGCCGCCCGGAACCAGAATAGGGCCTGAAGCAATCCTACGCTTTTGCGGCCAGCTCCCAAAAAAGCGAGTTGAAAAATGGAGCTCAGGGGCCCTGCAAATCACAAACCTGCAGAGTTATAAATGATAACTCTCGCCCACAAAAATATTGAGGGAAGGCAACGAAGAGGATTTGAAAACAAGGCAGAATTGCAGGAAACAGATTTCAGGAGGTAGATTCGAATCGCCTTTAAAGCACAGGAAAAGCGGCAAAACCTCGACAATGATGCCTTGGCCAAAAAGGGCGTATGCGTTTTTTCCTGAATATATTCAGGAAAAAACGCATACGCCCTTTTTGGCCAACCAAGCAACCTGGAAAGGCAAATCAGCGCTACAAAGAAGTCTCGCTTCCCATCGGTCAAAAGGGCCATGCTGAATAAAGTGTCAAAACCAGAAATGCAGGAGAGGCCATGGAGAAATGGGAGCCTTGCTACGCTGATGGGCGGGATGTAAATTGCCAACAGCCACTCTGGAGAAGTGTACGGTGTGTCCTGAAACATCTAAAAAACTCGGCTTAGACAGCATAGGGCACTTCCACTCATGGGCGTCTAATTTGGGAAAACTAAAAATCAGCAAGGCACAGGCACTCCAAAGTTTAGGGTTGCTCTGTTGACAAAAACCTCCACTTCATTCCACCTTAAATATCCCAGGAAAGAGAAAAATGGATAAAGAAGTTGTGGTCCTTAGGTACAATGGAATATCACTCAGCCATGAAATCAACGTCATAAGGCTAGTAGAAGCACAATGAGTGGATTCAGGTACGACGGTTGTAAGTGAAGTAAGTCACACAGAAAAAGACACTAATCATAAGATATCACTTATAGAGGGAAAGTAAAAACCGCTACACTTGAACTGAATTACAAAACAGAACAGAATCACACATTTAGAAAACACACTATGGCTGCCTAACGGGAAAGGCGAGGTGGGGTGATGCATAAAACAAGGGTTTCAAATTAGCTCAGATACCGTTCCATAAACCCAATATGTAATAGACAAGACCTACTGCTTGCTAAGTGAACTGGACTCAACACCCCCTATTCACCGCCCAAGAATAGATCTGACTAGTAAAAATCTTCAAACCTATGTATTGATATCTCTCTGGAAGTGAGTCAAGTGGGTGTAAAGCGGCATAAACACAGCAGTGAAAAGCAGCTAAACCCCATTAGGAAAATCAATTACTTTTAAAAACCCGTGAAACAAAGACAGTGAAAGAGAGAGAAATTCTTACAAAATTCGTTCAGGGGAGGTGATGCCACCTGGATTGACCATATCTAGACCCACAGCTGATTGAGACATAAGGGTGGACACTCTTGGGGCTGAGAGGTTTGGTGAGGTTGGGTGAGCAAACGCAGACCCTTTAAAGTAATATTGCGTGGTACCCGTCTGATGGGTCCCAAATCTCCAGGTTCAAGGGCATCTTCCTACATCGAAAACATGCATGAGAAACCCAGAAGATGGTACACCGTGTGATCGGGAAAGGTTTCTAAAACGCACCTTATTTCTCATCTCCTTGTCCTCGGGGTCGCCATTCCAGCCGCTTTACTAGCAATGTCCCTCCTTGGAGAATCAGCACTTTAACCTCCTGTTCCGTACAGGTTGCAATTTGTCCTGAGGATGAACGGCAAGAGGGGGAACCAATGAGCGACTAGCTCTAGGTGTTGGGAAAGGCACAGGTCACTCTATTTTCCCATCAGGAAGAAGAATTAACCACAGGCTCTGCCTGCCGCCCGGAACCAGAAAAGGGCCTGAAGCAATCCTACACTTTTGAGGCCAGCTCCCAAAAAAGCGAGTTGAAAAATGGAGCTCAGGGGCACTGCAAATCACAAACCTGCTGAGTTAGAAATGATAACTCTCGCCCACAAAAATATTGAGGGAAGGCAACGAAGAGGATTTGAAAGCAAGGCAGAATTGCAGGAAACAGATTTCAGGAGGTAGATTCGAATCGCCTGTAGAGCACAGGAAAAGCGGCAAAACCTCGACAATGATGCCCTTGGCCAAAAAGTGCGTATGCGTTTTTTCCTGAATATATTCAGGAAAAAACGCATACGCCCTTTTTGGCCAACCAAGCAACCTGGAAAGGCAAATCAGCGCTACAAAGAAGTCTCGCTTCCCATCGGTCAAAAGGGCCATGCTGAATAAAGTGTCAAAACCAGAAATGCAGGAGAGGCCATGGAGAAATGGGAGCCTTGCTACGCTGATGGGCGGGATGTAAATTGCCGACAGCCACTCTGGAGAAGGGTACGGTGTGTCCTGAAACATCTAAAAAACTCGGCTTAGACAGCATAGGGCACTTCCACTCATGGGCGTCTAATTTGGGAAAACTAAAAATCAGCAAGGCACAGGCACTCCAAAGTTTAGGGTTGCTCTGTTGACAAGAACCTCCACTTCATTCCACCTTAAATATCCCAGGAAAGAGAAAAATGGATAAAGAAGTTGTGGTCCTTAGGTACAATGGAATATCACTCAGCCATGAAATCAACGTCATAAGGCTAGTAGCAGCACAATGAGTGGATTCAGGTACGACGGTTGTAAGTGAAGTAAGTCACACAGAAAAAGACAGTAATCATAAGATATCACTTATAGAGGGAAAGTAAAAACCGCTACACTTGAACTGAATTACAAAACAGAACAGAATCACACATTTAGAAAACACACTATGGCTGCCTAACGTGAAAGGCGAGGTGGGGTGATGCATAAAACAAGGGTTTCAAATTAGCTCAGATACCGTTCCATAAACCCAATATGTAATAGACAAGACCTACTGCTTGCTCAGTGAACTGGACTCAACACCCCCTATTCACCGCCCAAGAATAGATCTGACTAGTAAAAATCTTCAAACCTATGTATTGATATCTCTCTGGAAGTGAGTCAAGTGGGTGTAAAGCGGCATAAACACAGCAGTGAAAAGCAGCTAAACCCCACTAGGAAAATCAATTACTTTTAAAAACCCGTGAAACAAAGACAGTGAAAGAGAGAGAAATTCTTACAAAATTCGTTCAGGGGAGGTGATGCCACCTGGATTGACCATATCTAGACCCACAGCTGATTGAGACATAAGCGTGGACACTCTTGGGGCTGAGAGGTTTGGTGAGGTTGGGTGAGCAAACGCAGACCCTTTAAAGTAATATTGCGTGGTACCCGTCTGATGGGTCCCAAATCTCCAGGTTCAAGGGCATCTTCCTACATCGAAAACATGCATGAGAAACCCAGAAGATGGTACACCGTGTGATCGGGAAAGGTTTCTAAAACGCACCTTATTTCTCATCTCCTTGTCCTCGGGGTCGCCATTCCAGCCGCTTTACTAGCAATGTCCCTCCTTGGAGAATCAGCACTTTAACCTCCTGTTCCGTACAGGTTGCAATTTGTCCTGAGGATGAACGGCAAGAGGGGGAACCAATGAGCGACTAGCTCTAGGTGTTGGGAAAGGCACAGGTCACTCTATTTTCCCATCAGGAAGAAGAATTAACCACAGGCTCTGCCTGCCGCCCGGCACCAGAAAAGGGCCTGAAGCAATCCTACGCTTTTGAGGCCAGCTCCCAAAAAAGCGAGTTGAAAAATGGAGCTCAGGGGCACTGCAAATCAGAAACCTGCTGAGTTATAAATGATAACTCTCGCCCACAAAAATATTGAGCGAAAGCAACGAAGAGGATTTGAAAGCAAGGCAGAATTGCAGGAAACAGATTTCAGGAGGTAGATTCGAATCGCCTGTAAAGCACAGGAAAAGCGGCAAAACCTCGACAGTGATGCCCTTGGCCAAAAAGGGCGTATGCGTTTTTTCCTGAATATATTCAGGAAAAAACGCATACGCCCTTTTTGGCCAACCAAGCAACCTGGAAAGGCAAATCAGCGCTACAAAGAAGTCTCGCTTCCCATCGGTCAAAAGGGCCATGCTGAATAAAGTGTCAAAACCAGAAATGCAGGAGAGGACATGGAGAAATGGGAGCCTTGCTACGCTGATGGGCGGGATGTAAATTGCCAACAGCCACTCTGGAGAAGTGTACGGTGTGTCCTGAAACATCTAAAAAACTCGGCTTAGAGAGCATAGGGCACTTCCACTCATGGGCGTCTAATTTGGGAAAACTAAAAATCAGCAAGGCACAGGCACTCCAAAGTTTAGGGTTGCTCTGTTGACAAGAACCTCCACTTCATTCCACCTTAAATATCCCAGGAAAGAGAAAAATGGATAAAGAAGTTGTGGTCCTTAGGTACAATGGAATATCACTCAGCCATGAAATCAACGTCATAAGGCTAGTAGCAGCATGATGAGTGGATTCAGGTACGACGGTTCTAAGTGAAATAAGTCACACAGAAAAAGACACTAATCATAACATATCACTTATAGAGGGAAAGTAAAAACCGCTACACTTGAACTGAATTACAAAACAGAACAGAGTCACACATTTAGAAAACACACTATGGCTGCCTAACGGGAAAGGTGAGGTGGGGTGATGCCTAAAACAAGGGTTTCAAATTAGCTCAGATACCATTCCATAAACCCAATATGTAATAGACAAGACCTACTCCTTGCTCAGTGAACTGGACTCAACACCCCCTATTCACCGCCCAAGAATAGATCTGACTAGTAAGAATCTTCAAACCTATGTATTGATATCTCTCTGTAAGTGAGTCAAGTGGGAGTAAAGCGGCATAAACACAGCAGTGAAAAGCAGCTAAACCCCATTAGGAAAATCAATTACTTTTAAAAACCCGTGAAACAAAGACAGTGAAAGAGAGAGAAATTCTTACAAAATTCGTTCAGGGGCTGTGATGCCACCTGGATTGACCATATCTAGACCCACAGCTGATTGAGACATAAGGGTGGACACTCTTGGGGCTGAGAAGTTTGGTGAGGTTGGGTGAGCAAACGCAGACCCTTTAAAGTAATACTGCGTGGTACCCATCCCATGGGTCCCAAATCTCCAGGTTCAAGGGCATCTTCCTACATCGAAAACATGCATGAGAAACCCAGAAGATGGTACACCGTGTGATCGGGAAAGGTTTCTAAAACGCACCTCATTTCTCATCTCCTTGTGCTCGGGTTCGCCATTCCAGCCACTTTAATAGCAATCTCCCTCCTTGGAGAATCAGCACGTTTAACCTCCTGTTCCGTACAGGTTGCAATTTGTCCTGAGGATGAACGGGAAGAGGGGGAACCAATGAGCGACTAGCTCTAGGTGGTGGGACAGTCACAGGTCACTCTATTTTCCCATCAGGAAGAAGAATTAACCACCGGCTCAGCCTGCCGCCCGGAACCAGAATAGGTCCTGAAGCAATCCTACGCTTTTGCGGCCAGCTCCCAAAAAAGCGAGTTGAAAAATGGAGCTCAGGGGCCCTGCAAATCACAAACCTGCTGAGTTATAAATGATAACTCTCGCCCACAAAAATATTGAGGGAAGGCAACGAAGAGGATTTGAAAGCAAGGCAGAATTGCAGGAAACAGATTTCAGGATGTAGATTCGAATCGCCTGTAAAGCACAGGAAAAGCGGCAAAACCTCGACAGTGATGCCCTAGGCCAAAAAGGGCGTATGCGTTTTTTCCTGAATATATTCAGGAAAAAACGCATACGCCCTTTTTGGCCAACCAAGCAACCTGGAAAGGCAAATCAGCGCTACAAAGAAGTCTCGCTTCCCATCGGTCAAAAGGGCCATGCTGAATAAAGTGTCAATACCAGAAATGCAGGAGAGGCCATGGAGAAATGGGAGCCTTGCTACGCTGATGGGCGGGATGTAAATTGCCAACAGCCACTCTGGAGAAGTGTACGGTGTGTCCTGAAACATCTAAAAAACTCGGCTTAGAGAGCATAGGGCACTTCCACTCATGGGCGTCTAATTTGGGAAAACTAAAAATCAGCAAGGCACAGGCACTCCAAAGTTTAGGGTTGCTCTGTTGACAAGAACCTCCACTTCATTCCACCTTAAATATCCCAGGAAAGAGAAAAATGGATAAAGAAGTTGTGGTCCTTAGGTACAATGGAATATCACTCAGCCATGAAATCAACGTCATAAGGCTAGTAGCAGCATGATGAGTGGATTCAGGTACGACGGTTCTAAGTGAAATAAGTCACACAGAAAAAGACACTAATCAGAAGATATCACTTATAGAGGGAATGTAAAAACCGCTACACTTGAACTGAATTACAAAACAGAACAGAGTCACACATTTAGAAAACACACTATGGCTGCCTAACGGGAAAGGCGAGGTGGGGTGATGCATAAAACAAGGGTTTCAAATTAGCTCAGATACCGTTCCATAAACCCAATATGTAATAGACAGGACCTACTGCTTGCTCAGTGAACTGGACTCAACACCCCCTATTCACCGCCCAAGAATAGATCTGACTAGTAAGAATCTTCAAACCTATGTATTGATATCTCTCCGTAAGTGAGTCAAGTGGGAGTAAAGCGGCATAAACACAGCAGTGAAAAGCAGCTAAACCCCATTAGGAAAATCAATTACTTTTAAAAACCCGTGAAACAAAGACAGTGAAAGAGAGAGAAATTCTTACAAAATTCGTTCAGGGGCTGTGATGCCACCTGGATTGACCATATCTAGACCCACAGCTGATTGAGACATAAGGGTGGACACTCTTGGGGCTCAGAGGTTTGGTGAGGTTGGGTGAGCAAACGCAGACCCTTTAAAGTAATACTGCGTGGTACCCGTCTGATGGGTCCCAAATCTCCAGGTTCAAGGGCATCTTCCTACATCGAAAACATGCATGAGAAACCCAGAAGATGGTACACCGTGTGATCGGGAAAGGTTTCTAAAACGCACCTTAGTTCTCATCTCCTTGTGCTCGGCGTCGACATTCCAGCCGCTTTACTAGCAATCTCCCTCCTTGGAGAATCAGCACTTTAACCTCCTGTTACGTACAGGTTGCAATTTGTCCTGAGGATGAACGGCAAGAGGGGGAACCAATGAGCGACTAGCTCTAGGTGTTGGGAAAGGCACAGGTCACTCTATTTTCCCATCAGGAAGAAGAATTATCCACAGGCTCAGCCTGCCGCCCGGAACCAGAATAGGGCCTGAAGCAATCCTACGCTTTTGCAGCCAGCTCCCAAAAAAGCGAGTTGAAAAATGGAGCTCAGGGGCACTGCAAATCACAAACCTGCAGAGTTACAAATGATAACTCTCGCCCACAAAAATATTGAGGGAAGGCAACGAAGAGGATTTGAAAGCAAGGCAGAATTGCAGGAAACAGATTTCAGGAGGTAGATTCGAATCGCCTTTAAAGCACAGGAAAAGCGGCAAAACCTCGACAATGATGCCCTTGGCCAAAAAGGGCGTATGCGTTTTTTCCTGAATATATTCAGGAAAAAACGCATACGCCCTTTTTGGCCAACCAAGCAACCTGGAAAGGCAAATCAGCGCTACAAAGAAGTCTCGCTTCCCATCGGTCAAAAGGGCCATGCTGAATAAAGTGTCAAAACCAGAAATGCAGGAGAGGCCATGGAGAAATGGGAGCCTTGCTACGCTGATGGGCGGGATGTAAATTGCCAACAGCCACTCTGGAGAAGTGTACGGTGTGTCCTGAAACATCTAAAAAACTCGGCTTAGAGAGCATAGGGCACTTCCACTCATGGGCGTCTAATTTGGGAAAACTAAAAATCAGCAAGGCACAGGCACTCCAAAGTTTAGGGTTGCTCTGTTGACAAGAACCTCCACTTCATTCCACCTTAAATATCCCAGGAAAGAGAAAAATGGATAAAGAATTTGTGGTCCTTAGGTACAATGGAATATCACTCAGCCATGAAATCAACGTCATAAGGCTAGTAGCAGCATGATGAGTGGATTCAGGTACGACGGTTCTAAGTGAAATAAGTCACACAGAAAAAGACACTAATCATAAGATATCACTTATAGAGGGAATGTAAAAACCGCTACACTTGAACTGAATTACAAAACAGAACAGAGTCACACATTTAGAAAACACACTATGGCTGCCTAACGGGAAAGGTGAGGTGGGGTGATGCATAAAACAAGGGTTTCAAATTAGCTCAGATACCGTTCCATAAATCCAATATGTAATAGACAAGACCTACTGCTTGCTCAGTGAACTGGACTCAACACCCCCTATTCACCGCCCAAGAATAGATCTGACTAGTAAGAATCTTCAAACCTATGTATTGATATCTCTCCGTAAGTGAGTCAAGTGGGAGTAAAGCGGCATAAACACAGCAGTGAAAAGCAGCTAAACCCCATTAGGAAAATCAATTACTTTTAAAAACCCGTGAAACAGAGACAGTGAAAGAGAGAGAAATTCTTACAAAATTCGTTCAGGGGCTGTGATGCCACCTGGATTGACCATATCTAGACCCACAGCTGATTGAGACATAAGGGTGGACACTCTTGGGGCTGAGAGGTTTGGTGAGGTTGGGTGTGCAAACACAGACCCTTTAAAGTAATACTGCGTGGTACCCGTCTGATGGGTCCCAAATCTCCAGGTTGAAGGGCACCTTCCTACATCGAAAACATGCATGAGAACCCCAGAAGATGGTACACCGTGTGATCGGGAAAGGTTTCTAAAACGCACATCATTTCGCATCTCCTTGTGCTCGGGTTCGCCATTCCAGCCGCTTTACTAGCAATCTCCCTCCTTGGAGAATCAGCACGTTTAACCTCCTGTTCCGTACAGGTTGCAATTTGTCCTGAGGATGAACGGGAAGAGGGGGAACCAATGAGCGACTAGCTCTAGGTGTTGGGAAAGGCACAGGTCACTCTATTTTCCCATCAGGAAGAAGAATTAACCACAGGATCAGCCTGCCGCCCGGAACCAGAATAGGGCCTGAAGCAATCCTACGGTTTTGCGGCCAGCTCCCAAAAAAGCGAGTTGAAAAATGGAGCTCAGGGGCACTGCAAATCACAAACCTGCAGAGTTATAAATGATAACTCTCGCCCACAAAAATATTGAGGGAAGGCAACGAAGAGGATTTGAAAGCAAGGCAGAATTGCAGGAAACAGATTTCAGGAGGTAGATTCGAATCGCCTTTAAAGCACAGGAAAAGCGGCAAAACCTCGACAATGATGCCCTTGGCCAAAAAGGGCGTATGCGTTTTTTCCTGAATATATTCAGGAAAAAACGCATACGCCCTGTTTGGCCAACCAAGCAACCTGGAAAGGCAAATCAGCGCTACAAAGAAGTCTCGCTTCCCATCGGTCAAAAGGGCCATGGTGAATAAAGTGTCAAAACCAGAAATGCAGGAGAGGCCATGGAGAAATGGGAGCCTTGCTACGCTGATGGGCGGGATGTAAATTGCCAACAGCCACTCTGGAGAAGTGTACAGTGTGTCCTGAAATATCTAAAAAACTCGGGTTAGAGAGCATAGGGCACTTCCACACATGGGCGTCTAATTTGGGAAAACTAAAAATCAGCAAGGCACAGGCACTCCAAAGTTTAGGGTTGCTCTGTTGACAAGAACCTCCACTTCATTCCACCTTAAATATCCCAGGAAAGAGAAAAATGGATAAAGAAGTTGTGGTCCTTAGGTACAATGGAATATCACTCAGCCATGAAATCAACGTCATAAGGCTAGTAGCAGCATGATGAGTGGATTCAGGTACGACGGTTCTAAGTGAAATAAGCCACACAGAAAAAGACACTAATCAGAAGATATCACTTATAGAGGGAATGTAAAAACCGCTACACTTGAACTGAATTACAAAACAGAACAGAGTCACACATTTAGAAAACACACTATGGCTGCCTAACGGGAAAGGTGAGGTGGGGTGATGCCTAAAACAAGGGTTTCAAATTAGCTCAGATACCGTTCCATAAACCCAATATGTAATAGACAAGACCTACTCCTTGCTCAGTGAACTGGATCCAACACCCCCTATTCACCGCCCAAGAATAGATCTGACTAGTAAGAATCTTCAAACCTATGTATTGATATCTCTCCGTAAGTGAGTCAAGTGGGAGTAAAGCGGCATAAACACAGCAGTGAAAAGCAGCTAAACCCCATTAGGAAAATCAATTACTTTTAAAAACCCGTGAAACAAAGACAGTGAAAGAGAGAGAAATTCTTACAAAATTCGTTCAGGGGCTGTGATGCCACCTGGATTGACCATATCTAGACCCACAGCTGATTGAGACATAAGGGTGGACACTCTTGGGGCTGAGAGGTTTGGTGAGGTTGGGTGAGCAAATGCAGACCCTTTAAAGTAATACTGCGTGGTACCCATCCCATGGGTCCCAAATCTCCAGGTTCAAGGGCATCTTCCTACATCGAAAACATGCATGAGAAACCCAGAAGATGGTACACCGTGTGATCGGGAAAGGTTTCTAAAATGCACCTCATTTCTCATCTCCTTGTGCTCGGGTTCGCCATTCCAGCCACTTTAATAGCAATCTCCCTCCTTGGAGAATCAGCACTTTAACCTCCTGTTCCGTACAGGTTTCAATTTGTCCTGAGGATGAACGGGAAGAGGGGGAACCAATGAGCGACTAGCTCTAGGTGTTGGGACAGGCACAGGTCACTCTATTTTCCATTCAGGAAGAAGAATTATACACAGGCTCAGCCTGCCGCCCGGAACCAGAATAGGTCCTGAAGCAATCCTACGCTTTTGCGGCCAGCTCCCAAAAAAGCGAGTTGAAAAATGGAGCTCAGGGGCCCTGCAAATCACAAACCTGCAGAGTTATAAATGATAACTCTCGCCCACAAAAATATTGAGGGAAGGCAACGAAGAGGATTTGAAAACAAGGCAGAATTGCAGGAAACAGATTTCAGGAGGTAGATTCGAATCGCCTTTAAAGCACAGGAAAAGCGGCAAAACCTCGACAATGATGCCCTTGGCCAAAAAGGGCGTATGCGTTTTTTCCTGAATATATTCAGGAAAAAACGCATACGCCCTTTTTGGCCAACCAAGCAACCTGGAAAGGCAAATCAGCGCTACAAAGAAGTCTCGCTTCCCATCGGTCAAAAGGGCCATGCTGAATAAAGTGTCAATACCAGAAATGCAGGAGAGGCCATGGAGAAATGGGAGCCTTGCTACGCTGATGGGCGGGATGTAAATTGCCAACAGCAACTCTGGAGAAGTGTACGGTGTGTCCTGAAATATCTAAAAAACTCGGCTTAGAGAGCTTAGGGCACTTCCACTCATGGGCGTGTAATTTGGGAAAACTAAAAATCAGCAAGGCACAGGCACTCCAAAGTTTACGGTTGCTCTGTTGCCAAGAACCTCCACTTCATTCCACCTTAAATATCCCAGGAAAGAGAAAAATGGATAAAGAAGTTGTGGTCCTTAGGTACAATGGAATATCACTCAGCCATGAAATCAACGTCATAAGGCTAGTAGCAGCATGATGAGTGGATTCAGGTACGACGGTTCTAAGTGAAATAAGTCACACAGAAAAAGACACTAATCAGAAGATATCACTTATAGAGGGAATGTAAAAACCGCTACACTTGAACTGAATTACAAAACAGAACAGAGTCACACATTTAGAAAACACACTATGGCTGCCTAACGGGAAAGGTGAGGTGGGGTGATGCCTAAAACAAGGGTTTCAAATTAGCTCAGATACCGTTCCATAAACCCAATATGTAATAGACAAGACCTACTCCTTGCTCAGTGAACTGGACCAAACACCCCCTATTCACCGCCCAAGAATAGATCTGACTAGTAAGAATCTTCAAACCTATGTATTGATATCTCTCCGTAAGTGAGTCAAGTGGGAGTAAAGCGGCATAAACACAGCAGTGAAAAGCAGCTAAACCCCATTAGGAAAATCAATTACTTTTAAAAACCCGTGAAACAAAGACAGTGAAAGAGAGAGAAATTCTTACAAAATTCGTTCAGGGGCTGTGATGCCACCTGGATTGACCATATCTAGACCCACAGCTGATTGAGACATAAGGGTGGACACTCTTGGGGCTGAGAGGTTTGGTGAGGTTGGGTGAGCAAACGCAGACCCTTTAAAGTAATACTGCGTGGTACCCATCCCATGGGTCCCAAATCTCCAGGTTCAAGGGCATCTTCCTACATCGAAAACATGCATGAGAAACCCAGAAGATGGTACACCGTGTGATCGGGAAAGGTTTCTAAAATGCACCTCATTTCTCATCTCCTTGTGCTCGGCGTCGCCATTCCAGCCACTTTAATAGCAATCTCCCTCCTTGGAGAATCAGCACTTTAACCTCCTGTTCCGTACAGGTTTCAATTTGTCCTGAGGATGAACGGGAAGAGGGGGAACCAATGAGCGACTAGCTCTAGGTGTTGGGACAGGCACAGGTCACTCTATTTTCCCATCAGGAAGAAGAATTAAACACAGGCTCAGCCTGCCGCCCGGAACCAGAATAGGGCCTGAAGCAATCCTACGCTTTTGCGGCCAGCTCCCAAAAAAGCGAGTTGAAAAATGGAGCTCAGGGGCCCTGCAAATCACAAACCTGCAGAGTTATAAATGATAACTCTCGCCCACAAAAATATTGAGGGAAGGCAACGAAGAGGATTTGAAAACAAGGCAGAATTGCAGGAAACAGATTTCAGGAGGTAGATTCGAATCGCCTTTAAAGCACAGGAAAAGCGGCAAAACCTCGACAATGATGCCCTTGGCCAAAAAGGGCGTATGCGTTTTTTCCTGAATATATTCAGGAAAAAACGCATACGCCCTTTTTGGCCAACCAAGCAACCTGGAAAGGCAAATCAGCGCTACAAAGAAGTCTCGCTTCCCATCGGTCAAAAGGGCCATGCTGAATAAAGTGTCAATACCAGAAATGCAGGAGAGGCCATGGAGAAATGGGAGCCTTGCTACGCTAATGGGCGGGATGTAAATTGCCAACAGCAACTCTGGAGAAGTGTACGGTGTGTCCTGAAATATCTAAAAAACTCGGCTTAGAGAGCTTAGGGCACTTCCACACATGGGCGTCTAATTTGGGAAAACTAAAAATCAGCAAGGCACAGGCACTCCAAAGTTTAGGGTTGCTCTGTTGACAAGAACCTCCACTTCATTCCACCTTAAATATCCCAGGAAAGAGAAAAATGGATAAAGAAGTTGTGGTCCTTAGGTACAATGGAATATCACTCAGCCATGAAATCAACGTCATAAGGCTAGTAGCAGCATGATGAGTGGATTCAGGTACGACGGTTCTAAGTGAAATAAGTCACACAGAAAAAGAAACTAATCAGAAGATATCACTTATAGAGGGAATGTAAAAACCGCTACACTTGAAATGAATTACAAAACAGAACAGAGTCACACATTTAGAAAACACACTATGGCTGCCTAACGGGAAAGGTGAGGTGGGGTGATGCCTAAAACAAGGGTTTCAAATTAGCTCAGATACCGTTCCATAAACCCAATATGTAATAGACAAGACCTACTCCTTGCTCAGTGAACTGGACCCAAAACCCCCTATTCACCGCCCAAGAATAGATCTGACTAGTAAGAATCTTCAAACCTATGTATTGATATCTCTCCGTAAGTGAGTCAAGTGGGAGTAAAGCGGCATAAACACAGCAGTGAAAAGCAGCTAAACCCCATTAGGAAAATCAATTACTTTTAAAAACCCGTGAAACAAAGACAGTGAAAGAGAGAGAAATTCTTACAAAATTCGTTCAGGGGCTGTGATGCCACCTGGATTGACCATATCTAGACCCACAGCTGATTGAGACATAAGGGTGGACACTCTTGGGGCTGAGAGGTTTGGTGAGGTTGGGTGAGCAAACGCAGACCCTTTAAAGTAATACTGCGTGGTACCCATCCCATGGGTCCCAAATCTCCAGGTTCAAGGGCATCTTCCTACATCGAAAACATGCATGAGAAACCCAGAAGATGGTACACCGTGTGATCGGGAAAGGTTTCTAAAACGCACCTCATTTCTCATCTCCTTGTGCTCGGGTTCGCCATTCCAGCCACTTTAATAGCAATCTCCCTCCTTGGAGAATCAGCACTTTAACCTCCTGTTCCGTACTGGTTTTAATTTGTCCTGAGGATGAACGGGAAGAGGGGGAACCAATGAGCGACTAGCTCTAGGTGGTGGGACAGGCACAGGTCACTCTATTTTCCCATCAGGAAGAAGAATTAACCACCGGCTCAGCGTGCCGCCCGGAACCAGAATAGGGCCTGAAGCAATCCTACGCTTTTGCGGCCAGCTCCCAAAAAAGCGAGTTGCAAAATGGAGCTCAGGGGCCCTGCAAATCACAAACCTGCAGAGTTATAAATGATAACTCTCGCCCACAAAAATATTGAGGGAAGGCAACGAAGAGGATTTGAAAGCAAGGCAGAATTGCAGGAAACAGATTTCAGGAGGTAGATTCGAATCGCCTTTAAAGCACAGGAAAAGCGGCAAAACCTCGACAATGATGCCCTTGGCCAAAAAGGGCGTATGCGTTTTTTCCTGAATATATTCAGGAAAAAACGCATACGCCCTTTTTGGCCAACCAAGCAACCTGGAAAGGCAAATCAGCGCTACAAAGAAGTCTCGTTTCCCATCGGTCAAAAGGGCCATGCTGAATAAAGTGTCAATACCAGAAATGCAAGAGAGGCCATGGAGAAATGGGAGCCTTGCTACGCTGATGGGCGGGATGTAAATTGCCAACAGCCACTCTGGAGAAGTGTACGGTGTGTCCTGAAATATCTAAAAAACTCGACTTAGAGAGCATAGGGCACTTCCACTCATGGGCGTCTAATTTGGGACAACTAAAAATCAGCAAGGCACAGGCACTCCAAAGTTTAGGGTTGCTCTGTTGACAAGAACCTCCACTTCATTCCACCTTAAATATCCCAGGAAAGAGAAAAATGGATAAAGAAGTTGTGGTCCTTAGGTACAATGGAATATCACTCAGCCATGAAATCAACGTCATAAGGCTAGTAGCAGCATGATGAGTGGATTCAGGTACGACGGTTCTAAGTGAAATAAGTCACACAGAAAAAGACACTAATCAGAAGATATCACTTATAGAGGGAATGTAAAAACCGCTACACTTGAACTGAATTACAAAACAGAACAGAGTCACACATTTAGAAAACACACTATGGCTGCCTAACGGGAAAGGTGAGGTGGGGTGATGCCTAAAACAAGGGTTTCAAATTAGCTCAGATACCGTTCCATAAACCCAATATGTAATAGACAAGACCTACTCCTTGCTCAGTGAACTGGACCCAACACCCCCTATTCACCGCCCAAGAATAGATCTGACTAGTAAGAATCTTCAAACCTATGTATTGATATCTCTCTGTAAGTGAGTCAAGTGGGAGTAAAGCGGCATAAACACAGCAGTGAAAAGCCGCTAAACCCCATTAGGAAAATCAATTACTTTTAAAAACCCGTGAAACAAAGACAGTGAAAGAGAGAGAAATTCTTACAAAATTCGTTCAGGGGCTGTGATGCCACCTGGATTGACCATATCTAGACCCACAGCTGATTGAGACATAAGGGTGGACACTCTTGGGGCTGAGAGGTTTGGTGAGGTTGGGTGAGCAAACGCAGACCCTTTAAAGTAATACTGCGTGGTACCCATCCCATGGGTCCCAAATCTCCAGGTTCAAGGGCATCTTCCTACATCGAAAACATGCATGAGAAACCCAGAAGATGGTACACCATGTGATCGGGAAAGGTTTCTAAAACGCACCTCATTTCTCATCTCCTTGTGCTCGGGTTCGCCATTCCAGCCACTTTAATAGCAATCTCCCTCCTTGGAGATTCAGCACTTTAACCTCCTGTTCCGTACAGGTTTCAATTTGTCCTGAGGATGAACGGGAAGAGGGGGAACCAATGAGCGACTAGCTCTAGGTGGTGGGACAGGCACAGGTCACTCTATTTTCCCATCAGGAAGAAGAATTAACCACAGGCTCAGCCTGCCGCCCGGAACCAGAATAGGTCCTGAAGCAATCCTACGCTTTTGCGGCCAGCTCCCAAAAAAGCGAGTTGAAAAATGGAGCTCAGGGGCCCTGCAAATCACAAACCTGCAGAGTTATAAATGATAACTCTCGCCCACAAAAATATTGAGGGAAGGCAACGAAGAGGATTTGAAAGCAAGGCAGAATTGCAGGAAACAGATTTCAGGAGGTAGATTCGAATCGCCTTTAAAGCACAGGAAAAGCGGCAAAACCTCGACAATGATGCCCTTGGCCAAAAAGGGCGTATGCGTTTTTTCCTGAATATATTCAGGAAAAAACGCATACGCCCTTTTTGGCCAACCAAGCAACCGGGAAAGGCAAATCAGCGTTACAAAGAAGTCTCGCTTCCCATCGGTCAAAAGGGCCATGCTGAATAAAGTGTCAATACCAGAAATGCAAGAGAGGCCATGGAGAAATGGGAGCCTTGCTACGCTGATGGGCGGGATGTAAATTGCCAACAGCCACTCTGGAGAAGTGTACGGTGTGTCCTGAAATATCTAAAAAACTCGGCTTAGAGAGCATAGGGCACTTCCACTCATGGGCGTCTAATTTGGGAAAACTAAAAAAAAGGAAGGCACAGGCACTCCAAAGTTTACGGTTGCTCTGTTGACAAGAACCTCCACTTCATTTCACCTTAAATATCCCAGGAAAGAGAAAAATGGATAAAGAAGTTGTGGTCCTTAGGTACAATGGAATATCACTCAGCCATGAAATCAACGTCATAAGGCTAGTAGCAGCATGATGAGTGGATTCAGGTACGACGGTTCTAAGTGAAATAAGTCACACAGAAAAAGACACTAATCATAAGATATCACTTATAGAGGGAAAGTAAAAACCGCTACACTTGAACTGAATTACAAAACAGAACAGAGTCACACATTTAGAAAACACACTATGGCTGCCTAACGGGAAAGGCGAGGTGGGGTGATGCATAAAACAAGGGTTTCAAATTAGCTCAGATACCGTTCCATAAACCCAATATGTAATAGACAAGACCTACTCCTTGCTCAGTGAACTGGACTCAACACCCCCTATTCACCGCCCAAGAATAGATCTGACTAGTAAGAATCTTCAAACCTATGTATTGATATCTCTCCGTAAGTGAGTCAAGTGGGTGTAAAGCGGCATAAACACAGCAGTGAAAAGCAGCTAAACCCCATTAGGAAAATGAATTACTTTTAAAAACCCGTGAAACAAAGACAGTGAAAGAGAGAGAAATTCTTACAAAATTCGTTCAGGGGCTGTGATGCCACCTGGATTGACCATATCTAGACCCACAGCTGATTGAGACATACGGGTGGACACTCTTGGGGCTGAGAGGTTTGGTGAGGTTGGGTGAGCAAACACAGACCCTTTAAAGTAATAGTGCGTGGTACCCGTCTGATGGGTCCCAAATCTCCAGGTTGAAGGGCATCTTCCTACATCGAAAACATGCATGAGAACCCCAGAAGATGGTACACCGTGTGATCGGGAAAGGTTTCTAAAACGCACCTCATTTCTCATCTCCTTGTGCTCGGCGTCGCCATTCCAGCCGCTTTACTAGCAATCTCCCTCCTTGGAGAATCAGCACGTTTAACCTCCTGTTCCGTACAGGTTGCAATTTGTCCTGAGGATGAACGGGAAGAGGGGGAACCAATGAGCGACAAGCTCTAGGTGTTGGGAAAGGCACAGGTCACTCTATTTTCCCATCAGGAAGAAGAATTAACCACAGGCTCAGCCTGCCGCCCGGAACCAGAATAGGTCCTGAAGCAATCCTACGCTTTTGCGGCCAGCTCCCAAAAAAGCGAGTTGAAAAATGGAGCTCAGGGGCCCTGCAAATCACAAACCTGCAGAGTTATAAATGATAACTCTCGCCCACAAAAATATTGAGGGAAGGCAACGAAGAGGATTTGAAAACAAGGCAGAATTGCAGGAAACAGATTTCAGGAGGTAGATTCGAATCGCCTTTAAAGCACAGGAAAAGCGGCAAAACCTCGACAATGATGCCTTGGCCAAAAAGGGCGTATGCGTTTTTTCCTGAATATATTCAGGAAAAAACGCATACGCCCTTTTTGGCCAACCAAGCAACCTGGAAAGGCAAATCAGCGCTACAAAGAAGTCTCGCTTCCCATCGGTCAAAAGGGCCATGCTGAATAAAGTGTCAATACCAGAAATGCAGGAGAGGCCATGGAGAAATGGGAGCCTTGCTACGCTGATGGGCGGGATGTAAATTGCCAACAGCCACTCTGGAGAAGTGTACGGTGTGTCCTGAAATATCTAAAAAACTCGGCTTAGAGAGCATAGGGCACTTCCACTCATGGGCGTCTAATTTGGGAAAACTAAAAATCAGCAAGGCACAGGCACTCCAAAGTTTAGGGTTGCTCTGTTGACAAGAACCTCCACTTCATTCCACCTTAAATATCCCAGGAAAGAGAAAAATGGATAAAGAAGTTGTGGTCCTTAGGTACAATGGAATATCACTCAGCCATGAAATCAACGTCATAAGGCTAGTAGCAGCATGATGAGTGGATTCAGGTACGACGGTTCTAAGTGAAATAAGTCACACAGAAAAAGACACTAATCAGAAGATATCACTTATAGAGGGAATGTAAAAACCGCTACACTTGAACTGAATTACAAAACAGAACAGAGTCACACATTTAGAAAACACACTATGGCTGCCTAACGGGAAAGGTGAGGTGGGGTGATGCCTAAAACAAGGGTTTCAAATTAGCTCAGATACAGTTCCATAAACCCAATATTTAATAGACAAGACCTACTCCTTGCTCAGTGAACTGGACCCAACACCCCCTATTCACCGCCCAAGAATAGATCTGACTAGTAAGAATCTTCAAACCTATGTATTGATATCTCTCCGTAAGTGAGTCAAGTGGGAGAAAAGCGGCATAAATACAGCAGTGAAAAGCAGCTAAACCCCATTAGGAAAATCAATTACTTTTAAAAACCCGTGAAACAAAGACAGTGAAAGAGAGAGAAATTCTTACAAAATTCGTTCAGGGGCTGTGATGCCACCTGGATTGACCATATCTAGACCCACAGCTGATTGAGACATAAGGGTGGACACTCTTGGGGCTGAGAGGTTTGGTGAGGTTGGGTGAGCAAACGCAGACCCTTTAAAGTAATACTGCGTGGTACCCGTCTGATGGGTCCCAAATCTCCAGGTTCAAGGGCATCTTCCTACATCGAAAACATGCATGAGAAACCCAGAAGATGGTACACCGTGTGATCGGGAAAGGTTTCTAAAACGCACCTCATTTCTCATCTACTTGTGCTCGGGTTCGCCATTCCAGCCACTTTAATAGCAATCTCCCTCCTTGGAGAATCAGCACTTTAACCTCCTGTTCCGTACAGGTTTCAATTTGTCCTGAGGATGAACGGGAAGAGGGGGAACCAATGAGCGACTAGCTCTAGGTGGTGGGACAGGCACAGGTCACTCTATTTTCCCATCAGGAAGAAGAATTAACCACCGGCTCAGCGTGCCGCCCGGAACCAGAATAGGGCCTGAAGCAATCCTACGCTTTTGCGGCCAGCTCCCAAAAAAGCGAGTTGAAAAATGGAGCTCAGGGGCCCTGCAAATCACAAACCTGCAGAGTTATAAATGATAACTCTCGCCCAAAAAAATATTGAGGGAAGGCAACGAAGAGGATTTGAAAGCAAGGCAGAATTGCAGGAAACAGATTTCAGGAGGTAGATTCGAATCGCCTTTAAAGCACAGGAAAAGCGGCAAAACCTCGACAATGATGCCCTTGGCCAAAAAGGGCGTATGCGTTTTTTCCTGAATATATTCAGGAAAAAACGCATACGCCCTTTTTGGCCAACCAAGCAACCTGGAAAGGCAAATCAGCGCTACAAAGAAGTCTCGCTTCCCATCGGTCAAAAGGGCCATGCTGAATAAAGTGTCAATACCAGAAATGCAGGAGAGGCCATGGAGAAATGGGAGCCTTGCTACGCTGATGGGCGGGATGTAAATTGCCAACAGCCACTCTGGAGAAGTGTACGGTGTGTCCTGAAATATCTAAAAAACTCGGCTTAGAGAGCATAGGGCACTTCCACTCATGGGCGTCTAATTTGGGAAAACTAAAAATCAGCAAGGCACAGGCACTCCAAAGTTTAGGGTTGCTCTATTGACAAGAACCTCCACTTCATTCCACCTTAAATATCCCAGGAAAGAGAAAAATGGATAAAGAAGTTGTGGTCCTTAGGTACAATGGAATATCACTCAGCCATGAAATCAACGTCATAAGGCTAGTAGCAGCATGATGAGTGGATTCAGGTACGACGGTTCTAAGTGAAATAAGTCACACAGAAAAAGACACTAATCATAAGATATCACTTATAGAGGGAAAGTAAAAACCGCTACACTTGAACTGAATTACAAAACAGAACAGAGTCACACATTTAGAAAACACACTATGGCTGCCTAACGGGAAAGGTGAGGTGGGGTGATGCCTAAAACAAGGGTTTCAAATTAGCTCAGATACCGTTCCATAAACCCAATATGTAATAGACAAGACCTACTCCTTGCTCAGTGAACTGGACCCAAAACCCCGTATTCACCGCCCAAGAATAGATCTGACTAGTAAGAATCTTCAAAACTATGTATTGATATCTCTCCGTAAGTGAGTCAAGTGGGAGTAAAGCGGCATAAACACAGCAGTGAAAAGCAGCTAAACCCCATTAGGAAAATCAATTACTTTTAAAAACCCGTGAAACAAAGACAGTGAAAGAGAGAGAAATTCTTACAAAATTCGTTCAGGGGCTGTGATGCCACCTGGATTGACCATATCTAGACCCACAGCTGATTGAGACATAAGGGTGGACACTCTTGGGGCTGAGAGGTTTGGTGAGGTTGGGTGAGCAAACGCAGACCCTTTAAAGTAATACTGCGTGGTACCCATCCCATGGGTCCCAAATCTCCAGGTTCAAGGGCATCTTCCTACATCGAAAACATGCATGAGAAACCCAGAAGATGGTACACCGTGTGATCGGGAAAGGTTTCTAAAACGCACCTCATTTCTCATCTCCTTGTGCTCGGGTTCGCCATTCCAGCCACTTTAATAGCAATCTCCCTCCTTGGAGAATCAGCACTTTAACCTCCTGTTCCGTACAGGTTTCAATTTGTCCTGAGGATGAACGGGAAGAGGGGGAACCAATGAGCGACTAGCTCCAGGTGGTGGGACAGGCACAGGTCACTCTATTTTCCCATCAGGAAGAAGAATTAACCACCGGCTCAGCCTGCCGCCCGGAACCAGAATAGGGCCTGAAGCAATCCTACGCTTTTGCGGCCAGCTCCCAAAAAAGCGAGTTGAAAAATGGAGCTCAGGGGCCCTGCAAATCACAAACCTGCAGAGTTATAAATGATAACTCTCGCCCACAAAAATATTGAGGGAAGGCAACGAAGAGGATTTGAAAACAAGGCAGAATTGCAGGAAACAGATTTCAGGAGTTAGATTCGAATCGCCTTTAAAGCACAGGAAAAGCGGCAAAACCTCGACAATGATGCCTTGGCCAAAAAGGGCGTATGCGTTTTTTCCTGAATATATTCAGGAAAAAACGCATACGCCCTTTTTGGCCAACCAAGCAACCTGGAAAGGCAAATCAGCGCTACAAAGAAGTCTCGCTTCCCATCGGTCAAAAGGGCCATGCTGAATAAAGTGTCAATACCAGAAATGCAGGAGAGGCCATGGAGAAATGGGAGCCTTGCTACGCTGATGGGCGGGATGTAAATTGCCAACAGCCACTCTGGAGAAGTGTACGGTGTGTCCTGAAATATCTAAAAAACTCGGCTTAGAGAGCATAGGGCACTTCAACTCATGGGCGTCTAATTTGCTAAAACTAAAAATCAGCAAGGCACATGCACTCCAAAGTTTAGGGTTGCTCTGTTGCCAAGAACCTCCACTTCATTCCACCTTAAATATCCCAGGAAAGAGAAAAATGGATAAAGAAGTTGTGGTCCTTAGGTACAATGGAATATCACTCAGCCATGAAATCAACGTCATAAGGCTAGTAGCAGCATGATGAGTGGATTCAGGTACGACGGTTCTAAGTGAAATAAGTCACACAGAAAAAGACACTAATCAGAAGATATCACTTATAGAGGGAATGTAAAAACCGCTACACTTGAACTGAATTACAAAACAGAACAGAGTCACACATTTAGAAAACACACTATGGCTGCCTAACGGGAAAGGTGAGGTGGGGTGATGCCTAAAACAAGGGTTTCAAATTAGCTCAGATACTGTTCCATAAACCCAATATGTAATAGACAAGACCTACTCCTTGCTCAGTGAACTGGACCCAACACCCCCTATTCACCGCCCAAGAATAGATCTGACTAGTAAGAATCTTCAAACCTATGTATTGATATCTCTCCGTAAGTGAGTCAAGTGGGAGTAAAGCGGCATAAACACAGCAGTGAAAAGCAGCTAAACCCCATTAGGAAAATCAATTACTCTTAAAAAACCCGTGAAACAAAGACAGTGAAAGAGAGAGAAATTCTTACAAAATTCGTTCAGGGGCTGTGATGCCACCTGGATTGACCATATGTAGACCCACAGCTGATTGAGACATATGGGTGGACACTCTTGGGGCTGAGAGGTTTGGTGAGGTTGGGTGAGCAAACGCAGACCCTTTAAAGTAATACTGCGTGGTACCCATGCCATGGGTCCCAAATCTCCAGGTTCAAGGGCATCTTCCTACATCGAAAACATGCATGAGAAACCCAGAAGATGGTACACTGTGTGATCGGGAAATGTTTCTAAAACGCACCTCATTTCTCATCTCATTGTGCTCGCGTTCGCCATTCCAGCCACTTTAATAGCAATCTCCCTCCTTGGAGAATCAGCACTTTAACCTCCTGTTCCGTACAGGTTTCAATTTGTCCTGAGGATGAACGGGAAGAGGGGGAACCAATGAGCGACTAGCTCTAGGTGGTGGGACAGGCACAGGTCACTCTATTTTCCCATCAGGAAGAAGAATTAACCACCGGCTCAGCCTGCCGCCCGGAACCAGAATAGGGCCTGAAGCAATCCTACGCTTTTGCGGCCAGCTCCCAAAAAAGCGAGTTGAAAAATGGAGTTCAGGGGCCCTGCAAATCACAAACCTGCAGAGTTATAAATGATAACTCTCGCCCACAAAATTATTGAGGGAAGGCAACGAAGAGGATTTGAAAGCAAGGCAGAATTGCAGGAAACAGATTTCAGGAGGTAGATTCGAATCGCCTTTAAAGCACAGGAAAAGCGGCAAAACCTCGACAATGATGCCCTTGGCCAAAAAGGGCGTATGCGTTTTTTCCTGAATATATTCAGGAAAAAACGCATACGCCCTTTTTGGCCAACCAAGCAACCGGGAAAGGCAAATCAGCGCTACAAAGAAGTCTCGCTTCCCATCGGTCAAAAGGGCCATGCTGAATAAAGTGTCAATACCAGAAATGCAAGAGAGGCCATGGAGAAATGGGAGCCTTGCTACGCTGATGGGCGGGATGTAAATTGCCAACAGCCACTCTGGAGAAGTGTACGGTGTGTCCTGAAATATCTAAAAAACTCGGCTTAGAGAGCATAGGGCACTTCCACTCATGGGCGTCTAATTTGGGAAAACTAAAAATCAGCAAGGCACAGGCACTCCAAAGTTTAGGGTTGCTCTGTTGACAAGAACCTCCACTTCATTTCACCTTAAATATCCCAGGAAAGAGAAAAATGGATAAAGAAGTTGTGGTCCTTAGGTACAATGGAATATCACTCAGCCATGAAATCAACGTCATAAGGCTAGTAGCAGCATGATGAGTGGATTCAGGTACGACGGTTCTAAGTGAAATAAGTCACACAGAAAAAGACACTAATCATAAGATATCACTTATAGAGGGAAAGTAAAAACCGCTACACTTGAACTGAATTACAAAACAGAACAGAGTCACACATTTAGAAAACACACTATGGCTGCCTAACGGGAAAGGCGAGGTGGGGTGATGCCTAAAACAAGGGTTTCAAATTAGCTCAGATACCGTTCCATAAACCCAATATGTAATAGACAAGACCTACTCCTTGCTCAGTGAACTGGACCCAACACCCCCTATTCACCGCCCAAGAATAGATCTGAATAGTAAGAATCTTCAAACCTATGTATTGATATCTCTCCGTAAGTGAGTCAAGTGGGAGTAAAGCGGCATAAACACAGCAGTGAAAAGCAGCTAAACCCCATTAGGAAAATCAATTACTTTTAAAAACCCGTGAAACAAAGACAGTGAAAGAGAGAGAAATTCTTACAAAATTCGTTCAGGGGCTGTGATGCCACCTGGATTGACCATATCTAGACCCACAGCTGATTGAGACATAAGGGTGGACACTCTTGGGGCTGAGAGGTTTGGTGAGGTTGGGTGAGCAAACGCAGACCCTTTAAAGTAATACTGCGTGGTACCCGTCCCATGGGTCCCAAATCTCCAGGTTCAAGGGCATCTTCCTACATCGAAAACATGCATGAGAAACCCAGAAGATGGTACACCGTGTGATCGGGAAAGGTTTCTAAAACGCACCTCATTTCTCATCTCCTTGTGCTCGGGTTCGCCATTCCAGCCACTTTAATAGCAATCTCCCTCCTTGGAGAATCAGCACTTTAACCTCCTGTTCCGTACAGGTTTCAATTTGTCCTGAGGATGAACGGGAAGAGGGGGAACCAATGAGCGACTAGCTCTAGGTGGTGGGACAGTCACAGGTCACTCTATTTTCCCATCAGGAAGAAGAATTAACCACCGGCTCAGCGTGCCGCCCGGAACCAGAATAGGGCCTGAAGCAATCCTACGCTTTTGCGGCCAGCTCCCAAAAAAGCGAGTTGCAAAATGGAGCTCAGGGGCCCTGCAAATCACAAACCTGCAGAGTTATAAATGATAACTCTCGCCCACAAAAATATTGAGGGAAGGCAACGAAGAGGATTTGAAAGCAAGGCAGAATTGCAGGAAACAGATTTCAGGAGGTAGATTCGAATCGCCTTTAAAGCACAGGAAAAGCGGCAAAACCTCGACAATGATGCCCTTGGCCAAAAAGGGCGTATGCGTTTTTTCCTGAATATATTCAGGAAAAAACGCATACGCCCTTTTTGGCCAACCAAGCAACCTGGAAAGGCAAATCAGCGCTACAAAGAAGTCTCGTTTCCCATCGGTCAAAAGGGCCATGCTGAATAAAGTGTCAATACCAGAAATGCAGGAGAGGCCATGGAGAAATGGGAGCTTTGCTACGCTGATGGGCGGGATGTAAATTGCCAACAGCCACTCTGGAGAAGTGTACGGTGTGTCCTGAAATATCTAAAAAACTCGGCTTAGAGAGCATAGGGCACTTCCACTCATGGGCGTCTAATTTGGGAAAACTAAAAATCAGCAAGGCACAGGCACTCCAAAGTTTAGGGTTGCTCTGTTGACAAGAACCTCCACTTCATTCCACCTTAAATATCCCAGGAAAGAGAAAAATGGATAAAGAAGTTGTGGTCCTTAGGTACAATGGAATATCACTCAGCCATGAAATCAACGTCATAAGGCTAGTAGCAGCATGATGAGTGGATTCAGGTACGACGGTTCTAAGTGAAATAAGTCACACAGAAAAAGACACTAATCATAAGATATCACTTATAGAGGGAAAGTAAAAACCGCTACACTTGAACTGAATTACAAAACAGAACAGAGTCACACATTTAGAAAACACACTATGGCTGCCTAACGGGAAAGGTGAGGTGGGGTGATGCCTAAAACAAGGGTTTCAAATTAGCTCAGATACCGTTCCATAAACCCAATATGTAATAGACAAGACCTACTCCTTGCTCAGTAAACTGGACCCAACACCCCGTATTCACCGCCCAAGAATAGATCTGACTAGTAAGAATCTTCAAACCTATGTATTGATATCTCTCCGTAACTGAGTCAAGTGGGAGTAAAGCGGCATAAACACAGCAGTGAAAAGCAGCTAAACCCATTAGGAAAATCAATTACTTTTAAAAACCCGTGAAACAAAGACAGTGAAAGAGAGAGAAATTCTTACAAAATTCGTTCAGGGGCTGTGATGCCACCTGGATTGACCATATCTAGACCCACAGCTGATTGAGACATAAGGGTGGACACTCTTGGGGCTGAGAGGTTTGGTGATGTTGGGTGAGCAAACGCAGACCCTTTAAAGTAATACTGCGTGGTACCCGTCCCATGGGTCCCAAATCTCCAGGTTCAAGGGCATCTTCCTACATCGAAAACATGCATGAGAAACCCAGAAGATGGTACACCGTGTGATCGGGAAAGGTTTCTAAAACGCACCTCATTTCTCATCTCCTTGTGCTCGGGTTCGCCATTCCAGCCACTTTAATAGCAATCTCCCTCCTTGGAGAATCAGCACTTTAACCTCCTGTTCCGTACAGGTTTCAATTTGTCCTGAGGATGAACGGGAAGAGGGGGAACCAATGAGCGACTAGCTCTAGGTGGTGGGACAGGCACAGGTCACTCTATTTTCCCATCAGGAAGAAGAATTAACCACCGGCTCAGCCTGCCGCCCGGAACCAGAATAGGGCCTGAAGCAATCCTACGCTTTTGCGGCCAGCTCCCAAAAAAGCGAGTTGAAAAATGGAGCTCAGGGGCCCTGCAAATCACAAACCTGCAGAGTTATAAATGATAACTCTCGCCCACAAAAATATTGAGGGAAGGCAACGAAGAGGATTTGAAAACAAGGCAGAATTGCAGGAAACAGATTTCAGGAGGTAGATTCGAATCGCCTTTAAAGCACAGGAAAAGCGGCAAAACCTCGACAATGATGCCTTGGCCAAAAAGGGCGTATGCGTTTTTTCCTGAATATATTCAGGAAAAAACGCATACGCCCTTTTTGGCCAACCAAGCAACCTGGAAAGGCAAATCAGCGCTACAAAGAAGTCTCGCTTCCCATCGGTCAAAAGGGCCATGCTGAATAAAGTGTCAATACCAGAAATGCAGGAGAGGCCATGGAGAAATGGGAGCCTTGCTACGCTGATGGGCGGGATGTAAATTGCCAACAGCCACTCTGGAGAAGTGTACGGTGTGTCCTGAAATATCTAAAAAACTCGGCTTAGAGAGCATAGGGCACTTCAACTCATGGGCGTCTAATTTGGGAAAACTAAAAATCAGCAAGGCACATGCACTCCAAAGTTTAGGGTTGCTCTGTTGCCAAGAACCTCCACTTCATTCCACCTTAAATATCCCAGGAAAGAGAAAAATGGATAAAGAAGTTGTGGTCCTTAGGTACAATGGAATATCACTCAGCCATGAAATCAACGTCATAAGGCTAGTAGCAGCATGATGAGTGGATTCAGGTACGATGGTTCTAAGTGAAATAAGTCACACAGAAAAAGACACTAATCAGAAGATATCACTTATAGAGGGAATGTAAAAACCGCTACACTTGAACTGAATTACAAAACAGAACAGAGTCACACATTTAGAAAACACACTATGGCTGCCTAACGGGAAAGGTGAGGTGGGGTGATGCCTAAAACAAGGGTTTCAAATTAGCTCAGATACTGTTCCATAAACCCAATATGTAATAGACAAGACCTACTCCTTGCTCAGTGAACTGGACCCAACACCCCCTATTCACCGCCCAAGAATAGATCTGACTAGTAAGAATCTTCAAACCTATGTATTGATATCTCTCCGTAAGTGAGTCAAGTGGGAGTAAAGCGGCATAAACACAGCAGTGAAAAGCAGCTAAACCCCATTAGGAAAATCAATTACTCTTAAAAAACCCGTGAAACAAAGACAGTGAAAGAGAGAGAAATTCTTACAAAATTCGTTCAGTGGCTGTGATGCCACCTGGATTGACCATATCTAGACCCACAGCTGATTGAGACATAAGGGTGGACACTCTTGGGGCTGAGAGGTTTGGTGATGTTGGGTGAGCAAACGCAGACCCTTTAAAGTAATACTGCGTGGTACCCGTCCCATGGGTCCCAAATCTCCAGGTTCAAGGGCATCTTCCTACATCGAAAACATGCATGAGAAACCCAGAAGATGGTACACCGTGTGATCGGGAAAGGTTTCTAAAACGCACCTCATTTCTCATCTCCTTGTGCTCGGGTTCGCCATTCCAGCCACTTTAATAGCAATCTCCCTCCTTGGAGAATCAGCACTTTAACCTCCTGTTCCGTACAGGTTTCAATTTGTCCTGAGGATGAACGGGAAGAGGGGGAACCAATGAGCGACTAGCTCTAGGTGGTGGGACAGGCACAGGTCACTCTATTTTCCCATCAGGAAGAAGAATTAACCACCGGCTCAGCGTGCCGCCCGGAACCAGAATAGGGCCTGAAGCAATCCTACGCTTTTGCGGCCAGCTCCCAAAAAAGCGAGTTGAAAAATGGAGCTCAGGGGCCCTGCAAATCACAAACCTGCAGAGTTATAAATGATAACTCTCGCCCACAAAAATATTGAGGGAAGGCAACGAAGAGGATTTGAAAACAAGGCAGAATTGCAGGAAACAGATTTCAGGAGGTAGATTCGAATCGCCTTTAAAGCACAGGAAAAGCGGCAAAACCTCGACAATGATGCCTTGGCCAAAAAGGGCGTATGCGTTTTTTCCTGAATATATTCAGGAAAAAACGCATACGCCCTTTTTGGCCAACCAAGCAACCTGGAAAGGCAAATCAGCGCTACAAAGAAGTCTCGCTTCCCATCGGTCAAAAGGGCCATGCTGAATAAAGTGTCAATACCAGAAATGCAGGAGAGGCCATGGAGAAATGGGAGCCTTGCTACGCTGATGGGCGGGATGTAAATTGCCAACAGCCACTCTGGAGAAGTGTACGGTGTGTCCTGAAATATCTAAAAAACTCGGCTTAGAGAGCATAGGGCACTTCAACTCATGGGCGTCTAATTTGGGAAAACTAAAAATCAGCAAGGCACATGCACTCCAAAGTTTAGGGTTGCTCTGTTGCCAAGAACCTCCACTTCATTCCACCTTAAATATCCCAGGAAAGAGAAAAATGGATAAAGAAGTTGTGGTCCTTAGGTACAATGGAATATCACTCAGCCATGAAATCAACGTCATAAGGCTAGTAGCAGCATGATGAGTGGATTCAGGTACGATGGTTCTAAGTGAAATAAGTCACACAGAAAAAGACACTAATCAGAAGATATCACTTATAGAGGGAATGTAAAAACCGCTACACTTGAACTGAATTACAAAACAGAACAGAGTCACACATTTAGAAAACACACTATGGCTGCCTAACGGGAAAGGTGAGGTGGGGTGATGCCTAAAACAAGGGTTTCAAATTAGCTCAGATACTGTTCCATAAACCCAATATGTAATAGACAAGACCTACTCCTTGCTCAGTGAACTGGACCCAACACCCCCTATTCACCGCCCAAGAATAGATCTGACTAGTAAGAATCTTCAAACCTATGTATTGATATCTCTCCGTAAGTGAGTCAAGTGGGAGTAAAGCGGCATAAACACAGCAGTGAAAAGCAGCTAAACCCCATTAGGAAAATCAATTACTCTTAAAAAACCCGTGAAACAAAGACAGTGAAAGAGAGAGAAATTCTTACAAAATTCGTTCAGTGGCTGTGATGCCACCTGGATTGACCATATCTAGACCCACAGCTGATTGAGACATAAGGGTGGACACTCTTGGGGCTGAGAGGTTTGGTGAGGTTGGGTGAGCAAACGCAGACCCTTTAAAGTAATACTGCGTGGTACCCGTCCCATGGGTCCCAAATCTCCAGGTTCAAGGGCATCTTCCTACATCGAAAACATGCATGAGAAACCCAGAAGATGGTACACCGTGTGATCGGGAAAGGTTTCTAAAACGCACCTCATTTCTCATCTCCTTGTGCTCGGGTTCGCCATTCCAGCCACTTTAATAGCAATCTCCCTCCTTGGAGAATCAGCACTTTAACCTCCTGTTCCGTACAGGTTTCAATTTGTCCTGAGGATGAACGGGAAGAGGGGGAACCAATGAGCGACTAGCTCTAGGTGGTGGGACAGGCACAGGTCACTCTATTTTCCCATCAGGAAGAAGAATTAACCACAGGCTCAGCCTGCCGCCCGGAACCAGAATAGGGCCTGAAGCAATCCTACGCTTTTGCGGCCAGCTCCCAAAAAAGCGAGTTGAAAAATGGAGCTCAGGGGCCCTGCAAATCACAAACCTGCAGAGTTATAAATGATAACTCTCGCCCACAAAAATATTGAGGGAAGGCAACGAAGAGGATTTGAAAACAAGGCAGAATTGCAGGAAACAGATTTCAGGAGGTAGATTCGAATCGCCTTTAAAGCACAGGAAAAGCGGCAAAACCTCGACAATGATGCCTTGGCCAAAAAGGGCGTATGCGTTTTTTCCTGAATATATTCAGGAAAAAACGCATACGCCCTTTTTGGCCAACCAAGCAACCTGGAAAGGCAAATCAGCGCTACAAAGAAGTCTCGCTTCCCATCGGTCAAAAGGGCCATGCTGAATAAAGTGTCAAAACCAGAAATGCAGGAGAGGCCATGGAGAAATGGGAGCCTTGCTACGCTGATGGGTGGGATGTAAATTGCCAACAGCCACTCTGGAGAAGTGTACGGTGTGTCCTGAAATATCTAAAAAACTCGGCTTAGAGAGCATAGGGCACTTCAACTCATGGGCGTCTAATTTGGGAAAACTAAAAATCAGCAAGGCACATGCACTCCAAAGTTGAGGGTTGCTCTGTTGCCAAGAACCTCCACTTCATTCCACCTTAAATATCCCAGGAAAGAGAAAAATGGATAAAGAAGTTGTGGTCCTTAGGTACAATGGAATATCACTCAGCCATGAAATCAACGTCATAAGGCTAGTAGCAGCATGATGAGTGGATTCAGGTACGACGGTTCTAAGTGAAATAAGTCACACAGAAAAAGACACTAATCAGAAGATATCACTTATAGAGGGAATGTAAAAACCGCTACACTTGAACTGAATTACAAAACAGAACAGAGTCACACATTTAGAAAACACACTATGGCTGCCTAACGGGAAAGGTGAGGTGGGGTGATGCCTAAAACAAGGGTTTCAAATTAGCTCAGATACCGTTCCATAAACCCAATATGTAATAGACAAGACCTACTCCTTGCTCAGTGAACTGGACCCAACACCCCCTATTCACCGCCCAAGAATAGATCTGACTAGTAAGAATCTTCAAACCTATGTATTGATATCTCTCCGTAAGTGAGTCAAGTGGGAGTAAAGCGGCATAAACACAGCAGTGAAAAGCAGCTAAACCCCATTAGGAAAATCAATTACTCTTAAAAAACCCGTGAAACAAAGACAGTGAAAGAGAGAGAAATTCTTACAAAATTCGTTCAGTGGCTGTGATGCCACCTGGATTGACCATATCTAGACCCACAGCTGATTGAGACATAAGGGTGGACACTCTTGGGGCTGAGAGGTTTGGTGAGGTTGGGTGAGCAAACGCAGACCCTTTAAAGTAATACTGCGTGGTACCCGTCCCATGGGTCCCAAATCTCCAGGTTCAAGGGCATCTTCCTACATCGAAAACATGCATGAGAAACCCAGAAGATGGTACACCGTGTGATCGGGAAAGGTTTCTAAAACGCACCTCATTTCTCATCTCCTTGTGCTCGGGTTCGCCATTCCAGCCACTTTAATAGCAATCTCCCTCCTTGGAGAATCAGCACTTTAACCTCCTGTTCCGTACAGGTTTCAATTTGTCCTGAGGATGAACGGGAAGAGGGGGAACCAATGAGCGACTAGCTCTAGGTGGTGGGACAGGCACAGGTCACTCTATTTTCCCATCAGGAAGAAGAATTAACCACCGGCTCAGCCTGCCGCCCGGAACCAGAATAGGGCCTGAAGCAATCCTACGCTTTTGCGGCCAGCTCCCAAAAAAGCGAGTTGAAAAATGGAGCTCAGGGTCCCTGCAAATCACAAACCTGCAGAGTTATAAATGATAACTCTCGCCCACAAAAATATTGAGGGAAGGCAACGAAGAGGATTTGAAAACAAGGCAGAATTGCAGGAAACAGATTTCAGGAGGTAGATTCGAATTGCCTTTAAAGCACAGGAAAAGCGGCAAAACCTCGACAATGATGCCTTGGCCAAAAAGGGCGTATGCGTTTTTTCCTGAATATATTCAGGAAAAAACGCATACGCCCTTTTTGGCCAACCAAGCAACCTGGAAAGGCAAATCAGCGCTACAAAGAAGTCTCGCTTCCCATCGGTCAAAAGGGCCATGCTGAATAAAGTGTCAATACCAGAAATGCAGGAGAGGCCATGGAGAAATGGGAGCCTTGCTACGCTGATGGGCGGGATGTAAATTGCCAACAGCCACTCTGGAGAAGTGTACGGTGTGTCCTGAAATATCTAAAAAACTCGGCTTAGAGAGCATAGGGCACTTCAACTCATGGGCGTCTAATTTGGGAAAACTAAAAATCAGCAAGGCACATGCACTCCAAAGTTGAGGGTTGCTCTGTTGCCAAGAACCTCCACTTCATTCCACCTTAAATATCCCAGGAAAGAGAAAAATGGATAAAGAAGTTGTGGTCCTTAGGTACAATGGAATATCACTCAGCCATGAAATCAACGTCATAAGGCTAGTAGCAGCATGATGAGTGGATTCAGGTACGACGGTTCTAAGTGAAATAAGTCACACAGAAAAAGACACTAATCAGAAGATATCACTTATAGAGGGAATGTAAAAACCGCTACACTTGAACTGAATTACAAAACAGAACAGAGTCACACATTTAGAAAACACACTATGGCTGCCTAACGGGAAAGGTGAGGTGGGGTGATGCCTAAAACAAGGGTTTCAAATTAGCTCAGATACCGTTCCATAAACCCAATATGTAATAGACAAGACCTACTCCTTGCTCAGTGAACTGGACCCAACACCCCCTATTCACCGCCCAAGAATAGATCTGACTAGTAAGAATCTTCAAACCTATGTATTGATATCTCTCCGTAAGTGAGTCAAGTGGGAGTAAAGCGGCATAAACACAGCAGTGAAAAGCAGCTAAACCCCATTAGGAAAATCAATTACTCTTAAAAAACCCGTGAAACAAAGACAGTGAAAGAGAGAGAAATTCTTACAAAATTCGTTCAGTGGCTGTGATGCCACCTGGATTGACCATATCTAGACCCACAGCTGATTGAGACATAAGGGTGGACACTCTTGGGGCTGAGAGGTTTGGTGAGGTTGGGTGAGCAAACGCAGACCCTTTAAAGTAATACTGCGTGGTACCCGTCCCATGGGTCCCAAATCTCCAGGTTCAAGGGCATCTTCCTACATCGAAAACATGCATGAGAAACCCAGAAGATGGTACACCGTGTGATCGGGAAAGGTTTCTAAAACGCACCTCATTTCTCATCTCCTTGTGCTCGGGTTCGCCATTCCAGCCACTTTAATAGCAATCTCCCTCCTTGGAGAATCAGCACTTTAACCTCCTGTTCCGTACAGGTTTCAATTTGTCCTGAGGATGAACGGGAAGAGGGGGAACCAATGAGCGACTAGCTCTAGGTGGTGGGACAGGCACAGGTCACTCTATTTTCCCATCAGGAAGAAGAATTAACCACCGGCTCAGCCTGCCGCCCGGAACCAGAATAGGGCCTGAAGCAATCCTACGCTTTTGCGGCCAGCTCCCAAAAAAGCGAGTTGAAAAATGGAGCTCAGGGTCCCTGCAAATCACAAACCTGCAGAGTTATAAATGATAACTCTCGCCCACAAAAATATTGAGGGAAGGCAACGAAGAGGATTTGAAAACAAGGCAGAATTGCAGGAAACAGATTTCAGGAGGTAGATTCGAATTGCCTTTAAAGCACAGGAAAAGCGGCAAAACCTCGACAATGATGCCTTGGCCAAAAAGGGCGTATGCGTTTTTTCCTGAATATATTCAGGAAAAAACGCATACGCCCTTTTTGGCCAACCAAGCAACCTGGAAAGGCAAATCAGCGCTACAAAGAAGTCTCGCTTCCCATCGGTCAAAAGGGCCATGCTGAATAAAGTGTCAATACCAGAAATGCAGGAGAGGCCATGGAGAAATGGGAGCCTTGCTACGCTGATGGGCGGGATGTAAATTGCCAACAGCCACTCTGGAGAAGTGTACGGTGTGTCCTGAAATATCTAAAAAACTCGGCTTAGAGAGCATAGGGCACTTCAACTCATGGGCGTCTAATTTGGGAAAACTAAAAATCAGCAAGGCACATGCACTCCAAAGTTTAGGGTTGCTCTGTTGCCAAGAACCTCCACTTCATTCCACCTTAAATATCCCAGGAAAGAGAAAAATGGATAAAGAAGTTGTGGTCCTTAGGTACAATGGAATATCACTCAGCCATGAAATCAACGTCATAAGGCTAGTAGCAGCATGATGAGTGGATTCAGGTACGACGGTTCTAAGTGAAATAAGTCACACAGAAAAAGACACTAATCAGAAGATATCACTTATAGAGGGAATGTAAAAACCGCTACACTTGAACTGAATTACAAAACAGAACAGAGTCACACATTTAGAAAACACACTATGGCTGCCTAACGGGAAAGGTGAGGTGGGGTGATGCCTAAAACAAGGGTTTCAAATTAGCTCAGATACTGTTCCATAAACCCAATATGTAATAGACAAGACCTACTCCTTGCTCAGTGAACTGGACCCAACACCCCCTATTCACCGCCCAAGAATAGATCTGACTAGTAAGAATCTTCAAACCTATGTATTGATATCTCTCCGTAAGTGAGTCAAGTGGGAGTAAAGCGGCATAAACACAGCAGTGAAAAGCAGCTAAACCCCATTAGGAAAATCAATTACTCTTAAAAAACCCGTGAAACAAAGACAGTGAAAGAGAGAGAAATTCTTACAAAATTCGTTCAGTGGCTGTGATGCCACCTGGATTGACCATATCTAGACCCACAGCTGATTGAGACATAAGGGTGGACACTCTTGGGGCTGAGAGGTTTGGTGAGGTTGGGTGAGCAAACGCAGACCCTTTAAAGTAATACTGCGTGGTACCCGTCCCATGGGTCCCAAATCTCCAGGTTCAAGGGCATCTTCCTACATCGAAAACATGCATGAGAAACCCAGAAGATGGTACACCGTGTGATCGGGAAAGGTTTCTAAAACGCACCTCATTTCTCATCTCCTTGTGCTCGGGTTCGCCATTCCAGCCACTTTAATAGCAATCTCCCTCCTTGGAGAATCAGCACTTTAACCTCCTGTTCCGTACAGGTTTCAATTTGTCCTGAGGATGAACGGGAAGAGGGGGAACCAATGAGCGACTAGCTCTAGGTGGTGGGACAGGCACAGGTCACTCTATTTTCCCATCAGGAAGAAGAATTAACCACAGGCTCAGCCTGCCGCCCGGAACCAGAATAGGGCCTGAAGCAATCCTACGCTTTTGCGGCCAGCTCCCAAAAAAGCGAGTTGAAAAATGGAGCTCAGGGGCCCTGCAAATCACAAACCTGCAGAGTTATAAATGATAACTCTCGCCCACAAAAATATTGAGGGAAGGCAACGAAGAGGATTTGAAAGCAAGGCAGAATTGCAGGAAACAGATTTCAGGAGGTAGATTCGAATCGCCTTTAAAGCACAGGAAAAGCGGCAAAACCTCGACAATGATGCCTTGGCCAAAAAGGGCGTATGCGTTTTTTCCTGAATATATTCAGGAAAAAACGCATACGCCCTTTTTGGCCAACCAAGCAACCGGGAAAGGCAAATCAGCGCTACAAAGAAGTCTCGCTTCCCATCGGTCAAAAGGGCCATGCTGAATAAAGTGTCAATACCAGAAATGCAAGAGAGGCCATGGAGAAATGGGAGCCTTGCTACGCTGATGGGCGGGATGTAAATTGCCAACAGCCACTCTGGAGAAGTGTACGGTGTGTCCTGAAATATCTAAAAAACTCGGCTTAGAGAGCATAGGGCACTTCCACTCATGGGCGTCTAATTTGGGAAAACTAAAAATCAGCAAGGCACAGGCACTCCAAAGTTTAGGGTTGCTCTGTTGACAAGAACCTCCACTTCATTTCACCTTAAATATCCCAGGAAAGAGAAAAATGGATAAAGAAGTTGTGGTCCTTAGGTACAATGGAATATCACTCAGCCATGAAATCAACGTCATAAGGCTAGTAGCAGCATGATGAGTGGATTCAGGTACGACGGTTCTAAGTGAAATAAGTCACACAGAAAAAGACACTAATCATAAGATATCACTTATAGAGGGAAAGTAAAAACCGCTACACTTGAACTGAATTACAAAACAGAACAGAGTCACACATTTAGAAAACACACTATGGCTGCCTAACGGGAAAGGCGAGGTGGGGTGATGCCTAAAACAAGGGTTTCAAATTAGCTCAGATACCGTTCCATAAACCCAATATGTAATAGACAAGACCTACTCCTTGCTCAGTGAACTGGACTCAACACCCCCTATTCACCGCCCAAGAATAGATCTGACTAGTAAGAATCTTCAAACCTATGTATTGATATCTCTCTGTAAGTGAGTCAAGTGGGTGTAAAGCGGCATAAACACAGCAGTGAAAAGCAGCTAAACCCCATTAGGAAAATGAATTACTTTTAAAAACCCGTGAAACAAAGACAGTGAAAGAGAGAGAAATTCTTACAAAATTCGTTCAGGGGCTGTGATGCCACCTGGATTGACCATATCTAGACCCACAGCTGATTGAGACATAAGGGTGGACACTCTTGGGGCTGAGAGGTTAGTTGAGGTTGGGTGAGCAAACACAGACCCTTTAAAGTAATAGTGCGTGGTACCCGTCTGATGGGTCCCAAATCTCCAGGTTGAAGGGCATCTTCCTACATCGAAAACATGCATGAGAACCCCAGAAGATGGTACACCGTGTGATCGGGAAAGGTTTCTAAAACGCACCTCATTTCTCATCTCCTTGTGCTCGGGTTCGCCATTCCAGCCGCTTTACTAGCAATCTCCCTCCTTGGAGAATCAGCACGTTTACCCTCCTGTTCCGTACAGGTTGCAATTTGTCCTGAGGATGAACGGGAAGAGGGGGAACCAATGAGCGACTAGCTCTAGGTGTTGGGAAAGGCACAGGTCACTCTATTTTCCCATCAGGAAGAAGAATTAACCACAGGCTCAGCCTGCCGCCCGGAACCAGAATAGGGCCTGAAGCAATCCTACGCTTTTGCAGCCAGCTCCCAAAAAAGCGAGTTGAAAAATGGAGCTCAGGGGCCCTGCAAATCACAAACCTGCAGAGTTATAAATGATAACTCTCGCCCACAAAAATATTGAGGGAAGGCAACGAAGAGGATTTGAAAGCAAGGCAGAATTGCAGGAAACAGATTTCAGGAGGTAGATTCGAATCGCCTTTAAAGCACAGGAAAAGCGGCAAAACCTCGACAATGATGCCCTTGGCCAAAAAGGGCGTATGCGTTTTTTCCTGAATATATTCAGGAAAAAACGCATACGCCCTTTTTGGCCAACCAAGCAACCTGGAAAGGCAAATCAGCGCTACAAAGAAGTCTCGTTTCCCATCGGTCAAAAGGGCCATGCTGAATAAAGTGTCAATACCAGAAATGCAGGAGAGGCCATGGAGAAATGGGAGCTTTGCTACGCTGATGGGCGGGATGTAAATTGCCAACAGCCACTCTGGAGAAGTGTACGGTGTGTCCTGAAATATCTAAAAAACTCGGCTTAGAGAGCATAGGGCACTTCCACTCATGGGCGTCTAATTTGGGAAAACTAAAAATCAGCAAGGCACAGGCATTCCAAAGTTTAGGGTTGCTCTGTTGACAAGAACCTCCACTTCATTCCACCTTAAATATCCCAGGAAAGAGAAAAATGGATAAAGAAGTTGTGGTCCTTAGGTACAATGGAATATCACTCAGCCATGAAATCAACGTCATAAGGCTAGTAGCAGCATGATGAGTGGATTCAGGTACGACGGTTCTAAGTGAAATAAGTCACACAGAAAAAGACACTAATCAGAAGATATCACTTATAGAGGGAAAGTAAAAACCGCTACACTTGAACTGAATTACAAAACAGAACAGAGTCACACATTTAGAAAACACACTATGGCTGCCTAAAGGGAAAGGTGAGGTGGGGTGATGCCTAAAACAAGGGTTTCAAATTAGCTCAGATACCGTTCCATAAACCCAATATGTAATAGACAAGACCTACTCCTTGCTCAGTGAACTGGACCCAACACCCCGTATTCACCGCCCAAGAATAGATCTGACTAGTAAGAATCTTCAAACCTATGTATTGATATCTCTCCGTAAGTGAGTCAAGTGGGAGTAAAGCGGCATAAACACAGCAGTGAAAAGCAGCTAAACCCCATTAGGAAAATCAATTACTTTTAAAAACCCGTGAAACAAAGACAGTGAAAGAGAGAGAAATTCTTACAAAATTCGTTCAGGGGCTGTGATGCCACCTGGATTGACCATATCTAGACCCACAGCTGATTGAGACATAAGGGTGGACACTCTTGGGGCTGAGAGGTTTGGTGAGGTTGGGTGAGCAAACGCAGACCCTTTAAAGTAATACTGCGTGGTACCCATCCCATGGGTCCCAAATCTCCAGGTTCAAGGGCATCTTCCTACATCGAAAACATGCATGAGAAACCCAGAAGATGGTACACCGTGTGATCGGGAAAGGTTTCTAAAACGCACCTCATTTCTCATCTCCTTGTGCTCGGGTTCGCCATTCCAGCCACTTTAATAGCAATCTCCCTCCTTGGAGAATCAGCACTTTAACCTCCTGTTCCGTACAGGTTTCAATTTGTCCTGAGGATGAACGGGAAGAGGGGGAACCAATGAGCGACTAGCTCTAGGTGGTGGGACAGGCACAGGTCACTCTATTTTCCCATCAGGAAGAAGAATTAACCACCGGCTCAGCGTGCCGCCCGGAACCAGAATAGGGCCTGAAGCAATCCTACGCTTTTGCGGCCAGCTCCCAAAAAAGCGAGTTGAAAAATGGAGCTCAGGGGCCCTGCAAATCACAAACCTGCAGAGTTATAAATGATAACTCTCGCCCACAAAAATATTGAGGGAAGGCAACGAAGAGGATTTGAAAACAAGGCAGAATTGCAGGAAACAGATTTCAGGAGGTAGATTCGAATCGCCTTTAAAGCACAGGAAAAGCGGCAAAACCTCGACAATGATGCCTTGGCCAAAAAGGGCGTATGCGTTTTTTCCTGAATATATTCAGGAAAAAACGCATACGCCGTTTTTGGCCAACCAAGCAACCTGGAAAGGCAAATCAGCGCTACAAAGAAGTCTCGCTTCCCATCGGTCAAAAGGGCCATGCTGAATAAAGTGTCAATACCAGAAATGCAGGAGAGGCCATGGAGAAATGGGAGCCTTGCTACGCTGATGGGCGGGATGTAAATTGCCAACAGCCACTCTGGAGAAGTGTACGGTGTGTCCTGAAATATCTAAAAAACTCGGCTTAGAGAGCATAGGGCACTTCAACTCATGGGCGTCTAATTTGGGAAAACTAAAAATCAGCAAGGCACATGCACTCCAAAGTTTAGGGTTGCTCTGTTGCCAAGAACCTCCACTTCATTCCACCTTAAATATCCCAGGAAAGAGAAAAATGGATAAAGAAGTTGTGGTCCTTAGGTACAATGGAATATCACTCAGCCATGAAATCAACGTCATAAGGCTAGTAGCAGCATGATGAGTGGATTCAGGTACGACGGTTCTAAGTGAAATAAGTCACACAGAAAAAGACACTAATCAGAAGATATCACTTATAGAGGGAATGTAAAAACCGCTACACTTGAACTGAATTACAAAACAGAACAGAGTCACACATTTAGAAAACACACTATGGCTGCCTAACGGGAAAGGTGAGGTGGGGTGATGCCTAAAACAAGGGTTTCAAATTAGCTCAGATACCGTTCCATAAACCCAATATGCAATAGACAAGACCTACTCCTTGCTCAGTGAACTGGACCCAACACCCCCTATTCACCGCCCAAGAATAGATCTGACTAGTAAGAATCTTCAAACCTATGTATTGATATCTCTCCGTAAGTGAGTCAAGTGGGAGTAAAGCGGCATAAACACAGCAGTGAAAAGCAGCTAAACCCCATTAGGAAAATCAATTACTCTTAAAAAACCCGTGAAACAAAGACAGTGAAAGAGAGAGAAATTCTTACAAAATTCGTTCAGTGGCTGTGATGCCACCTGGATTGACCATATCTAGACCCACAGCTGACTGAGACATAAGGGTGGACACTCTTGGGGCTGAGAGGTTTGGTGAGGTTGGGTGAGCAAACGCAGACCCTTTAAAGTAATACTGCGTGGTACCCGTCCCATGGGTCCCAAATCTCCAGGTTCAAGGGCATCTTCCTACATCGAAAACATGCATGAGAAACCCAGAAGATGGTACACCGTGTGATCGGGAAAGGTTTCTAAAACGCACCTCATTTCTCATCTCCTTGTGCTCGGGTTCGCCATTCCAGCCACTTTAATAGCAATCTCCCTCCTTGGAGAATCAGCACTTTAACCTCCTGTTCCGTACAGGTTTCAATTTGTCCTGAGGATGAACGGGAAGAGGGGGAACCAATGAGCGACTAGCTCTAGGTGGTGGGACAGGCACAGGTCACTCTATTTTCCCATCAGGAAGAAGAATTAACCACCGGCTCAGCCTGCCGCCCGGAACCAGAATAGGGCCTGAAGCAATCCTACGCTTTTGCGGCCAGCTCCCAAAAAAGCGAGTTGAAAAATGGAGCTCAGGGGCCCTGCAAATCACAAACCTGCAGAGTTATAAATGATAACTCTCGCCCACAAAAATATTGAGGGAAGGCAACGAAGAGGATTTGAAAACAAGGCAGAATTGCAGGAAACAGATTTCAGGAGGTAGATTCGAATCGCCTTTAAAGCACAGGAAAAGCGGCAAAACCTCGACAATGATGCCTTGGCCAAAAAGGGCGTATGCGTTTTTTCCTGAATATATTCAGGAAAAAACGCATACGCCCTTTTTGGCCAACCAAGCAACCTGGAAAGGCAAATCAGCGCTACAAAGAAGTCTCGCTTCCCATCGGTCAAAAGGGCCATGCTGAATAAAGTGTCAATACCAGAAATGCAGGAGAGGCCATGGAGAAATGGGAGCCTTGCTACGCTGATGGGCGGGATGTAAATTGCCAACAGCCACTCTGGAGAAGTGTACGGTGTGTCCTGAAATATCTAAAAAACTCGGCTTAGAGAGCATACGGCACTTCAACTCATGGGCGTCTAATTTGGGAAAACTAAAAATCAGCAAGGCACATGCACTCCAAAGTTTAGGGTTGCTCTGTTGCCAAGAACCTCCACTTCATTCCACCTTAAATATCCCAGGAAAGAGAAAAATGGATAAAGAAGTTGTGGTCCTTAGGTACAATGGAATATCACTCAGCCATGAAATCAACGTCATAAGGCTAGTAGCAGCATGAGGAGTGGATTCAGGTACGACGGTTCTAAGTGAAATAAGTCACACAGAAAAAGACACTAATCAGAAGATATCACTTATAGAGGGAATGTAAAAACCGCTACACTTGAACTGAATTACAAAACAGAACAGAGTCACACATTTAGAAAACACACTATGGCTGCCTAACGGGAAAGGTGAGGTGGGGTGATGCCTAAAACAAGGGTTTCAAATTAGCTCAGATACTGTTCCATAAACCCAATATGTAATAGACAAGACCTACTCCTTGCTCAGTGAACTGGACCCAACACCCCGTATTCACCGCCCAAGAATAGATCTGACTAGTAAGAATCTTCAAACCTATGTATTGATATCTCTCCGTAAGTGAGTCAAGTGGGAGTAAAGCGGCATAAACACAGCAGTGAAAAGCAGCTAAACCCCATTAGGAAAATCAATTACTCTTAAAAAACCCGTGAAACAAAGACAGTGAAAGAGAGAGAAATTCTTACAAAATTCGTTCAGTGGCTGTGATGCCACCTGGATTGACCATATCTAGACCCACAGCTGATTGAGACATAAGGGTGGACACTCTTGGGGCTGAGAGGTTTGGTGAGGTTGGGTGAGCAAACGCAGACCCTTTAAAGTAATACTGCGTGGTACCCGTCCCATGGGTCCCAAATCTCCAGGTTCAAGGGCATCTTCCTACATCGAAAACATGCATGAGAAACCCAGAAGATGGTACACCGTGTGATCGGGAAAGGTTTCTAAAACGCACCTCATTTCTCATCTCCTTGTGCTCGGGTTCGCCATTCCAGCCACTTTAATAGCAATCTCCCTCCTTGGAGAATCAGCACTTTAACCTCCTGTTCCGTACAGGTTTCAATTTCTCCTGAGGATGAACGGGAAGAGGGGGAACCAATGAGCGACTAGCTCTAGGTGGTGGGACAGGCACAGGTCACTCTATTTTCCCATCAGGAAGAAGAATTAACCACAGGCTCAGCCTGCCGCCCGGAACCAGAATAGGGCCTGAAGCAATCCTACGCTTTTGCGGCCAGCTCCCAAAAAAGCGAGTTGAAAAATGGAGCTCAGGGGCCCTGCAAATCACAAACCTGCAGAGTTATAAATGATAACTCTCGCCCACAAAAATATTGAGGGAAGGCAACGAAGAGGATTTGAAAGCAAGGCAGAATTGCAGGAAACAGATTTCAGGAGGTAGATTCGAATCGCCTTTAAAGCACAGGAAAAGCGGCAAAACCTCGACAATGATGCCTTGGCCAAAAAGGGCGTATGCGTTTTTTCCTGAATATATTCAGGAAAAAACGCATACGCCCTTTTTGGCCAACCAAGCAACCGGGAAAGGCAAATCAGCGCTACAAAGAAGTCTCGCTTCCCATCGGTCAAAAGGGCCATGCTGAATAAAGTGTCAATACCAGAAATGCAGGAGAGGCCATGGAGAAATGGGAGCCTTGCTACGCTGATGGGCGGGATGTAAATTGCCAACAGCCACTCTGGAGAAGTGTACGGTGTGTCCTGAAATATCTAAAAAACTCGGCTTAGAGAGCATACGGCACTTCAACTCATGGGCGTCTAATTTGGGAAAACTAAAAATCAGCAAGGCACATGCACTCCAAAGTTTAGGGTTGCTCTGTTGACAAGAACCTCCACTTCATTCCACCTTAAATATCCCAGGAAAGAGAAAAATGGATAAAGAAGTTGTGGTCCTTAGGTACAATGGAATATCACTCAGCCATGAAATCAACGTCATAAGGCTAGTAGCAGCATGAGGAGTGGATTCAGGTACGACGGTTCTAAGTGAAATAAGTCACACAGAAAAAGACACTAATCAGAAGATATCACTTATAGAGGGAATGTAAAAACCGCTACACTTGAACTGAATTACAAAACAGAACAGAGTCACACATTTAGAAAACACACTATGGCTGCCTAACGGGAAAGGTGAGGTGGGGTGATGCCTAAAACAAGGGTTTCAAATTAGCTCAGATACTGTTCCATAAACCCAATATGTAATAGACAAGACCTACTCCTTGCTCAGTGAACTGGACCCAACACCCCGTATTCACCGCCCAAGAATAGATCTGACTAGTAAGAATCTTCAAACCTATGTATTGATATCTCTCCGTAAGTGAGTCAAGTGGGAGTAAAGCGGCATAAACACAGCAGTGAAAAGCAGCTAAACCCCATTAGGAAAATCAATTACTCTTAAAAAACCCGTGAAACAAAGACAGTGAAAGAGAGAGAAATTCTTACAAAATTCGTTCAGTGGCTGTGATGCCACCTGGATTGACCATATCTAGACCCACAGCTGATTGAGACATAAGGGTGGACACTCTTGGGGCTGAGAGGTTTGGTGAGGTTGGGTGAGCAAACGCAGACCCTTTAAAGTAATACTGCGTGGTACCCGTCCCATGGGTCCCAAATCTCCAGGTTCAAGGGCATCTTCCTACATCGAAAACATGCATGAGAAACCCAGAAGATGGTACACCGTGTGATCGGGAAAGGTTTCTAAAACGCACCTCATTTCTCATCTCCTTGTGCTCGGGTTCGCCATTCCAGCCACTTTAATAGCAATCTCCCTCCTTGGAGAATCAGCACTTTAACCTCCTGTTCCGTACAGGTTTCAATTTGTCCTGAGGATGAACGGGAAGAGGGGGAACCAATGAGCGACTAGCTCTAGGTGGTGGGACAGGCACAGGTCACTCTATTTTCCCATCAGGAAGAAGAATTAACCACAGGCTCAGCCTGCCGCCCGGAACCAGAATAGGGCCTGAAGCAATCCTACGCTTTTGCGGCCAGCTCCCAAAAAAGCGAGTTGAAAAATGGAGCTCAGGGGCCCTGCAAATCACAAACCTGCAGAGTTATAAATGATAACTCTCGCCCACAAAAATATTGAGGGAAGGCAACGAAGAGGATTTGAAAGCAAGGCAGAATTGCAGGAAACAGATTTCAGGAGGTAGATTCGAATCGCCTTTAAAGCACAGGAAAAGCGGCAAAACCTCGACAATGATGCCTTGGCCAAAAAGGGCGTATGCGTTTTTTCCTGAATATATTCAGGAAAAAACGCATACGCCCTTTTTGGCCAACCAAGCAACCGGGAAAGGCAAATCAGCGCTACAAAGAAGTCTCGCTTCCCATCGGTCAAAAGGGCCATGCTGAATAAAGTGTCAATACCAGAAATGCAAGAGAGGCCATGGAGAAATGGGAGCCTTGCTACGCTGATGGGCGGGATGTAAATTGCCAACAGCCACTCTGGAGAAGTGTACGGTGTGTCCTGAAATATCTAAAAAACTCGGCTTAGAGAGCATAGGGCACTTCCACTCATGGGCGTCTAATTTGGGAAAACTAAAAATCAGCAAGGCACAGGCACTCCAAAGTTTAGGGTTGCTCTGTTGACAAGAACCTCCACTTCATTTCACCTTAAATATCCCAGGAAAGAGAAAAATGGATAAAGAAGTTGTGGTCCTTAGGTACAATGGAATATCACTCAGCCATGAAATCAACGTCATAAGGCTAGTAGCAGCATGATGAGTGGATTCAGGTACGACGGTTCTAAGTGAAATAAGTCACACAGAAAAAGACACTAATCATAAGATATCACTTATAGAGGGAAAGTAAAAACCGCTACACTTGAACTGAATTACAAAACAGAACAGAGTCACACATTTAGAAAACACACTATGGCTGCCTAACGGGAAAGGCGAGGTGGGGTGATGCATAAAACTAGGGTTTCAAATTAGCTCAGATACCGTTCCATAAACCCAATATGTAATAGACAAGACCTACTCCTTGCTCAGTGAACTGGACTCAACACCCCCTATTCACCGCCCAAGAATAGATCTGACTAGTAAGAATCTTCAAACCTATGTATTGATATCTCTCTGTAAGTGAGTCAACTGGGTGTAAAGCGGCATAAACACAGCAGTGAAAAGCAGCTAAACCCCATTAGGAAAATGAATTACTTTTAAAAACCCGTGAAACAAAGACAGTGAAAGAGAGAGAAATTCTTACAAAATTCGTTCAGGGGCTGTGATGCCACCTGGATTGACCATATCTAGACCCACAGCTGATTGAGACATAAGGGTGGACACTCTTGGGGCTGAGAGGTTAGTTGAGGTTGGGTGAGCAAACACAGACCCTTTAAAGTAATAGTGCGTGGTACCCGTCTGATGGGTCCCAAATCTCCAGGTTGAAGGGCATCTTCCTACATCGAAAACATGCATGAGAACCCCAGAAGATGGTACACCGTGTGATCGGGAAAGGTTTCTAAAACGCACCTCATTTCTCATCTCCTTGTGCTCGGCGTCGCCATTCCAGCCGCTTTACTAGCAATCTCCCTCCTTGGAGAATCAGCACGTTTACCCTCCTGTTCCGTACAGGTTGCAATTTGTCCTGAGGATGAACGGGAAGAGGGGGAACCAATGAGCGACTAGCTCTAGGTGTTGGGAAAGGCACAGGTCACTCTATTTTCCCATCAGGAAGAAGAATTAACCACAGGCTCAGCCTGCCGCCCGGAACCAGAATAGGTCCTGAAGCAATCCTACGCTTTTGCGGCCAGCTCCCAAAAAAGCGAGTTGAAAAATGGAGCTCAGGGGCCCTGCAAATCACAAACCTGCAGAGTTATAAATGATAACTCTCGCCCACAAAAATATTGAGGGAAGGCAACGAAGAGGATTTGAAAACAAGGCAGAATTGCAGGAAACAGATTTCAGGAGGTAGATTCGAAACGCCTTTAAAGCACAGGAAAAGCGGCAAAACCTCGACAATGATGCCTTGGCCAAAAAGGGCGTACGCGTTTTTTCCTGAATATATTCAGGAAAAAACGCGTACGCCCTTTTTGGCCAACCAAGCAACCTGGAAAGGCAAATCAGCGCTACAAAGAAGTCTCGCTTCCCATCGGTCAAAAGGGCCATGCTGAATAAAGTGTCAATACCAGAAATGCAGGAGAGGCCATGGAGAAATGGGAGCCTTGCTACGCTGATGGGCGGGATGTAAATTGCCAACAGCCACTCTGGAGAAGTGTACGGTGTGTCCTGAAATATCTAAAAAACTCGGCTTAGAGAGCATAGGGCACTTCCACTCATGGGCGTCTAATTTGGGAAAACTAAAAATCAGCAAGGCACAGGCACTCCAAAGTTTAGGGTTGCTCTGTTGACAAGAACCTCCACTTCATTCCACCTTAAATATCCCAGGAAAGAGAAAAATGGATAAAGAAGTTGTGGTCCTTAGGTACAATGGAATATCACTCAGCCATGAAATCAACGTCATAAGGCTAGTAGCAGCATGATGAGTGGATTCAGGTACGACGGTTCTAAGTGAAATAAGTCACACAGAAAAAGACACTAATCAGAAGATATCACTTATAGAGGGAATGTAAAAACCGCTACACTTGAACTGAATTACAAAACAGAACAGAGTCACACATTTAGAAAACACACTATGGCTGCCTAACGGGAAAGGTGAGGTGGGGTGATGCCTAAAACAAGGGTTTCAAATTAGCTCAGATACCGTTCCATAAACCCAATATGTAATAGACAAGACCTACTCCTTGCTCAGTGAACTGGACCCAACACCCCCTATTCACCGCCCAAGAATAGATCTGACTAGTAAGAATCTTCAAACCTATGTATTGATATCTCTCCGTAAGTGAGTCAAGTGGGAGTAAAGCGGCATAAACACAGCAGTGAAAAGCAGCTAAACCCCATTAGGAAAATCAATTACTCTTAAAAAACCCGTGAAACAAAGACAGTGAAAGAGAGAGAAATTCTTACAAAATTCGTTCAGTGGCTGTGATGCCACCTGGATTGACCATATCTAGACCCACAGCTGATTGAGACATAAGGGTGGACACTCTTGGGGCTGAGAGGTTTGGTGAGGTTGGGTGAGCAAACGCAGACCCTTTAAAGTAATACTGCGTGGTACCCGTCCCATGGGTCCCAAATCTCCAGGTTCAAGGGCATCTTCCTACATCGAAAACATGCATGAGAAACCCAGAAGATGGTACACCGTGTGATCGGGAAAGGTTTCTAAAACGCACCTCATTTCTCATCTCCTTGTGCTCGGGTTCGCCATTCCAGCCACTTTAATAGCAATCTCCCTCCTTGGAGAATCAGCACTTTAACCTCCTGTTCCGTACAGGTTTCAATTTGTCCTGAGGATGAACGGGAAGAGGGGGAACCAATGAGCGACTAGCTCTAGGTGGTGGGACAGGCACAGGTCACTCTATTTTCCCATCAGGAAGAAGAATTAACCACAGGCTCAGCCTGCCGCCCGGAACCAGAATAGGGCCTGAAGCAATCCTACGCTTTTGCGGCCAGCTCCCAAAAAAGCGAGTTGAAAAATGGAGCTCAGGGGCCCTGCAAATCACAAACCTGCAGAGTTATAAATGATAACTCTCGCCCACAAAAATATTGAGGGAAGGCAACGAAGAGGATTTGAAAGCAAGGCAGAATTGCAGGAAACAGATTTCAGGAGGTAGATTCGAATCGCCTTTAAAGCACAGGAAAAGCGGCAAAACCTCGACAATGATGCCTTGGCCAAAAAGGGCGTATGCGTTTTTTCCTGAATATATTCAGGAAAAAACGCATACGCCCTTTTTGGCCAACCAAGCAACCGGGAAAGGCAAATCAGCGCTACAAAGAAGTCTCGCTTCCCATCGGTCAAAAGGGCCATGCTGAATAAAGTGTCAATACCAGAAATGCAGGAGAGGCCATGGAGAAATGGGAGCCTTGCTACGCTGATGGGCGGGATGTAAATTGCCAACAGCCACTCTGGAGAAGTGTACGGTGTGTCCTGAAATATCTAAAAAACTCGGCTTAGAGAGCATACGGCACTTCAACTCATGGGCGTCTAATTTGGGAAAACTAAAAATCAGCAAGGCACATGCACTCCAAAGTTTAGGGTTGCTCTGTTGACAAGAACCTCCACTTCATTCCACCTTAAATATCCCAGGAAAGAGAAAAATGGATAAAGAAGTTGTGGTCCTTAGGTACAATGGAATATCACTCAGCCATGAAATCAACGTCATAAGGCTAGTAGCAGCATGAGGAGTGGATTCAGGTACGACGGTTCTAAGTGAAATAAGTCACACAGAAAAAGACACTAATCAGAAGATATCACTTATAGAGGGAATGTAAAAACCGCTACACTTGAACTGAATTACAAAACAGAACAGAGTCACACATTTAGAAAACACACTATGGCTGCCTAACGGGAAAGGTGAGGTGGGGTGATGCCTAAAACAAGGGTTTCAAATTAGCTCAGATACTGTTCCATAAACCCAATATGTAATAGACAAGACCTACTCCTTGCTCAGTGAACTGGACCCAACACCCCGTATTCACCGCCCAAGAATAGATCTGACTAGTAAGAATCTTCAAACCTATGTATTGATATCTCTCCGTAAGTGAGTCAAGTGGGAGTAAAGCGGCATAAACACAGCAGTGAAAAGCAGCTAAACCCCATTAGGAAAATCAATTACTCTTAAAAAACCCGTGAAACAAAGACAGTGAAAGAGAGAGAAATTCTTACAAAATTCGTTCAGTGGCTGTGATGCCACCTGGATTGACCATATCTAGACCCACAGCTGATTGAGACATAAGGGTGGACACTCTTGGGGCTGAGAGGTTTGGTGAGGTTGGGTGAGCAAACGCAGACCCTTTAAAGTAATACTGCGTGGTACCCGTCCCATGGGTCCCAAATCTCCAGGTTCAAGGGCATCTTCCTACATCGAAAACATGCATGAGAAACCCAGAAGATGGTACACCGTGTGATCGGGAAAGGTTTCTAAAACGCACCTCATTTCTCATCTCCTTGTGCTCGGGTTCGCCATTCCAGCCACTTTAATAGCAATCTCCCTCCTTGGAGAATCAGCACTTTAACCTCCTGTTCCGTACAGGTTTCAATTTGTCCTGAGGATGAACGGGAAGAGGGGGAACCAATGAGCGACTAGCTCTAGGTGGTGGGACAGGCACAGGTCACTCTATTTTCCCATCAGGAAGAAGAATTAACCACAGGCTCAGCCTGCCGCCCGGAACCAGAATAGGGCCTGAAGCAATCCTACGCTTTTGCGGCCAGCTCCCAAAAAAGCGAGTTGAAAAATGGAGCTCAGGGGCCCTGCAAATCACAAACCTGCAGAGTTATAAATGATAACTCTCGCCCACAAAAATATTGAGGGAAGGCAACGAAGAGGATTTGAAAGCAAGGCAGAATTGCAGGAAACAGATTTCAGGAGGTAGATTCGAATCGCCTTTAAAGCACAGGAAAAGCGGCAAAACCTCGACAATGATGCCTTGGCCAAAAAGGGCGTATGCGTTTTTTCCTGAATATATTCAGGAAAAAACGCATACGCCCTTTTTGGCCAACCAAGCAACCGGGAAAGGCAAATCAGCGCTACAAAGAAGTCTCGCTTCCCATCGGTCAAAAGGGCCATGCTGAATAAAGTGTCAATACCAGAAATGCAAGAGAGGCCATGGAGAAATGGGAGCCTTGCTACGCTGATGGGCGGGATGTAAATTGCCAACAGCCACTCTGGAGAAGTGTACGGTGTGTCCTGAAATATCTAAAAAACTCGGCTTAGAGAGCATAGGGCACTTCCACTCATGGGCGTCTAATTTGGGAAAACTAAAAATCAGCAAGGCACAGGCACTCCAAAGTTTAGGGTTGCTCTGTTGACAAGAACCTCCACTTCATTTCACCTTAAATATCCCAGGAAAGAGAAAAATGGATAAAGAAGTTGTGGTCCTTAGGTACAATGGAATATCACTCAGCCATGAAATCAACGTCATAAGGCTAGTAGCAGCATGATGAGTGGATTCAGGTACGACGGTTCTAAGTGAAATAAGTCACACAGAAAAAGACACTAATCATAAGATATCACTTATAGAGGGAAAGTAAAAACCGCTACACTTGAACTGAATTACAAAACAGAACAGAGTCACACATTTAGAAAACACACTATGGCTGCCTAACGGGAAAGGCGAGGTGGGGTGATGCATAAAACTAGGGTTTCAAATTAGCTCAGATACCGTTCCATAAACCCAATATGTAATAGACAAGACCTACTCCTTGCTCAGTGAACTGGACTCAACACCCCCTATTCACCGCCCAAGAATAGATCTGACTAGTAAGAATCTTCAAACCTATGTATTGATATCTCTCTGTAAGTGAGTCAACTGGGTGTAAAGCGGCATAAACACAGCAGTGAAAAGCAGCTAAACCCCATTAGGAAAATGAATTACTTTTAAAAACCCGTGAAACAAAGACAGTGAAAGAGAGAGAAATTCTTACAAAATTCGTTCAGGGGCTGTGATGCCACCTGGATTGACCATATCTAGACCCACAGCTGATTGAGACATAAGGGTGGACACTCTTGGGGCTGAGAGGTTAGTTGAGGTTGGGTGAGCAAACACAGACCCTTTAAAGTAATAGTGCGTGGTACCCGTCTGATGGGTCCCAAATCTCCAGGTTGAAGGGCATCTTCCTACATCGAAAACATGCATGAGAACCCCAGAAGATGGTACACCGTGTGATCGGGAAAGGTTTCTAAAACGCACCTCATTTCTCATCTCCTTGTGCTCGGCGTCGCCATTCCAGCCGCTTTACTAGCAATCTCCCTCCTTGGAGAATCAGCACGTTTACCCTCCTGTTCCGTACAGGTTGCAATTTGTCCTGAGGATGAACGGGAAGAGGGGGAACCAATGAGCGACTAGCTCTAGGTGTTGGGAAAGGCACAGGTCACTCTATTTTCCCATCAGGAAGAAGAATTAACCACAGGCTCAGCCTGCCGCCCGGAACCAGAATAGGTCCTGAAGCAATCCTACGCTTTTGCGGCCAGCTCCCAAAAAAGCGAGTTGAAAAATGGAGCTCAGGGGCCCTGCAAATCACAAACCTGCAGAGTTATAAATGATAACTCTCGCCCACAAAAATATTGAGGGAAGGCAACGAAGAGGATTTGAAAACAAGGCAGAATTGCAGGAAACAGATTTCAGGAGGTAGATTCGAATCGCCTTTAAAGCACAGGAAAAGCGGCAAAACCTCGACAATGATGCCTTGGCCAAAAAGGGCGTACGCGTTTTTTCCTGAATATATTCAGGAAAAAACGCGTACGCCCTTTTTGGCCAACCAAGCAACCTGGAAAGGCAAATCAGCGCTACAAAGAAGTCTCGCTTCCCATCGGTCAAAAGGGCCATGCTGAATAAAGTGTCAATACCAGAAATGCAGGAGAGGCCATGGAGAAATGGGAGCCTTGCTACGCTGATGGGCGGGATGTAAATTGCCAACAGCCACTCTGGAGAAGTGTACGGTGTGTCCTGAAATATCTAAAAAACTCGGCTTAGAGAGCATAGGGCACTTCCACTCATGGGCGTCTAATTTGGGAAAACTAAAAATCAGCAAGGCACAGGCACTCCAAAGTTTAGGGTTGCTCTGTTGACAAGAACCTCCACTTCATTCCACCTTAAATATCCCAGGAAAGAGAAAAATGGATAAAGAAGTTGTGGTCCTTAGGTACAATGGAATATCACTCAGCCATGAAATCAACGTCATAAGGCTAGTAGCAGCATGATGAGTGGATTCAGGTACGACGGTTCTAAGTGAAATAAGTCACACAGAAAAAGACACTAATCAGAAGATATCACTTATAGAGGGAATGTAAAAACCGCTACACTTGAACTGAATTACAAAACAGAACAGAGTCACACATTTAGAAAACACACTATGGCTGCCTAACGGGAAAGGTGAGGTGGGGTGATGCCTAAAACAAGGGTTTCAAATTAGCTCAGATACCGTTCCATAAACCCAATATGTAATAGACAAGACCTACTCCTTGCTCAGTGAACTGGACCCAACACCCCCTATTCACCGCCCAAGAATAGATCTGACTAGTAAGAATCTTCAAACCTATGTATTGATATCTCTCCGTAAGTGAGTCAAGTGGGAGTAAAGCGGCATAAACACAGCAGTGAAAAGCAGCTAAACCCCATTAGGAAAATCAATTACTCTTAAAAAACCCGTGAAACAAAGACAGTGAAAGAGAGAGAAATTCTTACAAAATTCGTTCAGTGGCTGTGATGCCACCTGGATTGACCATATCTAGACCCACAGCTGATTGAGACATAAGGGTGGACACTCTTGGGGCTGAGAGGTTTGGTGAGGTTGGGTGAGCAAACGCAGACCCTTTAAAGTAATACTGCGTGGTACCCGTCCCATGGGTCCCAAATCTCCAGGTTCAAGGGCATCTTCCTACATCGAAAACATGCATGAGAAACCCAGAAGATGGTACACCGTGTGATCGGGAAAGGTTTCTAAAACGCACCTCATTTCTCATCTCCTTGTGCTCGGGTTCGCCATTCCAGCCACTTTAATAGCAATCTCCCTCCTTGGAGAATCAGCACTTTAACCTCCTGTTCCGTACAGGTTTCAATTTGTCCTGAGGATGAACGGGAAGAGGGGGAACCAATGAGCGACTAGCTCTAGGTGGTGGGACAGGCACAGGTCACTCTATTTTCCCATCAGGAAGAAGAATTAACCACCGGCTCAGCCTGCCGCCCGGAACCAGAATAGGTCCTGAAGCAATCCTACGCTTTTGCGGCCAGCTCCCAAAAAAGCGAGTTGAAAAATGGAGCTCAGGGGCCCTGCAAATCACAAACCTGCAGAGTTATAAATGATAACTCTCGCCCACAAAAATATTGAGGGAAGGCAACGAAGAGGATTTGAAAGCAAGGCAGAATTGCAGGAAACAGATTTCAGGAGGTAGATTCGAATCGCCTTTAAAGCACAGGAAAAGCGGCAAAACCTCGACAATGATGCCCTTGGCCAAAAAGGGCGTATGCGTTTTTTCCTGAATATATTCAGGAAAAAACGCATACGCCCTTTTTGGCCAACCAAGCAACCGGGAAAGGCAAATCAGCGCTACAAAGAAGTCTCGCTTCCCATCGGTCAAAAGGGCCATGCTGAATAAAGTGTCAATACCAGAAATGCAAGAGAGGCCATGGAGAAATGGGAGCCTTGCTACGCTGATGGGCGGGATGTAAATTGCCAACAGCCACTCTGGAGAAGTGTACGGTGTGTCCTGAAATATCTAAAAAACTCGGCTTAGAGAGCATAGGGCACTTCCACTCATGGGCGTCTAATTTGGGAAAACTAAAAATCAGCAAGGCACAGGCACTCCAAAGTTTAGGGTTGCTCTGTTGACAAGAACCTCCACTTCATTTCACCTTAAATATCCCAGGAAAGAGAAAAATGGATAAAGAAGTTGTGGTCCTTAGGTACAATGGAATATCACTCAGCCATGAAATCAACGTCATAAGGCTAGTAGCAGCATGATGAGTGGATTCAGGTACGACGGTTCTAAGTGAAATAAGTCACACAGAAAAAGACACTAATCATAAGATATCACTTATAGAGGGAAAGTAAAAACCGCTACACTTGAACTGAATTACAAAACAGAACAGAGTCACACATTTAGAAAACACACTATGGCTGCCTAACGGGAAAGGCGAGGTGGGGTGATGCCTAAAACAAGGGTTTCAAATTAGCTCAGATACCGTTCCATAAACCCAATATGTAATAGACAAGACCTACTCCTTGCTCAGTGAACTGGACTCAACACCCCCTATTCACCGCCCAAGAATAGATCTGACTAGTAAGAATCTTCAAACCTATGTATTGATATCTCTCTGTAAGTGAGTCAAGTGGGTGTAAAGCGGCATAAACACAGCAGTGAAAAGCAGCTAAACCCCATTAGGAAAATGAATTACTTTTAAAAACCCGTGAAACAAAGACAGTGAAAGAGAGAGAAATTCTTACAAAATTCGTTCAGGGGCTGTGATGCCACCTGGATTGACCATATCTAGACCCACAGCTGATTGAGACATAAGGGTGGACACTCTTGGGGCTGAGAGGTTAGTTGAGGTTGGGTGAGCAAACACAGACCCTTTAAAGTAATAGTGCGTGGTACCCGTCTGATGGGTCCCAAATCTCCAGGTTGAAGGGCATCTTCCTACATCGAAAACATGCATGAGAACCCCAGAAGATGGTACACCGTGTGATCGGGAAAGGTTTCTAAAACGCACCTCATTTCTCATCTCCTTGTGCTCGGGTTCGCCATTCCAGCCGCTTTACTAGCAATCTCCCTCCTTGGAGAATCAGCACGTTTACCCTCCTGTTCCGTACAGGTTGCAATTTGTCCTGAGGATGAACGGGAAGAGGGGGAAGCAATGAGCGACTAGCTCTAGGTGTTGGGAAAGGCACAGGTCACTCTATTTTCCCATCAGGAAGAAGAATTAACCACAGGCTCAGCCTGCCGCCCGGAACCAGAATAGGGCCTGAAGCAATCCTACGCTTTTGCAGCCAGCTCCCAAAAAAGCGAGTTGAAAAATGGAGCTCAGGGGCCCTGCAAATCACAAACCTGCAGAGTTATAAATGATAACTCTCGCCCACAAAAATATTGAGGGAAGGCAACGAAGAGGATTTGAAAGCAAGGCAGAATTGCAGGAAACAGATTTCAGGAGGTAGATTCGAATCGCCTTTAAAGCACAGGAAAAGCGGCAAAACCTCGACAATGATGCCCTTGGCCAAAAAGGGCGTATGCGTTTTTTCCTGAATATATTCAGGAAAAAACGCATACGCCCTTTTTGGCCAACCAAGCAACCTGGAAAGGCAAATCAGCGCTACAAAGAAGTCTCGTTTCCCATCGGTCAAAAGGGCCATGCTGAATAAAGTGTCAATACCAGAAATGCAGGAGAGGCCATGGAGAAATGGGAGCTTTGCTACGCTGATGGGCGGGATGTAAATTGCCAACAGCCACTCTGGAGAAGTGTACGGTGTGTCCTGAAATATCTAAAAAACTCGGCTTAGAGAGCATAGGGCACTTCCACTCATGGGCGTCTAATTTGGGAAAACTAAAAATCAGCAAGGCACAGGCATTCCAAAGTTTAGGGTTGCTCTGTTGACAAGAACCTCCACTTCATTCCACCTTAAATATCCCAGGAAAGAGAAAAATGGATAAAGAAGTTGTGGTCCTTAGGTACAATGGAATATCACTCAGCCATGAAATCAACGTCATAAGGCTAGTAGCAGCATGATGAGTGGATTCAGGTACGACGGTTCTAAGTGAAATAAGTCACACAGAAAAAGACACTAATCAGAAGATATCACTTATAGAGGGAAAGTAAAAACCGCTACACTTGAACTGAATTACAAAACAGAACAGAGTCACACATTTAGAAAACACACTATGGCTGCCTAAAGGGAAAGGTGAGGTGGGGTGATGCCTAAAACAAGGGTTTCAAATTAGCTCAGATACCGTTCCATAAACCCAATATGTAATAGACAAGACCTACTCCTTGCTCAGTGAACTGGACCCAACACCCCGTATTCACCGCCCAAGAATAGATCTGACTAGTAAGAATCTTCAAACCTATGTATTGGTATCTCTCCGTAAGTGAGTCAAGTGGGAGTAAAGCGGCATAAACACAGCAGTGAAAAGCAGCTAAACCCCATTAGGAAAATCAATTACTTTTAAAAACCCGTGAAACAAAGACAGTGAAAGAGAGAGAAATTCTTACAAAATTCGTTCAGGGGCTGTGATGCCACCTGGATTGACCATATCTAGACCCACAGCTGATTGAGACATAAGGGTGGACACTCTTGGGGCTGAGAGGTTTGGTGAGGTTGGGTGAGCAAACGCAGACCCTTTAAAGTAATACTGCGTGGTACCCATCCCATGGGTCCCAAATCTCCAGGTTCAAGGGCATCTTCCTACATCGAAAACATGCATGAGAAACCCAGAAGATGGTACACCGTGTGATCGGGAAAGGTTTCTAAAACGCACCTCATTTCTCATCTCCTTGTGCTCGGGTTCGCCATTCCAGCCACTTTAATAGCAATCTCCCTCCTTGGAGAATCAGCACTTTAACCTCCTGTTCCGTACAGGTTTCAATTTGTCCTGAGGATGAACGGGAAGAGGGGGAACCAATGAGCGACTAGCTCTAGGTGGTGGGACAGGCACAGGTCACTCTATTTTCCCATCAGGAAGAAGAATTAACCACCGGCTCAGCGTGCCGCCCGGAACCAGAATAGGGCCTGAAGCAATCCTACGCTTTTGCGGCCAGCTCCCAAAAAAGCGAGTTGAAAAATGGAGCTCAGGGGCCCTGCAAATCACAAACCTGCAGAGTTATAAATGATAACTCTCGCCCACAAAAATATTGAGGGAAGGCAACGAAGAGGATTTGAAAACAAGGCAGAATTGCAGGAAACAGATTTCAGGAGGTAGATTCGAATCGCCTTTAAAGCACAGGAAAAGCGGCAAAACCTCGACAATGATGCCTTGGCCAAAAAGGGCGTATGCGTTTTTTCCTGAATATATTCAGGAAAAAACGCATACGCCGTTTTTGGCCAACCAAGCAACCTGGAAAGGCAAATCAGCGCTACAAAGAAGTCTCGCTTCCCATCGGTCAAAAGGGCCATGCTGAATAAAGTGTCAATACCAGAAATGCAGGAGAGGCCATGGAGAAATGGGAGCCTTGCTACGCTGATGGGCGGGATGTAAATTGCCAACAGCCACTCTGGAGAAGTGTACGGTGTGTCCTGAAATATCTAAAAAACTCGGCTTAGAGAGCATAGGGCACTTCAACTCATGGGCGTCTAATTTGGGAAAACTAAAAATCAGCAAGGCACATGCACTCCAAAGTTTAGGGTTGCTCTGTTGCCAAGAACCTCCACTTCATTCCACCTTAAATATCCCAGGAAAGAGAAAAATGGATAAAGAAGTTGTGGTCCTTAGGTACAATGGAATATCACTCAGCCATGAAATCAACGTCATAAGGCTAGTAGCAGCATGATGAGTGGATTCAGGTACGACGGTTCTAAGTGAAATTAGTCACACAGAAAAAGACACTAATCAGAAGATATCACTTATAGAGGGAATGTAAAAACCGCTACACTTGAACTGAATTACAAAACAGAACAGAGTCACACATTTAGAAAACACACTATGGCTGCCTAACGGGAAAGGTGAGGTGGGGTGATGCCTAAAACAAGGGTTTCAAATTAGCTCAGATACCGTTCCATAAACCCAATATGCAATAGACAAGACCTACTCCTTGCTCAGTGAACTGGACCCAACACCCCCTATTCACCGCCCAAGAATAGATCTGACTAGTAAGAATCTTCAAACCTATGTATTGATATCTCTCCGTAAGTGAGTCAAGTGGGAGTAAAGCGGCATAAACACAGCAGTGAAAAGCAGCTAAACCCCATTAGGAAAATCAATTACTCTTAAAAAACCCGTGAAACAAAGACAGTGAAAGAGAGAGAAATTCTTACAAAATTCGTTCAGTGGCTGTGATGCCACCTGGATTGACCATATCTAGACCCACAGCTGATTGAGACATAAGGGTGGACACTCTTGGGGCTGAGAGGTTTGGTGAGGTTGGGTGAGCAAACGCAGACCCTTTAAAGTAATACTGCGTGGTACCCGTCCCATGGGTCCCAAATCTCCAGGTTCAAGGGCATCTTCCTACATCGAAAACATGCATGAGAAACCCAGAAGATGGTACACCGTGTGATCGGGAAAGGTTTCTAAAACGCACCTCATTTCTCATCTCCTTGTGCTCGGGTTCGCCATTCCAGCCACTTTAATAGCAATCTCCCTCCTTGGAGAATCAGCACTTTAACCTCCTGTTCCGTACAGGTTTCAATTTGTCCTGAGGATGAACGGGAAGAGGGGGAACCAATGAGCGACTAGCTCTAGGTGGTGGGACAGGCACAGGTCACTCTATTTTCCCATCAGGAAGAAGAATTAACCACCGGCTCAGCCTGCCGCCCGGAACCAGAATAGGGCCTGAAGCAATCCTACGCTTTTGCGGCCAGCTCCCAAAAAAGCGAGTTGAAAAATGGAGCTCAGGGGCCCTGCAAATCACAAACCTGCAGAGTTATAAATGATAACTCTCGCCCACAAAAATATTGAGGGAAGGCAACGAAGAGGATTTGAAAACAAGGCAGAATTGCAGGAAACAGATTTCAGGAGGTAGATTCGAATCGCCTTTAAAGCACAGGAAAAGCGGCAAAACCTCGACAATGATGCCTTGGCCAAAAAGGGCGTATGCGTTTTTTCCTGAATATATTCAGGAAAAAACGCATACGCCCTTTTTGGCCAACCAAGCAACCTGGAAAGGCAAATCAGCGCTACAAAGAAGTCTCGCTTCCCATCGGTCAAAAGGGCCATGCTGAATAAAGTGTCAATACCAGAAATGCAGGAGAGGCCATGGAGAAATGGGAGCCTTGCTACGCTGATGGGCGGGATGTAAATTGCCAACAGCCACTCTGGAGAAGTGTACGGTGTGTCCTGAAATATCTAAAAAACTCGGCTTAGAGAGCATACGGCACTTCAACTCATGGGCGTCTAATTTGGGAAAACTAAAAATCAGCAAGGCACATGCACTCCAAAGTTTAGGGTTGCTCTGTTGCCAAGAACCTCCACTTCATTCCACCTTAAATATCCCAGGAAAGAGAAAAATGGATAAAGAAGTTGTGGTCCTTAGGTACAATGGAATATCACTCAGCCATGAAATCAACGTCATAAGGCTAGTAGCAGCATGAGGAGTGGATTCAGGTACGACGGTCCTAAGTGAAATAAGTCACACAGAAAAAGACACTAATCAGAAGATATCACTTATAGAGGGAATGTAAAAACCGCTACACTTGAACTGAATTACAAAACAGAACAGAGTCACACATTTAGAAAACACACTATGGCTGCCTAACGGGAAAGGTGAGGTGGGGTGATGCCTAAAACAAGGGTTTCAAATTAGCTCAGATACTGTTCCATAAACCCAATATGTAATAGACAAGACCTACTCCTTGCTCAGTGAACTGGACCCAACACCCCGTATTCACCGCCCAAGAATAGATCTGACTAGTAAGAATCTTCAAACCTATGTATTGATATCTCTCCGTAAGTGAGTCAAGTGGGAGTAAAGCGGCATAAACACAGCAGTGAAAAGCAGCTAAACCCCATTAGGAAAATCAATTACTCTTAAAAAACCCGTGAAACAAAGACAGTGAAAGAGAGAGAAATTCTTACAAAATTCGTTCAGTGGCTGTGATGCCACCTGGATTGACCATATCTAGACCCACAGCTGATTGAGACATAAGGGTGGACACTCTTGGGGCTGAGAGGTTTGGTGAGGTTGGGTGAGCAAACGCAGACCCTTTAAAGTAATACTGCGTGGTACCCGTCCCATGGGTCCCAAATCTCCAGGTTCAAGGGCATCTTCCTACATCGAAAACATGCATGAGAAACCCAGAAGATGGTACACCGTGTGATCGGGAAAGGTTTCTAAAACGCACCTCATTTCTCATCTCCTTGTGCTCGGGTTCGCCATTCCAGCCACTTTAATAGCAATCTCCCTCCTTGGAGAATCAGCACTTTAACCTCCTGTTCCGTACAGGTTTCAATTTGTCCTGAGGATGAACGGGAAGAGGGGGAACCAATGAGCGACTAGCTCTAGGTGGTGGGACAGGCACAGGTCACTCTATTTTCCCATCAGGAAGAAGAATTAACCACAGGCTCAGCCTGCCGCCCGGAACCAGAATAGGGCCTGAAGCAATCCTACGCTTTTGCGGCCAGCTCCCAAAAAAGCGAGTTGAAAAATGGAGCTCAGGGGCCCTGCAAATCACAAACCTGCAGAGTTATAAATGATAACTCTCGCCCACAAAAATATTGAGGGAAGGCAACGAAGAGGATTTGAAAGCAAGGCAGAATTGCAGGAAACAGATTTCAGGAGGTAGATTCGAATCGCCTTTAAAGCACAGGAAAAGCGGCAAAACCTCGACAATGATGCCTTGGCCAAAAAGGGCGTATGCGTTTTTTCCTGAATATATTCAGGAAAAAACGCATACGCCCTTTTTGGCCAACCAAGCAACCGGGAAAGGCAAATCAGCGCTACAAAGAAGTCTCGCTTCCCATCGGTCAAAAGGGCCATGCTGAATAAAGTGTCAATACCAGAAATGCAAGAGAGGCCATGGAGAAATGGGAGCCTTGCTACGCTGATGGGCGGGATGTAAATTGCCAACAGCCACTCTGGAGAAGTGTACGGTGTGTCCTGAAATATCTAAAAAACTCGGCTTAGAGAGCATAGGGCACTTCCACTCATGGGCGTCTAATTTGGGAAAACTAAAAATCAGCAAGGCACAGGCACTCCAAAGTTTAGGGTTGCTCTGTTGACAAGAACCTCCACTTCATTTCACCTTAAATATCCCAGGAAAGAGAAAAATGGATAAAGAAGTTGTGGTCCTTAGGTACAATGGAATATCACTCAGCCATGAAATCAACGTCATAAGGCTAGTAGCAGCATGATGAGTGGATTCAGGTACGACGGTTCTAAGTGAAATAAGTCACACAGAAAAAGACACTAATCATAAGATATCACTTATAGAGGGAAAGTAAAAACCGCTACACTTGAACTGAATTACAAAACAGAACAGAGTCACACATTTAGAAAACACACTATGGCTGCCTAACGGGAAAGGCGAGGTGGGGTGATGCATAAAACTAGGGTTTCAAATTAGCTCAGATACCGTTCCATAAACCCAATATGTAATAGACAAGACCTACTCCTTGCTCAGTGAACTGGACTCAACACCCCCTATTCACCGCCCAAGAATAGATCTGACTAGTAAGAATCTTCAAACCTATGTATTGATATCTCTCTGTAAGTGAGTCAAGTGGGTGTAAAGCGGCATAAACACAGCAGTGAAAAGCAGCTAAACCCCATTAGGAAAATGAATTACTTTTAAAAACCCGTGAAACAAAGACAGTGAAAGAGAGAGAAATTCTTACAAAATTCGTTCAGGGGCTGTGATGCCACCTGGATTGACCATATCTAGACCCACAGCTGATTGAGACATAAGGGTGGACACTCTTGGGGCTGAGAGGTTAGTTGAGGTTGGGTGAGCAAACACAGACCCTTTAAAGTAATAGTGCGTGGTACCCGTCTGATGGGTCCCAAATCTCCAGGTTGAAGGGCATCTTCCTACATCGAAAACATGCATGAGAACCCCAGAAGATGGTACACCGTGTGATCGGGAAAGGTTTCTAAAACGCACCTCATTTCTCATCTCCTTGTGCTCGGCGTCGCCATTCCAGCCGCTTTACTAGCAATCTCCCTCCTTGGAGAATCAGCACGTTTACCCTCCTGTTCCGTACAGGTTGCAATTTGTCCTGAGGATGAACGGGAAGAGGGGGAACCAATGAGCGACTAGCTCTAGGTGTTGGGAAAGGCACAGGTCACTCTATTTTCCCATCAGGAAGAAGAATTAACCACAGGCTCAGCCTGCCGCCCGGAACCAGAATAGGTCCTGAAGCAATCCTACGCTTTTGCGGCCAGCTCCCAAAAAAGCGAGTTGAAAAATGGAGCTCAGGGGCCCTGCAAATCACAAACCTGCAGAGTTATAAATGATAACTCTCGCCCACAAAAATATTGAGGGAAGGCAACGAAGAGGATTTGAAAACAAGGCAGAATTGCAGGAAACAGATTTCAGGAGGTAGATTCGAATCGCCTTTAAAGCACAGGAAAAGCGGCAAAACCTCGACAATGATGCCTTGGCCAAAAAGGGCGTACGCGTTTTTTCCTGAATATATTCAGGAAAAAACGCGTACGCCCTTTTTGGCCAACCAAGCAACCTGGAAAGGCAAATCAGCGCTACAAAGAAGTCTCGCTTCCCATCGGTCAAAAGGGCCATGCTGAATAAAGTGTCAATACCAGAAATGCAGGAGAGGCCATGGAGAAATGGGAGCCTTGCTACGCTGATGGGCGGGATGTAAATTGCCAACAGCCACTCTGGAGAAGTGTACGGTGTGTCCTGAAATATCTAAAAAACTCGGCTTAGAGAGCATAGGGCACTTCCACTCATGGGCGTCTAATTTGGGAAAACTAAAAATCAGCAAGGCACAGGCACTCCAAAGTTTAGGGTTGCTCTGTTGACAAGAACCTCCACTTCATTCCACCTTAAATATCCCAGGAAAGAGAAAAATGGATAAAGAAGTTGTGGTCCTTAGGTACAATGGAATATCACTCAGCCATGAAATCAACGTCATAAGGCTAGTAGCAGCATGATGAGTGGATTCAGGTACGACGGTTCTAAGTGAAATAAGTCACACAGAAAAAGACACTAATCAGAAGATATCACTTATAGAGGGAATGTAAAAACCGCTACACTTGAACTGAATTACAAAACAGAACAGAGTCACACATTTAGAAAACACACTATGGCTGCCTAACGGGAAAGGTGAGGTGGGGTGATGCCTAAAACAAGGGTTTCAAATTAGCTCAGATACCGTTCCATAAACCCAATATGTAATAGACAAGACCTACTCCTTGCTCAGTGAACTGGACCCAACACCCCCTATTCACCGCCCAAGAATAGATCTGACTAGTAAGAATCTTCAAACCTATGTATTGATATCTCTCCGTAAGTGAGTCAAGTGGGAGTAAAGCGGCATAAACACAGCAGTGAAAAGCAGCTAAACCCCATTAGGAAAATCAATTACTCTTAAAAAACCCGTGAAACAAAGACAGTGAAAGAGAGAGAAATTCTTACAAAATTCGTTCAGTGGCTGTGATGCCACCTGGATTGACCATATCTAGACCCACAGCTGATTGAGACATAAGGGTGGACACTCTTGGGGCTGAGAGGTTTGGTGAGGTTGGGTGAGCAAACGCAGACCCTTTAAAGTAATACTGCGTGGTACCCGTCCCATGGGTCCCAAATCTCCAGGTTCAAGGGCATCTTCCTACATCGAAAACATGCATGAGAAACCCAGAAGATGGTACACCGTGTGATCGGGAAAGGTTTCTAAAACGCACCTCATTTCTCATCTCCTTGTGCTCGGGTTCGCCATTCCAGCCACTTTAATAGCAATCTCCCTCCTTGGAGAATCAGCACTTTAACCTCCTGTTCCGTACAGGTTTCAATTTGTCCTGAGGATGAACGGGAAGAGGGGGAACCAATGAGCGACTAGCTCTAGGTGGTGGGACAGGCACAGGTCACTCTATTTTCCCATCAGGAAGAAGAATTAACCACCGGCTCAGCCTGCCGCCCGGAACCAGAATAGGGCCTGAAGCAATCCTACGCTTTTGCGGCCAGCTCCCAAAAAAGCGAGTTGAAAAATGGAGCTCAGGGGCCCTGCAAATCACAAACCTGCAGAGTTATAAATGATAACTCTCGCCCACAAAAATATTGAGGGAAGGCAACGAAGAGGATTTGAAAACAAGGCAGAATTGCAGGAAACAGATTTCAGGAGGTAGATTCGAATCGCCTTTAAAGCACAGGAAAAGCGGCAAAACCTCGACAATGATGCCTTGGCCAAAAAGGGCGTATGCGTTTTTTCCTGAATATATTCAGGAAAAAACGCATACGCCCTTTTTGGCCAACCAAGCAACCTGGAAAGGCAAATCAGCGCTACAAAGAAGTCTCGCTTCCCATCGGTCAAAAGGGCCATGCTGAATAAAGTGTCAATACCAGAAATGCAGGAGAGGCCATGGAGAAATGGGAGCCTTGCTACGCTGATGGGCGGGATGTAAATTGCCAACAGCCACTCTGGAGAAGTGTACGGTGTGTCCTGAAATATCTAAAAAACTCGGCTTAGAGAGCATAGGGCACTTCAACTCATGGGCGTCTAATTTGGGAAAACTAAAAATCAGCAAGGCACATGCACTCCAAAGTTTAGGGTTGCTCTGTTGCCAAGAACCTCCACTTCATTCCACCTTAAATATTCCAGGAAAGAGAAAAATGGATAAAGAAGTTGTGGTCCTTAGGTACAATGGAATATCACTCAGCCATGAAATCAACGTCATAAGGCTAGTAGCAGCATGATGAGTGGATTCAGGTACGACGGTTCTAAGTGAAATAAGTCACACAGAAAAAGACACTAATCAGAAGATATCACTTATAGAGGGAATGTAAAAACCGCTACACTTGAACTGAATTACAAAACAGAACAGAGTCACACATTTAGAAAACACACTATGGCTGCCTAACGGGAAAGGTGAGGTGGGGTGATGCCTAAAACAAGGGTTTCAAATTAGCTCAGATACTGTTCCATAAACCCAATATGTAATAGACAAGACCTACTCCTTGCTCAGTGAACTGGACCCAACACCCCCTATTCACCGACCAAGAATAGATCTGACTAGTAAGAATCTTCAAACCTATGTATTGATATCTCTCCGTAAGTGAGTCAAGTGGGAGTAAAGCGGCATAAACACAGCAGTGAAAAGCAGCTAAACCCCATTAGGAAAATCAATTACTCTTAAAATCCCGTGAAACAAAGACAGTGAAAGAGAGAGAAATTCTTACAAAATTCGTTCAGTGGCTGTGATGCCACCTGGATTGACCATATCTAGACCCACAGCTGATTGAGACATAAGGGTGGACACTCTTGGGGCTGAGAGGTTTGGTGAGGTTGGGTGAGCAAACGCAGACCCTTTAAAGTAATACTGCGTGGTACCCGTCCCATGGGTCCCAAATCTCCAGGTTCAAGGGCATCTTCCTACATCGAAAACATGCATGAGAAACCCAGAAGATGGTACACCGTGTGATCGGGAAAGGTTTCTAAAACGCACCTCATTTCTCATCTCCTTGTGCTCGGGTTCGCCATTCCAGCCACTTTAATAGCAATCTCCCTCCTTGGAGAATCAGCACTTTAACCTCCTGTTCCGTACAGGTTTCAATTTGTCCTGAGGATGAACGGGAAGAGGGGGAACCAATGAGCGACTAGCTCTAGGTGGTGGGACAGGCACAGGTCACTCTATTTTCCCATCAGGAAGAAGAATTAACCACAGGCTCAGCCTGCCGCCCGGAACCAGAATAGGGCCTGAAGCAATCCTACGCTTTTGCGGCCAGCTCCCAAAAAAGCGAGTTGAAAAATGGAGCTCAGGGGCCCTGCAAATCACAAACCTGCAGAGTTATAAATGATAACTCTCGCCCACAAAAATATTGAGGGAAGGCAACGAAGAGGATTTGAAAGCAAGGCAGAATTGCAGGAAACAGATTTCAGGAGGTAGATTCGAATCGCCTTTAAAGCACAGGAAAAGCGGCAAAACCTCGACAATGATGCCCTTGGCCAAAAAGGGCGTATGCGTTTTTTCCTGAATATATTCAGGAAAAAACGCATACGCCCTTTTTGGCCAACCAAGCAACCGGGAAAGGCAAATCAGCGCTACAAAGAAGTCTCGCTTCCCATCGGTCAAAAGGGCCATGCTGAATAAAGTGTCAATACCAGAAATGCAAGAGAGGCCATGGAGAAATGGGAGCCTTGCTAAGCTGATGGGCGGGATGTAAATTGCCAACAGCCACTCTGGAGAACTGTACGGTGTGTCCTGAAATATCTAAAAAACTCGGCTTAGAGAGCATAGGGCACTTCCACTCATGGGCGTCTAATTTGGGAAAACTAAAAATCAGCAAGGCACAGGCACTCCAAAGTTTAGGGTTGCTCTGTTGACAAGAATCTCCACTTCATTTCACCTTAAATATCCCAGGAAAGAGAAAAATGGATAAAGAAGTTGTGGTCCTTAGGTACAATGGAATATCACTCAGCCATGAAATCAACGTCATAAGGCTAGTAGCAGCATGATGAGTGGATTCAGGTACGACGGTTCTAAGTGAAATAAGTCACACAGAAAAAGACACTAATCAGAAGATATCACTTATAGAGGGAATGTAAAAACCGCTACACTTGAACTGAATTACAAAACAGAACAGAGTCACACATTTAGAAAACACACTATGGCTGCCTAACGGGAAAGGCGAGGTGGGGTGATGCATAAAACTAGGGTTTCAAATTAGCTCAGATACCGTTCCATAAACCCAATATGTAATAGACAAGACCTACTCCTTGCTCAGTGAACTGGACTCAACACCCCCTATTCACCGCCCAAGAATAGATCTGACTAGTAAGAATCTTCAAACCTATGTATTGATATCTCTCTGTAAGTGAGTCAAGTGGGTGTAAAGCGGCATAAACACAGCAGTGAAAAGCAGCTAAACCCCATTAGGAAAATGAATTACTTTTAAAAACCCGTGAAACAAAGACAGTGAAAGAGAGAGAAATTCTTACAAAATTCGTTCAGTGGCTGTGATGCCACCTGGATTGACCATATCTAGACGCACAGCTGATTGAGACATAAGGGTGGACACTCTTGGGGCTGAGAGGTTAGTTGAGGTTGGGTGAGCAAACACAGACCCTTTAAAGTAATAGTGCGTGGTACCCGTCTGATGGGTCCCAAATCTCCAGGTTGAAGGGCATCTTCCTACATCGAAAACATGCATGAGAACCCCAGAAGATGGTACACCGTGTGATCGGGAAAGGTTTCTAAAACGCACCTCATTTCTCATCTCCTTGTGCTCGGGTTCGCCATTCCAGCCGCTTTACTAGCAATCTCCCTCCTTGGAGAATCAGCACGTTTACCCTCCTGTTCCGTACAGGTTGCAATTTGTCCTGAGGATGAACGGGAAGAGGGGGAACCAATGAGCGACTAGCTCTAGGTGTTGGGAAAGGCACAGGTCACTCTATTTTCCCATCAGGAAGAAGAATTAACCACAGGCTCAGCCTGCCGCCCGGAACCAGAATAGGGCCTGAAGCAATCCTACGCTTTTGCAGCCAGCTCCCAAAAAAGCGAGTTGAAAAATGGAGCTCAGGGGCCCTGCAAATCACAAACCTGCAGAGTTATAAATGATAACTCTCGCCCACAAAAATATTGAGGGACGGCAACGAAGAGGATTTGAAAGCAAGGCAGAATTGCAGGAAACAGATTTCAGGAGGTAGATTCGAATCGCCTTTAAAGCACAGGAAAAGCGGCAAAACCTCGACAATGATGCCCTTGGCCAAAAAGGGCGTATGCGTTTTTTCCTGAATATATTCAGGAAAAAACGCATACGCCCTTTTTGGCCAACCAAGCAACCTGGAAAGGCAAATCAGCGCTACAAAGAAGTCTCGTTTCCCATCGGTCAAAAGGGCCATGCTGAATAAAGTGTCAATACCAGAAATGCAGGAGAGGCCATGGAGAAATGGGAGCTTTGCTACGCTGATGGGCGGGATGTAAATTGCCAACAGCCACTCTGGAGAAGTGTACGGTGTGTCCTGAAATATCTAAAAAACTCGGCTTAGAGAGCATAGGGCACTTCCACTCATGGGCGTCTAATTTGGGAAAACTAAAAATCAGCAAGGCACAGGCACTCCAAAGTTTAGGGTTGCTCTGTTGACAAGAACCTCCACTTCATTCCACCTTAAATATCCCAGGAAAGAGAAAAATGGATAAAGAAGTTGTGGTCCTTAGGTACAATGGAATATCACTCAGCCATGAAATCAACGTCATAAGGCTAGTAGCAGCATGATGAGTGGATTCAGGTACGACGGTTCTAAGTGAAATAAGTCACACAGAAAAAGACACTAATCAGAAGATATCACTTATAGAGGGAAAGTAAAAACAGCTACACTTGAACTGAATTACAAAACAGAACAGAGTCACACATTTAGAAAACACACTATGGCTGCCTAAAGGGAAAGGTGAGGTGGGGTGATGCCTAAAACAAGGGTTTCAAATTAGCTCAGATACCGTTCCATAAACCCAATATGTAATAGACAAGACCTACTCCTTGCTCAGTGAACTGGACCCAACACCCCGTATTCACCGCCCAAGAATAGATCTGACTAGTAAGAATCTTCAAACCTATGTATTGATATCTCTCCGTAAGTGAGTCAAGTGGGAGTAAAGCGGCATAAACACAGCAGTGAAAAGCAGCTAAACCCCATTAGGAAAATCAATTACTTTTAAAAACCCGTGAAACAAAGACAGTGAAAGAGAGAGAAATTCTTACAAAATTCGTTCAGGGGCTGTGATGCCACCTGGATTGACCATATCTAGACCCACAGCTGATTGAGACATAAGGGTGGACACTCTTGGGGCTGAGAGGTTTGGTGAGGTTGGGTGAGCAAACGCAGACCCTTTAAAGTAATACTGCGTGGTACCCATCCCATGGGTCCCAAATCTCCAGGTTCAAGGGCATCTTCCTACATCGAAAACATGCATGAGAAACCCAGAAGATGGTACACCGTGTGATCGGGAAAGGTTTCTAAAACGCACCTCATTTCTCATCTCCTTGTGCTCGGGTTCGCCATTCCAGCCACTTTAATAGCAATCTCCCTCCTTGGAGAATCAGCACTTTAACCTCCTGTTCCGTACAGGTTTCAATTTGTCCTGAGGATGAACGGGAAGAGGGGGAACCAATGAGCGACTAGCTCTAGGTGGTGGGACAGGCACAGGTCACTCTATTTTCCCATCAGGAAGAAGAATTAACCACCGGCTCAGCGTGCCGCCCGGAACCAGAATAGGGCCTGAAGCAATCCTACGCTTTTGCGGCCAGCTCCCAAAAAAGCGAGTTGAAAAATGGAGCTCAGGGGCCCTGCAAATCACAAACCTGCAGAGTTATAAATGATAACTCTCGCCCACAAAAATATTGAGGGAAGGCAACGAAGAGGATTTGAAAACAAGGCAGAATTGCAGGAAACAGATTTCAGGAGGTAGATTCGAATCGCCTTTAAAGCACAGGAAAAGCGGCAAAACCTCGACAATGATGCCTTGGCCAAAAAGGGCGTATGCGTTTTTTCCTGAATATATTCAGGAAAAAACGCATACGCCCTTTTTGGCCAACCAAGCAACCTGGAAAGGCAAATCAGCGCTACAAAGAAGTCTCGCTTCCCATCGGTCAAAAGGGCCATGCTGAATAAAGTGTCAATACCAGAAATGCAGGAGAGGCCATGGAGAAATGGGAGCCTTGCTACGCTGATGGGCGGGATGTAAATTGCCAACAGCCACTCTGGAGAAGTGTACGGTGTGTCCTGAAATATCTAAAAAACTCGGCTTAGAGAGCATAGGGCACTTCAACTCATGGGCGTCTAATTTGGGAAAACTAAAAATCAGCAAGGCACATGCACTCCAAAGTTTAGGGTTGCTCTGTTGCCAAGAACCTCCACTTCATTCCACCTTAAATATCCCAGGAAAGAGAAAAATGGATAAAGAAGTTGTGGTCCTTAGGTACAATGGAATATCACTCAGCCATGAAATCAACGTCATAAGGCTAGTAGCAGCATGATGAGTGGATTCAGGTACGACGGTTCTAAGTGAAATAAGTCACACAGAAAAAGACACTAATCAGAAGATATCACTTATAGAGGGAATGTAAAAACCGCTACACTTGAACTGAATTACAAAACAGAACAGAGTCACACATTTAGAAAACACACTATGGCTGCCTAACGGGAAAGGTGAGGTGGGGTGATGCCTAAAACAAGGGTTTCAAATTAGCTCAGATACCGTTCCATAAACCCAATATGTAATAGACAAGACCTACTCCTTGCTCAGTGAACTGGACCCAACACCCCCTATTCACCGCCCAAGAATAGATCTGACTAGTAAGAATCTTCAAACCTATGTATTGATATCTCTCCGTAAGTGAGTCAAGTGGGAGTAAAGCGGCATAAACACAGCAGTGAAAAGCAGCTAAACCCCATTAGGAAAATCAATTACTCTTAAAAAACCCGTGAAACAAAGACAGTGAAAGAGAGAGAAATTCTTACAAAATTCGTTCAGTGGCTGTGATGCCACCTGGATTGACCATATCTAGACCCACAGCTGATTGAGACATAAGGGTGGACACTGTTGGGGCTGAGAGGTTTGGTGAGGTTGGGTGAGCAAACGCAGACCCTTTAAAGTAATACTGCGTGGTACCCGTCCCATGGGTCCCAAATCTCCAGGTTCAAGGGCATCTTCCTACATCGAAAACATGCATGAGAAACCCAGAAGATGGTACACCGTGTGATCGGGAAAGGTTTCTAAAACGCACCTCATTTCTCATCTCCTTGTGCTCGGGTTCGCCATTCCAGCCACTTTAATAGCAATCTCCCTCCTTGGAGAATCAGCACTTTAACCTCCTGTTCCGTACAGGTTTCAATTTGTCCTGAGGATGAACGGGAAGAGGGGGAACCAATGAGCGACTAGCTCTAGGTGGTGGGACAGGCACAGGTCACTCTATTTTCCCATCAGGAAGAAGAATTAACCACCGGCTCAGCCTGCCGCCCGGAACCAGAATAGGGCCTGAAGCAATCCTACGCTTTTGCGGCCAGCTCCCAAAAAAGCGAGTTGAAAAATGGAGCTCAGGGGCCCTGCAAATCACAAACCTGCAGAGTTATAAATGATAACTCTCGCCCACAAAAATATTGAGGGAAGGCAACGAAGAGGATTTGAAAGCAAGGCAGAATTGCAGGAAACAGATTTCAGGAGGTAGATTCGAATCGCCTTTAAAGCAGAGGAAAAGCGGCAAATCCTCGACAATGATGCCCTTGGCCAAAAAGGGCGTATGCGTTTTTTCCTGAATATATTCAGGAAAAAACGCATACGCCCTTTTTGGCCAACCAAGCAACCGGGAAAAAGGCAAATCAGCGCTACAAAGAAGTCTCGCTTCCCATCGGTCAAAAGGGCCATGCTGAATAAAGTGTCAATACCAGAAATGCAAGAGAGGCCATGGAGAAATGGGAGCCTTGCTACGCTGATGGGCGGGATGTAAATTGCCAACAGCCACTCTGGAGAAGTGTACGGTGTGTCCTGAAACATCTAAAAAACTCGGCTTAGAGAGCATAGGGCACTTCCACTCATGGGCGTCTAATTTGGGAAAACTAAAAATCAGCAAGGCACAGGCACTCCAAAGTTTAGGGTTGCTCTGTTGACAAGAACCTCCACTTCATTTCACCTTAAATATCCCAGGAAAGAGAAAAATGGATAAAGAAGTTGTGGTCCTTAGGTACAATGGAATATCACTCAGCCATGAAATCAACGTCATAAGGCTAGTAGCAGCATGATGAGTGGATTCAGGTACGACGGTTCTAAGTGAAATAAGTCACACAGAAAAAGACACTAATCATAAGATATCACTTATAGAGGGAAAGTAAAAACCGCTACACTTGAACTGAATTACAAAACAGAACAGAGTCACACATTTAGAAAACACACTATGGCTGCCTAACGGGAAAGGCGAGGTGGGGTGATGCATAAAACAAGGGTTTCAAATTAGCTCAGATACCGTTCCATAAACCCAATATGTAATAGACAAGACCTACTCCTTGCTCAGTGAACTGGACTCAACACCCCCTATTCACCGCCCAAGAATAGATCTGACTAGTAAGAATCTTCAAACCTATGTATTGATATCTCTCCGTAAGTGAGTCAAGTGGGTGTAAAGCGGCATAAACACAGCAGTGAAAAGCAGCTAAACCCCATTAGGAAAATGAATTACTTTTAAAAACCCGTGAAACAAAGACAGTGAAAGAGAGAGAAATTCTTACAAAATTCGTTAGGGGCTGTGATGCCACCTGGATTGACCATATCTAGACCCACAGCTGATTGAGACATAAGGGTGGACACTCTTGGGGCTGAGTGGTTTGGTGAGGTTGGGTGAGCAAACACAGACCCTTTAAAGTAATAGTGCGTGGTACCCGTCTGATGGGTCCCAAATCTCCAGGTTGAAGGGCATCTTCCTACATCGAAAACATGCATGAGAACCCCAGAAGATGGTACACCGTGTGATCGGGAAAGGTTCCTTAAACGCACCTCATTTCTCATCTCCTTGTGCTCGGCGTCGCCATTCCAGCCTCTTTACTAGCAATCTCCCTCCTTGGAGAATCAGCACGTTTAACCTCCTGTTCCGTACAGGTTGCAATTTGTCCTGAGGATGAACGGGAAGAGGGGGAACCAATGAGCGACTAGCTCTAGGTGTTGGGAAAGGCACAGGTCACTCTATTTTCCCATCAGGAAGAAGAATTAACCACAGGCTCAGCCTGCCGCCCGGAACCAGAATAGGTCCTGAAGCAATCCTACGCTTTTGCGGCCAGCTCCCAAAAAAGCGAGTTGAAAAATGGAGCTCAGGGGCCCTGCAAATCACAAACCTGCAGAGTTATAAATGATAACTCTCGCCCACAAAAATATTGAGGGAAGGCAACGAAGAGGATTTGAAAACAAGGCAGAATTGCAGGAAACAGATTTCAGGAGGTAGATTCGAATCGCCTTTAAAGCACAGGAAAAGCGGCAAAACCTCGACAATGATGCCTTGGCCAAAAAGGGCGTATGCGTTTTTTCCTGAATATATTCAGGAAAAAACGCATACGCCCTTTTTGGCCAACCAAGCAACCTGGAAAGGCAAATCAGCGCTACAAAGAAGTCTCGCTTCCCATCGGTCAAAAGGGCCATGCTGAATAAAGTGTCAATACCAGAAATGCAGGAGAGGCCATGGAGAAAAGGGAGCCTTGCTACGCTGATGGGCGGGATGTAAATTGCCAACAGCCACTCTGGAGAAGTGTACGGTGTGTCCTGAAATATCTAAAAAACTCGGCTTAGAGAGCATAGGGCACTTCCACTCATGGGCGTCTAATTTGGGAAAACTAAAAATCAGCAAGGCACAGGCACTCCAAAGTTTAGGGTTGCTCTGTTGACAAGAACCTCCACTTCATTCCACCTTAAATATCCCAGGAAAGAGAAAAATGGATAAAGAAGTTGTGGTCCTTAGGTACAATGGAATATCACTCAGCCATGAAATCAACGTCATAAGGCTAGTAGCAGCATGATGAGTGGATTCAGGTACGACGGTTCTAAGTGAAATAAGTCACACAGAAAAAGACACTAATCAGAAGATATCACTTATAGAGGGAATGTAAAAACCGCTACACTTGAACTGAATTACAAAACAGAACAGAGTCACACATTTAGAAAACACACTATGGCTGCCTAACGGGAAAGGTGAGGTGGGGTGATGCCTAAAACAAGGGTTTCAAATTAGCTCAGATACCGTTCCATAAACCCAATATGTAATAGACAAGACCTACTCCTTGCTCAGTGAACTGGACCCAACACCCCCTATTCACCGCCCAAGAATAGATCTGACTAGTAACAATCTTCAAACCTATGTATTGATATCTCTCCGTAAGTGAGTCAAGTGGGAGTAAAGCGGCATAAACACAGCAGTGAAAAGCAGCTAAACCCCATTAGGAAAATCAATTACTTTTAAAAACCCGTGAAACAAAGACAGTGAAAGAGAGAGAAATTCTTACAAAATTCGTTCAGGGGCTGTGATGCCACCTGGATTGACCATATCTAGACCCACAGCTGATTGAGACATAAGGGTGGACACTCTTGGGGCTGAGAGGTTTGGTGAGGTTGGGTGAGCAAACGCAGACCCTTTAAAGTAATACTGCGTGGTACCCGTCTGATGGGTCCCAAATCTCCAGGTTCAAGGGCATCTTCCTACATCGAAAACATGCATGAGAACCCCAGAAGATGGTACACCGTGTGATCGGGAAAGGTTTCTAAAACGCACCTCATTTCTCATCTCCTTGTGCTCGGGTTCGCCATTCCAGCCACTTTAATAGCAATCTCCCTCCTTGGAGAATCAGCACTTTAACCTCCTGTTCCGTACAGGTTTCAATTTGTCCTGAGGATGAACGGGAAGAGGGGGAACCAATGAGCGACTAGCTCTAGGTGGTGGGACAGGCACAGGTCACTCTATTTTCCCATCAGGAAGAAGAATTAACCACCGGCTCAGCCTGCCGCCCGGAACCAGAATAGGGCCTGAAGCAATCCTACGCTTTTGCGGCCAGCTCCCAAAAAAGCGAGTTGAAAAATGGAGCTCAGGGGCCCTGCAAATGACAAACCTGCAGAGTTATAAATGATAACTCTCGCCCACAAAAATATTGAGGGAAGGCAACGAAGAGGATTTGAAAGCAAGGCAGAATTGCAGGAAACAGATTTCAGGAGGTAGATTCGAATCGCCTTTAAAGCACAGGAAAAGCGGCAAAACCTCGACAATGATGCCCTTGGCCAAAAAGGGCGTATGCGTTTTTTCCTGAATATATTCAGGAAAAAACGCATACGCCCTTTTTGGCCAACCAAGCAACCGGGAAAGGCAAATCAGCGCTACAAAGAAGTCTCGCTTCCCATCGGTCAAAAGGGCCATGCTGAATAAAGTGTCAATACCAGAAATGCAAGAGAGGCCATGGAGAAATGGGAGCCTTGCTACGCTGATGGGCGGGATGTAAATTGCCAACAGCCACTCTGGAGAAGTGTACGGTGTGTCCTGAAATATCTAAAAAACTCGGCTTAGAGAGCATAGGGCACTTCCACTCATGGGCGTCTAATTTGGGAAAACTAAAAATCAGCAAGGCACAGGCACTCCAAAGTTTAGGGTTGCTCTGTTGACAAGAACCTCCACTTCATTCCACCTTAAATATCCCAGGAAAGAGAAAAATGGATAAAGAAGTTGTGGTCCTTAGGTACAATGGAATATCACTCAGCCATGAAATCAACGTCATAAGGCTAGTAGCAGCATGATGAGTGGATTCAGGTACGACGGTTCTAAGTGAAATAAGTCACACAGAAAAAGACACTAATCAGAAGATATCACTTATAGAGGGAATGTAAAAACCGCTACACTTGAACTGAATTACAAAACAGAACAGAGTCACACATTTAGAAAACACACTATGGCTGCCTAACGGGAAAGGTGAGGTGGGGTGATGCCTAAAACAAGGGTTTCAAATTAGCTCAGATACCGTTCCATAAACCCAATATGTAATAGACAAGACCTACTCCTTGCTCAGTGAACTGGACCCAACACCCCCTATTCACCGCCCAAGAATAGATCTGACTAGTAAGAATCTTCAAACCTATGTATTGATATCTCTCCGTAAGTGAGTCAAATGGGAGTAAAGCGGCATATACACAGCAGTGAAAAGCAGCTAAACCCCATTAGGAAAATCAATTACTCTTAAAAAACCCGTGAAACAAAGACAGTGAAAGAGAGAGAAATTCTTACAAAATTCGTTCAGTGGCTGTGATGCCACCTGGATTGACCATATCTAGACCCACAGCTGATTGAGACATAAGGGTGGACACTCTTGGGGCTGAGAGGTTTGGTGAGGTTGGGTGAGCAAACGCAGACCCTTTAAAGTAATACTGCGTGGTACCCGTCCCATGGGTACCAAATCTCCAGGTTCAAGGACATCTTCCTACATCGAAAACATGCATGAGAACCCCAGAAGATGGTACACCGTGTGATCGGGAAAGGTTTCTAAAACGCACCTCATTTCTCATCTCCTTGTGCTCGGGTTCGCCATTCCAGCCACTTTAATAGCAATCTCCCTCCTTGGAGAATCAGCACTTAAACCTCCTGTTCCGTACAGGTTTCAATTTGTCCTGAGGATGAACGGGAAGAGGGGGAACCAATGAGCGACTAGCTCTAGGTGGTGGGACAGGCACAGGTCACTCTATTTTCCCATCAGGAAGAAGAATTAACCACAGGCTCAGCCTGCCGCCCGGAACCAGAATAGGGCCTGAAGCAATCCTACACTTTTGCGGCCAGCTCCCAAAAAAGCGAGTTGAAAAATGGAGCTCAGGGGCACTGCAAATCACAAACCTGCAGAGTTAGAAATGATAACTCTCGCCCACAAAAATATTGAGGGAAGGCAACGAAGAGGATTTGAAAGCAAGGCGGAATTGCAGGAAACAGATTTCAGGAGGTAGATACGAATCGCCTTTAAAGCACAGGAAAAGCGGCAAAACCTCGACAATGATGCCCTTGGCCAAAAAGGGCGTATGCGTTTTTTCCTGAATATATTCAGGAAAAAACGCATACGCCCTTTTTGGCCAACCAAGCAACCTGGAAAGGCAAATCAGCGCTACAAAGAAGCCTCGCTTCCCATCGGTCAAAAGGGCCATGCTGAATAAAGTGTCAATACCAGAAATGCAAGAGAGGCCATGGAGAAATGGGAGCCTTGCTACGCTGATGGGCGGGATGTAAATTGCCAACAGCCACTCTGGAGAAGTGTACGGTGTGTCCTGAAACATCTAAAAAACTCGGCTTAGAGAGCATAGGGCACTTCCACTCATGGGCGTCTAATTTGGGAAAACTAAAAATCAGCAAGGCACAGGCACTCCAAAGTTTAGGGTTGCTCTGTTGACAAGAACCTCCACTTCATTCCACCTTAAATATCCCAGGAAAGAGAAAAATGGATAAAGAAGTTGTGGTCCTTAGGTACAATGGAATATCACTCAGCCATGAAATCAACGTCATAAGGCTAGTAGCAGCATGATGAGTGGATTCAGGTACGACGGTTCTAAGTGAAATAAGTCACACAGAAAAAGACACTAATCAGAAGATATCACTTATAGAGGGAATGTAAAAACCGCTACACTTGAACTGAATTACAAAACAGAACAGAGTCACACATTTAGAAAACACACTATGGCTGCCTAACGGGAAAGGTGAGGTGGGGTGATGCCTAAAACAAGGGTTTCAAATTAGCTCAGATACCGTTCCATAAACCCAATATGTAATAGACAAGACCTACTCCTTGCTCAGTGAACTGGACTCAACACCCCCTATTCACCGCCCAAGAATAGATCTGACTAGTAAGAATCTTCAAACCTATGTATTGATATCTCTCCGTAAGTGAGTCAAGTGGGAGTAAAGCGGCATAAACACAGCAGTGAAAAGCAGCTAAACCCCATTAGGAAAATCAATTACTTTTAAAAACCCGTGAAACAAAGACAGTGAAAGAGAGAGAAATTCTTACAAAATTCGTTCAGGGGTTGTGATGCCACCTGGATTGACCATATCTAGACCCACAGCTGATTGAGACATAAGGGTGGACACTCTTGGGGCTGAGAGGTTTGGTGAGGTTGGATGAGCAAACGCAGACCCTTTAAAGTAATACTGTGTGGTACCCATCCCATGGGTCTCAAATCTCCAGGTTCAAGGGCATCTTACTACATCGAAAACATGCATGAGAAACCCAGAAGATGGTACACCGTGTGATCGGGAAAGGTTTCTAAAACGCACCTCATTTCTCATCTCCTTGTGCTCGGGTTCGCCATTCCAGCCACTTTAATAGCAATCTCCCTCCTTGGAGAATCAGCACTTTAACCTCCTGTTCCGTACAGGTTTCAATTTGTCCTGAGGATGAACGGGAAGAGGGGGAACCAATGAGCGACTAGCTCTAGGTGGTGGGACAGGCACAGGTCACTCTATTTTCCCATCAGGAAGAAGAATTAACCACCGGCTCAGCCTGCCGCCCGGAACCAGAATAGGTCCTGAAGCAATCCTACGCTTTTGCGGCCAGCTCCCAAAAAAGCGAGTTGAAAAATGGAGCTCAGGGGCCCTGCAAATCACAAACCTGCAGAGTTAGAAATGATAACTCTCGCCCACAAAAATATTGAGGGAAGGCAACGAAGAGGATTTGAAAGCAAGGCAGAATTGCAGGAAACAGATTTCAGGAGGTAGATTCGAATCGCCTTTAAAGCACAGGAAAAGCGGCAAAACCTCGACAATGATGCCCTTGGCCAAAAAGGGCGTATGCGTTTTTTCCTGAATATATTCAGGAAAAAACGCATACGCCCTTTTTGGCCAACCAAGCAACCTGGAAAGGCAAATCAGCGCTACAAAGAAGTCTCGCTTCCCATCGGTCAAAAGGGCCATGCTGAATAAAGTGTCAATACCAGAAATGCAAGAGAGGCCATGGAGAAATGGGAGCCTTGCTACGCTGATGGGCGGGATGTAAATTGCCAACAGCCACTCTGGAGAAGTGTACGGTGTGTCCTGAAATATCTAAAAAACTCGGCTTAGAGAGCATAGGGCACTTCCACTCATGGGCGTCTAATTTGGGAAAACTAAAAATCAGCAAGGCACAGGCACTCCAAAGTTTAGGGTTGCTCTGTTGACAAGAACCTCCACTTCATTCCACCTTAAATATCCCAGGAAAGAGAAAAATGGATAAAGAAGTTGTGGTCCTTAGGTACAATGGAATATCACTCAGCCATGAAATCAACGTCATAAGGCTAGTAGCAGCATGATGAGTGGATTCAGGTAGGACGGTTCTAAGTGAAATAAGTCACACAGAAAAAGACACTAATCATAAGATATCACTTATAGAGGGAAAGTAAAAACCGCTACACTTGAACTGAATTACAAAACAGAACAGAGTCCCACATTTAGAAAACACACTATGGCTGCCTAACGGGAAAGGCGAGGTGGGGTGATGCATAAAACAAGGGTTTCAAATTAGCTCAGATACCGTTCCATAAACCCAATATGTAATAGACAAGACCTACTGCTTGCTCAGTGAACTGGACTCAACACCCCCTATTCACCGCCCAAGAATATATCTGACTAGTAAGAATCTTCAAACCTATGTATTGATATCTCTCCGTAAGTGAGTCAAGTGGGAGTAAAGCGGCATAAACACAGCAGTGAAAAGCAGCTAAACCCCATTAGGAAAATCAATTACTTTTAAAAACCCGTGAAACAAAGACAGTGAAAGAGAGAGAAATTCTTACAAAATTCGTTCAGGGGCTGTGATGCCACCTGGATTGACCATATCTAGACCCACAGCTGATTGAGACATAAGGGTGGACACTCTTGGGGCTGAGAGGTTTGGTGAGTTTGGGTGAGCAAACGCAGACCCTTTAAAGTAATACTGCGTGGTACCCGTCTGATGGGTCCCAAATCTCCAGGTTCAAGGGCATCTTCCTACATCGAAAACATGCATGAGAACCCCAGAAGATGGTACACCGTGTGATCGGGAAAGGTTTCTAAAACGCACCTCATTTCTCATCTCCTTGTGCTCGGGTTCGCCATTCCAGCCACTTTAATAGCAACCTCCCTCCTTGGAGAATCAGCACTTTAACCTCCTGTTCCGTACAGGTTTCAATTTGTCCTGAGGATGAACGGGAAGAGGGGGAACCAATGAGCGACTAGCTCTAGGTGGTGGGACAGGCACAGGTCACTCTATTTTCCCATCAGGAAGAAGAATTAACCACAGGCTCAGCCTGCCGCCCGGAACCAGAATAGGGCCTGAAGCAATCCTACGCTTTTGCGGCCAGCTCCCAAAAAAGCGAGTTGAAAAATGGAGCTCAGGGGCCCTGCAAATCACAAACCTGCAGAGTTAGAAATGATAACTCTCGCCCACAAAAATATTGAGGGAAGGCAACGAAGAGGATTTGAAAGCAAGGCAGAATTGCAGGAAACAGATTTCAGGAGGTAGATTCGAATCGCCTTTAAAGCACAGGAAAAGCGGCAAAACCTCGACAATGATGCCCTTGGCCAAAAAGGGCGTATGCGTTTTTTCCTGAATATATTCAGGAAAAAACGCATACGCCCTTTTTGGCCAACCAAGCAACCTGAAAAGGCAAATCAGCGCTACAAAGAAGTCTCGCTTCCCATCGGTCAAAAGGGCCATGCTGAATAAAGTGTCAATACGAGAAATGCAGGAGAGGCCATGGAGAAATGGGAGCCTTGCTACACTGATGGGCGGGATGTAAATTGCCAACAGCCACTCTGGAGAAGTGTACGGTGTGTCCTGAAACATCTAAAAAACTCGGCTTAGAGAGCATAGGGCACTTCCACTCATGGGCGTCTAATTTGGGAAAACTAAAAATCAGCAAGGCACAGGCACTCCAAAGTTTAGGGTTGCTCTGTTGACAAGAACCTCCACTTCATTCCACCTTAAATATCCCAGGAAAGAGAAAAATGGATAAAGAAGTTGTGGTCCTTAGGTACAATGGAATATCACTCAGCCATGAAATCAACGTCATAAGGCTAGTAGCAGCATGATGAGTGGATTCAGGTACGACGGTTCTAAGTGAAATAAGTCACACAGAAAAAGACACTAATCAGAAGATATCACTTATAGAGGGAATGTAAAAACCGCTACACTTGAACTGAATTACAAAACAGAACAGAGTCACACATTTAGAAAACACACTATGGCTGCCTAACGGGAAAGGCGAGGTGGGGTGATGCCTAAAACAAGGGTTTCAAATTAGCTCAGATACCGTTCCATAAACCCAATATGTAATAGACAAGACCTACTCCTTGCTCAGTGAACCGGACTCAACACCCCCTATTCACCGCCCAAGATTAGATATGACTAGTAAGAATCTTCAAACCTATGTATTGATATCTCTCCGTAAGTGAGTCAAGTGGGAGTAAAGCGGCATAAACACAGCAGTGAAAAGCAGCTAAACCCCATTAGGAAAATCAATTACTTTTAAAAACCCGTGAAACAAAGACAGTGAAAGAGAGAGAAATTCTTACAAAATTCGTTCAGGGGTTGTGATGCCACCTGGATTGACCATATCTAGACCCACAGCTGATTGAGACATAAGGGTGGACACTCTTGGGGCTGAGAGGTTTGGTGAGGTTGGATGAGCAAACGCAGACCCTTTAAAGTAATACTGTGTGGTACCCATCCCATGGGTCTCAAATCTCCAGGTTCAAGGGCATCTTACTACATCGAAAACATGCATGAGAAACCCAGAAGATGGTACACCGTGTGATCGGGAAAGGTTTCTAAAACGCACCTCATTTCTCATCTCCTTGTGCTCGGGTTCGCCATTCCAGCCACTTTAATAGCAATCTCCCTCCTTGGAGAATCAGCACTTTAACCTCCTGTTCCGTACAGGTTTCAATTTGTCCTGAGGATGAACGGGAAGAGGGGGAACCAATGAGCGACTAGCTCTAGGTGGTGGGACAGGCACAGGTCACTCTATTTTCCCATCAGGAAGAAGAATTAACCACCGGCTCAGCCTGCCGCCCGGAACCAGAATAGGTCCTGAAGCAATCCTACGCTTTTGCGGCCAGCTCCCAAAAAAGCGAGTTGAAAAATGGAGCTCAGGGGCCCTGCAAATCACAAACCTGCAGAGTTAGAAATGATAACTCTCGCCCACAAAAATATTGAGGGAAGGCAACGAAGAGGATTTGAAAGCAAGGCAGAATTGCAGGAAACAGATTTCAGGAGGTAGATTCGAATCGCCTTTAAAGCACAGGAAAAGCGGCAAAACCTCGACAATGATGCCCTTGGCCAAAAAGGGCGTATGCGTTTTTTCCTGAATATATTCAGGAAAAAACGCATACGCCCTTTTTGGCCAACCAAGCAACCTGGAAAGGCAAATCAGCGCTACAAAGAAGTCTCGCTTCCCATCGGTCAAAAGGGCCATGCTGAATAAAGTGTCAATACCAGAAATGCAAGAGAGGCCATGGAGAAATGGGAGCCTTGCTACGCTGATGGGCGGGATGTAAATTGCCAACAGCCACTCTGGAGAAGTGTACGGTGTGTCCTGAAATATCTAAAAAACTCGGCTTAGAGAGCATAGGGCACTTCCACTCATGGGCGTCTAATTTGGGAAAACTAAAAATCAGCAAGGCACAGGCACTCCAAAGTTTAGGGTTGCTCTGTTGACAAGAACCTCCACTTCATTCCACCTTAAATATCCCAGGAAAGAGAAAAATGGATAAAGAAGTTGTGGTCCTTAGGTACAATGGAATATCACTCAGCCATGAAATCAACGTCATAAGGCTAGTAGCAGCATGATGAGTGGATTCAGGTAGGACGGTTCTAAGTGAAATAAGTCACACAGAAAAAGACACTAATCATAAGATATCACTTATAGAGGGAAAGTAAAAACCGCTACACTTGAACTGAATTACAAAACAGAACAGAGTCCCACATTTAGAAAACACACTATGGCTGCCTAACGGGAAAGGCGAGGTGGGGTGATGCCTAAAACAAGGGTTTCAAATTAGCTCAGATACCGTTCCATAAACCCAATATGTAATAGACAAGACCTACTCCTTGCTCAGTGAACTGGACCCAACACCCCCTATTCACCGCCCAAGAATAGATCTGACTAGTAAGAATCTTCAAACCTATGTATTGATATCTCTCCGTAAGTGAGTCAAATGGGAGTAAAGCGGCATATACACAGCAGTGAAAAGCAGCTAAACCCCATTAGGAAAATCAATTACTCTTAAAAAACCCGTGAAACAAAGACAGTGAAAGAGAGAGAAATTCTTACAAAATTCGTTCAGTGGCTGTGATGCCACCTGGATTGACCATATCTAGACCCACAGCTGATTGAGACATAAGGGTGGACACTCTTGGGGCTGAGAGGTTTGGTGAGGTTGGGTGAGCAAACGCAGACCCTTTAAAGTAATACTGCGTGGTACCCGTCCCATGGGTACCAAATCTCCAGGTTCAAGGACATCTTCCTACATCGAAAACATGCATGAGAACCCCAGAAGATGGTACACCGTGTGATCGGGAAAGGTTTCTAAAACGCACCTCATTTCTCATCTCCTTGTGCTCGGGTTCGCCATTCCAGCCACTTTAATAGCAATCTCCCTCCTTGGAGAATCAGCACTTAAACCTCCTGTTCCGTACAGGTTTCAATTTGTCCTGAGGATGAACGGGAAGAGGGGGAACCAATGAGCGACTAGCTCTAGGTGGTGGGACAGGCACAGGTCACTCTATTTTCCCATCAGGAAGAAGAATTAACCACAGGCTCAGCCTGCCGCCCGGAACCAGAATAGGGCCTGAAGCAATCCTACACTTTTGCGGCCAGCTCCCAAAAAAGCGAGTTGAAAAATGGAGCTCAGGGGCACTGCAAATCACAAACCTGCAGAGTTAGAAATGATAACTCTCGCCCACAAAAATATTGAGGGAAGGCAACGAAGAGGATTTGAAAGCAAGGCGGAATTGCAGGAAACAGATTTCAGGAGGTAGATACGAATCGCCTTTAAAGCACAGGAAAAGCGGCAAAACCTCGACAATGATGCCCTTGGCCAAAAAGGGCGTATGCGTTTTTTCCTGAATATATTCAGGAAAAAACGCATACGCCCTTTTTGGCCAACCAAGCAACCTGGAAAGGCAAATCAGCGCTACAAAGAAGCCTCGCTTCCCATCGGTCAAAAGGGCCATGCTGAATAAAGTGTCAATACCAGAAATGCAAGAGAGGCCATGGAGAAATGGGAGCCTTGCTACGCTGATGGGCGGGATGTAAATTGCCAACAGCCACTCTGGAGAAGTGTACGGTGTGTCCTGAAACATCTAAAAAACTCGGCTTAGAGAGCATAGGGCACTTCCACTCATGGGCGTCTAATTTGGGAAAACTAAAAATCAGCAAGGCACAGGCACTCCAAAGTTTAGGGTTGCTCTGTTGACAAGAACCTCCACTTCATTCCACCTTAAATATCCCAGGAAAGAGAAAAATGGATAAAGAAGTTGTGGTCCTTAGGTACAATGGAATATCACTCAGCCATGAAATCAACGTCATAAGGCTAGTAGCAGCATGATGAGTGGATTCAGGTACGACGGTTCTAAGTGAAATAAGTCACACAGAAAAAGACACTAATCAGAAGATATCACTTATAGAGGGAATGTAAAAACCGCTACACTTGAACTGAATTACAAAACAGAACAGAGTCACACATTTAGAAAACACACTATGGCTGCCTAACGGGAAAGGTGAGGTGGGGTGATGCCTAAAACAAGGGTTTCAAATTAGCTCAGATACCGTTCCATAAACCCAATATGTAATAGACAAGACCTACTCCTTGCTCAGTGAACTGGACTCAACACCCCCTATTCACCGCCCAAGAATAGATCTGACTAGTAAGAATCTTCAAACCTATGTATTGATATCTCTCCGTAAGTGAGTCAAGTGGGAGTAAAGCGGCATAAACACAGCAGTGAAAAGCAGCTAAACCCCATTAGGAAAATCAATTACTTTTAAAAACCCGTGAAACAAAGACAGTGAAAGAGAGAGAAATTCTTACAAAATTCGTTCAGGGGTTGTGATGCCACCTGGATTGACCATATCTAGACCCACAGCTGATTGAGACATAAGGGTGGACACTCTTGGGGCTGAGAGGTTTGGTGAGGTTGGATGAGCAAACGCAGACCCTTTAAAGTAATACTGTGTGGTACCCATCCCATGGGTCTCAAATCTCCAGGTTCAAGGGCATCTTACTACATCGAAAACATGCATGAGAAACCCAGAAGATGGTACACCGTGTGATCGGGAAAGGTTTCTAAAACGCACCTCATTTCTCATCTCCTTGTGCTCGGGTTCGCCATTCCAGCCACTTTAATAGCAATCTCCCTCCTTGGAGAATCAGCACTTTAACCTCCTGTTCCGTACAGGTTTCAATTTGTCCTGAGGATGAACGGGAAGAGGGGGAACCAATGAGCGACTAGCTCTAGGTGGTGGGACAGGCACAGGTCACTCTATTTTCCCATCAGGAAGAAGAATTAACCACCGGCTCAGCCTGCCGCCCGGAACCAGAATAGGTCCTGAAGCAATCCTACGCTTTTGCGGCCAGCTCCCAAAAAAGCGAGTTGAAAAATGGAGCTCAGGGGCCCTGCAAATCACAAACCTGCAGAGTTAGAAATGATAACTCTCGCCCACAAAAATATTGAGGGAAGGCAACGAAGAGGATTTGAAAGCAAGGCAGAATTGCAGGAAACAGATTTCAGGAGGTAGATTCGAATCGCCTTTAAAGCACAGGAAAAGCGGCAAAACCTCGACAATGATGCCCTTGGCCAAAAAGGGCGTATGCGTTTTTTCCTGAATATATTCAGGAAAAAACGCATACGCCCTTTTTGGCCAACCAAGCAACCTGGAAAGGCAAATCAGCGCTACAAAGAAGTCTCGCTTCCCATCGGTCAAAAGGGCCATGCTGAATAAAGTGTCAATACCAGAAATGCAAGAGAGGCCATGGAGAAATGGGAGCCTTGCTACGCTGATGGGCGGGATGTAAATTGCCAACAGCCACTCTGGAGAAGTGTACGGTGTGTCCTGAAATATCTAAAAAACTCGGCTTAGAGAGCATAGGGCACTTCCACTCATGGGCGTCTAATTTGGGAAAACTAAAAATCAGCAAGGCACAGGCACTCCAAAGTTTAGGGTTGCTCTGTTGACAAGAACCTCCACTTCATTCCACCTTAAATATCCCAGGAAAGAGAAAAATGGATAAAGAAGTTGTGGTCCTTAGGTACAATGGAATATCACTCAGCCATGAAATCAACGTCATAAGGCTAGTAGCAGCATGATGAGTGGATTCAGGTAGGACGGTTCTAAGTGAAATAAGTCACACAGAAAAAGACACTAATCATAAGATATCACTTATAGAGGGAAAGTAAAAACCGCTACACTTGAACTGAATTACAAAACAGAACAGAGTCCCACATTTAGAAAACACACTATGGCTGCCTAACGGGAAAGGCGAGGTGGGGTGATGCATAAAACAAGGGTTTCAAATTAGCTCAGATACCGTTCCATAAACCCAATATGTAATAGACAAGACCTACTGCTTGCTCAGTGAACTGGACTCAACACCCCCTATTCACCGCCCAAGAATATATCTGACTAGTAAGAATCTTCAAACCTATGTATTGATATCTCTCCGTAAGTGAGTCAAGTGGGAGTAAAGCGGCATAAACACAGCAGTGAAAAGCAGCTAAACCCCATTAGGAAAATCAATTACTTTTAAAAACCCGTGAAACAAAGACAGTGAAAGAGAGAGAAATTCTTACAAAATTCGTTCAGGGGCTGTGATGCCACCTGGATTGACCATATCTAGACCCACAGCTGATTGAGACATAAGGGTGGACACTCTTGGGGCTGAGAGGTTTGGTGAGTTTGGGTGAGCAAACGCAGACCCTTTAAAGTAATACTGCGTGGTACCCGTCTGATGGGTCCCAAATCTCCAGGTTCAAGGGCATCTTCCTACATCGAAAACATGCATGAGAACCCCAGAAGATGGTACACCGTGTGATCGGGAAAGGTTTCTAAAACGCACCTCATTTCTCATCTCCTTGTGCTCGGGTTCGCCATTCCAGCCACTTTAATAGCAACCTCCCTCCTTGGAGAATCAGCACTTTAACCTCCTGTTCCGTACAGGTTTCAATTTGTCCTGAGGATGAACGGGAAGAGGGGGAACCAATGAGCGACTAGCTCTAGGTGGTGGGACAGGCACAGGTCACTCTATTTTCCCATCAGGAAGAAGAATTAACCACAGGCTCAGCCTGCCGCCCGGAACCAGAATAGGGCCTGAAGCAATCCTACGCTTTTGCGGCCAGCTCCCAAAAAAGCGAGTTGAAAAATGGAGCTCAGGGGCCCTGCAAATCACAAACCTGCAGAGTTAGAAATGATAACTCTCGCCCACAAAAATATTGAGGGAAGGCAACGAAGAGGATTTGAAAGCAAGGCAGAATTGCAGGAAACAGATTTCAGGAGGTAGATTCGAATCGCCTTTAAAGCACAGGAAAAGCGGCAAAACCTCGACAATGATGCCCTTGGCCAAAAAGGGCGTATGCGTTTTTTCCTGAATATATTCAGGAAAAAACGCATACGCCCTTTTTGGCCAACCAAGCAACCTGAAAAGGCAAATCAGCGCTACAAAGAAGTCTCGCTTCCCATCGGTCAAAAGGGCCATGCTGAATAAAGTGTCAATACGAGAAATGCAGGAGAGGCCATGGAGAAATGGGAGCCTTGCTACACTGATGGGCGGGATGTAAATTGCCAACAGCCACTCTGGAGAAGTGTACGGTGTGTCCTGAAACATCTAAAAAACTCGGCTTAGAGAGCATAGGGCACTTCCACTCATGGGCGTCTAATTTGGGAAAACTAAAAATCAGCAAGGCACAGGCACTCCAAAGTTTAGGGTTGCTCTGTTGACAAGAACCTCCACTTCATTCCACCTTAAATATCCCAGGAAAGAGAAAAATGGATAAAGAAGTTGTGGTCCTTAGGTACAATGGAATATCACTCAGCCATGAAATCAACGTCATAAGGCTAGTAGCAGCATGATGAGTGGATTCAGGTACGACGGTTCTAAGTGAAATAAGTCACACAGAAAAAGACACTAATCAGAAGATATCACTTATAGAGGGAATGTAAAAACCGCTACACTTGAACTGAATTACAAAACAGAACAGAGTCACACATTTAGAAAACACACTATGGCTGCCTAACGGGAAAGGCGAGGTGGGGTGATGCCTAAAACAAGGGTTTCAAATTAGCTCAGATACCGTTCCATAAACCCAATATGTAATAGACAAGACCTACTCCTTGCTCAGTGAACCGGACTCAACACCCCCTATTCACCGCCCAAGATTAGATATGACTAGTAAGAATCTTCAAACCTATGTATTGATATCTCTCCGTAAGTGAGTCAAGTGGGAGTAAAGCGGCATAAACACAGCAGTGAAAAGCAGCTAAACCCCATTAGGAAAATCAATTACTTTTAAAAACCCGTGAAACAAAGACAGTGAAAGAGAGAGAAATTCTTACAAAATTCGTTCAGGGGTTGTGATGCCACCTGGATTGACCATATCTAGACCCACAGCTGATTGAGACATAAGGGTGGACACTCTTGGGGCTGAGAGGTTTGGTGAGGTTGGATGAGCAAACGCAGACCCTTTAAAGTAATACTGTGTGGTACCCATCCCATGGGTCTCAAATCTCCAGGTTCAAGGGCATCTTACTACATCGAAAACATGCATGAGAAACCCAGAAGATGGTACACCGTGTGATCGGGAAAGGTTTCTAAAACGCACCTCATTTCTCATCTCCTTGTGCTCGGGTTCGCCATTCCAGCCACTTTAATAGCAATCTCCCTCCTTGGAGAATCAGCACTTTAACCTCCTGTTCCGTACAGGTTTCAATTTGTCCTGAGGATGAACGGGAAGAGGGGGAACCAATGAGCGACTAGCTCTAGGTGGTGGGACAGGCACAGGTCACTCTATTTTCCCATCAGGAAGAAGAATTAACCACCGGCTCAGCCTGCCGCCCGGAACCAGAATAGGTCCTGAAGCAATCCTACGCTTTTGCGGCCAGCTCCCAAAAAAGCGAGTTGAAAAATGGAGCTCAGGGGCCCTGCAAATCACAAACCTGCAGAGTTAGAAATGATAACTCTCGCCCACAAAAATATTGAGGGAAGGCAACGAAGAGGATTTGAAAGCAAGGCAGAATTGCAGGAAACAGATTTCAGGAGGTAGATTCGAATCGCCTTTAAAGCACAGGAAAAGCGGCAAAACCTCGACAATGATGCCCTTGGCCAAAAAGGGCGTATGCGTTTTTTCCTGAATATATTCAGGAAAAAACGCATACGCCCTTTTTGGCCAACCAAGCAACCTGGAAAGGCAAATCAGCGCTACAAAGAAGTCTCGCTTCCCATCGGTCAAAAGGGCCATGCTGAATAAAGTGTCAATACCAGAAATGCAAGAGAGGCCATGGAGAAATGGGAGCCTTGCTACGCTGATGGGCGGGATGTAAATTGCCAACAGCCACTCTGGAGAAGTGTACGGTGTGTCCTGAAATATCTAAAAAACTCGGCTTAGAGAGCATAGGGCACTTCCACTCATGGGCGTCTAATTTGGGAAAACTAAAAATCAGCAAGGCACAGGCACTCCAAAGTTTAGGGTTGCTCTGTTGACAAGAACCTCCACTTCATTCCACCTTAAATATCCCAGGAAAGAGAAAAATGGATAAAGAAGTTGTGGTCCTTAGGTACAATGGAATATCACTCAGCCATGAAATCAACGTCATAAGGCTAGTAGCAGCATGATGAGTGGATTCAGGTAGGACGGTTCTAAGTGAAATAAGTCACACAGAAAAAGACACTAATCATAAGATATCACTTATAGAGGGAAAGTAAAAACCGCTACACTTGAACTGAATTACAAAACAGAACAGAGTCCCACATTTAGAAAACACACTATGGCTGCCTAACGGGAAAGGCGAGGTGGGGTGATGCATAAAACAAGGGTTTCAAATTAGCTCAGATACCGTTCCATAAACCCAATATGTAATAGACAAGACCTACTGCTTGCTCAGTGAACTGGACTCAACACCCCCTATTCACCGCCCAAGAATATATCTGACTAGTAAGAATCTTCAAACCTATGTATTGATATCTCTCCGTAAGTGAGTCAAGTGGGAGTAAAGCGGCATAAACACAGCAGTGAAAAGCAGCTAAACCCCATTAGGAAAATCAATTACTTTTAAAAACCCGTGAAACAAAGACAGTGAAAGAGAGAGAAATTCTTACAAAATTCGTTCAGGGGCTGTGATGCCACCTGGATTGACCATATCTAGACCCACAGCTGATTGAGACATAAGGGTGGACACTCTTGGGGCTGAGAGGTTTGGTGAGTTTGGGTGAGCAAACGCAGACCCTTTAAAGTAATACTGCGTGGTACCCGTCTGATGGGTCCCAAATCTCCAGGTTCAAGGGCATCTTCCTACATCGAAAACATGCATGAGAACCCCAGAAGATGGTACACCGTGTGATCGGGAAAGGTTTCTAAAACGCACCTCATTTCTCATCTCCTTGTGCTCGGGTTCGCCATTCCAGCCACTTTAATAGCAACCTCCCTCCTTGGAGAATCAGCACTTTAACCTCCTGTTCCGTACAGGTTTCAATTTGTCCTGAGGATGAACGGGAAGAGGGGGAACCAATGAGCGACTAGCTCTAGGTGGTGGGACAGGCACAGGTCACTCTATTTTCCCATCAGGAAGAAGAATTAACCACAGGCTCAGCCTGCCGCCCGGAACCAGAATAGGGCCTGAAGCAATCCTACGCTTTTGCGGCCAGCTCCCAAAAAAGCGAGTTGAAAAATGGAGCTCAGGGGCCCTGCAAATCACAAACCTGCAGAGTTAGAAATGATAACTCTCGCCCACAAAAATATTGAGGGAAGGCAACGAAGAGGATTTGAAAGCAAGGCAGAATTGCAGGAAACAGATTTCAGGAGGTAGATTCGAATCGCCTTTAAAGCACAGGAAAAGCGGCAAAACCTCGACAATGATGCCCTTGGCCAAAAAGGGCGTATGCGTTTTTTCCTGAATATATTCAGGAAAAAACGCATACGCCCTTTTTGGCCAACCAAGCAACCTGGAAAGGCAAATCAGCGCTACAAAGAAGTCTCGCTTCCCATCGGTCAAAAGGGCCATGCTGAATAAAGTGTCAATACGAGAAATGCAGGAGAGGCCATGGAGAAATGGGAGCCTTGCTACACTGATGGGCGGGATGTAAATTGCCAACAGCCACTCTGGAGAAGTGTACGGTGTGTCCTGAAACATCTAAAAAACTCGGCTTAGAGAGCATAGGGCACTTCCACTCATGGGCGTCTAATTTGGGAAAACTAAAAATCAGCAAGGCACAGGCACTCCAAAGTTTAGGGTTGCTCTGTTGACAAGAACCTCCACTTCATTCCACCTTAAATATCCCAGGAAAGAGAAAAATGGATAAAGAAGTTGTGGTCCTTAGGTACAATGGAATATCACTCAGCCATGAAATCAACGTCATAAGGCTAGTAGCAGCATGATGAGTGGATTCAGGTACGACGGTTCTAAGTGAAATAAGTCACACAGAAAAAGACACTAATCAGAAGATATCACTTATAGAGGGAATGTAAAAACCGCTACACTTGAACTGAATTACAAAACAGAACAGAGTCACACATTTAGAAAACACACTATGGCTGCCTAACGGGAAAGGCGAGGTGGGGTGATGCCTAAAACAAGGGTTTCAAATTAGCTCAGATACCGTTCCATAAACCCAATATGTAATAGACAAGACCTACTCCTTGCTCAGTGAACCGGACTCAACACCCCCTATTCACCGCCCAAGAATAGATATGACTAGTAAGAATCTTCAAACCTATGTATTGATATCTCTCCGTAAGTGAGTCAAGTGGGAGTAAAGCGGCATAAACACAGCAGTGAAAAGCAGCTAAACCCCATTAGGAAAATCAATTACTTTTAAAAACCCGTGAAACAAAGACAGTGAAAGAGAGAGAAATTCTTACAAAATTCGTTCAGAGGCTGTGATGCCACCTGGATTGACCATATCTAGACCCACAGCTGATTGAGACATAAGGGTGGACACTCTTGGGGCTGAGAGGTTTGGTGAGGTTGGGTGAGCAAACGCAGACCCTTTAAAGTAATACTGCGTGGTACCCGTCCCATGGGTCTCAAATCTCCAGGTTCAAGGGCATCTTCCTACATCGAAAACATGCATGAGAAACCCAGAAGATGGTACACCGTGTGATCGGGAAAGGTTTCTAAAACGCACCTCATTTCTCATCTCCTTGTGCTCGGGTTCGCCATTCCAGCCACTTTAATAGCAATCTCCCTCCTTGGAGAATTAGCACTTTAACCTCCTGTTCCGTACAGGTTTCAATTTGTCCTGAGGATGAACGGGAAGAGGGGGAACCAATGAGCGACTAGCTCTAGGTGGTGGGACAGGCACAGGTCACTCTATTTTCCCATCAGGAAGAAGAATTAACCACCGGCTCAGCCTGCCACCCGGAACCAGAATAGGTCCTGAAGCAATCCTACGCTTTTGCGGCCAGCTCCCAAAAAAGCGAGTTGAAAAATGGAGCTCAGGGGCCCTGCAAATCACAAACCTGCAGAGTTATAAATGATAACTCTCGCCCACAAAAATATTGAGGGAAGGCAACGAAGAGGATTTGAAAGCAAGGCAGAATTGCAGGAAACAGATTTCAGGAGGTAGATTCGAATCGCCTTTAAAGCACAGGAAAAGCGGCAAAACCTCGACAATGATGCCCTTGGCCAAAAAGGGCGTATGCGTTTTTTCCTGAATATATTCAGGAAAAAACGCATACGCCCTTTTTGGCCAACCAAGCAACCTGGAAAGGCAAATCAGCGCTACAAAGAAGTCTCGCTTCCCATCGGTCAAAAGGGCATTGCTGAATAAAGTGTCAATACCAGAAATGCAAGAGAGGCCATGGAGAAATGGGAGCCTTGCTACGCTGATGGGCGGGATGTAAATTGCCAACAGCCACTCTGGAGAAGTGTACGGTGTGTCCTGAAACATCTAAAAAACTCGGCTTAGAGAGCATAGGGCACTTCCACTCATGGGCGTCTAATTTGGGAAAACTAAAAATCAGCAAGGCACAGGCACTCCAAAGTTTAGGGTTGCTCTGTTGACAAGAACCTCCACTTCATTCCACCTTAAATATCCCAGGAAAGAGAAAAATGGATAAAGAAGTTGTGGTCCTTAGGTACAATGGAATATCACTCAGCCATGAAATCAACGTCATAAGGCTAGTAGCAGCATGATGAGTGGATTCAGGTACGACGGTTCTAAGTGAAATAAGTCACACAGAAAAAGACACTAATCAGAAGATATCACTTATAGAGGGAATGTAAAAACCGCTACACTTGAACTGAATTACAAAACAGAACAGAGTCACACATTTAGAAAACACACTATGGCTGCCTAACGGGAAAGGTGAGGTGGGGTGATGCCTAAAACAAGGGTTTCAAATTAGCTCAGATACCGTTCCATAAACCCAATATGTAATAGACAAGACCTACTCCTTGCTCAGTGAACTGGACTCAACACCCCCTATTCACCGCCCAAGAATAGATCTGACTAGTAAGAATCTTCAAACCTATGTATTGATATCTCTCCGTAAGTGAGTCAAGTGGGAGTAAAGCGGCATAAACACAGCAGTGAAAAGCAGCTAAACCCCATTAGGAAAATCAATTACTTTTAAAAACCCGTGAAACAAAGACAGTGAAAGAGAGAGAAATTCTTACAAAATTCGTTCAGGGGTTGTGATGCCACCTGGATTGACCATATCTAGACCCACAGCTGATTGAGACATAAGGGTGGACACTCTTGGGGCTGAGAGGTTTGGTGAGGTTGGATGAGCAAACGCAGACCCTTTAAAGTAATACTGTGTGGTACCCATCCCATGGGTCCCAAATCTCCAGGTTCAAGGGCATCTTCCTACATCGAAAACATGCATGAGAAACCCAGAAGATGGTACACCGTGTGATCGGGAAAGGTTTCTAAAACGCACCTCATTTCTCATCTCCTTGTGCTCGGGTTCGCCATTCCAGCCACTTTAATAGCAATCTCCCTCCTTGGAGAATCAGCACTTAAACCTCCTGTTCCGTACAGGTTTCAATTTGTCCTGAGGATGAACGGGAAGAGGGGGAACCAATGAGCGACTAGCTCTAGGTGGTGGGACAGGCACAGGTCACTCTCTTTTCCCATCAGGAAGAAGAATTAACCACCGGCTCAGCCTGCCGCCCGGAACCAGAATAGGTCCTGAAGCAATCCTACGCTTTTGCGGCCAGCTCCCAAAAAAGCGAGTTGAAAAATGGAGCTCAGGGGCACTGCAAATCACAAACCTGCAGAGTTATAAATGATAACTCTCGCCCACAAAAATATTGAGGGAAGGCAACGAAGAGGATTTGAAAGCAAGGCAGAATTGCAGGAAACAGATTTCAGGAGGTAGATTCGAATCGCCTTTAAAGCACAGGAAAAGCGGCAAAACCTCGACAATGATGCCCTTGGCCAAAAAGGGCGTATGCGTATTTTCCTGAATATATTCAGGAAAAAACGCATACGCCCTTTTTGGCCAACCAAGCAACCTGGAAAAGCAAATCAGCGCTACAAAGAAGTCTCGCTTCCCATCGGTCAAAAGGGCCATGCTGAATAAAGTGTCAATACGAGAAATGCAGGAGAGGCCATGGAGAAATGGGAGCCTTGCTACGCTGATGGGCGGGATGTAAATTGCCAACAGCCACTCTGGAGAAGTGTACGGTGTGTCCTGAAACATCTAAAAAACTCGGCTTAGAGAGCATAGGGCACTTCCACTCATGGGCGTCTAATTTGGGAAAACTAAAAATCAGCAAGGCACAGGCACTCCAAAGTTTAGGGTTGCTCTGTTGACAAGAACCTCCACTTCATTCCACCTTAAATACCCCAGGAAAGAGAAAAATGGATAAAGAAGTTGTGGTCCTTAGGTACAATGGAATATCACTCAGCCATGAAATCAACGTCATAAGGCTAGTAGCAGCATGATGAGTGGATTCAGGTACGACGGTTCTAAGTGAAATAAGTCACACAGAAAAAGACACTAATCAGAAGATATCACTTATAGAGGGAATGTAAAAACCGCTACACTTGAACTGAATTACAAAACAGAACAGAGTCACACATTTAGAAAACACACTATGGCTGCCTAACGGGAAAGGCGAGGTGGGGTGATGCCTAAAACAAGGGTTTCAAATTAGCTCAGATACCGTTCCATAAACCCAATATGTAATAGACAAGACCTACTCCTTGCTCAGTGAACCGGACTCAACACCCCCTATTCACCGCCCAAGAATAGATATGACTAGTAAGAATCTTCAAACCTATGTATTGATATCTCTCCGTAAGTGAGTCAAGTGGGAGTAAAGCGGCATAAACACAGCAGTGAAAAGCAGCTAAACCCCATTAGGAAAATCAATTACTTTTAAAAACCCGTGAAACAAAGACAGTGAAAGAGAGAGAAATTCTTACAAAATTCGTTCAGAGGCTGTGATGCCACCTGGATTGACCATATCTAGACCCACAGCTGATTGAGACATAAGGGTGGACACTCTTGGGGCTGAGAGGTTTGGTGAGGTTGGGTGAGCAAACGCAGACCCTTTAAAGTAATACTGCGTGGTACCCGTCCCATGGGTCTCAAATCTCCAGGTTCAAGGGCATCTTCCTACATCGAAAACATGCATGAGAAACCCAGAAGATGGTACACCGTGTGATCGGGAAAGGTTTCTAAAACGCACCTCATTTCTCATCTCCTTGTGCTCGGGTTCGCCATTCCAGCCACTTTAATAGCAATCTCCCTCCTTGGAGAATTAGCACTTTAACCTCCTGTTCCGTACAGGTTTCAATTTGTCCTGAGGATGAACGGGAAGAGGGGGAACCAATGAGCGACTAGCTCTAGGTGGTGGGACAGGCACAGGTCACTCTATTTTCCCATCAGGAAGAAGAATTAACCACCGGCTCAGCCTGCCACCCGGAACCAGAATAGGTCCTGAAGCAATCCTACGCTTTTGCGGCCAGCTCCCAAAAAAGCGAGTTGAAAAATGGAGCTCAGGGGCCCTGCAAATCACAAACCTGCAGAGTTATAAATGATAACTCTCGCCCACAAAAATATTGAGGGAAGGCAACGAAGAGGATTTGAAAGCAAGGCAGAATTGCAGGAAACAGATTTCAGGAGGTAGATTCGAATCGCCTTTAAAGCACAGGAAAAGCGGCAAAACCTCGACAATGATGCCCTTGGCCAAAAAGGGCGTATGCGTTTTTTCCTGAATATATTCAGGAAAAAACGCATACGCCCTTTTTGGCCAACCAAGCAACCTGGAAAGGCAAATCAGCGCTACAAAGAAGTCTCGCTTCCCATCGGTCAAAAGGGCATTGCTGAATAAAGTGTCAATACCAGAAATGCAAGAGAGGCCATGGAGAAATGGGAGCCTTGCTACGCTGATGGGCGGGATGTAAATTGCCAACAGCCACTCTGGAGAAGTGTACGGTGTGTCCTGAAACATCTAAAAAACTCGGCTTAGAGAGCATAGGGCACTTCCACTCATGGGCGTCTAATTTGGGAAAACTAAAAATCAGCAAGGCACAGGCACTCCAAAGTTTAGGGTTGCTCTGTTGACAAGAACCTCCACTTCATTCCACCTTAAATATCCCAGGAAAGAGAAAAATGGATAAAGAAGTTGTGGTCCTTAGGTACAATGGAATATCACTCAGCCATGAAATCAACGTCATAAGGCTAGTAGCAGCATGATGAGTGGATTCAGGTACGACGGTTCTAAGTGAAATAAGTCACACAGAAAAAGACACTAATCAGAAGATATCACTTATAGAGGGAATGTAAAAACCGCTACACTTGAACTGAATTACAAAACAGAACAGAGTCACACATTTAGAAAACACACTATGGCTGCCTAACGGGAAAGGTGAGGTGGGGTGATGCCTAAAACAAGGGTTTCAAATTAGCTCAGATACCGTTCCATAAACCCAATATGTAATAGACAAGACCTACTCCTTGCTCAGTGAACTGGACTCAACACCCCCTATTCACCGCCCAAGAATAGATCTGACTAGTAAGAATCTTCAAACCTATGTATTGATATCTCTCCGTAAGTGAGTCAAGTGGGAGTAAAGCGGCATAAACACAGCAGTGAAAAGCAGCTAAACCCCATTAGGAAAATCAATTACTTTTAAAAACCCGTGAAACAAAGACAGTGAAAGAGAGAGAAATTCTTACAAAATTCGTTCAGGGGTTGTGATGCCACCTGGATTGACCATATCTAGACCCACAGCTGATTGAGACATAAGGGTGGACACTCTTGGGGCTGAGAGGTTTGGTGAGGTTGGATGAGCAAACGCAGACCCTTTAAAGTAATACTGTGTGGTACCCATCCCATGGGTCCCAAATCTCCAGGTTCAAGGGCATCTTCCTACATCGAAAACATGCATGAGAAACCCAGAAGATGGTACACCGTGTGATCGGGAAAGGTTTCTAAAACGCACCTCATTTCTCATCTCCTTGTGCTCGGGTTCGCCATTCCAGCCACTTTAATAGCAATCTCCCTCCTTGGAGAATCAGCACTTAAACCTCCTGTTCCGTACAGGTTTCAATTTGTCCTGAGGATGAACGGGAAGAGGGGGAACCAATGAGCGACTAGCTCTAGGTGGTGGGACAGGCACAGGTCACTCTCTTTTCCCATCAGGAAGAAGAATTAACCACCGGCTCAGCCTGCCGCCCGGAACCAGAATAGGTCCTGAAGCAATCCTACGCTTTTGCGGCCAGCTCCCAAAAAAGCGAGTTGAAAAATGGAGCTCAGGGGCACTGCAAATCACAAACCTGCAGAGTTATAAATGATAACTCTCGCCCACAAAAATATTGAGGGAAGGCAACGAAGAGGATTTGAAAGCAAGGCAGAATTGCAGGAAACAGATTTCAGGAGGTAGATTCGAATCGCCTTTAAAGCACAGGAAAAGCGGCAAAACCTCGACAATGATGCCCTTGGCCAAAAAGGGCGTATGCGTATTTTCCTGAATATATTCAGGAAAAAACGCATACGCCCTTTTTGGCCAACCAAGCAACCTGGAAAAGCAAATCAGCGCTACAAAGAAGTCTCGCTTCCCATCGGTCAAAAGGGCCATGCTGAATAAAGTGTCAATACGAGAAATGCAGGAGAGGCCATGGAGAAATGGGAGCCTTGCTACGCTGATGGGCGGGATGTAAATTGCCAACAGCCACTCTGGAGAAGTGTACGGTGTGTCCTGAAACATCTAAAAAACTCGGCTTAGAGAGCATAGGGCACTTCCACTCATGGGCGTCTAATTTGGGAAAACTAAAAATCAGCAAGGCACAGGCACTCCAAAGTTTAGGGTTGCTCTGTTGACAAGAACCTCCACTTCATTCCACCTTAAATACCCCAGGAAAGAGAAAAATGGATAAAGAAGTTGTGGTCCTTAGGTACAATGGAATATCACTCAGCCATGAAATCAACGTCATAAGGCTAGTAGCAGCATGATGAGTGGATTCAGGTACGACGGTTCTAAGTGAAATAAGTCACACAGAAAAAGACACTAATCAGAAGATATCACTTATAGAGGGAATGTAAAAACCGCTACACTTGAACTGAATTACAAAACAGAACAGAGTCACACATTTAGAAAACACACTATGGCTGCCTAACGGGAAAGGCGAGGTGGGGTGATGCATAAAACAAGGGTTTCAAATTAGCTCAGATACCGTTCCATAAACCCAATATGTAATAGACAAGACCTACTGCTTGCTCAGTGAACTGCACTCAACACCCCCTATTCACCGCCCAAGAATAGATCTGATTAGTAAGAATCTTCAAACCTATGTATTGATATCTCTCCGTAAGTGAGTCAAGTGGGAGTAAAGCGGCATAAACACAGCAGTGAAAAGCAGCTAAACCCCATTAGGAAAATCAATTACTTTTAAAAACCCGTGAAACAAAGACAGTGAAAGAGAGAGAAATTCTTACAAAATTCGTTCAGGGGCTGTGATGCCACCTGGATTGACCATATCTAGACCCACAGCTGATTGAGACATAAGGGTGGACACTCTTGGGGCTGAGAGTTTTGGTGAGCTTGGGTGAGCAAACGCAGACCCTTTAAAGTAATACTGCGTGGTACCCGTCTGATGGGTCCCAAATCTCCAGGTTCAAGGGCATCTTCCTACATCGAAAACATGCATGAGAAACCCAGAAGATGGTACACTGTGTGATCGGGAAAGGTTTCTAAAACGCACCTCATTTCTCATCTCCTTGTGCTCGGGTTCGCCATTCCAGCCACTTTAATAGCAACCTCCCTCCTTGGAGAATCAGCACTTTAACCTCCTGTTCCGTACAGGTTTCAATTTGTCCTGAGGATGAACGGGAAGAGGGGGAACCAATGAGCGACTAGCTCTAGGTGGTGGGACAGGCACAGGTCACTCTATTTTCCCATCAGGAAGAAGAATTAACCACAGGCTCAGCCTGCCGCCCGGAACCAGAATAGGGCCTGAAGCAATCCTACGCTTTTGCGGCCAGCTCCCAAAAAAGCGAGTTGAAAAATGGAGCTCAGGGGCCCTGCAAATCACAAACCTGCAGAGTTATAAATGATAACTCTCGCCCACAAAAATATTGAGGGAAGGCAACGAAGAGGATTTGAAAGCAAGGCAGAATTGCAGGAAACAGATTTCAGGAGGTAGATTCGAATCGCCTTTAAAGCACAGGAAAAGCGGCAAAACCTCGACAATGATGCCCTTGGCCAAAAAGGGCGTATGCGTTTTTTCCTGAATATATTCAGGAAAAAACGCATACGCCCTTTTTGGCCAACCAAGCAACCTGGAAAGGCAAATCAGCGCTACAAAGAAGTCTCGCTTCCCATCGGTCAAAAGGGCCATGCTGAATAAAGTGTCAATACCAGAAATGCAGGAGAGGCCATGGAGAAATGGGAGCCTTGCTACGCTGATGGGTGGGATGTAAATTGCCAACAGCCACTCTGGAGAAGTGTATGGTGTGTCCTGAAACATCTAAAAAACTCGGCTTAGAGAGCATAGGGCACTTCCACTCATGGGCGTCTAATTTGGGAAAACTAAAAATCAGCAAGGCACAGGCACTCCAAAGTTTAGGGTTGCTCTGTTGACAAGAACCTCCACTTCATTCCACCTTAAATATCCCAGGAAAGAGAAAAATGGATAAAGAAGTTGTGGTCCTTAGGTACAATGGAATATCACTCAGCCATGAAATCAACGTCATAAGGCTAGTACCAGCATGATGAGTGGATTCAGGTACGACGGTTCTAAGTGAAATAAGTCACACAGAAAAAGACACTAATCAGAAGATATCACTTATAGAGGGAATGTAAAAACCGCTACACTTGAACTGAATTACAAAACAGAACAGAGTCACACATTTAGAAAACACACTATGGCTGCCTAACGGGAAAGGCGAGGTGGGGTGATGCCTAAAAAAAGGGTTTCAAATTAGCTCAGATACCGTTCCATAAACCCTATATGTAATAGACAAGACCTACTCCTTGCTCAGTGAACTGGACTCAACACCCCCTATTCACCGCCCAAGAATAGATCTGACTAGTAAGAATCTTCAAACCTATGTATTGATATCTCTCCGTAAGTGAGTCAAGTGGGAGTAAAGCGGCATAAACACAGCAGTGAAAAGCAGCTAAACCCCATTAGGAAAATCAATTACTTTTAAAAACCCGTGAAACAAAGACAGTGAAAGAGAGAGAAATTCTTACAAAATTCGTTCAGGGGCTGTGATGCCACCTGGATTGACCATATCTAGACCCACAGCTGATTGAGACATAAGGGTGGACACTCTTGGGGCTCAGAGGTTTGGTGAGGTTGGGTGAGCAAACGCAGACCCTTTAAAGTAATACTGCTTGGTACCCGTCCCATGGGTCCCAAATCTCCAGGTTCAAGGGCATCTTCCTACATCGAAAACATGCATGAGAAGCCCAGAAGATGGTACACCGTGTGATCGGGAAAGGTTTCTAAAACGCACCTCATTTCTCATCTCCTTGTGCTCGGGTTCGCCATTCCAGCCACTTTAATAGCAATCTCCCTCCTTGGAGAATTAGCACTTTAACCTCCTGTTCCGTACAGGTTTCAATTTGTCCTGAGGATGAACGGGAAGAGGGGGAACCAATGAGCGACTAGCTCTAGGTGGTGGGACAGGCACAGGTCACTCTATTTTCCCATCAGGAAGAAGAATTAACCACCGGCTCAGCCTGCCGCCCGGAACCAGAATAGGTCCTGAAGCAATCCTACGCTTTTGCGGCCAGCTCCCAAAAAAGCGAGTTGAAAAATGGAGCTCAGGGGCCCTGCAAATCACAAACCTGCAGAGTTATAAATGATAACTCTCGCCCACAAAAATATTGAGGGAAGGCAACGAAGAGGATTTGAAAGCAAGGCAGAATTGCAGGAAACAGATTTCAGGAGGTAGATTCGAATCGCCTTTAAAGCACAGGAAAAGCGGCAAAACCTCGACAATGATGCCCTTGGCCAAAAAGGGCGTATGCGTTTTTTCCTGAATATATTCAGGAAAAAACGCATACGCCCTTTTTGGCCAACCAAGCAACCTGGAAAGGCAAATCAGCGCTACAAAGAAGTCTCGCTTCCCATCGGTCAAAAGGGCCATGCTGAATAAAGTGTCAATACCAGAAATGCAAGAGAGGCCATGGAGAAATGGGAGCCTTGCTACGCTGATGGGCGGGATGTAAATTGCCAACAGCCACTCTGGAGAAGTGTACGGTGTGTCCTGAAACATCTAAAACACTCGGCTTAGAGAGCATAGGGCACTTCCACTCATGGGCGTCTAATTTGGGAAAACTAAAAATCAGCAAGGCACAGGCACTCCAAAGTTTAGGGTTGCTCTGTTGACAAGAACCTCCACTTCATTCCACCTTAAATATCCCAGGAAAGAGAAAAATGGATAAAGAAGTTGTGGTCCTTAGGTACAATGGAATATCACTCAGCCATGAAATCAACGTCATAAGGCTAGTAGCAGCATGATGAGTGGATTCAGGTACGACGGTTCTAAGTGAAATAAGTCACACAGAAAAAGACACTAATCAGAAGATATCACTTATAGAGGGAATGTAAAAACCGCTACACTTGAACTGAATTACAAAACAGAACAGAGTCACACATTTAGAAAACACACTATGGCTGCCTAACGGGAAAGGTGAGGTGGGGTGATGCCTAAAACAAGGGTTTCAAATTAGCTCAGATACCGTTCCATAAACCCAATATGTAATAGACAAGACCTACTCCTTGCTCAGTGAACTGGACTCAACACCCCCTATTCACCGCCCAAGAATAGATCTGACTAGTAAGAATCTTCAAACCTATGTATTGATATCTCTCCGTAAGTGAGTCAAGTGGGAGTAAAGCGGCATAAACACAGCAGTGAAAAGCAGCTAAACCCCATTAGGAAAATCAATTACTTTTAAAAACCCGTGAAACAAAGACAGTGAAAGAGAGAGAAATTCTTACAAAATTCGTTCAGGGGTTGTGATGCCACCTGGATTGACCATATCTAGACCCACAGCTGATTGAGACATAAGGGTGGACACTCTTGGGGCTGAGAGGTTTGGTGAGGTTGGATGAGCAAACGCAGACCCTTTAAAGTAATACTGTGTGGTACCCATCCCATGGGTCTCAAATCTCCAGGTTCAAGGGCATCTTCCTACATCGAAAACATGCATGAGAAACCCAGAAGATGGTACACCGTGTGATCGGGAAAGGTTTCTAAAACGCACCTCATTTCTCATCTCGTTGTGCTCGGGTTCGCCATTCCAGCCACTTTAATAGCAATCTCCCTCCTTGGAGAATCAGCACTTAAACCTCCTGTTCCGTACAGGTTTCAATTTGTCCTGAGGATGAACGGGAAGAGGGGGAACCAATGAGCGACTAGCTCTAGGTGGTGGGACAGGCACAGGTCACTCTATTTTCCCATCAGGAAGAAGAATTAACCACCGGCTCAGCCTGCCGCCCGGAACCAGAATAGGTCCTGAAGCAATCCTACGCTTTTGCGGCCAGCTCCCAAAAAAGCGAGTTGAAAAATGGAGCTCAGGGGCCCTGCAAATCACAAACCTGCAGAGTTATAAATGATAACTCTCGCCCACAAAAATATTGAGGGAAGGCAACGAAGAGGATTTGAAAGCAAGGCAGAATTGCAGGAAACAGATTTCAGGAGGTAGATTCGAATCGCCTTTAAAGCACAGGAAAAGCGGCAAAACCTCGACAATGATGCCTTGGCCAAAAAGGGCGTATGCGTTTTTTCCTGAATATATTCAGGAAAAAACGCATACGCCCTTTTTGGCCAACCAAGCAACCTGGAAAGGCAAATCAGCGCTACAAAGAAGTCTCGCTTCCCATCGGTCAAAAGGGCCATGCTGAATAAAGTGTCAATACCAGAAATGCAAGAGAGGCCATGGAGAAATGGGAGCCTTGCTACGCTGATGGGCGGGATGTAAATTGCCAACAGCCACTCTGGAGAAGTGTACGGTGTGTCCTGAAACATCTAAAAAACTCGGCTTAGAGAGCATAGGGCACTTCCACTCATGGGCGTCTAATTTGGGAAAACTAAAAATCAGCAAGGCACAGGCACTCCAAAGTTTAGGGTTGCTCTGTTGACAAGAACCTCCACTTCATTCCACCTTAAATATCCCAGGAAAGAGAAAAATGGATAAAGAAGTTGTGGTCCTTAGGTACAATGGAATATCACTCAGCCATGAAATCAACGTCATAAGGCTAGTAGCAGCATGATGAGTGGATTCAGGTACGACGGTTCTAAGTGAAATAAGTCACACAGAAAAAGACACTAATCAGAAGATATCACTTATAGAGGGAATGTAAAAACCGCTACACTTGAACTGAATTACAAAACAGAACAGAGTCACACATTTAGAAAACACACTATGGCTGCCTAACGGGAAAGGTGAGGTGGGGTGATGCCTAAAACAAGGGTTTCAAATTAGCTCAGATACCGTTCCATAAACCCAATATGTAATAGACAAGACCTACTCCTTGCACAGTGAACTGGACTCAACACCCCCTATTCACCGCCCAAGAATAGATCTGACTAGTAAGAATCTTCAAACCTATGTATTGATATCTCTCCGTAAGTGAGTCAAGTGGGAGTAAAGCGGCATAAACACAGCAGTGAAAAGCAGCTAAACCCCATTAGGAAAATCAATTACTTTTAAAAACCCGTGAAACAAAGACAGTGAAAGAGAGAGAAATTCTTACAAAATTCGTTCAGGGGTTGTGATGCCACCTGGATTGACCATATCTAGACCCACAGCTGATTGAGACATAAGGGTGGACACTCTTGGGGCTGAGAGGTTTGGTGAGGTTGGATGAGCAAACGCAGACCCTTTAAAGTAATACTGTGTGGTACCCATCCCATGGGTCCCAAATCTCCAGGTTCAAGGGCATCTTCCTACATCGAAAACATGCATGAGAAACCCAGAAGATGGTACACCGTGTGATCGGGAAAGGTTTCTAAAACGCACCTCATTTCTCATCTCCTTGTGCTCGGGTTCGCCATTCCAGCCACTTTAATACCAATCTCCCTCCTTGGAGAATCAGCACTTAAACCTCCTGTTCCGTACAGGTTTCAATTTGTCCTGAGGATGAACGGGAAGAGGGGGAACCAATGAGCGACTAGCTCTAGGTGGTGGGACAGGCACAGGTCACTCTATTTTCCCATCAAGAAGAAGAATTAACCACCGGCTCAGCCTGCCGCCCGGAACCAGAATAGGTCCTGAAGCAATCCTACGCTTTTGCGGCCAGCTCCCAAAAAAGCGAGTTGAAAAATGGAGCTCAGGGGCCCTGCAAATCACAAACCTGCAGAGTTATAAATGATAACTCTCGCCCACAAAAATATTGAGGGAAGGCAACGAAGAGGATTTGAAAGCAAGGCAGAATTGCAGGAAACAGATTTCAGGAGGTAGATTCGAATCGCCTTTAAAGCACAGGAAAAGCGGCAAAACCTCGACAATGATGCCCTTGGCCAAAAAGGGCGTATGCGTTTTTTCCTGAATATATTCAGGAAAAAACGCATACGCCCTTTTTGGCCAACCAAGCAACCTGGAAAGGCAAATCAGCGCTACAAAGAAGTCTCGCTTCCCATCGGTCAAAAGGGCCATGCTGAATAAAGTGTCAATACCAGAAATGCAAGAGAGGCCATGGAGAAATGGGAGCCTTGCTACGCTGATGGGCGGGATGTAAATTGCCAACAGCCACTCTGGAGAAGTGTACGGTGTGTCCTGAAACATCTAAAAAACTCGGCTTAGAGAGCATAGGGCACTTCCACTCATGGGCGTCTAATTTGGGAAAACTAAAAATCAGCAAGGCACAGGCAATCCAAAGTTTAGGGTTGCTCTGTTGACAAGAACCTCCACTTCATTCCACCTTAAATATCCCAGGAAAGAGAAAAATGGATAAAGAAGTTGTGGTCCTTAGGTACAATGGAATATCACTCAGCCATGAAATCAACGTCATAAGGCTAGTAGCAGCATGATGAGTGGATTCAGGTACGACGGTTCTAAGTGAAATAAGTCACACAGAAAAAGACACTAATCAGAAGATATCACTTATAGAGGGAATGTAAAAACCGCTACACTTGAACTGAATTACAAAACAGAACAGAGTCCCACATTTAGAAAACACACTATGGCTGCCTAACGGGAAAGGCGAGGTGGGGTGATGCCTAAAACAAGGGTTTCAAATTAGCTCAGATACCGTTCCATAAACCCAATATGTAATAGACAAGACCTACTCCTTGCTCAGTGAACTGGACTCAACACCCCCTATTCACCGCCCAAGAATAGATCTGACTAGTAAGAATCTTCAAACCTATGTATTGATATCTCTCCGTAAGTGAGTCAAGTGGGAGTAAAGCGGCATAAACACAGCAGTGAAAAGCAGCTAAACCCCATTAGGAAAATGAATTACTTTTAAAAACCCGTGAAACAAAGACAGTGAAAGAGAGAGAAATTCTTACAAAATTCGTTCAGGGGCTGTGATGCCACCTGGATTGACCATATCTAGACCCACAGCTGATTGAGACATAAGGGTGGACACTCTTGGGGCTGAGAGGTTTGGTGAGGTTGGGTGAGCAAACGCAGACCCTTTAAAGTAATACTGCGTGGTACCCGTCCCATGGGTCCCAAATCTCCAGGTTCAAGGGCATCTTCCTACATCGAAAACATGCATGAGAAACCCAGAAGATGGTACACCGTGTGATCGGGAAAGGTTTCTAAAACGCACCTCATTTCTCATCTCCTTGTGCTCGGGTTCGCCATTCCAGCCACTTTAATAGCAATCTCCCTCCTTGGAGAATTAGCACTTTAACCTCCTGTTCCGTACAGGTTTCAATTTGTCCTGAGGATGAACGGGAAGAGGGGGAACCAATGAGCGACTAGCTCTAGGTGGTGGGACAGGCACAGGTCACTCTATTTTCCCATCAGGAAGAAGAATTAACCACCGGCTCAGCCTGCCGCCCGGAACCAGAATAGGTCCTGAAGCAATCCTACGCTTTTGCGGCCAGCTCCCAAAAAAGCGAGTTGAAAAATGGAGCTCAGGGGCCCTGCAAATCACAAACCTGCAGAGTTATAACTGATAACTCTCGCCCACAAAAATATTGAGGGAAGGCAACGAATAGGATTTGAAAGCAAGGCAGAATTGCAGGAAACAGATTTCAGGAGGTAGATTCGAATCGCCTTTAAAGCACAGGAAAAGCGGCAAAACCTCGACAATGATGCCCTTGGCCAAAAAGGGCGTATGCGTTTTTTCCTGAATATATTCAGGAAAAAACGCATACGCCCTTTTTGGCCAACCAAGCAACCTGGAAAGGCAAATCAGCGCTACAAAGAAGTCTCGCTTCCCATCGGTCAAAAGGGCCATGCTGAATAAAGTGTCAATACCAGAAATGCAAGAGAGGCCATGGAGAAATGGGAGCCTTGCTACGCTGATGGGCGGGATGTAAATTGCCAACAGCCACTCTGGAGAAGTGTACGGTGTGTCCTGAAACATCTAAAAAACTCGGCTTAGAGAGCATAGGGCACTTCCACTCATGGGCGTCTAATTTGGGAAAACTAAAAATCAGCAAGGCACAGGCACTCCAAAGTTTAGGGTTGCTCTGTTGACAAGAACCTCCACTTCATTCCACCTTAAATATCCCAGGAAAGAGAAAAATGGATAAAGAAGTTGTGGTCCTTAGGTACAATGGAATATCACTCAGCCATGAAATCAACGTCATAAGGCTAGTAGCAGCATGATGAGTGGATTCAGGTACGACGGTTCTAAGTGAAATAAGTCACACAGAAAAAGACACTAATCAGAAGATATCACTTATAGAGGGAATGTAAAAACCGCTACACTTGAACTGAATTACAAAACAGAACAGAGTCACACATTTAGAAAACACACTATGGCTGCCTAACGGGAAAGGTGAGGTGGGGTGATGCCTAAAACAAGGGTTTCAAATTAGCTCAGATACCGTTCCATAAACCCAATATGTAATAGACAAGACCTACTCCTTGCACAGTGAACTGGACTCAACACCCCCTATTCACCGCCCAAGAATAGATCTGACTAGTAAGAATCTTCAAACCTATGTATTGATATCTCTCCGTAAGTGAGTCAAGTGGGAGTAAAGCGGCATAAACACAGCAGTGAAAAGCAGCTAAACCCCATTAGGAAAATCAATTACTTTTAAAAACCCGTGAAACAAAGACAGTGAAAGAGAGAGAAATTCTTACAAAATTCGTTCAGGGGTTGTGATGCCACCTGGATTGACCATATCTAGACCCACAGCTGATTGAGACATAAGGGTGGACACTCTTGGGGCTGAGAGGTTTGGTGAGGTTGGATGAGCAAACGCAGACCCTTTAAAGTAATACTGTGTGGTACCCATCCCATGGGTCCCAAATCTCCAGGTTCAAGGGCATCTTCCTACATCGAAAACATGCATGAGAAACCCAGAAGATGGTACACCGTGTGATCGGGAAAGGTTTCTAAAACGCACCTCATTTCTCATCTCCTTGTGCTCGGGTTCGCCATTCCAGCCACTTTAATACCAATCTCCCTCCTTGGAGAATCAGCACTTAAACCTCCTGTTCCGTACAGGTTTCAATTTGTCCTGAGGATGAACGGGAAGAGGGGGAACCAATGAGCGACTAGCTCTAGGTGGTGGGACAGGCACAGGTCACTCTATTTTCCCATCAAGAAGAAGAATTAACCACCGGCTCAGCCTGCCGCCCGGAACCAGAATAGGTCCTGAAGCAATCCTACGCTTTTGCGGCCAGCTCCCAAAAAAGCGAGTTGAAAAATGGAGCTCAGGGGCCCTGCAAATCACAAACCTGCAGAGTTATAAATGATAACTCTCGCCCACAAAAATATTGAGGGAAGGCAACGAAGAGGATTTGAAAGCAAGGCAGAATTGCAGGAAACAGATTTCAGGAGGTAGATTCGAATCGCCTTTAAAGCACAGGAAAAGCGGCAAAACCTCGACAATGATGCCCTTGGCCAAAAAGGGCGTATGCGTTTTTTCCTGAATATATTCAGGAAAAAACGCATACGCCCTTTTTGGCCAACCAAGCAACCTGGAAAGGCAAATCAGCGCTACAAAGAAGTCTCGCTTCCCATCGGTCAAAAGGGCCATGCTGAATAAAGTGTCAATACCAGAAATGCAAGAGAGGCCATGGAGAAATGGGAGCCTTGCTACGCTGATGGGCGGGATGTAAATTGCCAACAGCCACTCTGGAGAAGTGTACGGTGTGTCCTGAAACATCTAAAAAACTCGGCTTAGAGAGCATAGGGCACTTCCACTCATGGGCGTCTAATTTGGGAAAACTAAAAATCAGCAAGGCACAGGCAATCCAAAGTTTAGGGTTGCTCTGTTGACAAGAACCTCCACTTCATTCCACCTTAAATATCCCAGGAAAGAGAAAAATGGATAAAGAAGTTGTGGTCCTTAGGTACAATGGAATATCACTCAGCCATGAAATCAACGTCATAAGGCTAGTAGCAGCATGATGAGTGGATTCAGGTACGACGGTTCTAAGTGAAATAAGTCACACAGAAAAAGACACTAATCAGAAGATATCACTTATAGAGGGAATGTAAAAACCGCTACACTTGAACTGAATTACAAAACAGAACAGAGTCCCACATTTAGAAAACACACTATGGCTGCCTAACGGGAAAGGCGAGGTGGGGTGATGCCTAAAACAAGGGTTTCAAATTAGCTCAGATACCGTTCCATAAACCCAATATGTAATAGACAAGACCTACTCCTTGCTCAGTGAACTGGACTCAACACCCCCTATTCACCGCCCAAGAATAGATCTGACTAGTAAGAATCTTCAAACCTATGTATTGATATCTCTCCGTAAGTGAGTCAAGTGGGAGTAAAGCGGCATAAACACAGCAGTGAAAAGCAGCTAAACCCCATTAGGAAAATGAATTACTTTTAAAAACCCGTGAAACAAAGACAGTGAAAGAGAGAGAAATTCTTACAAAATTCGTTCAGGGGCTGTGATGCCACCTGGATTGACCATATCTAGACCCACAGCTGATTGAGACATAAGGGTGGACACTCTTGGGGCTGAGAGGTTTGGTGAGGTTGGGTGAGCAAACGCAGACCCTTTAAAGTAATACTGCGTGGTACCCGTCCCATGGGTCCCAAATCTCCAGGTTCAAGGGCATCTTCCTACATCGAAAACATGCATGAGAAACCCAGAAGATGGTACACCGTGTGATCGGGAAAGGTTTCTAAAACGCACCTCATTTCTCATCTCCTTGTGCTCGGGTTCGCCATTCCAGCCACTTTAATAGCAATCTCCCTCCTTGGAGAATTAGCACTTTAACCTCCTGTTCCGTACAGGTTTCAATTTGTCCTGAGGATGAACGGGAAGAGGGGGAACCAATGAGCGACTAGCTCTAGGTGGTGGGACAGGCACAGGTCACTCTATTTTCCCATCAGGAAGAAGAATTAACCACCGGCTCAGCCTGCCGCCCGGAACCAGAATAGGTCCTGAAGCAATCCTACGCTTTTGCGGCCAGCTCCCAAAAAAGCGAGTTGAAAAATGGAGCTCAGGGGCCCTGCAAATCACAAACCTGCAGAGTTATAACTGATAACTCTCGCCCACAAAAATATTGAGGGAAGGCAACGAATAGGATTTGAAAGCAAGGCAGAATTGCAGGAAACAGATTTCAGGAGGTAGATTCGAATCGCCTTTAAAGCACAGGAAAAGCGGCAAAACCTCGACAATGATGCCCTTGGCCAAAAAGGGCGTATGCGTTTTTTCCTGAATATATTCAGGAAAAAACGCATACGCCCTTTTTGGCCAACCAAGCAACCTGGAAAGGCAAATCAGCGCTACAAAGAAGTCTCGCTTCCCATCGGTCAAAAGGGCCATGCTGAATAAAGTGTCAATACCAGAAATGCAAGAGAGGCCATGGAGAAATGGGAGCCTTGCTACGCTGATGGGCGGGATGTAAATTGCCAACAGCCACTCTGGAGAAGTGTACGGTGTGTCCTGAAACATCTAAAAAACTCGGCTTAGAGAGCATAGGGCACTTCCACTCATGGGCGTCTAATTTGGGAAAACTAAAAATCAGCAAGGCACAGGCACTCCAAAGTTTAGGGTTGCTCTGTTGACAAGAACCTCCACTTCATTCCACCTTAAATATCCCAGGAAAGAGAAAAATGGATAAAGAAGTTGTGGTCCTTAGGTACAATGGAATATCACTCAGCCATGAAATCAACGTCATAAGGCTAGTAGCAGCATGATGAGTGGATTCAGGTACGACGGTTCTAAGTGAAATAAGTCACACAGAAAAAGACACTAATCAGAAGATATCACTTATAGAGGGAATGTAAAAACCGCTACACTTGAACTGAATTACAAAACAGAACAGAGTCACACATTTAGAAAACACACTATGGCTGCCTAACGGGAAAGGTGAGGTGGGGTGATGCCTAAAACAAGGGTTTCAAATTAGCTCAGATACCGTTCCATAAACCCAATATGTAATAGACAAGACCTACTCCTTGCTCAGTGAACTGGACTCAACACCCCCTATTCACCGCCCAAGAATAGATCTGACTGGTAAGAATCTTCAAACCTATGTATTGATATCTCTCCGTAAGTGAGTCAAGTGGGAGTAAAGCGGCATAAACACATCAGTGAAAAGCAGCTAAACCCCATTAGGAAAATCAATTACTTTTAAAAACCCGTGAAACAAAGACAGTGAAAGAGAGAGAAATTCTTACAAAATTCGTTCAGGGGTTGTGATGCCACCTGGATTGACCATATCTAGACCCACAGCTGATTGAGACATAAGGGTGGACACTCTTGGGGCTGAGAGGTTTGGTGAGGTTGGATGAGCAAACGCAGACCCTTTAAAGTAATACTGTGTGGTACCCATCCCATGGGTCTCAAATCTCCAGGTTCAAGGGCATCTTCCTACATCGAAAACATGCATGAGAAACCCAGAAGATGGTACACCGTGTGATCGGGAAAGGTTTCTAAAACGCACCTCATTTCTCATCTCCTTGTGCTCGGGTTCGCCATTCCAGCCACTTTAATAGCAATCTCCCTCCTTGGAGAATCAGCACTTTAACCTCCTGTTCCGTACAGGTTTCAATTTGTCCTGAGGATGAACGGGAAGAGGGGGAACCAATGAGCGACTAGCTCTAGGTGGTGGGACAGGCACAGGTCACTCTATTTTCCCATCAGGAAGAAGAATTAACCACCGGCTCAGCCTGCCGCCCGGAACCAGAATAGGTCCTGAAGCAATCCTACGCTTTTGCGGCCAGCTCCCAAAAAAGCGAGTTGAAAAATGGAGCTCAGGGGCCCTGCAACTCACAAACCTGCAGAGTTATAAATGATAACTCTCGCCCACAAAAATATTGAGGGAAGGCAACGAAGAGGATTTGAAAGCAAGGCAGAATTGCAGGAAACAGATTTCAGGAGGTAGATTCGAATCGCCTTTAAAGCACAGGAAAAGCAGCAAAACCTCGACAATGATGCCCTTGGCCAAAAAGGGCGTATGCGTTTTTTCCTGAATATATTCAGGAAAAAACGCATACGCCCTTTTTGGCCAACCAAGCAACCTGGAAAGGCAAATCAGCGCTACAAAGAAGTCTCGCTTCCCATCGGTCAAAAGGGCCATGCTGAATAAAGTGTCAATACCAGAAATGCAAGAGAGGCCATGGAGAAATGGGAGCCTTGCTACGCTGATGGGCGGGATGTAAATTGCCAACAGCCACTCTGGAGAAGTGTACGGTGTGTCCTGAAACATCTAAAAAACTCGGCTTAGAGAGCATAGGGCACTTCCACTCATGGGCGTCTAATTTGGGAAAACTAAAAATCAGCAAGGCACAGGCACTCCAAAGTTTAGGGTTGCTCTGTTGACAAGAACCTCCACTTCATTCCACCTTAAATATCCCAGGAAAGAGAAAAATGGATAAAGAAGTTGTGGTCCTTAGGTACAATGGAATATCACTCAGCCATGAAATCAACGTCATAAGGCTAGTAGCAGCATGATGAGTGGATTCAGGTACGACGGTTCTAAGTGAAATAAGTCACACAGAAAAAGACACTAATCAGAAGATATCACTTATAGAGGGAATGTAAAAACCGCTACACTTGAACTGAATTACAAAACAGAACAGAGTCACACATTTAGAAAACACACTATGGCTGCCTAACGGGAAAGGTGAGGTGGGGTGATGCCTAAAACAAGGGTTTCAAATTAGCTCAGATACCGTTCCATAAACCCAATATGTAATAGACAAGACCTACTCCTTGCACAGTGAACTGGACTCAACACCCCCTATTCACCGCCCAAGAATAGATCTGACTAGTAAGAATCTTCAAACCTATGTATTGATATCTCTCCGTAAGTGAGTCAAGTGGGAGTAAAGCGGCATAAACACAGCAGTGAAAAGCAGCTAAACCCCATTAGGAAAATCAATTACTTTTAAAAACCCGTGAAACAAAGACAGTGAAAGAGAGAGAAATTCTTACAAAATTCGTTCAGGGGTTGTGATGCCACCTGGATTGACCATATCTAGACCCACAGCTGATTGAGACATAAGGGTGGACACTCTTGGGGCTGAGAGGTTTGGTGAGGTTGGATGAGCAAACGCAGACCCTTTAAAGTAATACTGTGTGGTACCCATCCCATGGGTCCCAAATCTCCAGGTTCAAGGGCATCTTCCTACATCGAAAACATGCATGAGAAACCCAGAAGATGGTACACCGTGTGATCGGGAAAGGTTTCTAAAACGCACCTCATTTCTCATCTCCTTGTGCTCGGGTTCGCCATTCCAGCCACTTTAATACCAATCTCCCTCCTTGGAGAATCAGCACTTAAACCTCCTGTTCCGTACAGGTTTCAATTTGTCCTGAGGATGAACGGGAAGAGGGGGAACCAATGAGCGACTAGCTCTAGGTGGTGGGACAGGCACAGGTCACTCTATTTTCCCATCAAGAAGAAGAATTAACCACCGGCTCAGCCTGCCGCCCGGAACCAGAATAGGTCCTGAAGCAATCCTACGCTTTTGCGGCCAGCTCCCAAAAAAGCGAGTTGAAAAATGGAGCTCAGGGGCCCTGCAAATCACAAACCTGCAGAGTTATAAATGATAACTCTCGCCCACAAAAATATTGAGGGAAGGCAACGAAGAGGATTTGAAAGCAAGGCAGAATTGCAGGAAACAGATTTCAGGAGGTAGATTCGAATCGCCTTTAAAGCACAGGAAAAGCGGCAAAACCTCGACAATGATGCCCTTGGCCAAAAAGGGCGTATGCGTTTTTTCCTGAATATATTCAGGAAAAAACGCATACGCCCTTTTTGGCCAACCAAGCAACCTGGAAAGGCAAATCAGCGCTACAAAGAAGTCTCGCTTCCCATCGGTCAAAAGGGCCATGCTGAATAAAGTGTCAATACCAGAAATGCAAGAGAGGCCATGGAGAAATGGGAGCCTTGCTACGCTGATGGGCGGGATGTAAATTGCCAACAGCCACTCTGGAGAAGTGTACGGTGTGTCCTGAAACATCTAAAAAACTCGGCTTAGAGAGCATAGGGCACTTCCACTCATGGGCGTCTAATTTGGGAAAACTAAAAATCAGCAAGGCACAGGCAATCCAAAGTTTAGGGTTGCTCTGTTGACAAGAACCTCCACTTCATTCCACCTTAAATATCCCAGGAAAGAGAAAAATGGATAAAGAAGTTGTGGTCCTTAGGTACAATGGAATATCACTCAGCCATGAAATCAACGTCATAAGGCTAGTAGCAGCATGATGAGTGGATTCAGGTACGACGGTTCTAAGTGAAATAAGTCACACAGAAAAAGACACTAATCAGAAGATATCACTTATAGAGGGAATGTAAAAACCGCTACACTTGAACTGAATTACAAAACAGAACAGAGTCCCACATTTAGAAAACACACTATGGCTGCCTAACGGGAAAGGCGAGGTGGGGTGATGCCTAAAACAAGGGTTTCAAATTAGCTCAGATACCGTTCCATAAACCCAATATGTAATAGACAAGACCTACTCCTTGCTCAGTGAACTGGACTCAACACCCCCTATTCACCGCCCAAGAATAGATCTGACTAGTAAGAATCTTCAAACCTATGTATTGATATCTCTCCGTAAGTGAGTCAAGTGGGAGTAAAGCGGCATAAACACAGCAGTGAAAAGCAGCTAAACCCCATTAGGAAAATGAATTACTTTTAAAAACCCGTGAAACAAAGACAGTGAAAGAGAGAGAAATTCTTACAAAATTCGTTCAGGGGCTGTGATGCCACCTGGATTGACCATATCTAGACCCACAGCTGATTGAGACATAAGGGTGGACACTCTTGGGGCTGAGAGGTTTGGTGAGGTTGGGTGAGCAAACGCAGACCCTTTAAAGTAATACTGCGTGGTACCCGTCCCATGGGTCCCAAATCTCCAGGTTCAAGGGCATCTTCCTACATCGAAAACATGCATGAGAAACCCAGAAGATGGTACACCGTGTGATCGGGAAAGGTTTCTAAAACGCACCTCATTTCTCATCTCCTTGTGCTCGGGTTCGCCATTCCAGCCACTTTAATAGCAATCTCCCTCCTTGGAGAATTAGCACTTTAACCTCCTGTTCCGTACAGGTTTCAATTTGTCCTGAGGATGAACGGGAAGAGGGGGAACCAATGAGCGACTAGCTCTAGGTGGTGGGACAGGCACAGGTCACTCTATTTTCCCATCAGGAAGAAGAATTAACCACCGGCTCAGCCTGCCGCCCGGAACCAGAATAGGTCCTGAAGCAATCCTACGCTTTTGCGGCCAGCTCCCAAAAAAGCGAGTTGAAAAATGGAGCTCAGGGGCCCTGCAAATCACAAACCTGCAGAGTTATAACTGATAACTCTCGCCCACAAAAATATTGAGGGAAGGCAACGAATAGGATTTGAAAGCAAGGCAGAATTGCAGGAAACAGATTTCAGGAGGTAGATTCGAATCGCCTTTAAAGCACAGGAAAAGCGGCAAAACCTCGACAATGATGCCCTTGGCCAAAAAGGGCGTATGCGTTTTTTCCTGAATATATTCAGGAAAAAACGCATACGCCCTTTTTGGCCAACCAAGCAACCTGGAAAGGCAAATCAGCGCTACAAAGAAGTCTCGCTTCCCATCGGTCAAAAGGGCCATGCTGAATAAAGTGTCAATACCAGAAATGCAAGAGAGGCCATGGAGAAATGGGAGCCTTGCTACGCTGATGGGCGGGATGTAAATTGCCAACAGCCACTCTGGAGAAGTGTACGGTGTGTCCTGAAACATCTAAAAAACTCGGCTTAGAGAGCATAGGGCACTTCCACTCATGGGCGTCTAATTTGGGAAAACTAAAAATCAGCAAGGCACAGGCACTCCAAAGTTTAGGGTTGCTCTGTTGACAAGAACCTCCACTTCATTCCACCTTAAATATCCCAGGAAAGAGAAAAATGGATAAAGAAGTTGTGGTCCTTAGGTACAATGGAATATCACTCAGCCATGAAATCAACGTCATAAGGCTAGTAGCAGCATGATGAGTGGATTCAGGTACGACGGTTCTAAGTGAAATAAGTCACACAGAAAAAGACACTAATCAGAAGATATCACTTATAGAGGGAATGTAAAAACCGCTACACTTGAACTGAATTACAAAACAGAACAGAGTCACACATTTAGAAAACACACTATGGCTGCCTAACGGGAAAGGTGAGGTGGGGTGATGCCTAAAACAAGGGTTTCAAATTAGCTCAGATACCGTTCCATAAACCCAATATGTAATAGACAAGACCTACTCCTTGCTCAGTGAACTGGACTCAACACCCCCTATTCACCGCCCAAGAATAGATCTGACTGGTAAGAATCTTCAAACCTATGTATTGATATCTCTCCGTAAGTGAGTCAAGTGGGAGTAAAGCGGCATAAACACAGCAGTGAAAAGCAGCTAAACCCCATTAGGAAAATCAATTACTTTTAAAAACCCGTGAAACAAAGACAGTGAAAGAGAGAGAAATTCTTACAAAATTCGTTCAGGGGTTGTGATGCCACCTGGATTGACCATATCTAGACCCACAGCTGATTGAGACATAAGGGTGGACACTCTTGGGGCTGAGAGGTTTGGTGAGGTTGGATGAGCAAACGCAGACCCTTTAAAGTAATACTGTGTGGTACCCATCCCATGGGTCTCAAATCTCCAGGTTCAAGGGCATCTTCCTACATCGAAAACATGCATGAGAAACCCAGAAGATGGTACACCGTGTGATCGGGAAAGGTTTCTAAAACGCACCTCATTTCTCATCTCCTTGTGCTCGGGTTCGCCATTCCAGCCACTTTAATAGCAATCTCCCTCCTTGGAGAATCAGCACTTTAACCTCCTGTTCCGTACAGGTTTCAATTTGTCCTGAGGATGAACGGGAAGAGGGGGAACCAATGAGCGACTAGCTCTAGGTGGTGGGACAGGCACAGGTCACTCTATTTTCCCATCAGGAAGAAGAATTAACCACCGGCTCAGCCTGCCGCCCGGAACCAGAATAGGTCCTGAAGCAATCCTACGCTTTTGCGGCCAGCTCCCAAAAAAGCGAGTTGAAAAATGGAGCTCAGGGGCCCTGCAACTCACAAACCTGCAGAGTTATAAATGATAACTCTCGCCCACAAAAATATTGAGGGAAGGCAACGAAGAGGATTTGAAAGCAAGGCAGAATTGCAGGAAACAGATTTCAGGAGGTAGATTCGAATCGCCTTTAAAGCACAGGAAAAGCAGCAAAACCTCGACAATGATGCCCTTGGCCAAAAAGGGCGTATGCGTTTTTTCCTGAATATATTCAGGAAAAAACGCATACGCCCTTTTTGGCCAACCAAGCAACCTGGAAAGGCAAATCAGCGCTACAAAGAAGTCTCGCTTCCCATCGGTCAAAAGGGCCATGCTGAATAAAGTGTCAATACCAGAAATGCAAGAGAGGCCATGGAGAAATGGGAGCCTTGCTACGCTGATGGGCGGGATGTAAATTGCCAACAGCCACTCTGGAGAAGTGTACGGTGTGTCCTGAAACATCTAAAAAACTTGGCTTAGAGAGCATAGGGCACTTCCACTCATGGGCGTCTAATTTGGGAAAACTAAAAATCAGCAAGGCACAGGCACTCCAAAGTTTAGGGTTGCTCTGTTGACAAGAACCTCCACTTCATTCCACCTTAAATATCCCAGGAAAGAGAAAAATGGATAAAGAAGTTGTGGTCCTTAGGTACAATGGAATATCACTCAGCCATGAAATCAACGTCATAAGGCTAGTAGCAGCATGATGAGTGGATTCAGGTACGACGGTTCTAAGTGAAATAAGTCACACAGAAAAAGACACTAATCAGAAGATATCACTTATAGAGGGAATGTAAAAACCGCTACACTTGAACTGAATTACAAAACAGAACAGAGTCACACATTTAGAAAACACACTATGGCTGCCTAACGGGAAAGGTGAGGTGGGGTGATGCCTAAAACAAGGGTTTCAAATTAGCTCAGATACCGTTCCATAAACCCAATATGTAATAGACAAGACCTACTCCTTGCTCAGTGAACTGGACTCAACACCCCCTATTCACCGCCCAAGAATAGATCTGACTAGTAAGAATCTTCAAACCTATGTATTGATATCTCTCCGTAAGAGAGTCAAGTGGGAGTAAAGCGGCATAAACACAGCAGTGAAAAGCAGCTAAACCCCATTAGGAAAATCAATTACTTTTAAAAACCCGTGAAACAAAGACAGTGAAAGAGAGAGAAATTCTTACAAAATTCGTTCAGGGGTTGTGATGCCACCTGGATTGACCATATCTAGACCCACAGCTGATTGAGACATAAGGGTGGACACTCTTGGGGCTGAGAGGTTTGGTGAGGTTGGATGAGCAAACGCAGACCCTTTAAAGTAATACTGTGTGGTACCCATCCCATGGGTCCCAAATCTCCAGGTTCAAGGGCATCTTCCTACATCGAAAACATGCATGAGAAACCCAGAAGATGGTACACCGTGTGATCGGGAAAGGTTTCTAAAACGCACCTCATTTCTCATCTCCTTGTGCTCGGGTTCGCCATTCCAGCCACTTTAATAGCAATCTCCCTCCTTGGAGAATCAGCACTTAAACCTCCTGTTCCGTACAGGTTTCAATTTGTCCTGAGGATGAACGGGAAGAGGGGGAACCAATGAGCGACTAGCTCTAGGTGGTGGGACAGGCACAGGTCACTCTATTTTCCCATCAGGAAGAAGAATTAACCACCGGCTCAGCCTGCCGCCCGGAACCAGAATAGGTCCTGAAGCAATCCTACGCTTTTGCGGCCAGCTCCCAAAAAAGCGAGTTGAAAAATGGAGCTCAGGGGCCCTGCAAATCACAAACCTGCAGAGTTATAAATGATAACTCTCGCCCACAAAAATATTGAGGGAAGGCAACGAAGAGGATTTGAAAGCAAGGCAGAATTGCAGGAAACAGATTTCAGGAGGTAGATTCGAATCGCCTTTAAAGCACAGGAAAAGCGGCAAAACCTCGACAATGATGCCCTTGGCCAAAAAGGGCGTATGCGTTTTTTCCTGAATATATTCAGGAAAAAACGCATACGCCCTTTTTGGCCAACCAAGCAACCTGGAAAGGCAAATCAGCGCTACAAAGAAGTCTCGCTTCCCATCGGTCAAAAGGGCCATGCTGAATAAAGTGTCAATACCAGAAATGCAAGAGAGGCCATGGAGAAATGGGAGCCTTGCTACGCTGATGGGCGGGATGTAAATTGCCAACAGCCACTCTGGAGAAGTGTACGGTGTGTCCTGAAACATCTAAAAAACTCGGCTTAGAGAGCATAGGGCACTTCCACTCATGGGCGTCTAATTTGGGAAAACTAAAAATCAGCAAGGCACAGGCACTCCAAAGTTTAGGGTTGCTCTGTTGACAAGAACCTCCACTTCATTCCACCTTAAATATCCCAGGAAAGAGAAAAATGGATAAAGAAGTTGTGGTCCTTAGGTACAATGGAATATCACTCAGCCATGAAATCAACGTCATAAGGCTAGTAGCAGCATGATGAGTGGATTCAGGTACGACGGTTCTAAGTGAAATAAGTCACACAGAAAAAGACACTAATCAGAAGATATCACTTATAGAGGGAATGTAAAAACCGCTACACTTGAACTGAATTACAAAACAGAACAGAGTCCAACATTTAGAAAACACACTATGGCTGCCTAACGGGAAAGGCGAGGTGGGGTGATGCCTAAAACAAGGGTTTCAAATTAGCTCAGATACCGTTCCATAAACCCAATATGTAATAGACAAGACCTACTCCTTGCTCAGTGAACTGGACTCAACACCCCCTATTCACCGCCCAAGAATAGATCTGACTAGTAAGAATCTTCAAACCTATGTATTGATATCTCTCCGTAAGTGAGTCAAGTGGGAGTAAAGCGGCATAAACACAGCAGTGAAAAGCAGCTAAACCCCATTAGGAAAATCAATTACTTTTAAAAACCCGTGAAACAAAGACAGTGAAAGAGAGAGAAATTCTTACAAAATTCGTTCAGGGGCTGTGATGCCACCTGGATTGACCATATCTAGACCCACAGCTGATTGAGACATAAGGGTGGACACTCTTGGGGCTGAGAGGTTTGGTGAGGTTGGGTGAGCAAACGCAGACCCTTTAAAGTAATACTGCGTGGTACCCGTCCCATGGGTCCCAAATCTCCAGGTTCAAGGGCATCTTCCTACATCGAAAACATGCATGAGAAACCCAGAAGATGGTACACCGTGTGATCGGGAAAGGTTTCTAAAACGCACCTCATTTCTCATCTCCTTGTGCTCGGGTTCGCCATTCCAGCCACTTTAATAGCAATCTCCCTCCTTGGAGAATTAGCACTTTAACCTCCTGTTCCGTACAGGTTTCAATTTGTCCTGAGGATGAACGGGAAGAGGGGGAACCAATGAGCGACTAGCTCTAGGTGGTGGGACAGGCACAGGTCACTCTATTTTCCCATCAGGAAGAAGAATTAACCACCGGCTCAGCCTGCCGCCCGGAACCAGAATAGGTCCTGAAGCAATCCTACGCTTTTGCGGCCAGCTCCCAAAAAAGCGAGTTGAAAAATGGAGCTCAGGGGCCCTGCAAATCACAAACCTGCAGAGTTAGAAATGATAACTCTCGCCCACAAAAATATTGAGGGAAGGCAACGAAGAGGATTTGAAAGCAAGGCAGAATTGCAGGAAACAGATTTCAGGAGGTAGATTCGAATCGCCTTTAAAGCACAGGAAAAGCGGCAAAACCTCGACAATGATGCCCTTGGCCAAAAAGGGCGTATGCGTTTTTTCCTGAATATATTCAGGAAAAAACGCATACGCCCTTTTTGGCCAACCAAGCAACCTGGAAAGGCAAATCAGCGCTACAAAGAAGTCTCGCTTCCCATCGGTCAAAAGGGCCATGCTGAATAAAGTGTCAATACCAGAAATGCAAGAGAGGCCATGGAGAAATGGGAGCCTTGCTACGCTGATGGGCGGGATGTAAATTGCCAACAGCCACTCTGGAGAAGTGTACGGTGTGTCCTGAAACATCTAAAAAACTCGGCTTAGAGAGCATAGGGCACTTCCACTCATGGGCGTCTATTTTGGGAAAACTAAAAATCAGCAAGGCACAGGCACTCCAAAGTTTAGGGTTGCTCTGTTGACAAGAACCTCCACTTCATTCCACCTTAAATATCCCAGGAAAGAGAAAAATGGATAAAGAAGTTGTGGTCCTTAGGTACAATGGAATATCACTCAGCCATGAAATCAACGTCATAAGGCTAGTAGCAGCATGATGAGTGGATTCAGGTACGACGGTTCTAAGTGAAATAAGTCACACAGAAAAAGACACTAATCAGAAGATATCACTTATAGAGGGAATGTAAAAACCGCTACACTTGAACTGAATTACAAAACAGAACAGAGTCACACATTTAGAAAACACACTATGGCTGCCTAACGGGAAAGGTGAGGTGGGGTGATGCCTAAAACAAGGGTTTCAAATTAGCTCAGATACCGTTCCATAAACCCAATATGTAATAGACAAGACCTACTCCTTGCTCAGTGAACTGGACTCAACACCCCCTATTCACCGCCCAAGAATAGATCTGACTAGTAAGAATCTTCAAACCTATGTATTGATATCTCTCCGTAAGTGAGTCAAGTGGGAGTAAAGCGGCATAAACACAGCAGTGAAAAGCAGCTAAACCCCATTAGGAAAATCAATTACTTTTAAAAACCCGTGAAACAAAGACAGTGAAAGAGAGAGAAATTCTTACAAAATTCGTTCAGGGGTTGTGATGCCACCTGGATTGACCATATCTAGACCCACAGCTGATTGAGACATAAGGGTGGACACTCTTGGGGCTGAGAGGTTTGGTGAGGTTGGATGAGCAAACGCAGACCCTTTAAAGTAATACTGTGTGGTACCCATCCCATGGGTCCCAAATCTCCAGGTTCAAGGGCATCTTCCTACATCGAAAACATGCATGAGAAACCCAGAAGATGGTACACCGTGTGATCGGGAAAGGTTTCTAAAACGCACCTCATTTCTCATCTCCTTGTGCTCGGGTTCGCCATTCCAGCCACTTTAATAGCAATCTCCCTCCTTGGAGAATCAGCACTTAAACCTCCTGTTCCGTACAGGTTTCAATTTGTCCTGAGGATGAACGGGAAGAGGGGGAACCAATGAGCGACTAGCTCTAGGTGGTGGGACAGGCAAGGTCACTCTATTTTCCCATCAGGAAGAAGAATTAACCACCGGCTCAGCCTGCCGCCCGGAACCAGAATAGGTCCTGAAGCAATCCTACGCTTTTGCGGCCAGCTCCCAAAAAAGCGAGTTGAAAAATGGAGCTCAGGGGCACTGCAAATCACAAACCTGCAGAGTTATAAATGATAACTCTCGCCCACAAAAATATTGAGGGAAGGCAACGAAGAGGATTTGAAAGCAAGGCAGAATTGCAGGAAACAGATTTCAGGAGGTAGATTCGAATCGCCTTTAAAGCACAGGAAAAGCGGCAAAACCTCGACAATGATGCCCTTGGCCAAAAAGGGCGTATGCGTTTTTTCCTGAATATATTCAGGAAAAAACGCATACGCCCTTTTTGGCCAACCAAGCAACCTGGAAAAGCAAATCAGCGCTACAAAGAAGTCTCGCTTCCCATCGGTCAAAAGGGCCATGCTGAATAAATTGTCAATACGAGAAATGCAGGAGAGGCCATGGAGAAAAGGGAGCCTTGCTACGCTGATGGGCGGGATGTAAATTGCCAACAGCCACTCTGGAGAAGTGTACGGTGTGTCCTGAAACATCTAAAAAACTCGGCTTAGAGAGCATAGGGCACTTCCACTCATGGGCGTCTAATTTGGGAAAACTAAAAATCAGCAAGGCACAGGCACTCCAAAGTTTAGGGTTGCTCTGTTGACAAGAACCTCCACTTCATTCCACCTTAAATACCCCAGGAAAGAGAAAAATGGATAAAGAAGTTGTGGTCCTTAGGTACAATGGAATATCACTCAGCCATGAAATCAACGTCATAAGGCTAGTAGCAGCATGATGAGTGGATTCAGGTACGACGGTTCTAAGTGAAATAAGTCACACAGAAAAAGACACTAATCAGAAGATATCACTTATAGAGGGAATGTAAAAACCGCTACACTTGAACTGAATTACAAAACAGAACAGAGTCACACATTTAGAAAACACACTATGGCTGCCTAACGGGAAAGGCGAGGTGGGGTGATGCATAAAACAAGTGTTTCAAATTAGCTCAGATACCGTTCCATAAACCCAATATGTAATAGACAAGACCTACTGCTTGCTCAGTGAACTGCACTCAACACCCCCTATTCACCGCCCAAGAATAGATCTGATTAGTAAGAATCTTCAAACCTATGTATTGATATCTCTCCGTAAGTGAGTCAAGTGGGAGTAAAGCGGCATAAACACAGCAGTGAAAAGCAGCTAAACCCCATTAGGAAAATCAATTACTTTTAAAAACCCGTGAAACAAAGACAGTGAAAGAGAGAGAAATTCTTACAAAATTCGTTCAGGGGCTGTGATGCCACCTGGATTGACCATATCTAGACCCACAGCTGATTGAGACATAAGGGTGGACACTCTTGGGGCTGAGAGTTTTGGTGAGCTTGGGTGAGCAAACGCAGACCCTTTAAAGTAATACTGCGTGGTACCCGTCTGATGGGTCCCAAATCTCCAGGTTCAAGGGCATCTTCCTACATCGAAAACATGCATGAGAAACCCAGAAGATGGTACACTGTGTGATCGGGAAAGGTTTCTAAAACGCACCTCATTTCTCATCTCCTTGTGCTCGGGTTCGCCATTCCAGCCACTTTAATAGCAACCTCCCTCCTTGGAGAATCAGCACTTTAACCTCCTGTTCCGTACAGGTTTCAATTTGTCCTGAGGATGAACGGGAAGAGGGGGAACCAATGAGCGACTAGCTCTAGGTGGTGGGACAGGCACAGGTCACTCTATTTTCCCATCAGGAAGAAGAATTAACCACAGGCTCAGCCTGCCGCCCGGAACCAGAATAGGGCCTGAAGCAATCCTACGCTTTTGCGGCCAGCTCCCAAAAAAGCGAGTTGAAAAATGGAGCTCAGGGGCCCTGCAAATCACAAACCTGCAGAGTTAGAAATGATAACTCTCGCCCACAAAAATATTGAGGGAAGGCAACGAAGAGGATTTGAAAGCAAGGCAGAATTGCAGGAAACAGATTTCAGGAGGTAGATTCGAATCGCCTTTAAAGCACAGGAAAAGCGGCAAAACCTCGACAATGATGCCCTTGGCCAAAAAGGGCGTATGCGTTTTTTCCTGAATATATTCAGGAAAAAACGCATACGCCCTTTTTGGCCAACCAAGCAACCTGGAAAGGCAAATCAGCGCTACAAAGAAGTCTCGCTTCCCATCGGTCAAAAGGGCCATGCTGAATAAAGTGTCAATACCAGAAATGCAGGAGAGGCCATGGAGAAATGGGAGCCTTGCTACGCTGATGGGTGGGATGTAAATTGCCAACAGCCACTCTGGAGAAGTGTATGGTGTGTCCTGAAACATCTAAAAAACTCGGCTTAGAGAGCATAGGGCACTTCCACTCATGGGCGTCTAATTTGGGAAAACTAAAAATCAGCAAGGCACAGGCACTCCAAAGTTTAGGGTTGCTCTGTTGACAAGAACCTCCACTTCATTCCACCTTAAATATCCCAGGAAAGAGAAAAATGGATAAAGAAGTTGTGGTCCTTAGGTACAATGGAATATCACTCAGCCATGAAATCAACGTCATAAGGCTAGTAGCAGCATGATGAGTGGATTCAGGTACGACGGTTCTAAGTGAAATAAGTCACACAGAAAAAGACACTAATCAGAAGATATCACTTATAGAGGGAATGTAAAAACCGCTACACTTGAACTGAATTACAAAACAGAACAGAGTCACACATTTAGAAAACACACTATGGCTGCCTAACGGGAAAGGCGAGGTGGGGTGATGCCTAAAACAAGGGTTTCAAATTAGCTCAGATACCGTTCCATGAACCCAATATGTAATAGACAAGACCTACTCCTTGCTCAGTAAACTGGACTCAACACCCCCTATTCACCGCCCAAGAATAGATCTGACTAGTAAGAATCTTCAAACCTATGTATTGATATCTCTCCGTAAGTGAGTCAAGTGGGAGTAAAGCGGCATAAACACAGCAGTGAAAAGCAGCTAAACCCCATTAGGAAAATCAATTACTTTTAAAAACCCGTGAAACAAAGACAGTGAAAGAGAGAGAAATTCTTACAAAATTCGTTCAGGGGCTGTGATGCCACCTGGATTGACCATATCTAGACCCACAGCTGATTGAGACATAAGGGTGGACACTCTTGGGGCTGAGAGGTTTGGTGAGGTTGGGTGAGCAAACGCAGACCCTTTAAAGTAATACTGCGTGGTACCCGTCCCATGGGTCCCAAATCTCCAGGTTCAAGGGCATCTTCCTACATCGAAAACATGCATGAGAAACCCAGAAGATGGTACACCGTGTGATCGGGAAAGGTTTCTAAAACGCACCTCATTTCTCATCTCCTTGTGCTCGGGTTCGCCATTCCAGCCACTTTAATAGCAATCTCCCTCCTTGGAGAATTAGCACTTTAACCTCCTGTTCCGTACAGGTTTCAATTTGTCCTGAGGATGAACGGGAAGAGGGGGAACCAATGAGCGACTAGCTCTAGGTGGTGGGACAGGCACAGGTCACTCTATTTTCCCATCAGGAAGAAGAATTAACCACCGGCTCAGCCTGCCGCCCGGAACCAGAATAGGTCCTGAAGCAATCCTACGCTTTTGCGGCCAGCTCCCAAAAAAGCGAGTTGAAAAATGGAGCTCAGGGGCCCTGCAAATCACAAACCTGCAGAGTTATAAATGATAACTCTCGCCCACAAAAATATTGAGGGAAGGCAACGAAGAGGATTTGAAAGCAAGGCAGAATTGCAGGAAACAGATTTCAGGAGGTAGATTCGAATCGCCTTTAAAGCACAGGAAAAGCGGCAAAACCTCGACAATGATGCCCTTGGCCAAAAAGGGCGTATGCGTTTTTTCCTGAATATATTCAGGAAAAAACGCATACGCCCTTTTTGGCCAACCAAGCAACCTGGAAAGGCAAATCAGCGCTACAAAGAAGTCTCGCTTCCCATCGGTCAAAAGGGCCATGCTGAATAAAGTGTCAATACCAGAAATGCAAGAGAGGCCATGGAGAAATGGGAGCCTTGCTACGCTGATGGGCGGGATGTAAATTGCCAACAGCCACTCTGGAGAAGTGTACGGTGTGTCCTGAAACATCTAAAAAACTCGGCTTAGAGAGCATAGGGCACTTCCACTCATGGGCGTCTAATTTGGGAAAACTAAAAATCAGCAAGGCACAGGCACTCCAAAGTTTAGGGTTGCTCTGTTGACAAGAACCTCCACTTCATTCCACCTTAAATATCCCAGGAAAGAGAAAAATGGATAAAGAAGTTGTGGTCCTTAGGTACAATGGAATATCACTCAGCCATGAAATCAACGTCATAAGGCTAGTAGCAGCATGATGAGTGGATTCAGGTACGACGGTTCTAAGTGAAATAAGTCACACAGAAAAAGACACTAATCAGAAGATATCACTTATAGAGGGAATGTAAAAACCGCTACACTTGAACTGAATTACAAAACAGAACAGAGTCACACATTTAGAAAACACACTATGGCTGCCTAACGGGAAAGGCGAGGTGGGGTGATGCCTAAAACAAGGGTTTCAAATTAGCTCAGATACCGTTCCATAAACCCAATATGTAATAGACAAGACCTACTCCTTGCTCAGTGAACCGGACTCAACACCCCCTATTCACCGCCCAAGAATAGATATGACTAGTAAGAATCTTCAAACCTATGTATTGATATCTCTCCGTAAGTGAGTCAAGTGGGAGTAAAGCGGCATAAACACAGCAGTGAAAAGCAGCTAAACCCCATTAGGAAAATCAATTACTTTTAAAAACCCGTGAAACAAAGACAGTGAAAGAGAGAGAAATTCTTACAAAATTCGTTCAGAGGCTGTGATGCCACCTGGATTGACCATATCTAGACCCACAGCTGATTGAGACATAAGGGTGGACACTCTTGGGGCTGAGAGGTTTGGTGAGGTTGGGTGAGCAAACGCAGACCCTTTAAAGTAATACTGCGTGGTACCCGTCCCATGGGTCTCAAATCTCCAGGTTCAAGGGCATCTTCCTACATCGAAAACATGCATGAGAAACCCAGAAGATGGTACACCGTGTGATCGGGAAAGGTTTCTAAAACGCACCTCATTTCTCATCTCCTTGTGCTCGGGTTCGCCATTCCAGCCACTTTAATAGCAATCTCCCTCCTTGGAGAATTAGCACTTTAACCTCCTGTTCCGTACAGGTTTCAATTTGTCCTGAGGATGAACGGGAAGAGGGGGAACCAATGAGCGACTAGCTCTAGGTGGTGGGACAGGCACAGGTCACTCTATTTTCCCATCAGGAAGAAGAATTAACCACCGGCTCAGCCTGCCACCCGGAACCAGAATAGGTCCTGAAGCAATCCTACGCTTTTGCGGCCAGCTCCCAAAAAAGCGAGTTGAAAAATGGAGCTCAGGGGCCCTGCAAATCACAAACCTGCAGAGTTATAAATGATAACTCTCGCCCACAAAAATATTGAGGGAAGGCAACGAAGAGGATTTGAAAGCAAGGCAGAATTGCAGGAAACAGATTTCAGGAGGTAGATTCGAATCGCCTTTAAAGCACAGGAAAAGCGGCAAAACCTCGACAATGATGCCCTTGGCCAAAAAGGGCGTATGCGTTTTTTCCTGAATATATTCAGGAAAAAACGCATACGCCCTTTTTGGCCAACCAAGCAACCTGGAAAGGCAAATCAGCGCTACAAAGAAGTCTCGCTTCCCATCGGTCAAAAGGGCCATGCTGAATAAAGTGTCAATACCAGAAATGCAAGAGAGGCCATGGAGAAATGGGAGCCTTGCTACGCTGATGGGCGGGATGTAAATTGCCAACAGCCACTCTGGAGAAGTGTACGGTGTGTCCTGAAACATCTAAAAAACTCGGCTTAGAGAGCATAGGGCACTTCCACTCATGGGCGTCTAATTTGGGAAAACTAAAAATCAGCAAGGCACAGGCACTCCAAAGTTTAGGGTTGCTCTGTTGACAAGAACCTCCACTTCATTCCACCTTAAATATCCCAGGAAAGAGAAAAATGGATAAAGAAGTTGTGGTCCTTAGGTACAATGGAATATCACTCAGCCATGAAATCAACGTCATAAGGCTAGTAGCAGCATGATGAGTGGATTCAGGTACGACGGTTCTAAGTGAAATAAGTCACACAGAAAAAGACACTAATCAGAAGATATCACTTATAGAGGGAATGTAAAAACCGCTACACTTGAACTGAATTACAAAACAGAACAGAGTCACACATTTAGAAAACACACTATGGCTGCCTAACGGGAAAGGTGAGGTGGGGTGATGCCTAAAACAAGGGTTTCAAATTAGCTCAGATACCGTTCCATAAACCCAATATGTAATAGACAAGACCTACTCCTTGCTCAGTGAACTGGACTCAACACCCCCTATTCACCGCCCAAGAATAGATCTGACTAGTAAGAATCTTCAAACCTATGTATTGATATCTCTCCGTAAGTGAGTCAAGTGGGAGTAAAGCGGCATAAACACAGCAGTGAAAAGCAGCTAAACCCCATTAGGAAAATCAATTACTTTTAAAAACCCGTGAAACAAAGACAGTGAAAGAGAGAGAAATTCTTACAAAATTCGTTCAGGGGTTGTGATGCCACCTGGATTGACCATATCTAGACCCACAGCTGATTGAGACATAAGGGTGGACACTCTTGGGGCTGAGAGGTTTGGTGAGGTTGGATGAGCAAACGCAGACCCTTTAAAGTAATACTGTGTGGTACCCATCCCATGGGTCCCAAATCTCCAGGTTCAAGGGCATCTTCCTACATCGAAAACATGCATGAGAAACCCAGAAGATGGTACACCGTGTGATCGGGAAAGGTTTCTAAAACGCACCTCATTTCTCATCTCCTTGTGCTCGGGTTCGCCATTCCAGCCACTTTAATAGCAATCTCCCTCCTTGGAGAATCAGCACTTAAACCTCCTGTTCCGTACAGGTTTCAATTTGTCCTGAGGATGAACGGGAAGAGGGGGAACCAATGAGCGACTAGCTCTAGGTGGTGGGACAGGCACAGGTCACTCTATTTTCCCATCAGGAAGAAGAATTAACCACCGGCTCAGCCTGCCGCCCGGAACCAGAATAGGTCCTGAAGCAATCCTACGCTTTTGCGGCCAGCTCCCAAAAAAGCGAGTTGAAAAATGGAGCTCAGGGGCACTGCAAATCACAAACCTGCAGAGTTATAAATGATAACTCTCGCCCACAAAAATATTGAGGGAAGGCAACGAAGAGGATTTGAAAGCAAGGCAGAATTGCAGGAAACAGATTTCAGGAGGTAGATTCGAATCGCCTTTAAAGCACAGGAAAAGCGGCAAAACCTCGACAATGATGCCCTTGGCCAAAAAGGGCGTATGCGTATTTTCCTGAATATATTCAGGAAAAAACGCATACGCCCTTTTTGGCCAACCAAGCAACCTGGAAAAGCAAATCAGCGCTACAAAGAAGTCTCGCTTCCCATCGGTCAAAAGGGCCATGCTGAATAAAGTGTCAATACGAGAAATGCAGGAGAGGCCATGGAGAAATGGGAGCCTTGCTACGCTGATGGGCGGGATGTAAATTGCCAACAGCCACTCTGGAGAAGTGTACGGTGTGTCCTGAAACATCTAAAAAACTCGGCTTAGAGAGCATAGGGCACTTCCACTCATGGGCGTCTAATTTGGGAAAACTAAAAATCAGCAAGGCACAGGCACTCCAAAGTTTAGGGTTGCTCTGTTGACAAGAACCTCCACTTCATTCCACCTTAAATACCCCAGGAAAGAGAAAAATGGATAAAGAAGTTGTGGTCCTTAGGTACAATGGAATATCACTCAGCCATGAAATCAACGTCATAAGGCTAGTAGCAGCATGATGAGTGGATTCAGGTACGACGGTTCTAAGTGAAATAAGTCACACAGAAAAAGACACTAATCAGAAGATATCACTTATAGAGGGAATGTAAAAACCGCTACACTTGAACTGAATTACAAAACAGAACAGAGTCACACATTTAGAAAACACACTATGGCTGCCTAACGGGAAAGGCGAGGTGGGGTGATGCATAAAACAAGGGTTTCAAATTAGCTCAGATACCGTTCCATAAACCCAATATGTAATAGACAAGACCTACTGCTTGCTCAGTGAACTGCACTCAACACCCCCTATTCACCGCCCAAGAATAGATCTGATTAGTAAGAATCTTCAAACCTATGTATTGATATCTCTCCGTAAGTGAGTCAAGTGGGAGTAAAGCGGCATAAACACAGCAGTGAAAAGCAGCTAAACCCCATTAGGAAAATCAATTACTTTTAAAAACCCGTGAAACAAAGACAGTGAAAGAGAGAGAAATTCTTACAAAATTCGTTCAGGGGCTGTGATGCCACCTGGATTGACCATATCTAGACCCACAGCTGATTGAGACATAAGGGTGGACACTCTTGGGGCTGAGAGTTTTGGTGAGCTTGGGTGAGCAAACGCAGACCCTTTAAAGTAATACTGCGTGGTACCCGTCTGATGGGTCCCAAATCTCCAGGTTCAAGGGCATCTTCCTACATCGAAAACATGCATGAGAAACCCAGAAGATGGTACACTGTGTGATCGGGAAAGGTTTCTAAAACGCACCTCATTTCTCATCTCCTTGTGCTCGGGTTCGCCATTCCAGCCACTTTAATAGCAACCTCCCTCCTTGGAGAATCAGCACTTTAACCTCCTGTTCCGTACAGGTTTCAATTTGTCCTGAGGATGAACGGGAAGAGGGGGAACCAATGAGCGACTAGCTCTAGGTGGTGGGACAGGCACAGGTCACTCTATTTTCCCATCAGGAAGAAGAATTAACCACAGGCTCAGCCTGCCGCCCGGAACCAGAATAGGGCCTGAAGCAATCCTACGCTTTTGCGGCCAGCTCCCAAAAAAGCGAGTTGAAAAATGGAGCTCAGGGGCCCTGCAAATCACAAACCTGCAGAGTTATAAATGATAACTCTCGCCCACAAAAATATTGAGGGAAGGCAACGAAGAGGATTTGAAAGCAAGGCAGAATTGCAGGAAACAGATTTCAGGAGGTAGATTCGAATCGCCTTTAAAGCACAGGAAAAGCGGCAAAACCTCGACAATGATGCCCTTGGCCAAAAAGGGCGTATGCGTTTTTTCCTGAATATATTCAGGAAAAAACGCATACGCCCTTTTTGGCCAACCAAGCAACCTGGAAAGGCAAATCAGCGCTACAAAGAAGTCTCGCTTCCCATCGGTCAAAAGGGCCATGCTGAATAAAGTGTCAATACCAGAAATGCAGGAGAGGCCATGGAGAAATGGGAGCCTTGCTACGCTGATGGGTGGGATGTAAATTGCCAACAGCCACTCTGGAGAAGTGTATGGTGTGTCCTGAAACATCTAAAAAACTCGGCTTAGAGAGCATAGGGCACTTCCACTCATGGGCGTCTAATTTGGGAAAACTAAAAATCAGCAAGGCACAGGCACTCCAAAGTTTAGGGTTGCTCTGTTGACAAGAACCTCCACTTCATTCCACCTTAAATATCCCAGGAAAGAGAAAAATGGATAAAGAAGTTGTGGTCCTTAGGTACAATGGAATATCACTCAGCCATGAAATCAACGTCATAAGGCTAGTACCAGCATGATGAGTGGATTCAGGTACGACGGTTCTAAGTGAAATAAGTCACACAGAAAAAGACACTAATCAGAAGATATCACTTATAGAGGGAATGTAAAAACCGCTACACTTGAACTGAATTACAAAACAGAACAGAGTCACACATTTAGAAAACACACTATGGCTGCCTAACGGGAAAGGCGAGGTGGGGTGATGCCTAAAACAAGGGTTTCAAATTAGCTCAGATACCGTTCCATAAACCCTATATGTAATAGACAAGACCTACTCCTTGCTCAGTGAACTGGACTCAACACCACCTATTCACCGCCCAAGAATAGATCTGACTAGTAAGAATCTTCAAACCTATGTATTGATATCTCTCCGTAAGTGAGTCAAGTGGGAGTAAAGCGGCATAAACACAGCAGTGAAAAGCAGCTAAACCCCATTAGGAAAATCAATTACTTTTAAAAACCCGTGAAACAAAGACAGTGAAAGAGAGAGAAATTCTTACAAAATTCGTTCAGGGGCTGTGATGCCACCTGGATTGACCATATCTAGACCCACAGCTGATTGAGACATAAGGGTGGACACTCTTGGGGCTGAGAGGTTTGGTGAGGTTGGGTGAGCAAACGCAGACCCTTTAAATTAATACTGCTTGGTACCCGTCCCATGGGTCCCAAATCTCCAGGTTCAAGGGCATCTTCCTACATCGAAAACATGCATGAGAAGCCCAGAAGATGGTACACCGTGTGATCGGGAAAGGTTTCTAAAACGCACCTCATTTCTCATCTCCTTGTGCTCGGGTTCGCCATTCCAGCCACTTTAATAGCAATCTCCCTCCTTGGAGAATTAGCACTTTAACCTCCTGTTCCGTACAGGTTTCAATTTGTCCTGAGGATGAACGGGAAGAGGGGGAACCAATGAGCGACTAGCTCTAGGTGGTGGGACAGGCACAGGTCACTCTATTTTCCCATCAGGAAGAAGAATTAACCACCGGCTCAGCCTGCCGCCCGGAACCAGAATAGGTCCTGAAGCAATCCTACGCTTTTGCGGCCAGCTCCCAAAAAAGCGAGTTGAAAAATGGAGCTCAGGGGCCCTGCAAATCACAAACCTGCTGAGTTAGAAATGATAACTCTCGCCCACAAAAATATTGAGGGAAGGCAACGAAGAGGATTTGAAAGCAAGGCAGAATTGCAGGAAACAGATTTCAGGAGGTAGATTCGAATCGCCTTTAAAGCACAGGAAAAGCGGCAAAACCTCGACAATGATGCCCTTGGCCAAAAAGGGCGTATGCGTTTTTTCCTGAATATATTCAGGAAAAAACGCATACGCCCTTTTTGGCCAACCAAGCAACCTGGAAAGGCAAATCAGCGCTACAAAGAAGTCTCGCTTCCCATCGGTCAAAAGGGCCATGCTGAATAAAGTGTCAATACCAGAAATGCAAGAGAGGCCATGGAGAAATGGGAGCCTTGCTACGCTGATGGGCGGGATGTAAATTGCCAACAGCCACTCTGGAGAAGTGTACGGTGTGTCCTGAAACATCTAAAAAACTCGGCTTAGAGAGCATAGGGCACTTCCACTCATGGGCGTCTAATTTGGGAAAACTAAAAATCAGCAAGGCACAGGCACTCCAAAGTTTAGGGTTGCTCTGTTGACAAGAACCTCCACTTCATTCCACCTTAAATATCCCAGGAAAGAGAAAAATGGATAAAGAAGTTGTGGTCCTTAGGTACAATGGAATATCACTCAGCCATGAAATCAACGTCATAAGGCTAGTAGCAGCATGATGAGTGGATTCAGGTACGACGGTTCTAAGTGAAATAAGTCACACAGAAAAAGACACTAATCAGAAGATATCACTTATAGAGGGAATGTAAAAACCGCTACACTTGAACTGAATTACAAAACAGAACAGAGTCACACATTTAGAAAACACACTATGGCTGCCTAACGGGAAAGGTGAGGTGGGGTGATGCCTAAAACAAGGGTTTCAAATTAGCTCAGATACCGTTCCATAAACCCAATATGTAATAGACAAGACCTACTCCTTGCTCAGTGAACTGGACTCAACACCCCCTATTCACCGCCCAAGAATAGATCTGACTAGTAAGAATCTTCAAACCTATGTATTGATATCTCTCCGTAAGTGAGTCAAGTGGGAGTAAAGCGGCATAAACACAGCAGTGAAAAGCAGCTAAACCCCATTAGGAAAATCAATTACTTTTAAAAACCCGTGAAACAAAGACAGTGAAAGAGAGAGAAATTCTTACAAAATTCGTTCAGGGGTTGTGATGCCACCTGGATTGACCATATCTAGACCCACAGCTGATTGAGACATAAGGGTGGACACTCTTGGGGCTGAGAGGTTTGGTGAGGTTGGATGAGCAAACGCAGACCCTTTAAAGTAATACTGTGTGGTACCCATCCCATGGGTCTCAAATCTCCAGGTTCAAGGGCATCTTCCTACATCGAAAACATGCATGAGAAACCCAGAAGATGGTACACCGTGTGATCGGGAAAGGTTTCTAAAACGCACCTCATTTCTCATCTCCTTGTGCTCGGGTTCGCCATTCCAGCCACTTTAATAGCAATCTCCCTCCTTGGAGAATCAGCACTTAAACCTCCTGTTCCGTACAGGTTTCAATTTGTCCTGAGGATGAACGGGAAGAGGGGGAACCAATGAGCGACTAGCTCTAGGTGGTGGGACAGGCACAGGTCACTCTATTTTCCCATCAGGAAGAAGAATTAACCACCGGCTCAGCCTGCCGCCCGGAACCAGAATAGGTCCTGAAGCAATCCTACGCTTTTGCGGCCAGCTCCCAAAAAAGCGAGTTGAAAAATGGAGCTCAGGGGCCCTGCAAATCACAAACCTGCAGAGTTATAAATGATAACTCTCGCCCACAAAAATATTGAGGGAAGGCAACGAAGAGGATTTGAAAGCAAGGCAGAATTGCAGGAAACAGATTTCAGGAGGTAGATTCGAATCGCCTTTAAAGCACAGGAAAAGCGGCAAAACCTCGACAATGATGCCCTTGGCCAAAAAGGGCGTATGCGTTTTTTCCTGAATATATTCAGGAAAAAACGCATACGCCCTTTTTGGCCAACCAAGCAACCTGGAAAGGCAAATCAGCGCTACAAAGAAGTCTCGCTTCCCATCGGTCAAAAGGGCCATGCTGAATAAAGTGTCAATACCAGAAATGCAAGAGAGGCCATGGAGAAATGGGAGCCTTGCTACGCTGATGGGCGGGATGTAAATTGCCAACAGCCACTCTGGAGAAGTGTACGGTGTGTCCTGAAACATCTAAAAAACTCGGCTTAGAGAGCATAGGGCACTTCCACTCATGGGCGTCTAATTTGGGAAAACTAAAAATCAGCAAGGCACAGGCACTCCAAAGTTTAGGGTTGCTCTGTTGACAAGAACCTCCACTTCATTCCACCTTAAATATCCCAGGAAAGAGAAAAATGGATAAAGAAGTTGTGGTCCTTAGGTACAATGGAATATCACTCAGCCATGAAATCAACGTCATAAGGCTAGTAGCAGCATGATGAGTGGATTCAGGTACGACGGTTCTAAGTGAAATAAGTCACACAGAAAAAGACACTAATCAGAAGATATCACTTATAGAGGGAATGTAAAAACCGCTACACTTGAACTGAATTACAAAACAGAACAGAGTCACACATTTAGAAAACACACTATGGCTGCCTAACGGGAAAGGTGAGGTGGGGTGATGCCTAAAACAAGGGTTTCAAATTAGCTCAGATACCGTTCCATAAACCCAATATGTAATAGACAAGACCTACTCCTTGCTCAGTGAACTGGACTCAACACCCCCTATTCACCGCCCAAGAATAGATCTGACTAGTAAGAATCTTCAAACCTATGTATTGATATCTCTCCGTAAGTGAGTCAAGTGGGAGTAAAGCGGCATAAACACAGCAGTGAAAAGCAGCTAAACCCCATTAGGAAAATCAATTACTTTTAAAAACCCGTGAAACAAAGACAGTGAAAGAGAGAGAAATTCTTACAAAATTCGTTCAGGGGTTGTGATGCCACCTGGATTGACCATATCTAGACCCACAGCTGATTGAGACATAAGGGTGGACACTCTTGGGGCTGAGAGGTTTGGTGAGGTTGGATGAGCAAACGCAGACCCTTTAAAGTAATACTGTGTGGTACCCATCCCATGGGTCCCAAATCTCCAGGTTCAAGGGCATCTTCCTACATCGAAAACATGCATGAGAAACCCAGAAGATGGTACACCGTGTGATCGGGAAAGGTTTCTAAAACGCACCTCATTTCTCATCTCCTTGTGCTCGGGTTCGCCATTCCAGCCACTTTAATACCAATCTCCCTCCTTGGAGAATCAGCACTTAAACCTCCTGTTCCGTACAGGTTTCAATTTGTCCTGAGGATGAACGGGAAGAGGGGGAACCAATGAGCGACTAGCTCTAGGTGGTGGGACAGGCACAGGTCACTCTATTTTCCCATCAAGAAGAAGAATTAACCACCGGCTCAGCCTGCCGCCCGGAACCAGAATAGGTCCTGAAGCAATCCTACGCTTTTGCGGCCAGCTCCCAAAAAAGCGAGTTGAAAAATGGAGCTCAGGGGCCCTGCAAATCACAAACCTGCAGAGTTATAAATGATAACTCTCGCCCACAAAAATATTGAGGGAAGGCAACGAAGAGGATTTGAAAGCAAGGCAGAATTGCAGGAAACAGATTTCAGGAGGTAGATTCGAATCGCCTTTAAAGCACAGGAAAAGCGGCAAAACCTCGACAATGATGCCCTTGGCCAAAAAGGGCGTATGCGTTTTTTCCTGAATATATTCAGGAAAAAACGCATACGCCCTTTTTGGCCAACCAAGCAACCTGGAAAGGCAAATCAGCGCTACAAAGAAGTCTCGCTTCCCATCGGTCAAAAGGGCCATGCTGAATAAAGTGTCAATACCAGAAATGCAAGAGAGGCCATGGAGAAATGGGAGCCTTGCTACGCTGATGGGCGGGATGTAAATTGCCAACAGCCACTCTGGAGAAGTGTACGGTGTGTCCTGAAACATCTAAAAAACTCGGCTTAGAGAGCATAGGGCACTTCCACTCATGGGCGTCTAATTTGGGAAAACTAAAAATCAGCAAGGCACAGGCAATCCAAAGTTTAGGGTTGCTCTGTTGACAAGAACCTCCACTTCATTCCACCTTAAATATCCCAGGAAAGAGAAAAATGGATAAAGAAGTTGTGGTCCTTAGGTACAATGGAATATCACTCAGCCATGAAATCAACGTCATAAGGCTAGTAGCAGCATGATGAGTGGATTCAGGTACGACGGTTCTAAGTGAAATAAGTCACACAGAAAAAGACACTAATCAGAAGATATCACTTATAGAGGGAATGTAAAAACCGCTACACTTGAACTGAATTACAAAACAGAACAGAGTCCCACATTTAGAAAACACACTATGGCTGCCTAACGGGAAAGGCGAGGTGGGGTGATGCCTAAAACAAGGGTTTCAAATTAGCTCAGATACCGTTCCATAAACCCAATATGTAATAGACAAGACCTACTCCTTGCTCAGTGAACTGGACTCAACACCCCCTATTCACCGCCCAAGAATAGATCTGACTAGTAAGAATCTTCAAACCTATGTATTGATATCTCTCCGTAAGTGAGTCAAGTGGGAGTAAAGCGGCATAAACACAGCAGTGAAAAGCAGCTAAACCCCATTAGGAAAATGAATTACTTTTAAAAACCCGTGAAACAAAGACAGTGAAAGAGAGAGAAATTCTTACAAAATTCGTTCAGGGGCTGTGATGCCACCTGGATTGACCATATCTAGACCCACAGCTGATTGAGACATAAGGGTGGACACTCTTGGGGCTGAGAGGTTTGGTGAGGTTGGGTGAGCAAACGCAGACCCTTTAAAGTAATACTGCGTGGTACCCGTCCCATGGGTCCCAAATCTCCAGGTTCAAGGGCATCTTCCTACATCGAAAACATGCATGAGAAACCCAGAAGATGGTACACCGTGTGATCGGGAAAGGTTTCTAAAACGCACCTCATTTCTCATCTCCTTGTGCTCGGGTTCGCCATTCCAGCCACTTTAATAGCAATCTCCCTCCTTGGAGAATTAGCACTTTAACCTCCTGTTCCGTACAGGTTTCAATTTGTCCTGAGGATGAACGGGAAGAGGGGGAACCAATGAGCGACTAGCTCTAGGTGGTGGGACAGGCACAGGTCACTCTATTTTCCCATCAGGAAGAAGAATTAACCACCGGCTCAGCCTGCCGCCCGGAACCAGAATAGGTCCTGAAGCAATCCTACGCTTTTGCGGCCAGCTCCCAAAAAAGCGAGTTGAAAAATGGAGCTCAGGGGCCCTGCAAATCACAAACCTGCAGAGTTATAAATGATAACTCTCGCCCACAAAAATATTGAGGGAAGGCAACGAAGAGGATTTGAAAGCAAGGCAGAATTGCAGGAAACAGATTTCAGGAGGTAGATTCGAATCGCCTTTAAAGCACAGGAAAAGCGGCAAAACCTCGACAATGATGCCCTTGGCCAAAAAGGGCGTATGCGTTTTTTCCTGAATATATTCAGGAAAAAACGCATACGCCCTTTTTGGCCAACCAAGCAACCTGGAAAGGCAAATCAGCGCTACAAAGAAGTCTCGCTTCCCATCGGTCAAAAGGGCCATGCTGAATAAAGTGTCAATACCAGAAATGCAAGAGAGGCCATGGAGAAATGGGAGCCTTGCTACGCTGATGGGCGGGATGTAAATTGCCAACAGCCACTCTGGAGAAGTGTACGGTGTGTCCTGAAACATCTAAAAAACTCGGCTTAGAGAGCATAGGGCACTTCCACTCATGGGCGTCTAATTTGGGAAAACTAAAAATCAGCAAGGCACAGGCACTCCAAAGTTTAGGGTTGCTCTGTTGACAAGAACCTCCACTTCATTCCACCTTAAATATCCCAGGAAAGAGAAAAATGGATAAAGAAGTTGTGGTCCTTAGGTACAATGGAATATCACTCAGCCATGAAATCAACGTCATAAGGCTAGTAGCAGCATGATGAGTGGATTCAGGTACGACGGTTCTAAGTGAAATAAGTCACACAGAAAAAGACACTAATCAGAAGATATCACTTATAGAGGGAATGTAAAAACCGCTACACTTGAACTGAATTACAAAACAGAACAGAGTCACACATTTAGAAAACACACTATGGCTGCCTAACGGGAAAGGTGAGGTGGGGTGATGCCTAAAACAAGGGTTTCAAATTAGCTCAGATACCGTTCCATAAACCCAATATGTAATAGACAAGACCTACTCCTTGCTCAGTGAACTGGACTCAACACCCCCTATTCACCGCCCAAGAATAGATCTGACTGGTAAGAATCTTCAAACCTATGTATTGATATCTCTCCGTAAGTGAGTCAAGTGGGAGTAAAGCGGCATAAACACAGCAGTGAAAAGCAGCTAAACCCCATTAGGAAAATCAATTACTTTTAAAAACCCGTGAAACAAAGACAGTGAAAGAGAGAGAAATTCTTACAAAATTCGTTCAGGGGTTGTGATGCCACCTGGATTGACCATATCTAGACCCACAGCTGATTGAGACATAAGGGTGGACACTCTTGGGGCTGAGAGGTTTGGTGAGGTTGGATGAGCAAACGCAGACCCTTTAAAGTAATACTGTGTGGTACCCATCCCATGGGTCTCAAATCTCCAGGTTCAAGGGCATCTTCCTACATCGAAAACATGCATGAGAAACCCAGAAGATGGTACACCGTGTGATCGGGAAAGGTTTCTAAAACGCACCTCATTTCTCATCTCCTTGTGCTCGGGTTCGCCATTCCAGCCACTTTAATAGCAATCTCCCTCCTTGGAGAATCAGCACTTTAACCTCCTGTTCCGTACAGGTTTCAATTTGTCCTGAGGATGAACGGGAAGAGGGGGAACCAATGAGCGACTAGCTCTAGGTGGTGGGACAGGCACAGGTCACTCTATTTTCCCATCAGGAAGAAGAATTAACCACCGGCTCAGCCTGCCGCCCGGAACCAGAATAGGTCCTGAAGCAATCCTACGCTTTTGCGGCCAGCTCCCAAAAAAGCGAGTTGAAAAATGGAGCTCAGGGGCCCTGCAAATCACAAACCTGCAGAGTTATAAATGATAACTCTCGCCCACAAAAATATTGAGGGAAGGCAACGAAGAGGATTTGAAAGCAAGGCAGAATTGCAGGAAACAGATTTCAGGAGGTAGATTCGAATCGCCTTTAAAGCACAGGAAAAGCAGCAAAACCTCGACAATGATGCCCTTGGCCAAAAAGGGCGTATGCGTTTTTTCCTGAATATATTCAGGAAAAAACGCATACGCCCTTTTTGGCCAACCAAGCAACCTGGAAAGGCAAATCAGCGCTACAAAGAAGTCTCGCTTCCCATCGGTCAAAAGGGCCATGCTGAATAAAGTGTCAATACCAGAAATGCAAGAGAGGCCATGGAGAAATGGGAGCCTTGCTACGCTGATGGGCGGGATGTAAATTGCCAACAGCCACTCTGGAGAAGTGTACGGTGTGTCCTGAAACATCTAAAAAACTTGGCTTAGAGAGCATAGGGCACTTCCACTCATGGGCGTCTAATTTGGGAAAACTAAAAATCAGCAAGGCACAGGCACTCCAAAGTTTAGGGTTGCTCTGTTGACAAGAACCTCCACTTCATTCCACCTTAAATATCCCAGGAAAGAGAAAAATGGATAAAGAAGTTGTGGTCCTTAGGTACAATGGAATATCACTCAGCCATGAAATCAACGTCATAAGGCTAGTAGCAGCATGATGAGTGGATTCAGGTACGACGGTTCTAAGTGAAATAAGTCACACAGAAAAAGACACTAATCAGAAGATATCACTTATAGAGGGAATGTAAAAACCGCTACACTTGAACTGAATTACAAAACAGAACAGAGTCACACATTTAGAAAACACACTATGGCTGCCTAACGGGAAAGGTGAGGTGGGGTGATGCCTAAAACAAGGGTTTCAAATTAGCTCAGATACCGTTCCATAAACCCAATATGTAATAGACAAGACCTACTCCTTGCTCAGTGAACTGGACTCAACACCCCCTATTCACCGCCCAAGAATAGATCTGACTAGTAAGAATCTTCAAACCTATGTATTGATATCTCTCCGTAAGTGAGTCAAGTGGGAGTAAAGCGGCATAAACACAGCAGTGAAAAGCAGCTAAACCCCATTAGGAAAATCAATTACTTTTAAAAACCCGTGAAACAAAGACAGTGAAAGAGAGAGAAATTCTTACAAAATTCGTTCAGGGGTTGTGATGCCACCTGGATTGACCATATCTAGACCCACAGCTGATTGAGACATAAGGGTGGACACTCTTGGGGCTGAGAGGTTTGGTGAGGTTGGATGAGCAAACGCAGACCCTTTAAAGTAATACTGTGTGGTACCCATCCCATGGGTCCCAAATCTCCAGGTTCAAGGGCATCTTCCTACATCGAAAACATGCATGAGAAACCCAGAAGATGGTACACCGTGTGATCGGGAAAGGTTTCTAAAACGCACCTCATTTCTCATCTCCTTGTGCTCGGGTTCGCCATTCCAGCCACTTTAATAGCAATCTCCCTCCTTGGAGAATCAGCACTTAAACCTCCTGTTCCGTACAGGTTTCAATTTGTCCTGAGGATGAACGGGAAGAGGGGGAACCAATGAGCGACTAGCTCTAGGTGGTGGGACAGGCACAGGTCACTCTATTTTCCCATCAGGAAGAAGAATTAACCACCGGCTCAGCCTGCCGCCCGGAACCAGAATAGGTCCTGAAGCAATCCTACGCTTTTGCGGCCAGCTCCCAAAAAAGCGAGTTGAAAAATGGAGCTCAGGGGCCCTGCAAATCACAAACCTGCAGAGTTATAAATGATAACTCTCGCCCACAAAAATATTGAGGGAAGGCAACGAAGAGGATTTGAAAGCAAGGCAGAATTGCAGGAAACAGATTTCAGGAGGTAGATTCGAATCGCCTTTAAAGCACAGGAAAAGCGGCAAAACCTCGACAATGATGCCCTTGGCCAAAAAGGGCGTATGCGTTTTTTCCTGAATATATTCAGGAAAAAACGCATACGCCCTTTTTGGCCAACCAAGCAACCTGGAAAGGCAAATCAGCGCTACAAAGAAGTCTCGCTTCCCATCGGTCAAAAGGGCCATGCTGAATAAAGTGTCAATACCAGAAATGCAAGAGAGGCCATGGAGAAATGGGAGCCTTGCTACGCTGATGGGCGGGATGTAAATTGCCAACAGCCACTCTGGAGAAGTGTACGGTGTGTCCTGAAACATCTAAAAAACTCGGCTTAGAGAGCATAGGGCACTTCCACTCATGGGCGTCTAATTTGGGAAAACTAAAAATCAGCAAGGCACAGGCACTCCAAAGTTTAGGGTTGCTCTGTTGACAAGAACCTCCACTTCATTCCACCTTAAATATCCCAGGAAAGAGAAAAATGGATAAAGAAGTTGTGGTCCTTAGGTACAATGGAATATCACTCAGCCATGAAATCAACGTCATAAGGCTAGTAGCAGCATGATGAGTGGATTCAGGTACGACGGTTCTAAGTGAAATAAGTCACACAGAAAAAGACACTAATCAGAAGATATCACTTATAGAGGGAATTTAAAAACCGCTACACTTGAACTGAATTACAAAACAGAACAGAGTCCAACATTTAGAAAACACACTATGGCTGCCTAACGGGAAAGGCGAGGTGGGGTGATGCCTAAAACAAGGGTTTCAAATTAGCTCAGATACCGTTCCATAAACCCAATATGTAATAGACAAGACCTACTCCTTGCTCAGTGAACTGGACTCAACACCCCCTATTCACCGCCCAAGAATAGATCTGACTAGTAAGAATCTTCAAACCTATGTATTGATATCTCTCCGTAAGTGAGTCAAGTGGGAGTAAAGCGGCATAAACACAGCAGTGAAAAGCAGCTAAACCCCATTAGGAAAATCAATTACTTTTAAAAACCCGTGAAACAAAGACAGTGAAAGAGAGAGAAATTCTTACAAAATTCGTTCAGGGGCTGTGATGCCACCTGGATTGACCATATCTAGACCCACAGCTGATTGAGACATAAGGGTGGACACTCTTGGGGCTGAGAGGTTTGGTGAGGTTGGGTGAGCAAACGCAGACCCTTTAAAGTAATACTGCGTGGTACCCGTCCCATGGGTCCCAAATCTCCAGGTTCAAGGGCATCTTCCTACATCGAAAACATGCATGAGAAACCCAGAAGATGGTACACCGTGTGATCGGGAAAGGTTTCTAAAACGCACCTCATTTCTCATCTCCTTGTGCTCGGGTTCGCCATTCCAGCCACTTTAATAGCAATCTCCCTCCTTGGAGAATTAGCACTTTAACCTCCTGTTCCGTACAGGTTTCAATTTGTCCTGAGGATGAACGGGAAGAGGGGGAACCAATGAGCGACTAGCTCTAGGTGGTGGGACAGGCACAGGTCACTCTATTTTCCCATCAGGAAGAAGAATTAACCACCGGCTCAGCCTGCCGCCCGGAACCAGAATAGGTCCTGAAGCAATCCTACGCTTTTGCGGCCAGCTCCCAAAAAAGCGAGTTGAAAAATGGAGCTCAGGGGCCCTGCAAATCACAAACCTGCAGAGTTAGAAATGATAACTCTCGCCCACAAAAATATTGAGGGAAGGCAACGAAGAGGATTTGAAAGCAAGGCAGAATTGCAGGAAACAGATTTCAGGAGGTAGATTCGAATCGCCTTTAAAGCACAGGAAAAGCGGCAAAACCTCGACAATGATGCCCTTGGCCAAAAAGGGCGTATGCGTTTTTTCCTGAATATATTCAGGAAAAAACGCATACGCCCTTTTTGGCCAACCAAGCAACCTGGAAAGGCAAATCAGCGCTACAAAGAAGTCTCGCTTCCCATCGGTCAAAAGGGCCATGCTGAATAAAGTGTCAATACCAGAAATGCAAGAGAGGCCATGGAGAAATGGGAGCCTTGCTACGCTGATGGGCGGGATGTAAATTGCCAACAGCCACTCTGGAGAAGTGTACGGTGTGTCCTGAAACATCTAAAAAACTCGGCTTAGAGAGCATAGGGCACTTCCACTCATGGGCGTCTATTTTGGGAAAACTAAAAATCAGCAAGGCACAGGCACTCCAAAGTTTAGGGTTGCTCTGTTGACAAGAACCTCCACTTCATTCCACCTTAAATATCCCAGGAAAGAGAAAAATGGATAAAGAAGTTGTGGTCCTTAGGTACAATGGAATATCACTCAGCCATGAAATCAACGTCATAAGGCTAGTAGCAGCATGATGAGTGGATTCAGGTACGACGGTTCTAAGTGAAATAAGTCACACAGAAAAAGACACTAATCAGAAGATATCACTTATAGAGGGAATGTAAAAACCGCTACACTTGAACTGAATTACAAAACAGAACAGAGTCACACATTTAGAAAACACACTATGGCTGCCTAACGGGAAAGGTGAGGTGGGGTGATGCCTAAAACAAGGGTTTCAAATTAGCTCAGATACCGTTCCATAAACCCAATATGTAATAGACAAGACCTACTCCTTGCTCAGTGAACTGGACTCAACACCCCCTATTCACCGCCCAAGAATAGATCTGACTAGTAAGAATCTTCAAACCTATGTATTGATATCTCTCCGTAAGTGAGTCAAGTGGGAGTAAAGCGGCATAAACACAGCAGTGAAAAGCAGCTAAACCCCATTAGGAAAATCAATTACTTTTAAAAACCCGTGAAACAAAGACAGTGAAAGAGAGAGAAATTCTTACAAAATTCGTTCAGGGGTTGTGATGCCACCTGGATTGACCATATCTAGACCCACAGCTGATTGAGACATAAGGGTGGACACTCTTGGGGCTGAGAGGTTTGGTGAGGTTGGATGAGCAAACGCAGACCCTTTAAAGTAATACTGTGTGGTACCCATCCCATGGGTCCCAAATCTCCAGGTTCAAGGGCATCTTCCTACATCGAAAACATGCATGAGAAACCCAGAAGATGGTACACCGTGTGATCGGGAAAGGTTTCTAAAACGCACCTCATTTCTCATCTCCTTGTGCTCGGGTTCGCCATTCCAGCCACTTTAATAGCAATCTCCCTCCTTGGAGAATCAGCACTTAAACCTCCTGTTCCGTACAGGTTTCAATTTGTCCTGAGGATGAACGGGAAGAGGGGGAACCAATGAGCGACTAGCTCTAGGTGGTGGGACAGGCACAGGTCACTCTATTTTCCCATCAGGAAGAAGAATTAACCACCGGCTCAGCCTGCCGCCCGGAACCAGAATAGGTCCTGAAGCAATCCTACGCTTTTGCGGCCAGCTCCCAAAAAAGCGAGTTGAAAAATGGAGCTCAGGGGCACTGCAAATCACAAACCTGCAGAGTTATAAATGATAACTCTCGCCCACAAAAATATTGAGGGAAGGCAACGAAGAGGATTTGAAAGCAAGGCAGAATTGCAGGAAACAGATTTCAGGAGGTAGATTCGAATCGCCTTTAAAGCACAGGAAAAGCGGCAAAACCTCGACAATGATGCCCTTGGCCAAAAAGGGCGTATGCGTTTTTTCCTGAATATATTCAGGAAAAAACGCATACGCCCTTTTTGGCCAACCAAGCAACCTGGAAAAGCAAATCAGCGCTACAAAGAAGTCTCGCTTCCCATCGGTCAAAAGGGCCATGCTGAATAAATTGTCAATACGAGAAATGCAGGAGAGGCCATGGAGAAAAGGGAGCCTTGCTACGCTGATGGGCGGGATGTAAATTGCCAACAGCCACTCTGGAGAAGTGTACGGTGTGTCCTGAAACATCTAAAAAACTCGGCTTAGAGAGCATAGGGCACTTCCACTCATGGGCGTCTAATTTGGGAAAACTAAAAATCAGCAAGGCACAGGCACTCCAAAGTTTAGGGTTGCTCTGTTGACAAGAACCTCCACTTCATTCCACCTTAAATACCCCAGGAAAGAGAAAAATGGATAAAGAAGTTGTGGTCCTTAGGTACAATGGAATATCACTCAGCCATGAAATCAACGTCATAAGGCTAGTAGCAGCATGATGAGTGGATTCAGGTACGACGGTTCTAAGTGAAATAAGTCACACAGAAAAAGACACTAATCAGAAGATATCACTTATAGAGGGAATGTAAAAACCGCTACACTTGAACTGAATTACAAAACAGAACAGAGTCACACATTTAGAAAACACACTATGGCTGCCTAACGGGAAAGGCGAGGTGGGGTGATGCATAAAACAAGTGTTTCAAATTAGCTCAGATACCGTTCCATAAACCCAATATGTAATAGACAAGACCTACTGCTTGCTCAGTGAACTGCACTCAACACCCCCTATTCACCGCCCAAGAATAGATCTGATTAGTAAGAATCTTCAAACCTATGTATTGATATCTCTCCGTAAGTGAGTCAAGTGGGAGTAAAGCGGCATAAACACAGCAGTGAAAAGCAGCTAAACCCCATTAGGAAAATCAATTACTTTTAAAAACCCGTGAAACAAAGACAGTGAAAGAGAGAGAAATTCTTACAAAATTCGTTCAGGGGCTGTGATGCCACCTGGATTGACCATATCTAGACCCACAGCTGATTGAGACATAAGGGTGGACACTCTTGGGGCTGAGAGTTTTGGTGAGCTTGGGTGAGCAAACGCAGACCCTTTAAAGTAATACTGCGTGGTACCCGTCTGATGGGTCCCAAATCTCCAGGTTCAAGGGCATCTTCCTACATCGAAAACATGCATGAGAAACCCAGAAGATGGTACACTGTGTGATCGGGAAAGGTTTCTAAAACGCACCTCATTTCTCATCTCCTTGTGCTCGGGTTCGCCATTCCAGCCACTTTAATAGCAACCTCCCTCCTTGGAGAATCAGCACTTTAACCTCCTGTTCCGTACAGGTTTCAATTTGTCCTGAGGATGAACGGGAAGAGGGGGAACCAATGAGCGACTAGCTCTAGGTGGTGGGACAGGCACAGGTCACTCTATTTTCCCATCAGGAAGAAGAATTAACCACAGGCTCAGCCTGCCGCCCGGAACCAGAATAGGGCCTGAAGCAATCCTACGCTTTTGCGGCCAGCTCCCAAAAAAGCGAGTTGAAAAATGGAGCTCAGGGGCCCTGCAAATCACAAACCTGCAGAGTTAGAAATGATAACTCTCGCCCACAAAAATATTGAGGGAAGGCAACGAAGAGGATTTGAAAGCAAGGCAGAATTGCAGGAAACAGATTTCAGGAGGTAGATTCGAATCGCCTTTAAAGCACAGGAAAAGCGGCAAAACCTCGACAATGATGCCCTTGGCCAAAAAGGGCGTATGCGTTTTTTCCTGAATATATTCAGGAAAAAACGCATACGCCCTTTTTGGCCAACCAAGCAACCTGGAAAGGCAAATCAGCGCTACAAAGAAGTCTCGCTTCCCATCGGTCAAAAGGGCCATGCTGAATAAAGTGTCAATACCAGAAATGCAGGAGAGGCCATGGAGAAATGGGAGCCTTGCTACGCTGATGGGTGGGATGTAAATTGCCAACAGCCACTCTGGAGAAGTGTATGGTGTGTCCTGAAACATCTAAAAAACTCGGCTTAGAGAGCATAGGGCACTTCCACTCATGGGCGTCTAATTTGGGAAAACTAAAAATCAGCAAGGCACAGGCACTCCAAAGTTTAGGGTTGCTCTGTTGACAAGAACCTCCACTTCATTCCACCTTAAATATCCCAGGAAAGAGAAAAATGGATAAAGAAGTTGTGGTCCTTAGGTACAATGGAATATCACTCAGCCATGAAATCAACGTCATAAGGCTAGTAGCAGCATGATGAGTGGATTCAGGTACGACGGTTCTAAGTGAAATAAGTCACACAGAAAAAGACACTAATCAGAAGATATCACTTATAGAGGGAATGTAAAAACCGCTACACTTGAACTGAATTACAAAACAGAACAGAGTCACACATTTAGAAAACACACTATGGCTGCCTAACGGGAAAGGCGAGGTGGGGTGATGCCTAAAACAAGGGTTTCAAATTAGCTCAGATACCGTTCCATGAACCCAATATGTAATAGACAAGACCTACTCCTTGCTCAGTAAACTGGACTCAACACCCCCTATTCACCGCCCAAGAATAGATCTGACTAGTAAGAATCTTCAAACCTATGTATTGATATCTCTCCGTAAGTGAGTCAAGTGGGAGTAAAGCGGCATAAACACAGCAGTGAAAAGCAGCTAAACCCCATTAGGAAAATCAATTACTTTTAAAAACCCGTGAAACAAAGACAGTGCAAGAGAGAGAAATTCTTACAAAATTCGTTCAGGGGCTGTGATGCCACCTGGATTGACCATATCTAGACCCACAGCTGATTGAGACATAAGGGTGGACACTCTTGGGGCTGAGAGGTTTGGTGAGGTTGGGTGAGCAAACGCAGACCCTTTAAAGTAATACTGCGTGGTACCCGTCCCATGGGTCCCAAATCTCCAGGTTCAAGGGCATCTTCCTACATCGAAAACATGCATGAGAAACCCAGAAGATGGTACACCGTGTGATCGGGAAAGGTTTCTAAAACGCACCTCATTTCTCATCTCCTTGTGCTCGGGTTCGCCATTCCAGCCACTTTAATAGCAATCTCCCTCCTTGGAGAATTAGCACTTTAACCTCCTGTTCCGTACAGGTTTCAATTTGTCCTGAGGATGAACGGGAAGAGGGGGAACCAATGAGCGACTAGCTCTAGGTGGTGGGACAGGCACAGGTCACTCTATTTTCCCATCAGGAAGAAGAATTAACCACCGGCTCAGCCTGCCGCCCGGAACCAGAATAGGTCCTGAAGCAATCCTACGCTTTTGCGGCCAGCTCCCAAAAAAGCGAGTTGAAAAATGGAGCTCAGGGGCCCTGCAAATCACAAACCTGCAGAGTTATAAATGATAACTCTCGCCCACAAAAATATTGAGGGAAGGCAACGAAGAGGATTTGAAAGCAAGGCAGAATTGCAGGAAACAGATTTCAGGAGGTAGATTCGAATCGCCTTTAAAGCACAGGAAAAGCGGCAAAACCTCGACAATGATGCCCTTGGCCAAAAAGGGCGTATGCGTTTTTTCCTGAATATATTCAGGAAAAAACGCATACGCCCTTTTTGGCCAACCAAGCAACCTGGAAAGGCAAATCAGCGCTACAAAGAAGTCTCGCTTCCCATCGGTCAAAAGGGCCATGCTGAATAAAGTGTCAATACCAGAAATGCAAGAGAGGCCATGGAGAAATGGGAGCCTTGCTACGCTGATGGGCGGGATGTAAATTGCCAACAGCCACTCTGGAGAAGTGTACGGTGTGTCCTGAAACATCTAAAAAACTCGGCTTAGAGAGCATAGGGCACTTCCACTCATGGGCGTCTAATTTGGGAAAACTAAAAATCAGCAAGGCACAGGCACTCCAAAGTTTAGGGTTGCTCTGTTGACAAGAACCTCCACTTCATTCCACCTTAAATATCCCAGGAAAGAGAAAAATGGATAAAGAAGTTGTGGTCCTTAGGTACAATGGAATATCACTCAGCCATGAAATCAACGTCATAAGGCTAGTAGCAGCATGATGAGTGGATTCAGGTACGACGGTTCTAAGTGAAATAAGTCACACAGAAAAAGACACTAATCAGAAGATATCACTTATAGAGGGAATGTAAAAACCGCTACACTTGAACTGAATTACAAAACAGAACAGAGTCACACATTTAGAAAACACACTATGGCTGCCTAACGGGAAAGGTGAGGTGGGGTGATGCCTAAAACAAGGGTTTCAAATTAGCTCAGATACCGTTCCATAAACCCAATATGTAATAGACAAGACCTACTCCTTGCTCAGTGAACTGGACTCAACACCCCCTATTCACCGCCCAAGAATAGATCTGACTAGTAAGAATCTTCAAACCTATGTATTGATATCTCTCCGTAAGTGAGTCAAGTGGGAGTAAAGCGGCATAAACACAGCAGTGAAAAGCAGCTAAACCCCATTAGGAAAATCAATTACTTTTAAAAACCCGTGAAACAAAGACAGTGAAAGAGAGAGAAATTCTTACAAAATTCGTTCAGGGGTTGTGATGCCACCTGGATTGACCATATCTAGACCCACAGCTGATTGAGACATAAGGGTGGACACTCTTGGGGCTGAGAGGTTTGGTGAGGTTGGATGAGCAAACGCAGACCCTTTAAAGTAATACTGTGTGGTACCCATCCCATGGGTCTCAAATCTCCAGGTTCAAGGGCATCTTCCTACATCGAAAACATGCATGAGAAACCCAGAAGATGGTTCACCGTGTGATCGGGAAAGGTTTCTAAAACGCACCTCATTTCTCATCTCCTTTTGCTCGGGTTCGCCATTCCAGCCACTTTAATAGCAATCTCCCTCCTTGGAGAATCAGCACTTTAACCTCCTGTTCCGTACAGGTTTCAATTTGTCCTGAGGATGAACGGGAAGAGGGGGAACCAATGAGCGACTAGCTCTAGGTGGTGGGACAGGCACAGGTCACTCTATTTTCCCATCAGGAAGAAGAATTAACCACCGGCTCAGCCTGCCGCCCGGAACCAGAATAGGTCCTGAAGCAATCCTACGCTTTTGCGGCCAGCTCCCAAAAAAGCGAGTTGAAAAATGGAGCTCAGGGGCCCTGCAAATCACAAACCTGCAGAGTTATAAATGATAACTCTCGCCCACAAAAATATTGAGGGAAGGCAACGAAGAGGATTTGAAAGCAAGGCAGAATTGCAGGAAACAGATTTCAGGAGGTAGATTCGAATCGCCTTTAAAGCACAGGAAAAGCGGCAAAACCTCGACAATGATGCCCTTGGCCAAAAAGGGCGTATGCGTTTTTTCCTGAATATATTCAGGAAAAAACGCATACGCCCTTTTTGGCCAACCAAGCAACCTGGAAAGGCAAATCAGCGCTACAAAGAAGTCTCGCTTCCCATCGGTCAAAAGGGCCATGCTGAATAAAGTGTCAATACCAGAAATGCAAGAGAGGCCATGGAGAAATGGGAGCCTTGCTACGCTGATGGGCGGGATGTAAATTGCCAACAGCCACTCTGGAGAAGTGTACGGTGTGTCCTGAAATATCTAAAAAACTCGGCTTAGAGAGCATAGGGCACTTCCACTCATGGGCGTCTAATTTGGGAAAACTAAAAATCAGCAAGGCACAGGCACTCCAAAGTTTAGGGTTGCTCTGTTGACAAGAACCTCCACTTCATTCCACCTTAAATATCCCAGGAAAGAGAAAAATGGATAAAGAAGTTGTGGTCCTTAGGTACAATGGAATATCACTCAGCCATGAAATCAACGTCATAAGGCTAGTAGCAGCATGATGAGTGGATTCAGGTAGGACGGTTCTAAGTGAAATAAGTCACACAGAAAAAGACACTAATCATAAGATATCACTTATAGAGGGAAAGTAAAAACCGCTACACTTGAACTGAATTACAAAACAGAACAGAGTCCCACATTTAGAAAACACACTATGGCTGCCTAACGGGAAAGGCGAGGTGGGGTGATGCATAAAACAAGGGTTTCAAATTAGCTCAGATACCGTTCCATAAACCCAATATGTAATAGACAAGACCTACTGCTTGCTCAGTGAACTGGACTCAACACCCCCTATTCACCGCCCAAGAATAGATCTGACTAGTAAGAATCTTCAAACCTATGTATTGATATCTCTCCGTAAGTGAGTCAAGTGGGAGTAAAGCGGCATAAACACAGCAGTGAAAAGCAGCTAAACCCCATTAGGAAAATCAATTACTTTTAAAAACCCGTGAAACAAAGACAGTGAAAGAGAGAGAAATTCTTACAAAATTCGTTCAGGGGCTGTGATGCCACCTGGATTGACCATATCTAGACCCACAGCTGATTGAGACATAAGGGTGGACACTCTTGGGGCTGAGAGGTTTGGTGAGGTTGGGTGAGCAAACGCAGACCCTTTAAAGTAATACTGCGTGGTACCCGTCTGATGGGTCCCAAATCTCCAGGTTCAAGGGCATCTTCCTACATCGAAAACATGCATGAGAAACCCAGAAGATGGTACACCGTGTGATCGGGAAAGGTTTCTAAAACGCACCTCATTTCTCATCTCCTTGTGCTCGGGTTCGCCATTCCATCCGCTTTACTAGCAATCTCCCTCCTTGGAGAATCAACACGTTTAACCTCCTGTTCCGTACAGGGTGCAATTTGTCCTGAGGATGAACGGGAAGAGGGGGAACCAATGAGCGACTAGCTCTAGGTGTTGGGAATGGCACAGGTCACTCTATTTTCCCATCAGGAAGAAGAATTAACCACAGGCTCAGCCTGCCGCCCGGAACCAGAATAGGGCCTGAAGCAATCCTACACTTTTGCGGCCAGCTCCCAAAAAAGCGAGTTGAAAAATGGAGCTCAGGGGCACTGCAAATCACAAACCTGCAGAGTTAGAAATGATAACTCTCGCCCACAAAAATATTGAGGGAAGGCAACGAAGAGGATTTGAAAGCAAGGCAGAATTGCAGGAAACAGATTTCAGGAGGTAGATTCGAATCGCCTTTAAAGCACAGGAAAAGCGGCAAAACCTCGACAATGATGCCCTTGGCCAAAAAGGGCGTATGCGTTTTTTCCTGAATATATTCAGGAAAAAACGCATACGCCCTTTTTGGCCAACCAAGCAACCTGGAAAGGCAAATCAGCGCTACAAAGAAGTCTCGCTTCCCATCGGTCAAAAGGGCCATGCTGAATAAAGTGTCAATACCAGAAATGCAAGAGAGGCCATGGAGAAATGGGAGCCTTGCTATGCTGATGGGCGGGATGTAAATTGCCAACAGCCACTCTGGAGAAGTGTACGGTGTGTCCTGAAACATCTAAAAAACTCGGCTTAGAGAGCATAGGGCACTTCCACTCATGGGCGTCTAATTTGGGAAAACTAAAAATCAGCAAGGCACAGGCACTCCAAAGTTTAGGGTTGCTCTGTTGACAAGAACCTCCACTTCATTCCACCTTAAATATCCCAGGAAAGAGAAAAATGGATAAAGAAGTTGTGGTCCTTAGGTACAATGGAATATCACTCAGCCATGAAATCAACGTCATAAGGCTAGTAGCAGCATGATGAGTGGATTCAGGTACGACGGTTCTAAGTGAAATAAGTCACACAGAAAAAGACACTAATCAGAAGATATCACTTATAGAGGGAATGTAAAAACCGCTACACTTGAACTGAATTACAAAACAGAACAGAGTCACACATTTAGAAAACACACTATGGCTGCCTAACGGGAAAGGTGAGGTGGGGTGATGCCTAAAACAAGGGTTTCAAATTAGCTCAGATACCGTTCCATAAACCCAATATGTAATAGACAAGACCTACTCCTTGCTCAGTGAACTGGACTCAACACCCCCTATTCACCGCCCAAGAATAGATCTGACTAGTAAGAATCTTCAAACCTATGTATTGATATCTCTCCGTAAGTGAGTCAAGTGGGAGTAAAGCGGCATAAACACAGCAGTGAAAAGCAGCTAAACCCCATTAGGAAAATCAATTACTTTTAAAAACCCGTGAAACAAAGACAGTGAAAGAGAGAGAAATTCTTACAAAATTCGTTCAGGGGTTGTGATGCCACCTGGATTGACCATATCTAGACCCACAGCTGATTGAGACATAAGGGTGGACACTCTTGGGGCTGAGAGGTTTGGTGAGGTTGGATGAGCAAACGCAGACCCTTTAAAGTAATACTGTGTGGTACCCATCCCATGGGTCCCAAATCTCCAGGTTCAAGGGCATCTTCCTACATCGAAAACATGCATGAGAAACCCAGAAGATGGTACACCGTGTGATCGGGAAAGGTTTCTAAAACGCACCTCATTTCTCATCTCCTTGTGCTCGGGTTCGCCATTCCAGCCACTTTAATAGCAATCTCCCTCCTTGGAGAATCAGCACTTAAACCTCCTGTTCCGTACAGGTTTCAATTTGTCCTGAGGATGAACGGGAAGAGGGGGAACCAATGAGCGACTAGCTCTAGGTGGTGGGACAGGCACAGGTCACTCTATTTTCCCATCAGGAAGAAGAATTAACCACCGGCTCAGCCTGCCGCCCGGAACCAGAATAGGTCCTGAAGCAATCCTACGCTTTTGCGGCCAGCTCCCAAAAAAGCGAGTTGAAAAATGGAGCTCAGGGGCCCTGCAAATCACAAACCTGCAGAGTTATAAATGATAACTCTCGCCCACAAAAATATTGAGGGAAGGCAACGAAGAGGATTTGAAAGCAAGGCAGAATTGCAGGAAACAGATTTCAGGAGGTAGATTCGAATCGCCTTTAAAGCACAGGAAAAGCGGCAAAACCTCGACAATGATGCCCTTGGCCAAAAAGGGCGTATGCGTTTTTTCCTGAATATATTCAGGAAAAAACGCATACGCCCTTTTTGGCCAACCAAGCAACCTGGAAAGGCAAATCAGCGCTACAAAGAAGTCTCGCTTCCCATCGGTCAAAAGGGCCATGCTGAATAAAGTGTCAATACCAGAAATGCAAGAGAGGCCATGGAGAAATGGGAGCCTTGCTACGCTGATGGGCGGGATGTAAATTGCCAACAGCCACTCTGGAGAAGTGTACGGTGTGTCCTGAAATATCTAAAAAACTCGGCTTAGAGAGCATAGGGCACTTCCACTCATGGGCGTCTAATTTGGGAAAACTAAAAATCAGCAAGGCACAGGCACTCCAAAGTTTAGGGTTGCTCTGTTGACAAGAACCTCCACTTCATTCCACCTTAAATATCCCAGGAAAGAGAAAAATGGATAAAGAAGTTGTGGTCCTTAGGTACAATGGAATATCACTCAGCCATGAAATCAACGTCATAAGGCTAGTAGCAGCATGATGAGTGGATTCAGGTAGGACGGTTCTAAGTGAAATAAGTCACACAGAAAAACACACTAATCATAAGATATCACTTATAGAGGGAAAGTAAAAACCGCTACACTTGAACTGAATTACAAAACAGAACAGAGTCCCACATTTAGAAAACACACTATGGCTGCCTAACGGGAAAGGCGAGGTGGGGTGATGCATAAAACAAGGGTTTCAAATTAGCTCAGATACCGTTCCATAAACCCAATATGTAATAGACAAGACCTACTCCTTGCTCAGTGAACTGGACTCAACACCCCCTATTCACCGCCCAAGAATAGATCTGACTAGTAAGAATCTTCAAACCTATGTATTGATATCTCTCCGTAAGTGAGTCAAGTGGGAGTAAAGCGGCATAAACACAGCAGTGAAAAGCAGCTAAACCCCATTAGGAAAATCAATTACTTTTAAAAACCCGTGAAACAAAGACAGTGAAAGAGAGAGAAATTCTTACAAAATTCGTTCAGGGGCTGTGATGCCACCTGGATTGACCATATCTAGACCCACAGCTGATTGAGACATAAGGGTGGACACTCTTGGGGCTGAGAGGTTTGGTGAGGTTGGGTGAGCAAACGCAGACCCTTTAAAGTAATACTGCGTGGTACCCGTCTGATGGGTCCCAAATCTCCAGGTTCAAGGGCATCTTCCTACATCGAAAACATGCATGAGAAACCCAGAAGATGGTACACCGTGTGATCGGGAAAGGTTTCTAAAACGCACCTCATTTCTCATCTCCTTGTGCTCGGGTTCGCCATTCCATCCGCTTTACTAGCAATCTCCCTCCTTGGAGAATCAACACGTTTAACCTCCTGTTCCGTACAGGGTGCAATTTGTCCTGAGGATGAACGGGAAGAGGGGGAACCAATGAGCGACTAGCTCTAGGTGTTGGGAATGGCACAGGTCACTCTATTTTCCCATCAGGAAGAAGAATTAACCACAGGCTCAGCCTGCCGCCCGGAACCAGAATAGGGCCTGAAGCAATCCTACACTTTTGCGGCCAGCTCCCAAAAAAGCGAGTTGAAAAATGGAGCTCAGGGGCACTGCAAATCACAAACCTGCAGAGTTAGAAATGATAACTCTCGCCCACAAAAATATTGAGGGAAGGCAACGAAGAGGATTTGAAAGCAAGGCAGAATTGCAGGAAACAGATTTCAGGAGGTAGATTCGAATCGCCTTTAAAGCACAGGAAAAGTGGCAAAACCTCGACAATGATGCCCTTGGCCAAAAAGGGCGTATGCGTTTTTTCCTGAATATATTCAGGAAAAAACGCATACGCCCTTTTTGGCCAACCAAGCAACCTGGAAAGGCAAATCAGCGCTACAAAGAAGTCTCGCTTCCCATCGGTCAAAAGGGCCATGCTGAATAAAGTGTCAATACCAGAAATGCAAGAGAGGCCATGGAGAAATGGGAGCCTTGCTACGCTGATGGGCGGGATGTAAATTGCCAACAGCCACTCTGGAGAAGTGTACGGTGTGTCCTGAAACATCTAAAAAACTCGGCTTAGAGAGCATAGGGCACTTCCACTCATGGGCGTCTAATTTGGGAAAACTAAAAATCAGCAAGGCACAGGCACTCCAAAGTTTAGGGTTGCTCTGTTGACAAGAACCTCCACTTCATTCCACCTTAAATATCCCAGGAAAGAGAAAAATGGATAAAGAAGTTGTGGTCCTTAGGTACAATGGAATATCACTCAGCCATGAAATCAACGTCATAAGGCTAGTAGCAGCATGATGAGTGGATTCAGGTACGACGGTTCTAAGTGAAATAAGTCACACAGAAAAAGACACTAATCAGAAGATATCACTTATAGAGGGAATGTAAAAACCGCTACACTTGAACTGAATTACAAAACAGAACAGAGTCACACATTTAGAAAACACACTATGGCTGCCTAACGGGAAAGGTGAGGTGGGGTGATGCCTAAAACAAGGGTTTCAAATTAGCTCAGATACCGTTCCATAAACCCAATATGTAATAGACAAGACCTACTCCTTGCTCAGTGAACTGGACTCAACACCCCCTATTCACCGCCCAAGAATAGATCTGACTAGTAAGAATCTTCAAACCTATGTATTGATATCTCTCCGTAAGTGAGTCAAGTGGGAGTAAAGCGGCATAAACACAGCAGTGAAAAGCAGCTAAACCCCATTAGGAAAATCAATTACTTTTAAAAACCCGTGAAACAAAGACAGTGAAAGAGAGAGAAATTCTTACAAAATTCGTTCAGGGGTTGTGATGCCACCTGGATTGACCATATCTAGACCCACAGCTGATTGAGACATAAGGGTGGACACTCTTGGGGCTGAGAGGTTTGGTGAGGTTGGATGAGCAAACGCAGACCCTTTAAAGTAATACTGTGTGGTACCCATCCCATGGGTCCCAAATCTCCAGGTTCAAGGGCATCTTCCTACATCGAAAACATGCATGAGAAACCCAGAAGATGGTACACCGTGTGATCGGGAAAGGTTTCTAAAACGCACCTCATTTCTCATCTCCTTGTGCTCGGGTTCGCCATTCCAGCCACTTTAATAGCAATCTCCCTCCTTGGAGAATCAGCACTTAAACCTCCTGTTCCGTACAGGTTTCAATTTGTCCTGAGGATGAACGGGAAGAGGGGGAACCAATGAGCGACTAGCTCTAGGTGGTGGGACAGGCACAGGTCACTCTATTTTCCCATCAGGAAGAAGAATTAACCACCGGCTCAGCCTGCCGCCCGGAACCAGAATAGGTCCTGAAGCAATCCTACGCTTTTGCGGCCAGCTCCCAAAAAAGCGAGTTGAAAAATGGAGCTCAGGGGCCCTGCAAATCACAAACCTGCAGAGTTATAAATGATAACTCTCGCCCACAAAAATATTGAGGGAAGGCAACGAAGAGGATTTGAAAGCAAGGCAGAATTGCAGGAAACAGATTTCAGGAGGTAGATTCGAATCGCCTTTAAAGCACAGGAAAAGCGGCAAAACCTCGACAATGATGCCCTTGGCCAAAAAGGGCGTATGCGTTTTTTCCTGAATATATTCAGGAAAAAACGCATACGCCCTTTTTGGCCAACCAAGCAACCTGGAAAGGCAAATCAGCGCTACAAAGAAGTCTCGCTTCCCATCGGTCAAAAGGGCCATGCTGAATAAAGTGTCAATACCAGAAATGCAAGAGAGGCCATGGAGAAATGGGAGCCTTGCTACGCTGATGGGCGGGATGTAAATTGCCAACAGCCACTCTGGAGAAGTGTACGGTGTGTCCTGAAATATCTAAAAAACTCGGCTTAGAGAGCATAGGGCACTTCCACTCATGGGCGTCTAATTTGGGAAAACTAAAAATCAGCAAGGCACAGGCACTCCAAAGTTTAGGGTTGCTCTGTTGACAAGAACCTCCACTTCATTCCACCTTAAATATCCCAGGAAAGAGAAAAATGGATAAAGAAGTTGTGGTCCTTAGGTACAATGGAATATCACTCAGCCATGAAATCAACGTCATAAGGCTAGTAGCAGCATGATGAGTGGATTCAGGTAGGACGGTTCTAAGTGAAATAAGTCACACAGAAAAACACACTAATCATAAGATATCACTTATAGAGGGAAAGTAAAAACCGCTACACTTGAACTGAATTACAAAACAGAACAGAGTCCCACATTTAGAAAACACACTATGGCTGCCTAACGGGAAAGGCGAGGTGGGGTGATGCATAAAACAAGGGTTTCAAATTAGCTCAGATACCGTTCCATAAACCCAATATGTAATAGACAAGACCTACTGCTTGCTCAGTGAACTGGACTCAACACCCCCTATTCACCGCCCAAGAATATATCTGACTAGTAAGAATCTTCAAACCTATGTATTGATATCTCTCCGTAAGTGAGTCAAGTGGGAGTAAAGCGGCATAAACACAGCAGTGAAAAGCAGCTAAACCCCATTAGGAAAATCAATTACTTTTAAAAACCCGTGAAACAAAGACAGTGAAAGAGAGAGAAATTCTTACAAAATTCGTTCAGGGGCTGTGATGCCACCTGGATTGACCATATCTAGACCCACAGCTGATTGAGACATAAGGGTGGACACTCTTGGGGCTGAGAGGTTTGGTGAGGTTGGGTGAGCAAACGCAGACCCTTTAAAGTAATACTGCGTGGTACCCGTCTGATGGGTCCCAAATCTCCAGGTTCAAGGGCATCTTCCTACATCGAAAACATGCATGAGAAACCCAGAAGATGGTACACCGTGTGATCGGGAAAGTTTTCTAAAACGCACCTCATTTCTCATCTCCTTGTGCTCGGGTTCGCCATTCCATCCGCTTTACTAGCAATCTCCCTCCTTGGAGAATCAACACGTTTAACCTCCTGTTCCGTACAGGGTGCAATTTGTCCTGAGGATGAACGGGAAGAGGGGGAACCAATGAGCGACTAGCTCTAGGTGTTGGGAAAGGCACAGGTCACTCTATTTTCCCATCAGGAAGAAGAATTAACCACAGGCTCAGCCTGCCGCCCGGAACCAGAATAGGGCCTGAAGCAATCCTACGCTTTTGCGGCCAGCTCCCAAAAAAGCGAGTTGAAAAATGGAGCTCAGGGGCACAGCAAATCACAAACCTGCAGAGTTAGAAATGATAACTCTCGCCCACAAAAATATTGAGGGAAGGCAACGAAGAGGATTTGAAAGCAAGGCAGAATTGCAGGAAACAGATTTCAGGAGGTAGATTCGAATCGCCTTTAAAGCACAGGAAAAGCGGCAAAACCTCGACAATGATGCCCTTGGCCAAAAAGGGCGTATGCGTTTTTTCCTGAATATATTCAGGAAAAAACGCATACGCCCTTTTTGGCCAACCAAGCAACCTGGAAAGGCAAATCAGCGCTACAAAGAAGTCTCGCTTCCCATCGGTCAAAAGGGCCATGCTGAATAAAGTGTCAATACCAGAAATGCAGGAGAGGCCATGGAGAAATGGGAGCCTTGCTACGCTGATGGGCGGGATGTAAATTGCCAACAGCCACTCTGGAGAAGTGTACGGTGTGTCCTGAAACATCTAAAAAACTCGGCTTAGAGAGCATAGGGCACTTCCACTCATGGGCGTCTAATTTGGGAAAACTAAAAATCAGCAAGGCACAGGCACTCCAAAGTTTAGGGTTGCTCTGTTGACAAGAACCTCCACTTCATTCCACCTTAAATACCCCAGGAAAGAGAAAAATGGATAAAGAAGTTGTGGTCCTTAGGTACAATGGAATATCACTCAGCCATGAAATCAACGTCATAAGGCTAGTAGCAGCATGATGAGTGGATTCAGGTACGACGGTTCTAAGTGAAATAAGTCACACAGAAAAAGACACTAATCAGAAGATATCACTTATAGAGGGAATGTAAAAACCGCTACACTTGAACTGAATTACAAAACAGAACAGAGTCACACATTTAGAAAACACACTATGGCTGCCTAACGGGAAAGGTGAGGTGGGGTGATGCATAAAACAAGGGTTTCAAATTAGCTCAGATACCGTTCCATAAACCCAATATGTAATAGACAAGACCTACTGCTTGCTCAGTGAACTGCACTCAACACCCCCTATTCACCGCCCAAGAATAGATCTGATTAGTAAGAATCTTCAAACCTATGTATTGATATCTCTCCGTAAGTGAGTCAAGTGGGAGTAAAGCGGCATAAACACAGCAGTGAAAAGCAGCTAAACCCCATTAGGAAAATCAATTACTTTTAAAAACCCGTGAAACAAAGACAGTGAAGGAGAGAGAAATTCTTACAAAATTCGTTCAGGGGCTGTGATGCCACCTGGATTGACCATATCTAGACCCACAGCTGATTGAGACATAAGGGTGGACACTCTTGGGGCTGAGAGTTTTGGTGAGCTTGGGTGAGCAAACGCAGACCCTTTAAAGTAATACTGCGTGGTACCCGTCTGATGGGTCCCAAATCTCCAGGTTCAAGGGCATCTTCCTACATCGAAAACATGCATGAGAAACCCAGAAGATGGTACACTGTGTGATCGGGAAAGGTTTCTAAAACGCACCTCATTTCTCATCTCCTTGTGCTCGGGTTCGCCATTCCAGCCACTTTAATAGCAACCTCCCTCCTTGGAGAATCAGCACTTTAACCTCCTGTTCCGTACAGGTTTCAATTTGTCCTGAGGATGAACGGGAAGAGGGGGAACCAATGAGCGACTAGCTCTAGGTGGTGGGACAGGCACAGGTCACTCTATTTTCCCATCAGGAAGAAGAATTAACCACAGGCTCAGCCTGCCGCCCGGAACCAGAATAGGGCCTGAAGCAATCCTACGCTTTTGCGGCCAGCTCCCAAAAAAGCGAGTTGAAAAATGGAGCTCAGGGGCCCTGCAAATCACAAACCTGCAGAGTTATAAATGATAACTCTCGCCCACAAAAATATTGAGGGAAGGCAACGAAGAGGATTTGAAAGCAAGGCAGAATTGCAGGAAACAGATTTCAGGAGGTAGATTCGAATCGCCTTTAAAGCACAGGAAAAGCGGCAAAACCTCGACAATGATGCCCTTGGCCAAAAAGGGCGTATGCGTTTTTTCCTGAATATATTCAGGAAAAAACGCATACGCCCTTTTTGGCCAACCAAGCAACCTGGAAAGGCAAATCAGCGCTACAAAGAAGTCTCGCTTCCCATCGGTCAAAAGGGCCATGCTGAATAAAGTGTCAATACCAGAAATGCAGGAGAGGCCATGGAGAAATGGGAGCCTTGCTACGCTGATGGGTGGGATGTAAATTGCCAACAGCCACTCTGGAGAAGTGTATGGTGTGTCCTGAAACATCTAAAAAACTCGGCTTAGAGAGCATAGGGCACTTCCACTCATGGGCGTCTAATTTGGGAAAACTAAAAATCAGCAAGGCACAGGCACTCCAAAGTTTAGGGTTGCTCTGTTGACAAGAACCTCCACTTCATTCCACCTTAAATATCCCAGGAAAGAGAAAAATGGATAAAGAAGTTGTGGTCCTTAGGTACAATGGAATATCACTCAGCCATGAAATCAACGTCATAAGGCTAGTAGCAGCATGATGAGTGGATTCAGGTACGACGGTTCTAAGTGAAATAAGTCACACAGAAAAAGACACTAATCAGAAGATATCACTTATAGAGGGAATGTAAAAACCGCTACACTTGAACTGAATTACAAAACAGAACAGAGTCACACATTTAGAAAACACACTATGGCTGCCTAACGGGAAAGGTGAGGTGGGGTGATGCCTAAAACAAGGGTTTCAAATTAGCTCAGATACCGTTCCATAAACCCAATATGTAATAGACAAGACCTACTCCTTGCTCAGTGAACTGGACTCAACACCCCCTATTCACCGCCCAAGAATAGATCTGACTAGTAAGAATCTTCAAACCTATGTATTGATATCTCTCCGTAAGTGAGTCAAGTGGGAGTAAAGCGGCATAAACACAGCAGTGAAAAGCAGCTAAACCCCATTAGGAAAATCAATTACTTTTAAAAACCCGTGAAACAAAGACAGGGAAAGAGAGAGAAATTCTTACAAAATTCGTTCAGGGGTTGTGATGCCACCTGGATTGACCATATCTAGACCCACAGCTGATTGAGACATAAGGGTGGACACTCTTGGGGCTGAGAGGTTTGGTGAGGTTGGATGAGCAAACGCAGACCCTTTAAAGTAATACTGTGTGGTACCCATCCCATGGGTCCCAAATCTCCAGGTTCAAGGGCATCTTCCTACATCGAAAACATGCATGAGAAACCCAGAAGATGGTACACCGTGTGATCGGGAAAGGTTTCTAAAACGCACCTCATTTCTCATCTCCTTGTGCTCGGGTTCGCCATTCCAGCCACTTTAATAGCAATCTCCCTCCTTGGAGAATCAGCACTTAAACCTCCTGTTCCGTACAGGTTTCAATTTGTCCTGAGGATGAACGGGAAGAGGGGGAACCAATGAGCGACTAGCTCTAGGTGGTGGGACAGGCACAGGTCACTCTATTTTCCCATCAGGAAGAAGAATTAACCACCGGCTCAGCCTGCCGCCCGGAACCAGAATAGGTCCTGAAGCAATCCTACGCTTTTGCGGCCAGCTCCCAAAAAAGCGAGTTGAAAAATGGAGCTCAGGGGCACTGCAAATCACAAACCTGCAGAGTTATAAATGATAACTCTCGCCCACAAAAATATTGAGGGAAGGCAACGAAGAGGATTTGAAAGCAAGGCAGAATTGCAGGAAACAGATTTCAGGAGGTAGATTCGAATCGCCTTTAAAGCACAGGAAAAGCGGCAAAACCTCGACAATGATGCCCTTGGCCAAAAAGGGCGTATGCGTTTTTTCCTGAATATATTCAGGAAAAAACGCATACGCCCTTTTTGGCCAACCAAGCAACCTGGAAAAGCAAATCAGCGCTACAAAGAAGTCTCGCTTCCCATCGGTCAAAAGGGCCATGCTGAATAAATTGTCAATACGAGAAATGCAGGAGAGGCCATGGAGAAAAGGGAGCCTTGCTACGCTGATGGGCGGGATGTAAATTGCCAACAGCCACTCTGGAGAAGTGTACGGTGTGTCCTGAAACATCTAAAAAACTCGGCTTAGAGAGCATAGGGCACTTCCACTCATGGGCGTCTAATTTGGGAAAACTAAAAATCAGCAAGGCACAGGCACTCCAAAGTTTAGGGTTGCTCTGTTGACAAGAACCTCCACTTCATTCCACCTTAAATACCCCAGGAAAGAGAAAAATGGATAAAGAAGTTGTGGTCCTTAGGTACAATGGAATATCACTCAGCCATGAAATCAACGTCATAAGGCTAGTAGCAGCATGATGAGTGGATTCAGGTACGACGGTTCTAAGTGAAATAAGTCACACAGAAAAAGACACTAATCAGAAGATATCACTTATAGAGGGAATGTAAAAACCGCTACACTTGAACTGAATTACAAAACAGAACAGAGTCACACATTTAGAAAACACACTATGGCTGCCTAACGGGAAAGGCGAGGTGGGGTGATGCATAAAACAAGTGTTTCAAATTAGCTCAGATACCGTTCCATAAACCCAATATGTAATAGACAAGACCTACTGCTTGCTCAGTGAACTGCACTCAACACCCCCTATTCACCGCCCAAGAATAGATCTGATTAGTAAGAATCTTCAAACCTATGTATTGATATCTCTCCGTAAGTGAGTCAAGTGGGAGTAAAGCGGCATAAACACAGCAGTGAAAAGCAGCTAAACCCCATTAGGAAAATCAATTACTTTTAAAAACCCGTGAAACAAAGACAGTGAAAGAGAGAGAAATTCTTACAAAATTCGTTCAGGGGCTGTGATGCCACCTGGATTGACCATATCTAGACCCACAGCTGATTGAGACATAAGGGTGGACACTCTTGGGGCTGAGAGTTTTGGTGAGCTTGGGTGAGCAAACGCAGACCCTTTAAAGTAATACTGCGTGGTACCCGTCTGATGGGTCCCAAATCTCCAGGTTCAAGGGCATCTTCCTACATCGAAAACATGCATGAGAAACCCAGAAGATGGTACACTGTGTGATCGGGAAAGGTTTCTAAAACGCACCTCATTTCTCATCTCCTTGTGCTCGGGTTCGCCATTCCAGCCACTTTAATAGCAACCTCCCTCCTTGGAGAATCAGCACTTTAACCTCCTGTTCCGTACAGGTTTCAATTTGTCCTGAGGATGAACGGGAAGAGGGGGAACCAATGAGCGACTAGCTCTAGGTGGTGGGACAGGCACAGGTCACTCTATTTTCCCATCAGGAAGAAGAATTAACCACAGGCTCAGCCTGCCGCCCGGAACCAGAATAGGGCCTGAAGCAATCCTACGCTTTTGCGGCCAGCTCCCAAAAAAGCGAGTTGAAAAATGGAGCTCAGGGGCCCTGCAAATCACAAACCTGCAGAGTTAGAAATGATAACTCTCGCCCACAAAAATATTGAGGGAAGGCAACGAAGAGGATTTGAAAGCAAGGCAGAATTGCAGGAAACAGATTTCAGGAGGTAGATTCGAATCGCCTTTAAAGCACAGGAAAAGCGGCAAAACCTCGACAATGATGCCCTTGGCCAAAAAGGGCGTATGCGTTTTTTCCTGAATATATTCAGGAAAAAACGCATACGCCCTTTTTGGCCAACCAAGCAACCTGGAAAGGCAAATCAGCGCTACAAAGAAGTCTCGCTTCCCATCGGTCAAAAGGGCCATGCTGAATAAAGTGTCAATACCAGAAATGCAGGAGAGGCCATGGAGAAATGGGAGCCTTGCTACGCTGATGGGTGGGATGTAAATTGCCAACAGCCACTCTGGAGAAGTGTATGGTGTGTCCTGAAACATCTAAAAAACTCGGCTTAGAGAGCATAGGGCACTTCCACTCATGGGCGTCTAATTTGGGAAAACTAAAAATCAGCAAGGCACAGGCACTCCAAAGTTTAGGGTTGCTCTGTTGACAAGAACCTCCACTTCATTCCACCTTAAATATCCCAGGAAAGAGAAAAATGGATAAAGAAGTTGTGGTCCTTAGGTACAATGGAATATCACTCAGCCATGAAATCAACGTCATAAGGCTAGTAGCAGCATGATGAGTGGATTCAGGTACGACGGTTCTAAGTGAAATAAGTCACACAGAAAAAGACACTAATCAGAAGATATCACTTATAGAGGGAATGTAAAAACCGCTACACTTGAACTGAATTACAAAACAGAACAGAGTCACACATTTAGAAAACACACTATGGCTGCCTAACGGGAAAGGCGAGGTGGGGTGATGCCTAAAACAAGGGTTTCAAATTAGCTCAGATACCGTTCCATGAACCCAATATGTAATAGACAAGACCTACTCCTTGCTCAGTAAACTGGACTCAACACCCCCTATTCACCGCCCAAGAATAGATCTGACTAGTAAGAATCTTCAAACCTATGTATTGATATCTCTCCGTAAGTGAGTCAAGTGGGAGTAAAGCGGCATAAACACAGCAGTGAAAAGCAGCTAAACCCCATTAGGAAAATCAATTACTTTTAAAAACCCGTGAAACAAAGACAGTGAAAGAGAGAGAAATTCTTACAAAATTCGTTCAGGGGCTGTGATGCCACCTGGATTGACCATATCTAGACCCACAGCTGATTGAGACATAAGGGTGGACACTCTTGGGGCTGAGAGGTTTGGTGAGGTTGGGTGAGCAAACGCAGACCCTTTAAAGTAATACTGCGTGGTACCCGTCCCATGGGTCCCAAATCTCCAGGTTCAAGGGCATCTTCCTACATCGAAAACATGCATGAGAAACCCAGAAGATGGTACACCGTGTGATCGGGAAAGGTTTCTAAAACGCACCTCATTTCTCATCTCCTTGTGCTCGGGTTCGCCATTCCAGCCACTTTAATAGCAATCTCCCTCCTTGGAGAATTAGCACTTTAACCTCCTGTTCCGTACAGGTTTCAATTTGTCCTGAGGATGAACGGGAAGAGGGGGAACCAATGAGCGACTAGCTCTAGGTGGTGGGACAGGCACAGGTCACTCTATTTTCCCATCAGGAAGAAGAATTAACCACCGGCTCAGCCTGCCGCCCGGAACCAGAATAGGTCCTGAAGCAATCCTACGCTTTTGCGGCCAGCTCCCAAAAAAGCGAGTTGAAAAATGGAGCTCAGGGGCCCTGCAAATCACAAACCTGCAGAGTTATAAATGATAACTCTCGCCCACAAAAATATTGAGGGAAGGCAACGAAGAGGATTTGAAAGCAAGGCAGAATTGCAGGAAACAGATTTCAGGAGGTAGATTCGAATCGCCTTTAAAGCACAGGAAAAGCGGCAAAACCTCGACAATGATGCCCTTGGCCAAAAAGGGCGTATGCGTTTTTTCCTGAATATATTCAGGAAAAAACGCATACGCCCTTTTTGGCCAACCAAGCAACCTGGAAAGGCAAATCAGCGCTACAAAGAAGTCTCGCTTCCCATCGGTCAAAAGGGCCATGCTGAATAAAGTGTCAATACCAGAAATGCAAGAGAGGCCATGGAGAAATGGGAGCCTTGCTACGCTGATGGGCGGGATGTAAATTGCCAACAGCCACTCTGGAGAAGTGTACGGTGTGTCCTGAAACATCTAAAAAACTCGGCTTAGAGAGCATAGGGCACTTCCACTCATGGGCGTCTAATTTGGGAAAACTAAAAATCAGCAAGGCACAGGCACTCCAAAGTTTAGGGTTGCTCTGTTGACAAGAACCTCCACTTCATTCCACCTTAAATATCCCAGGAAAGAGAAAAATGGATAAAGAAGTTGTGGTCCTTAGGTACAATGGAATATCACTCAGCCATGAAATCAACGTCATAAGGCTAGTAGCAGCATGATGAGTGGATTCAGGTACGACGGTTCTAAGTGAAATAAGTCACACAGAAAAAGACACTAATCAGAAGATATCACTTATAGAGGGAATGTAAAAACCGCTACACTTGAACTGAATTACAAAACAGAACAGAGTCACACATTTAGAAAACACACTATGGCTGCCTAACGGGAAAGGTGAGGTGGGGTGATGCCTAAAACAAGGGTTTCAAATTAGCTCAGATACCGTTCCATAAACCCAATATGTAATAGACAAGACCTACTCCTTGCTCAGTGAACTGGACTCAACACCCCCTATTCACCGCCCAAGAATAGATCTGACTAGTAAGAATCTTCAAACCTATGTATTGATATCTCTCCGTAAGTGAGTCAAGTGGGAGTAAAGCGGCATAAACACAGCAGTGAAAAGCAGCTAAACCCCATTAGGAAAATCAATTACTTTTAAAAACCCGTGAAACAAACACAGTGAAAGAGAGAGAAATTCTTACAAAATTCGTTCAGGGGTTGTGATGCCACCTGGATTGACCATATCTAGACCCACAGCTGATTGAGACATAAGGGTGGACACTCTTGGGGCTGAGAGGTTTGGTGAGGTTGGATGAGCAAACGCAGATCCTTTAAAGTAATACTGTGTGGTACCCATCCCATGGGTCTCAAATCTCCAGGTTCAAGGGCATCTTCCTACATCGAAAACATGCATGAGAAACCCAGAAGATGGTACACCGTGTGATCGGGAAAGGTTTCTAAAACGCACCTCATTTCTCATCTCCTTTTGCTCGGGTTCGCCATTCCAGCCACTTTAATAGCAATCTCCCTCCTTGGAGAATCAGCACTTTAACCTCCTGTTCCGTACAGGTTTCAATTTGTCCTGAGGATGAACGGGAAGAGGGGGAACCAATGAGCGACTAGCTCTAGGTGGTGGGACAGGCACAGGTCACTCTATTTTCCCATCAGGAAGAAGAATTAACCACCGGCTCAGCCTGCCGCCCGGAACCAGAATAGGTCCTGAAGCAATCCTACGCTTTTGCGGCCAGCTCCCAAAAAAGCGAGTTGAAAAATGGAGCTCAGGGGCCCTGCAAATCACAAACCTGCAGAGTTATAAATGATAACTCTCGCCCACAAAAATATTGAGGGAAGGCAACGAAGAGGATTTGAAAGCAAGGCAGAATTGCAGGAAACAGATTTCAGGAGGTAGATTCGAATCGCCTTTAAAGCACAGGAAAAGCGGCAAAACCTCGACAATGATGCCCTTGGCCAAAAAGGGCGTATGCGTTTTTTCCTGAATATATTCAGGAAAAAACGCATACGCCCTTTTTGGCCAACCAAGCAACCTGGAAAGGCAAATCAGCGCTACAAAGAAGTCTCGCTTCCCATCGGTCAAAAGGGCCATGCTGAATAAAGTGTCAATACCAGAAATGCAAGAGAGGCCATGGAGAAATGGGAGCCTTGCTACGCTGATGGGCGGGATGTAAATTGCCAACAGCCACTCTGGAGAAGTGTACGGTGTGTCCTGAAATATCTAAAAAACTCGGCTTAGAGAGCATAGGGCACTTCCACTCATGGGCGTCTAATTTGGGAAAACTAAAAATCAGCAAGGCACAGGCACTCCAAAGTTTAGGGTTGCTCTGTTGACAAGAACCTCCACTTCATTCCACCTTAAATATCCCAGGAAAGAGAAAAATGGATAAAGAAGTTGTGGTCCTTAGGTACAATGGAATATCACTCAGCCATGAAATCAACGTCATAAGGCTAGTAGCAGCATGATGAGTGGATTCAGGTAGGACGGTTCTAAGTGAAATAAGTCACACAGAAAAAGACACTAATCATAAGATATCACTTATAGAGGGAAAGTAAAAACCGCTACACTTGAACTGAATTACAAAACAGAACAGAGTCCCACATTTAGAAAACACACTATGGCTGCCTAACGGGAAAGGCGAGGTGGGGTGATGCATAAAACAAGGGTTTCAAATTAGCTCAGATACCGTTCCATAAACCCAATATGTAATAGACAAGACCTACTGCTTGCTCAGTGAACTGGACTCAACACCCCCTATTCACCGCCCAAGAATAGATCTGACTAGTAAGAATCTTCAAACCTATGTATTGATATCTCTCCGTAAGTGAGTCAAGTGGGAGTAAAGCGGCATAAACACAGCAGTGAAAAGCAGCTAAACCCCATTAGGAAAATCAATTACTTTTAAAAACCCGTGAAACAAAGACAGTGAAAGAGAGAGAAATTCTTACAAAATTCGTTCAGGGGCTGTGATGCCACCTGGATTGACCATATCTAGACCCACAGCTGATTGAGACATAAGGGTGGACACTCTTGGGGCTGAGAGGTTTGGTGAGGTTGGGTGAGCAAACGCAGACCCTTTAAAGTAATACTGCGTGGTACCCGTCTGATGGGTCCCAAATCTCCAGGTTCAAGGGCATCTTCCTACATCGAAAACATGCATGAGAAACCCAGAAGATGGTACACCGTGTGATCGGGAAAGGTTTCTAAAACGCACCTCATTTCTCATCTCCTTGTGCTCGGGTTCGCCATTCCATCCGCTTTACTAGCAATCTCCCTCCTTGGAGAATCAACACGTTTAACCTCCTGTTCCGTACAGGGTGCAATTTGTCCTGAGGATGAACGGGAAGAGGGGGAACCAATGAGCGACTAGCTCTAGGTGTTGGGAAAGGCACAGGTCACTCTATTTTCCCATCAGGAAGAAGAATTAACCACAGGCTCAGCCTGCCGCCCGGAACCAGAATAGGGCCTGAAGCAATCCTACACTTTTGCGGCCAGCTCCCAAAAAAGCGAGTTGAAAAATGGAGCTCAGGGGCACTGCAAATCACAAACCTGCAGAGTTAGAAATGATAACTCTCGCCCACAAAAATATTGAGGGAAGGCAACGAAGAGGATTTGAAAGCAAGGCAGAATTGCAGGAAACAGATTTCAGGAGGTAGATTCGAATCGCCTTTAAAGCACAGGAAAAGCGGCAAAACCTCGACAATGATGCCCTTGGCCAAAAAGGGCGTATGCGTTTTTTCCTGAATATATTCAGGAAAAAACGCATACGCCCTTTTTGGCCAACCAAGCAACCTGGAAAGGCAAATCAGCGCTACAAAGAAGTCTCGCTTCCCATCGGTCAAAAGGGCCATGCTGAATAAAGTGTCAATACCAGAAATGCAAGAGAGGCCATGGAGAAATGGGAGCCTTGCTACGCTGATGGGCGGGATGTAAATTGCCAACAGCCACTCTGGAGAAGTGTACGGTGTGTCCTGAAACATCTAAAAAACTCGGCTTAGAGAGCATAGGGCACTTCCACTCATGGGCGTCTAATTTGGGAAAACTAAAAATCAGCAAGGCACAGGCACTCCAAAGTTTAGGGTTGCTCTGTTGACAAGAACCTCCACTTCATTCCACCTTAAATATCCCAGGAAAGAGAAAAATGGATAAAGAAGTTGTGGTCCTTAGGTACAATGGAATATCACTCAGCCATGAAATCAACGTCATAAGGCTAGTAGCAGCATGATGAGTGGATTCAGGTACGACGGTTCTAAGTGAAATAAGTCACACAGAAAAAGACACTAATCAGAAGATATCACTTATAGAGGGAATGTAAAAACCGCTACACTTGAACTGAATTACAAAACAGAACAGAGTCACACATTTAGAAAACACACTATGGCTGCCTAACGGGAAAGGTGAGGTGGGGTGATGCCTAAAACAAGGGTTTCAAATTAGCTCAGATACCGTTCCATAAACCCAATATGTAATAGACAAGACCTACTCCTTGCTCAGTGAACTGGACTCAACACCCCCTATTCACCGCCCAAGAATAGATCTGACTAGTAAGAATCTTCAAACCTATGTATTGATATCTCTCCGTAAGTGAGTCAAGTGGGAGTAAAGCGGCATAAACACAGCAGTGAAAAGCAGCTAAACCCCATTAGGAAAATCAATTACTTTTAAAAACCCGTGAAACAAAGACAGGGAAAGAGAGAGAAATTCTTACAAAATTCGTTCAGGGGTTGTGATGCCACCTGGATTGACCATATCTAGACCCACAGCTGATTGAGACATAAGGGTGGACACTCTTGGGGCTGAGAGGTTTGGTGAGGTTGGATGAGCAAACGCAGACCCTTTAAAGTAATACTGTGTGGTACCCATCCCATGGGTCCCAAATCTCCAGGTTCAAGGGCATCTTCCTACATCGAAAACATGCATGAGAAACCCAGAAGATGGTACACCGTGTGATCGGGAAAGGTTTCTAAAACGCACCTCATTTCTCATCTCCTTGTGCTCGGGTTCGCCATTCCAGCCACTTTAATAGCAATCTCCCTCCTTGGAGAATCAGCACTTAAACCTCCTGTTCCGTACAGGTTTCAATTTGTCCTGAGGATGAACGGGAAGAGGGGGAACCAATGAGCGACTAGCTCTAGGTGGTGGGACAGGCACAGGTCACTCTATTTTCCCATCAGGAAGAAGAATTAACCACCGGCTCAGCCTGCCGCCCGGAACCAGAATAGGTCCTGAAGCAATCCTACGCTTTTGCGGCCAGCTCCCAAAAAAGCGAGTTGAAAAATGGAGCTCAGGGGCACTGCAAATCACAAACCTGCAGAGTTATAAATGATAACTCTCGCCCACAAAAATATTGAGGGAAGGCAACGAAGAGGATTTGAAAGCAAGGCAGAATTGCAGGAAACAGATTTCAGGAGGTAGATTCGAATCGCCTTTAAAGCACAGGAAAAGCGGCAAAACCTCGACAATGATGCCCTTGGCCAAAAAGGGCGTATGCGTTTTTTCCTGAATATATTCAGGAAAAAACGCATACGCCCTTTTTGGCCAACCAAGCAACCTGGAAAAGCAAATCAGCGCTACAAAGAAGTCTCGCTTCCCATCGGTCAAAAGGGCCATGCTGAATAAATTGTCAATACGAGAAATGCAGGAGAGGCCATGGAGAAAAGGGAGCCTTGCTACGCTGATGGGCGGGATGTAAATTGCCAACAGCCACTCTGGAGAAGTGTACGGTGTGTCCTGAAACATCTAAAAAACTCGGCTTAGAGAGCATAGGGCACTTCCACTCATGGGCGTCTAATTTGGGAAAACTAAAAATCAGCAAGGCACAGGCACTCCAAAGTTTAGGGTTGCTCTGTTGACAAGAACCTCCACTTCATTCCACCTTAAATACCCCAGGAAAGAGAAAAATGGATAAAGAAGTTGTGGTCCTTAGGTACAATGGAATATCACTCAGCCATGAAATCAACGTCATAAGGCTAGTAGCAGCATGATGAGTGGATTCAGGTACGACGGTTCTAAGTGAAATAAGTCACACAGAAAAAGACACTAATCAGAAGATATCACTTATAGAGGGAATGTAAAAACCGCTACACTTGAACTGAATTACAAAACAGAACAGAGTCACACATTTAGAAAACACACTATGGCTGCCTAACGGGAAAGGCGAGGTGGGGTGATGCATAAAACAAGTGTTTCAAATTAGCTCAGATACCGTTCCATAAACCCAATATGTAATAGACAAGACCTACTGCTTGCTCAGTGAACTGCACTCAACACCCCCTATTCACCGCCCAAGAATAGATCTGATTAGTAAGAATCTTCAAACCTATGTATTGATATCTCTCCGTAAGTGAGTCAAGTGGGAGTAAAGCGGCATAAACACAGCAGTGAAAAGCAGCTAAACCCCATTAGGAAAATCAATTACTTTTAAAAACCCGTGAAACAAAGACAGTGAAAGAGAGAGAAATTCTTACAAAATTCGTTCAGGGGCTGTGATGCCACCTGGATTGACCATATCTAGACCCACAGCTGATTGAGACATAAGGGTGGACACTCTTGGGGCTGAGAGTTTTGGTGAGCTTGGGTGAGCAAACGCAGACCCTTTAAAGTAATACTGCGTGGTACCCGTCTGATGGGTCCCAAATCTCCAGGTTCAAGGGCATCTTCCTACATCGAAAACATGCATGAGAAACCCAGAAGATGGTACACTGTGTGATCGGGAAAGGTTTCTAAAACGCACCTCATTTCTCATCTCCTTGTGCTCGGGTTCGCCATTCCAGCCACTTTAATAGCAACCTCCCTCCTTGGAGAATCAGCACTTTAACCTCCTGTTCCGTACAGGTTTCAATTTGTCCTGAGGATGAACGGGAAGAGGGGGAACCAATGAGCGACTAGCTCTAGGTGGTGGGACAGGCACAGGTCACTCTATTTTCCCATCAGGAAGAAGAATTAACCACAGGCTCAGCCTGCCGCCCGGAACCAGAATAGGGCCTGAAGCAATCCTACGCTTTTGCGGCCAGCTCCCAAAAAAGCGAGTTGAAAAATGGAGCTCAGGGGCCCTGCAAATCACAAACCTGCAGAGTTAGAAATGATAACTCTCGCCCACAAAAATATTGAGGGAAGGCAACGAAGAGGATTTGAAAGCAAGGCAGAATTGCAGGAAACAGATTTCAGGAGGTAGATTCGAATCGCCTTTAAAGCACAGGAAAAGCGGCAAAACCTCGACAATGATGCCCTTGGCCAAAAAGGGCGTATGCGTTTTTTCCTGAATATATTCAGGAAAAAACGCATACGCCCTTTTTGGCCAACCAAGCAACCTGGAAAGGCAAATCAGCGCTACAAAGAAGTCTCGCTTCCCATCGGTCAAAAGGGCCATGCTGAATAAAGTGTCAATACCAGAAATGCAGGAGAGGCCATGGAGAAATGGGAGCCTTGCTACGCTGATGGGTGGGATGTAAATTGCCAACAGCCACTCTGGAGAAGTGTATGGTGTGTCCTGAAACATCTAAAAAACTCGGCTTAGAGAGCATAGGGCACTTCCACTCATGGGCGTCTAATTTGGGAAAACTAAAAATCAGCAAGGCACAGGCACTCCAAAGTTTAGGGTTGCTCTGTTGACAAGAACCTCCACTTCATTCCACCTTAAATATCCCAGGAAAGAGAAAAATGGATAAAGAAGTTGTGGTCCTTAGGTACAATGGAATATCACTCAGCCATGAAATCAACGTCATAAGGCTAGTAGCAGCATGATGAGTGGATTCAGGTACGACGGTTCTAAGTGAAATAAGTCACACAGAAAAAGACACTAATCAGAAGATATCACTTATAGAGGGAATGTAAAAACCGCTACACTTGAACTGAATTACAAAACAGAACAGAGTCACACATTTAGAAAACACACTATGGCTGCCTAACGGGAAAGGCGAGGTGGGGTGATGCCTAAAACAAGGGTTTCAAATTAGCTCAGATACCGTTCCATGAACCCAATATGTAATAGACAAGACCTACTCCTTGCTCAGTAAACTGGACTCAACACCCCCTATTCACCGCCCAAGAATAGATCTGACTAGTAAGAATCTTCAAACCTATGTATTGATATCTCTCCGTAAGTGAGTCAAGTGGGAGTAAAGCGGCATAAACACAGCAGTGAAAAGCAGCTAAACCCCATTAGGAAAATCAATTACTTTTAAAAACCCGTGAAACAAAGACAGTGAAAGAGAGAGAAATTCTTACAAAATTCGTTCAGGGGCTGTGATGCCACCTGGATTGACCATATCTAGACCCACAGCTGATTGAGACATAAGGGTGGACACTCTTGGGGCTGAGAGGTTTGGTGAGGTTGGGTGAGCAAACGCAGACCCTTTAAAGTAATACTGCGTGGTACCCGTCCCATGGGTCCCAAATCTCCAGGTTCAAGGGCATCTTCCTACATCGAAAACATGCATGAGAAACCCAGAAGATGGTACACCGTGTGATCGGGAAAGGTTTCTAAAACGCACCTCATTTCTCATCTCCTTGTGCTCGGGTTCGCCATTCCAGCCACTTTAATAGCAATCTCCCTCCTTGGAGAATTAGCACTTTAACCTCCTGTTCCGTACAGGTTTCAATTTGTCCTGAGGATGAACGGGAAGAGGGGGAACCAATGAGCGACTAGCTCTAGGTGGTGGGACAGGCACAGGTCACTCTATTTTCCCATCAGGAAGAAGAATTAACCACCGGCTCAGCCTGCCGCCCGGAACCAGAATAGGTCCTGAAGCAATCCTACGCTTTTGCGGCCAGCTCCCAAAAAAGCGAGTTGAAAAATGGAGCTCAGGGGCCCTGCAAATCACAAACCTGCAGAGTTATAAATGATAACTCTCGCCCACAAAAATATTGAGGGAAGGCAACGAAGAGGATTTGAAAGCAAGGCAGAATTGCAGGAAACAGATTTCAGGAGGTAGATTCGAATCGCCTTTAAAGCACAGGAAAAGCGGCAAAACCTCGACAATGATGCCCTTGGCCAAAAAGGGCGTATGCGTTTTTTCCTGAATATATTCAGGAAAAAACGCATACGCCCTTTTTGGCCAACCAAGCAACCTGGAAAGGCAAATCAGCGCTACAAAGAAGTCTCGCTTCCCATCGGTCAAAAGGGCCATGCTGAATAAAGTGTCAATACCAGAAATGCAAGAGAGGCCATGGAGAAATGGGAGCCTTGCTACGCTGATGGGCGGGATGTAAATTGCCAACAGCCACTCTGGAGAAGTGTACGGTGTGTCCTGAAACATCTAAAAAACTCGGCTTAGAGAGCATAGGGCACTTCCACTCATGGGCGTCTAATTTGGGAAAACTAAAAATCAGCAAGGCACAGGCACTCCAAAGTTTAGGGTTGCTCTGTTGACAAGAACCTCCACTTCATTCCACCTTAAATATCCCAGGAAAGAGAAAAATGGATAAAGAAGTTGTGGTCCTTAGGTACAATGGAATATCACTCAGCCATGAAATCAACGTCATAAGGCTAGTAGCAGCATGATGAGTGGATTCAGGTACGACGGTTCTAAGTGAAATAAGTCACACAGAAAAAGACACTAATCAGAAGATATCACTTATAGAGGGAATGTAAAAACCGCTACACTTGAACTGAATTACAAAACAGAACAGAGTCACACATTTAGAAAACACACTATGGCTGCCTAACGGGAAAGGTGAGGTGGGGTGATGCCTAAAACAAGGGTTTCAAATTAGCTCAGATACCGTTCCATAAACCCAATATGTAATAGACAAGACCTACTCCTTGCTCAGTGAACTGGACTCAACACCCCCTATTCACCGCCCAAGAATAGATCTGACTAGTAAGAATCTTCAAACCTATGTATTGATATCTCTCCGTAAGTGAGTCAAGTGGGAGTAAAGCGGCATAAACACAGCAGTGAAAAGCAGCTAAACCCCATTAGGAAAATCAATTACTTTTAAAAACCCGTGAAACAAACACAGTGAAAGAGAGAGAAATTCTTACAAAATTCGTTCAGGGGTTGTGATGCCACCTGGATTGACCATATCTAGACCCACAGCTGATTGAGACATAAGGGTGGACACTCTTGGGGCTGAGAGGTTTGGTGAGGTTGGATGAGCAAACGCAGATCCTTTAAAGTAATACTGTGTGGTACCCATCCCATGGGTCTCAAATCTCCAGGTTCAAGGGCATCTTCCTACATCGAAAACATGCATGAGAAACCCAGAAGATGGTACACCGTGTGATCGGGAAAGGTTTCTAAAACGCACCTCATTTCTCATCTCCTTTTGCTCGGGTTCGCCATTCCAGCCACTTTAATAGCAATCTCCCTCCTTGGAGAATCAGCACTTTAACCTCCTGTTCCGTACAGGTTTCAATTTGTCCTGAGGATGAACGGGAAGAGGGGGAACCAATGAGCGACTAGCTCTAGGTGGTGGGACAGGCACAGGTCACTCTATTTTCCCATCAGGAAGAAGAATTAACCACCGGCTCAGCCTGCCGCCCGGAACCAGAATAGGTCCTGAAGCAATCCTACGCTTTTGCGGCCAGCTCCCAAAAAAGCGAGTTGAAAAATGGAGCTCAGGGGCCCTGCAAATCACAAACCTGCAGAGTTATAAATGATAACTCTCGCCCACAAAAATATTGAGGGAAGGCAACGAAGAGGATTTGAAAGCAAGGCAGAATTGCAGGAAACAGATTTCAGGAGGTAGATTCGAATCGCCTTTAAAGCACAGGAAAAGCGGCAAAACCTCGACAATGATGCCCTTGGCCAAAAAGGGCGTATGCGTTTTTTCCTGAATATATTCAGGAAAAAACGCATACGCCCTTTTTGGCCAACCAAGCAACCTGGAAAGGCAAATCAGCGCTACAAAGAAGTCTCGCTTCCCATCGGTCAAAAGGGCCATGCTGAATAAAGTGTCAATACCAGAAATGCAAGAGAGGCCATGGAGAAATGGGAGCCTTGCTACGCTGATGGGCGGGATGTAAATTGCCAACAGCCACTCTGGAGAAGTGTACGGTGTGTCCTGAAATATCTAAAAAACTCGGCTTAGAGAGCATAGGGCACTTCCACTCATGGGCGTCTAATTTGGGAAAACTAAAAATCAGCAAGGCACAGGCACTCCAAAGTTTAGGGTTGCTCTGTTGACAAGAACCTCCACTTCATTCCACCTTAAATATCCCAGGAAAGAGAAAAATGGATAAAGAAGTTGTGGTCCTTAGGTACAATGGAATATCACTCAGCCATGAAATCAACGTCATAAGGCTAGTAGCAGCATGATGAGTGGATTCAGGTAGGACGGTTCTAAGTGAAATAAGTCACACAGAAAAAGACACTAATCATAAGATATCACTTATAGAGGGAAAGTAAAAACCGCTACACTTGAACTGAATTACAAAACAGAACAGAGTCCCACATTTAGAAAACACACTATGGCTGCCTAACGGGAAAGGCGAGGTGGGGTGATGCATAAAACAAGGGTTTCAAATTAGCTCAGATACCGTTCCATAAACCCAATATGTAATAGACAAGACCTACTGCTTGCTCAGTGAACTGGACTCAACACCCCCTATTCACCGCCCAAGAATAGATCTGACTAGTAAGAATCTTCAAACCTATGTATTGATATCTCTCCGTAAGTGAGTCAAGTGGGAGTAAAGCGGCATAAACACAGCAGTGAAAAGCAGCTAAACCCCATTAGGAAAATCAATTACTTTTAAAAACCCGTGAAACAAAGACAGTGAAAGAGAGAGAAATTCTTACAAAATTCGTTCAGGGGCTGTGATGCCACCTGGATTGACCATATCTAGACCCACAGCTGATTGAGACATAAGGGTGGACACTCTTGGGGCTGAGAGGTTTGGTGAGGTTGGGTGAGCAAACGCAGACCCTTTAAAGTAATACTGCGTGGTACCCGTCTGATGGGTCCCAAATCTCCAGGTTCAAGGGCATCTTCCTACATCGAAAACATGCATGAGAAACCCAGAAGATGGTACACCGTGTGATCGGGAAAGGTTTCTAAAACGCACCTCATTTCTCATCTCCTTGTGCTCGGGTTCGCCATTCCATCCGCTTTACTAGCAATCTCCCTCCTTGGAGAATCAACACGTTTAACCTCCTGTTCCGTACAGGGTGCAATTTGTCCTGAGGATGAACGGGAAGAGGGGGAACCAATGAGCGACTAGCTCTAGGTGTTGGGAAAGGCACAGGTCACTCTATTTTCCCATCAGGAAGAAGAATTAACCACAGGCTCAGCCTGCCGCCCGGAACCAGAATAGGGCCTGAAGCAATCCTACACTTTTGCGGCCAGCTCCCAAAAAAGCGAGTTGAAAAATGGAGCTCAGGGGCACTGCAAATCACAAACCTGCAGAGTTAGAAATGATAACTCTCGCCCACAAAAATATTGAGGGAAGGCAACGAAGAGGATTTGAAAGCAAGGCAGAATTGCAGGAAACAGATTTCAGGAGGTAGATTCGAATCGCCTTTAAAGCACAGGAAAAGCGGCAAAACCTCGACAATGATGCCCTTGGCCAAAAAGGGCGTATGCGTTTTTTCCTGAATATATTCAGGAAAAAACGCATACGCCCTTTTTGGCCAACCAAGCAACCTGGAAAGGCAAATCAGCGCTACAAAGAAGTCTCGCTTCCCATCGGTCAAAAGGGCCATGCTGAATAAAGTGTCAATACCAGAAATGCAAGAGAGGCCATGGAGAAATGGGAGCCTTGCTACGCTGATGGGCGGGATGTAAATTGCCAACAGCCACTCTGGAGAAGTGTACGGTGTGTCCTGAAACATCTAAAAAACTCGGCTTAGAGAGCATAGGGCACTTCCACTCATGGGCGTCTAATTTGGGAAAACTAAAAATCAGCAAGGCACAGGCACTCCAAAGTTTAGGGTTGCTCTGTTGACAAGAACCTCCACTTCATTCCACCTTAAATATCCCAGGAAAGAGAAAAATGGATAAAGAAGTTGTGGTCCTTAGGTACAATGGAATATCACTCAGCCATGAAATCAACGTCATAAGGCTAGTAGCAGCATGATGAGTGGATTCAGGTACGACGGTTCTAAGTGAAATAAGTCACACAGAAAAAGACACTAATCAGAAGATATCACTTATAGAGGGAATGTAAAAACCGCTACACTTGAACTGAATTACAAAACAGAACAGAGTCACACATTTAGAAAACACACTATGGCTGCCTAACGGGAAAGGTGAGGTGGGGTGATGCCTAAAACAAGGGTTTCAAATTAGCTCAGATACCGTTCCATAAACCCAATATGTAATAGACAAGACCTACTCCTTGCTCAGTGAACTGGACTCAACACCCCCTATTCACCGCCCAAGAATAGATCTGACTAGTAAGAATCTTCAAACCTATGTATTGATATCTCTCCGTAAGTGAGTCAAGTGGGAGTAAAGCGGCATAAACACAGCAGTGAAAAGCAGCTAAACCCCATTAGGAAAATCAATTACTTTTAAAAACCCGTGAAACAAAGACAGTGAAAGAGAGAGAAATTCTTACAAAATTCGTTCAGGGGCTGTGATGCCACCTGGATTGACCATATCTAGACCCACAGCTGATTGAGACATAAGGGTGGACACTCTTGGGGCTGAGAGGTTTGGTGAGGTTGGATGAGCAAACGCAGACCCTTTAAAGTAATACTGTGTGGTACCCATCCCATGGGTCCCAAATCTCCAGGTTCAAGGGCATCTTCCTACATCGAAAACATGCATGAGAAACCCAGAAGATGGTACACCGTGTGATCGGGAAAGGTTTCTAAAACGCACCTCATTTCTCATCTCCTTGTGCTCGGGTTCGCCATTCCAGCCACTTTAATAGCAATCTCCCTCCTTGGAGAATCAGCACTTAAACCTCCTGTTCCGTACAGGTTTCAATTTGTCCTGAGGATGAACGGGAAGAGGGGGAACCAATGAGCGACTAGCTCTAGGTGGTGGGACAGGCACAGGTCACTCTATTTTCCCATCAGGAAGAAGAATTAACCACCGGCTCAGCCTGCCGCCCGGAACCAGAATAGGTCCTGAAGCAATCCTACGCTTTTGCGGCCAGCTCCCAAAAAAGCGAGTTGAAAAATGGAGCTCAGGGGCCCTGCAAATCACAAACCTGCAGAGTTATAAATGATAACTCTCGCCCACAAAAATATTGAGGGAAGGCAACGAAGAGGATTTGAAAGCAAGGCAGAATTGCAGGAAACAGATTTCAGGAGGTAGATTCGAATCGCCTTTAAAGCACAGGAAAAGCGGCAAAACCTCGACAATGATGCCCTTGGCCAAAAAGGGCGTATGCGTTTTTTCCTGAATATATTCAGGAAAAAACGCATACGCCCTTTTTGGCCAACCAAGCAACCTGGAAAGGCAAATCAGCGCTACAAAGAAGTCTCGCTTCCCATCGGTCAAAAGGGCCATGCTGAATAAAGTGTCAATACCAGAAATGCAAGAGAGGCCATGGAGAAATGGGAGCCTTGCTACGCTGATGGGCGGGATGTAAATTGCCAACAGCCACTCTGGAGAAGTGTACGGTGTGTCCTGAAATATCTAAAAAACTCGGCTTAGAGAGCATAGGGCACTTCCACTCATGGGCGTCTAATTTGGGAAAACTAAAAATCAGCAAGGCACAGGCACTCCAAAGTTTAGGGTTGCTCTGTTGACAAGAACCTCCACTTCATTCCACCTTAAATATCCCAGGAAAGAGAAAAATGGATAAAGAAGTTGTGGTCCTTAGGTACAATGGAATATCACTCAGCCATGAAATCAACGTCATAAGGCTAGTAGCAGCATGATGAGTGGATTCAGGTAGGACGGTTCTAAGTGAAATAAGTCACACAGAAAAACACACTAATCATAAGATATCACTTATAGAGGGAAAGTAAAAACCGCTACACTTGAACTGAATTACAAAACAGAACAGAGTCCCACATTTAGAAAACACACTATGGCTGCCTAACGGGAAAGGCGAGGTGGGGTGATGCATAAAACAAGGGTTTCAAATTAGCTCAGATACCGTTCCATAAACCCAATATGTAATAGACAAGACCTACTGCTTGCTCAGTGAACTGGACTCAACACCCCCTATTCACCGCCCAAGAATATATCTGACTAGTAAGAATCTTCAAACCTATGTATTGATATCTCTCCGTAAGTGAGTCAAGTGGGAGTAAAGCGGCATAAACACAGCAGTGAAAAGCAGCTAAACCCCATTAGGAAAATCAATTACTTTTAAAAACCCGTGAAACAAAGACAGTGAAAGAGAGAGAAATTCTTACAAAATTCGTTCAGGGGCTGTGATGCCACCTGGATTGACCATATCTAGACCCACAGCTGATTGAGACATAAGGGTGGACACTCTTGGGGCTGAGAGGTTTGGTGAGGTTGGGTGAGCAAACGCAGACCCTTTAAAGTAATACTGCGTGGTACCCGTCTGATGGGTCCCAAATCTCCAGGTTCAAGGGCATCTTCCTACATCGAAAACATGCATGAGAAACCCAGAAGATGGTACACCGTGTGATCGGGAAAGTTTTCTAAAACGCACCTCATTTCTCATCTCCTTGTGCTCGGGTTCGCCATTCCATCCGCTTTACTAGCAATCTCCCTCCTTGGAGAATCAACACGTTTAACCTCCTGTTCCGTACAGGGTGCAATTTGTCCTGAGGATGAACGGGAAGAGGGGGAACCAATGAGCGACTAGCTCTAGGTGTTGGGAAAGGCACAGGTCACTCTATTTTCCCATCAGGAAGAAGAATTAACCACAGGCTCAGCCTGCCGCCCGGAACCAGAATAGGGCCTGAAGCAATCCTACGCTTTTGCGGCCAGCTCCCAAAAAAGCGAGTTGAAAAATGGAGCTCAGGGGCACAGCAAATCACAAACCTGCAGAGTTAGAAATGATAACTCTCGCCCACAAAAATATTGAGGGAAGGCAACGAAGAGGATTTGAAAGCAAGGCAGAATTGCAGGAAACAGATTTCAGGAGGTAGATTCGAATCGCCTTTAAAGCACAGGAAAAGCGGCAAAACCTCGACAATGATGCCCTTGGCCAAAAAGGGCGTATGCGTTTTTTCCTGAATATATTCAGGAAAAAACGCATACGCCCTTTTTGGCCAACCAAGCAACCTGGAAAGGCAAATCAGCGCTACAAAGAAGTCTCGCTTCCCATCGGTCAAAAGGGCCATGCTGAATAAAGTGTCAATACCAGAAATGCAGGAGAGGCCATGGAGAAATGGGAGCCTTGCTACGCTGATGGGCGGGATGTAAATTGCCAACAGCCACTCTGGAGAAGTGTACGGTGTGTCCTGAAACATCTAAAAAACTCGGCTTAGAGAGCATAGGGCACTTCCACTCATGGGCGTCTAATTTGGGAAAACTAAAAATCAGCAAGGCACAGGCACTCCAAAGTTTAGGGTTGCTCTGTTGACAAGAACCTCCACTTCATTCCACCTTAAATACCCCAGGAAAGAGAAAAATGGATAAAGAAGTTGTGGTCCTTAGGTACAATGGAATATCACTCAGCCATGAAATCAACGTCATAAGGCTAGTAGCAGCATGATGAGTGGATTCAGGTACGACGGTTCTAAGTGAAATAAGTCACACAGAAAAAGACACTAATCAGAAGATATCACTTATAGAGGGAATGTAAAAACCGCTACACTTGAACTGAATTACAAAACAGAACAGAGTCACACATTTAGAAAACACACTATGGCTGCCTAACGGGAAAGGTGAGGTGGGGTGATGCATAAAACAAGGGTTTCAAATTAGCTCAGATACCGTTCCATAAACCCAATATGTAATAGACAAGACCTACTGCTTGCTCAGTGAACTGCACTCAACACCCCCTATTCACCGCCCAAGAATAGATCTGATTAGTAAGAATCTTCAAACCTATGTATTGATATCTCTCCGTAAGTGAGTCAAGTGGGAGTAAAGCGGCATAAACACAGCAGTGAAAAGCAGCTAAACCCCATTAGGAAAATCAATTACTTTTAAAAACCCGTGAAACAAAGACAGTGAAGGAGAGAGAAATTCTTACAAAATTCGTTCAGGGGCTGTGATGCCACCTGGATTGACCATATCTAGACCCACAGCTGATTGAGACATAAGGGTGGACACTCTTGGGGCTGAGAGTTTTGGTGAGCTTGGGTGAGCAAACGCAGACCCTTTAAAGTAATACTGCGTGGTACCCGTCTGATGGGTCCCAAATCTCCAGGTTCAAGGGCATCTTCCTACATCGAAAACATGCATGAGAAACCCAGAAGATGGTACACTGTGTGATCGGGAAAGGTTTCTAAAACGCACCTCATTTCTCATCTCCTTGTGCTCGGGTTCGCCATTCCAGCCACTTTAATAGCAACCTCCCTCCTTGGAGAATCAGCACTTTAACCTCCTGTTCCGTACAGGTTTCAATTTGTCCTGAGGATGAACGGGAAGAGGGGGAACCAATGAGCGACTAGCTCTAGGTGGTGGGACAGGCACAGGTCACTCTATTTTCCCATCAGGAAGAAGAATTAACCACAGGCTCAGCCTGCCGCCCGGAACCAGAATAGGGCCTGAAGCAATCCTACGCTTTTGCGGCCAGCTCCCAAAAAAGCGAGTTGAAAAATGGAGCTCAGGGGCCCTGCAAATCACAAACCTGCAGAGTTATAAATGATAACTCTCGCCCACAAAAATATTGAGGGAAGGCAACGAAGAGGATTTGAAAGCAAGGCAGAATTGCAGGAAACAGATTTCAGGAGGTAGATTCGAATCGCCTTTAAAGCACAGGAAAAGCGGCAAAACCTCGACAATGATGCCCTTGGCCAAAAAGGGCGTATGCGTTTTTTCCTGAATATATTCAGGAAAAAACTCATACGCCCTTTTTGGCCAACCAAGCAACCTGGAAAGGCAAATCAGCGCTACAAAGAAGTCTCGCTTCCCATCGGTCAAAAGGGCCATGCTGAATAAAGTGTCAATACCAGAAATGCAGGAGAGGCCATGGAGAAATGGGAGCCTTGCTACGCTGATGGGTGGGATGTAAATTGCCAACAGCCACTCTGGAGAAGTGTATGGTGTGTCCTGAAACATCTAAAAAACTCGGCTTAGAGAGCATAGGGCACTTCCACTCATGGCCGTCTAATTTGGGAAAACTAAAAATCAGCAAGGCACAGGCACTCCAAAGTTTAGGGTTGCTCTGTTGACAAGAACCTCCACTTCATTCCACCTTAAATATCCCAGGAAAGAGAAAAATGGATAAAGAAGTTGTCGTCCTTAGGTACAATGGAATATCACTCAGCCATGAAATCAATGTCATAAGGCTAGTAGCAGCATGATGAGTGGATTCAGGTACGACGGTTCTAAGTGAAATAAGTCACACAGAAAAAGACACTAATCAGAAGATATCACTTATAGAGGGAATGTAAAAACCGCTACACTTGAACTGAATTACAAAACAGAACAGAGTCACACATTTAGAAAACACACTATGGCTGCCTAACGGGAAAGGTGAGGTGGGGTGATGCCTAAAACAAGGGTTTCAAATTAGCTCAGATACCGTTCCATAAACCCAATATGTAATAGACAAGACCTACTCCTTGCTCAGTGAACTGGACTCAACACCCCCTATTCACCGCCCAAGAATAGATCTGACTAGTAAGAATCTTCAAACCTATGTATTGATATCTCTCCGTAAGTGAGTCAAGTGGGAGTAAAGCGGCATAAACACAGCAGTGAAAAGCAGCTAAACCCCATTAGGAAAATCAATTACTTTTAAAAACCCGTGAAACAAAGACAGTGAAAGAGAGAGAAATTCTTACAAAATTCGTTCAGGGGCTGTGATGCCACCTGGATTGACCATATCTAGACCCACAGCTGATTGAGACATAAGGGTGGACACTCTTGGGGCTGAGAGGTTTGGTGAGGTTGGATGAGCAAACGCAGACCCTTTAAAGTAATACTGTGTGGTACCCATCCCATGGGTCCCAAATCTCCAGGTTCAAGGGCATCTTCCTACATCGAAAACATGCATGAGAAACCCAGAAGATGGTACACCGTGTGATCGGGAAAGGTTTCTAAAACGCACCTCATTTCTCATCTCCTTGTGCTCGGGTTCGCCATTCCAGCCACTTTAATAGCAATCTCCCTCCTTGGAGAATCAGCACTTAAACCTCCTGTTCCGTACAGGTTTCAATTTGTCCTGAGGATGAACGGGAAGAGGGGGAACCAATGAGCGACTAGCTCTAGGTGGTGGGACAGGCACAGGTCACTCTATTTTCCCATCAGGAAGAAGAATTAACCACCGGCTCAGCCTGCCGCCCGGAACCAGAATAGGTCCTGAAGCAATCCTACGCTTTTGCGGCCAGCTCCCAAAAAAGCGAGTTGAAAAATGGAGCTCAGGGGCACTGCAAATCACAAACCTGCAGAGTTATAAATGATAACTCTCGCCCACAAAAATATTGAGGGAAGGCAACGAAGAGGATTTGAAAGCAAGGCAGAATTGCAGGAAACAGATTTCAGGAGGTAGATTCGAATCGCCTTTAAAGCACAGGAAAAGCGGCAAAACCTCGACAATGATGCCCTTGGCCAAAAAGGGCGTATGCGTTTTTTCCTGAATATATTCAGGAAAAAACGCATACGCCCTTTTTGGCCAACCAAGCAACCTGGAAAAGCAAATCAGCGCTACAAAGAAGTCTCGCTTCCCATCGGTCAAAAGGGCCATGCTGAATAAATTGTCAATACGAGAAATGCAGGAGAGGCCATGGAGAAAAGGGAGCCTTGCTACGCTGATGGGCGGGATGTAAATTGCCAACAGCCACTCTGGAGAAGTGTACGGTGTGTCCTGAAACATCTAAAAAACTCGGCTTAGAGAGCATAGGGCACTTCCACTCATGGGCGTCTAATTTGGGAAAACTAAAAATCAGCAAGGCACAGGCACTCCAAAGTTTAGGGTTGCTCTGTTGACAAGAACCTCCACTTCATTCCACCTTAAATACCCCAGGAAAGAGAAAAATGGATAAAGAAGTTGTGGTCCTTAGGTACAATGGAATATCACTCAGCCATGAAATCAACGTCATAAGGCTAGTAGCAGCATGATGAGTGGATTCAGGTACGACGGTTCTAAGTGAAATAAGTCACACAGAAAAAGACACTAATCAGAAGATATCACTTATAGAGGGAATGTAAAAACCGCTACACTTGAACTGAATTACAAAACAGAACAGAGTCACACATTTAGAAAACACACTATGGCTGCCTAACGGGAAAGGCGAGGTGGGGTGATGCATAAAACAAGTGTTTCAAATTAGCTCAGATACCGTTCCATAAACCCAATATGTAATAGACAAGACCTACTGCTTGCTCAGTGAACTGCACTCAACACCCCCTATTCACCGCCCAAGAATAGATCTGATTAGTAAGAATCTTCAAACCTATGTATTGATATCTCTCCGTAAGTGAGTCAAGTGGGAGTAAAGCGGCATAAACACAGCAGTGAAAAGCAGCTAAACCCCATTAGGAAAATCAATTACTTTTAAAAACCCGTGAAACAAAGACAGTGAAAGAGAGAGAAATTCTTACAAAATTCGTTCAGGGGCTGTGATGCCACCTGGATTGACCATATCTAGACCCACAGCTGATTGAGACATAAGGGTGGACACTCTTGGGGCTGAGAGTTTTGGTGAGCTTGGGTGAGCAAACGCAGACCCTTTAAAGTAATACTGCGTGGTACCCGTCTGATGGGTCCCAAATCTCCAGGTTCAAGGGCATCTTCCTACATCGAAAACATGCATGAGAAACCCAGAAGATGGTACACTGTGTGATCGGGAAAGGTTTCTAAAACGCACCTCATTTCTCATCTCCTTGTGCTCGGGTTCGCCATTCCAGCCACTTTAATAGCAACCTCCCTCCTTGGAGAATCAGCACTTTAACCTCCTGTTCCGTACAGGTTTCAATTTGTCCTGAGGATGAACGGGAAGAGGGGGAACCAATGAGCGACTAGCTCTAGGTGGTGGGACAGGCACAGGTCACTCTATTTTCCCATCAGGAAGAAGAATTAACCACAGGCTCAGCCTGCCGCCCGGAACCAGAATAGGGCCTGAAGCAATCCTACGCTTTTGCGGCCAGCTCCCAAAAAAGCGAGTTGAAAAATGGAGCTCAGGGGCCCTGCAAATCACAAACCTGCAGAGTTAGAAATGATAACTCTCGCCCACAAAAATATTGAGGGAAGGCAACGAAGAGGATTTGAAAGCAAGGCAGAATTGCAGGAAACAGATTTCAGGAGGTAGATTCGAATCGCCTTTAAAGCACAGGAAAAGCGGCAAAACCTCGACAATGATGCCCTTGGCCAAAAAGGGCGTATGCGTTTTTTCCTGAATATATTCAGGAAAAAACGCATACGCCCTTTTTGGCCAACCAAGCAACCTGGAAAGGCAAATCAGCGCTACAAAGAAGTCTCGCTTCCCATCGGTCAAAAGGGCCATGCTGAATAAAGTGTCAATACCAGAAATGCAGGAGAGGCCATGGAGAAATGGGAGCCTTGCTACGCTGATGGGTGGGATGTAAATTGCCAACAGCCACTCTGGAGAAGTGTATGGTGTGTCCTGAAACATCTAAAAAACTCGGCTTAGAGAGCATAGGGCACTTCCACTCATGGGCGTCTAATTTGGGAAAACTAAAAATCAGCAAGGCACAGGCACTCCAAAGTTTAGGGTTGCTCTGTTGACAAGAACCTCCACTTCATTCCACCTTAAATATCCCAGGAAAGAGAAAAATGGATAAAGAAGTTGTGGTCCTTAGGTACAATGGAATATCACTCAGCCATGAAATCAACGTCATAAGGCTAGTAGCAGCATGATGAGTGGATTCAGGTACGACGGTTCTAAGTGAAATAAGTCACACAGAAAAAGACACTAATCAGAAGATATCACTTATAGAGGGAATGTAAAAACCGCTACACTTGAACTGAATTACAAAACAGAACAGAGTCACACATTTAGAAAACACACTATGGCTGCCTAACGGGAAAGGCGAGGTGGGGTGATGCCTAAAACAAGGGTTTCAAATTAGCTCAGATACCGTTCCATGAACCCAATATGTAATAGACAAGACCTACTCCTTGCTCAGTAAACTGGACTCAACACCCCCTATTCACCGCCCAAGAATAGATCTGACTAGTAAGAATCTTCAAACCTATGTATTGATATCTCTCCGTAAGTGAGTCAAGTGGGAGTAAAGCGGCATAAACACAGCAGTGAAAAGCAGCTAAACCCCATTAGGAAAATCAATTACTTTTAAAAACCCGTGAAACAAAGACAGTGAAAGAGAGAGAAATTCTTACAAAATTCGTTCAGGGGCTGTGATGCCACCTGGATTGACCATATCTAGACCCACAGCTGATTGAGACATAAGGGTGGACACTCTTGGGGCTGAGAGGTTTGGTGAGGTTGGGTGAGCAAACGCAGACCCTTTAAAGTAATACTGCGTGGTACCCGTCCCATGGGTCCCAAATCTCCAGGTTCAAGGGCATCTTCCTACATCGAAAACATGCATGAGAAACCCAGAAGATGGTACACCGTGTGATCGGGAAAGGTTTCTAAAACGCACCTCATTTCTCATCTCCTTGTGCTCGGGTTCGCCATTCCAGCCACTTTAATAGCAATCTCCCTCCTTGGAGAATTAGCACTTTAACCTCCTGTTCCGTACAGGTTTCAATTTGTCCTGAGGATGAACGGGAAGAGGGGGAACCAATGAGCGACTAGCTCTAGGTGGTGGGACAGGCACAGGTCACTCTATTTTCCCATCAGGAAGAAGAATTAACCACCGGCTCAGCCTGCCGCCCGGAACCAGAATAGGTCCTGAAGCAATCCTACGCTTTTGCGGCCAGCTCCCAAAAAAGCGAGTTGAAAAATGGAGCTCAGGGGCCCTGCAAATCACAAACCTGCAGAGTTATAAATGATAACTCTCGCCCACAAAAATATTGAGGGAAGGCAACGAAGAGGATTTGAAAGCAAGGCAGAATTGCAGGAAACAGATTTCAGGAGGTAGATTCGAATCGCCTTTAAAGCACAGGAAAAGCGGCAAAACCTCGACAATGATGCCCTTGGCCAAAAAGGGCGTATGCGTTTTTTCCTGAATATATTCAGGAAAAAACGCATACGCCCTTTTTGGCCAACCAAGCAACCTGGAAAGGCAAATCAGCGCTACAAAGAAGTCTCGCTTCCCATCGGTCAAAAGGGCCATGCTGAATAAAGTGTCAATACCAGAAATGCAAGAGAGGCCATGGAGAAATGGGAGCCTTGCTACGCTGATGGGCGGGATGTAAATTGCCAACAGCCACTCTGGAGAAGTGTACGGTGTGTCCTGAAACATCTAAAAAACTCGGCTTAGAGAGCATAGGGCACTTCCACTCATGGGCGTCTAATTTGGGAAAACTAAAAATCAGCAAGGCACAGGCACTCCAAAGTTTAGGGTTGCTCTGTTGACAAGAACCTCCACTTCATTCCACCTTAAATATCCCAGGAAAGAGAAAAATGGATAAAGAAGTTGTGGTCCTTAGGTACAATGGAATATCACTCAGCCATGAAATCAACGTCATAAGGCTAGTAGCAGCATGATGAGTGGATTCAGGTACGACGGTTCTAAGTGAAATAAGTCACACAGAAAAAGACACTAATCAGAAGATATCACTTATAGAGGGAATGTAAAAACCGCTACACTTGAACTGAATTACAAAACAGAACAGAGTCACACATTTAGAAAACACACTATGGCTGCCTAACGGGAAAGGTGAGGTGGGGTGATGCCTAAAACAAGGGTTTCAAATTAGCTCAGATACCGTTCCATAAACCCAATATGTAATAGACAAGACCTACTCCTTGCTCAGTGAACTGGACTCAACACCCCCTATTCACCGCCCAAGAATAGATCTGACTAGTAAGAATCTTCAAACCTATGTATTGATATCTCTCCGTAAGTGAGTCAAGTGGGAGTAAAGCGGCATAAACACAGCAGTGAAAAGCAGCTAAACCCCATTAGGAAAATCAATTACTTTTAAAAACCCGTGAAACAAACACAGTGAAAGAGAGAGAAATTCTTACAAAATTCGTTCAGGGGTTGTGATGCCACCTGGATTGACCATATCTAGACCCACAGCTGATTGAGACATAAGGGTGGACACTCTTGGGGCTGAGAGGTTTGGTGAGGTTGGATGAGCAAACGCAGATCCTTTAAAGTAATACTGTGTGGTACCCATCCCATGGGTCTCAAATCTCCAGGTTCAAGGGCATCTTCCTACATCGAAAACATGCATGAGAAACCCAGAAGATGGTACACCGTGTGATCGGGAAAGGTTTCTAAAACGCACCTCATTTCTCATCTCCTTTTGCTCGGGTTCGCCATTCCAGCCACTTTAATAGCAATCTCCCTCCTTGGAGAATCAGCACTTTAACCTCCTGTTCCGAACAGGTTTCAATTTGTCCTGAGGATGAACGGGAAGAGGGGGAACCAATGAGCGACTAGCTCTAGGTGGTGGGACAGGCACAGGTCACTCTATTTTCCCATCAGGAAGAAGAATTAACCACCGGCTCAGCCTGCCGCCCGGAACCAGAATAGGTCCTGAAGCAATCCTACGCTTTTGCGGCCAGCTCCCAAAAAAGCGAGTTGAAAAATGGAGCTCAGGGGCCCTGCAAATCACAAACCTGCAGAGTTATAAATGATAACTCTCGCCCACAAAAATATTGAGGGAAGGCAACGAAGAGGATTTGAAAGCAAGGCAGAATTGCAGGAAACAGATTTCAGGAGGTAGATTCGAATCGCCTTTAAAGCACAGGAAAAGCGGCAAAACCTCGACAATGATGCCCTTGGCCAAAAAGGGCGTATGCGTTTTTTCCTGAATATATTCAGGAAAAAACGCATACGCCCTTTTTGGCCAACCAAGCAACCTGGAAAGGCAAATCAGCGCTACAAAGAAGTCTCGCTTCCCATCGGTCAAAAGGGCCATGCTGAATAAAGTGTCAATACCAGAAATGCAAGAGAGGCCATGGAGAAATGGGAGCCTTGCTACGCTGATGGGCGGGATGTAAATTGCCAACAGCCACTCTGGAGAAGTGTACGGTGTGTCCTGAAATATCTAAAAAACTCGGCTTAGAGAGCATAGGGCACTTCCACTCATGGGCGTCTAATTTGGGAAAACTAAAAATCAGCAAGGCACAGGCACTCCAAAGTTTAGGGTTGCTCTGTTGACAAGAACCTCCACTTCATTCCACCTTAAATATCCCAGGAAAGAGAAAAATGGATAAAGAAGTTGTGGTCCTTAGGTACAATGGAATATCACTCAGCCATGAAATCAACGTCATAAGGCTAGTAGCAGCATGATGAGTGGATTCAGGTAGGACGGTTCTAAGTGAAATAAGTCACACAGAAAAAGACACTAATCATAAGATATCACTTATAGAGGGAAAGTAAAAACCGCTACACTTGAACTGAATTACAAAACAGAACAGAGTCCCACATTTAGAAAACACACTATGGCTGCCTAACGGGAAAGGCGAGGTGGGGTGATGCATAAAACAAGGGTTTCAAATTAGCTCAGATACCGTTCCATAAACCCAATATGTAATAGACAAGACCTACTGCTTGCTCAGTGAACTGGACTCAACACCCCCTATTCACCGCCCAAGAATAGATCTGACTAGTAAGAATCTTCAAACCTATGTATTGATATCTCTCCGTAAGTGAGTCAAGTGGGAGTAAAGCGGCATAAACACAGCAGTGAAAAGCAGCTAAACCCCATTAGGAAAATCAATTACTTTTAAAAACCCGTGAAACAAAGACAGTGAAAGAGAGAGAAATTCTTACAAAATTCGTTCAGGGGCTGTGATGCCACCTGGATTGACCATATCTAGACCCACAGCTGATTGAGACATAAGGGTGGACACTCTTGGGGCTGAGAGGTTTGGTGAGGTTGGGTGAGCAAACGCAGACCCTTTAAAGTAATACTGCGTGGTACCCGTCTGATGGGTCCCAAATCTCCAGGTTCAAGGGCATCTTCCTACATCGAAAACATGCATGAGAAACCCAGAAGATGGTACACCGTGTGATCGGGAAAGGTTTCTAAAACGCACCTCATTTCTCATCTCCTTGTGCTCGGGTTCGCCATTCCATCCGCTTTACTAGCAATCTCCCTCCTTGGAGAATCAACACGTTTAACCTCCTGTTCCGTACAGGGTGCAATTTGTCCTGAGGATGAACGGGAAGAGGGGGAACCAATGAGCGACTAGCTCTAGGTGTTGGGAAAGGCACAGGTCACTCTATTTTCCCATCAGGAAGAAGAATTAACCACAGGCTCAGCCTGCCGCCCGGAACCAGAATAGGGCCTGAAGCAATCCTACACTTTTGCGGCCAGCTCCCAAAAAAGCGAGTTGAAAAATGGAGCTCAGGGGCACTGCAAATCACAAACCTGCAGAGTTAGAAATGATAACTCTCGCCCACAAAAATATTGAGGGAAGGCAACGAAGAGGATTTGAAAGCAAGGCAGAATTGCAGGAAACAGATTTCAGGAGGTAGATTCGAATCGCCTTTAAAGCACAGGAAAAGCGGCAAAACCTCGACAATGATGCCCTTGGCCAAAAAGGGCGTATGCGTTTTTTCCTGAATATATTCAGGAAAAAACGCATACGCCCTTTTTGGCCAACCAAGCAACCTGGAAAGGCAAATCAGCGCTACAAAGAAGTCTCGCTTCCCATCGGTCAAAAGGGCCATGCTGAATAAAGTGTCAATACCAGAAATGCAAGAGAGGCCATGGAGAAATGGGAGCCTTGCTACGCTGATGGGCGGGATGTAAATTGCCAACAGCCACTCTGGAGAAGTGTACGGTGTGTCCTGAAACATCTAAAAAACTCGGCTTAGAGAGCATAGGGCACTTCCACTCATGGGCGTCTAATTTGGGAAAACTAAAAATCAGCAAGGCACAGGCACTCCAAAGTTTAGGGTTGCTCTGTTGACAAGAACCTCCACTTCATTCCACCTTAAATATCCCAGGAAAGAGAAAAATGGATAAAGAAGTTGTGGTCCTTAGGTACAATGGAATATCACTCAGCCATGAAATCAACGTCATAAGGCTAGTAGCAGCATGATGAGTGGATTCAGGTACGACGGTTCTAAGTGAAATAAGTCACACAGAAAAAGACACTAATCAGAAGATATCACTTATAGAGGGAATGTAAAAACCGCTACACTTGAACTGAATTACAAAACAGAACAGAGTCACACATTTAGAAAACACACTATGGCTGCCTAACGGGAAAGGTGAGGTGGGGTGATGCCTAAAACAAGGGTTTCAAATTAGCTCAGATACCGTTCCATAAACCCAATATGTAATAGACAAGACCTACTCCTTGCTCAGTGAACTGGACTCAACACCCCCTATTCACCGCCCAAGAATAGATCTGACTAGTAAGAATCTTCAAACCTATGTATTGATATCTCTCCGTAAGTGAGTCAAGTGGGAGTAAAGCGGCATAAACACAGCAGTGAAAAGCAGCTAAACCCCATTAGGAAAATCAATTACTTTTAAAAACCCGTGAAACAAAGACAGTGAAAGAGAGAGAAATTCTTACAAAATTCGTTCAGGGGCTGTGATGCCACCTGGATTGACCATATCTAGACCCACAGCTGATTGAGACATAAGGGTGGACACTCTTGGGGCTGAGAGGTTTGGTGAGGTTGGATGAGCAAACGCAGACCCTTTAAAGTAATACTGTGTGGTACCCATCCCATGGGTCCCAAATCTCCAGGTTCAAGGGCATCTTCCTACATCGAAAACATGCATGAGAAACCCAGAAGATGGTACACCGTGTGATCGGGAAAGGTTTCTAAAACGCACCTCATTTCTCATCTCCTTGTGCTCGGGTTCGCCATTCCAGCCACTTTAATAGCAATCTCCCTCCTTGGAGAATCAGCACTTAAACCTCCTGTTCCGTACAGGTTTCAATTTGTCCTGAGGATGAACGGGAAGAGGGGGAACCAATGAGCGACTAGCTCTAGGTGGTGGGACAGGCACAGGTCACTCTATTTTCCCATCAGGAAGAAGAATTAACCACCGGCTCAGCCTGCCGCCCGGAACCAGAATAGGTCCTGAAGCAATCCTACGCTTTTGCGGCCAGCTCCCAAAAAAGCGAGTTGAAAAATGGAGCTCAGGGGCCCTGCAAATCACAAACCTGCAGAGTTATAAATGATAACTCTCGCCCACAAAAATATTGAGGGAAGGCAACGAAGAGGATTTGAAAGCAAGGCAGAATTGCAGGAAACAGATTTCAGGAGGTAGATTCGAATCGCCTTTAAAGCACAGGAAAAGCGGCAAAACCTCGACAATGATGCCCTTGGCCAAAAAGGGCGTATGCGTTTTTTCCTGAATATATTCAGGAAAAAACGCATACGCCCTTTTTGGCCAACCAAGCAACCTGGAAAGGCAAATCAGCGCTACAAAGAAGTCTCGCTTCCCATCGGTCAAAAGGGCCATGCTGAATAAAGTGTCAATACCAGAAATGCAAGAGAGGCCATGGAGAAATGGGAGCCTTGCTACGCTGATGGGCGGGATGTAAATTGCCAACAGCCACTCTGGAGAAGTGTACGGTGTGTCCTGAAATATCTAAAAAACTCGGCTTAGAGAGCATAGGGCACTTCCACTCATGGGCGTCTAATTTGGGAAAACTAAAAATCAGCAAGGCACAGGCACTCCAAAGTTTAGGGTTGCTCTGTTGACAAGAACCTCCACTTCATTCCACCTTAAATATCCCAGGAAAGAGAAAAATGGATAAAGAAGTTGTGGTCCTTAGGTACAATGGAATATCACTCAGCCATGAAATCAACGTCATAAGGCTAGTAGCAGCATGATGAGTGGATTCAGGTAGGACGGTTCTAAGTGAAATAAGTCACACAGAAAAACACACTAATCATAAGATATCACTTATAGAGGGAAAGTAAAAACCGCTACACTTGAACTGAATTACAAAACAGAACAGAGTCCCACATTTAGAAAACACACTATGGCTGCCTAACGGGAAAGGCGAGGTGGGGTGATGCATAAAACAAGGGTTTCAAATTAGCTCAGATACCGTTCCATAAACCCAATATGTAATAGACAAGACCTACTGCTTGCTCAGTGAACTGGACTCAACACCCCCTATTCACCGCCCAAGAATATATCTGACTAGTAAGAATCTTCAAACCTATGTATTGATATCTCTCCGTAAGTGAGTCAAGTGGGAGTAAAGCGGCATAAACACAGCAGTGAAAAGCAGCTAAACCCCATTAGGAAAATCAATTACTTTTAAAAACCCGTGAAACAAAGACAGTGAAAGAGAGAGAAATTCTTACAAAATTCGTTCAGGGGCTGTGATGCCACCTGGATTGACCATATCTAGACCCACAGCTGATTGAGACATAAGGGTGGACACTCTTGGGGCTGAGAGGTTTGGTGAGGTTGGGTGAGCAAACGCAGACCCTTTAAAGTAATACTGCGTGGTACCCGTCTGATGGGTCCCAAATCTCCAGGTTCAAGGGCATCTTCCTACATCGAAAACATGCATGAGAAACCCAGAAGATGGTACACCGTGTGATCGGGAAAGTTTTCTAAAACGCACCTCATTTCTCATCTCCTTGTGCTCGGGTTCGCCATTCCATCCGCTTTACTAGCAATCTCCCTCCTTGGAGAATCAACACGTTTAACCTCCTGTTCCGTACAGGGTGCAATTTGTCCTGAGGATGAACGGGAAGAGGGGGAACCAATGAGCGACTAGCTCTAGGTGTTGGGAAAGGCACAGGTCACTCTATTTTCCCATCAGGAAGAAGAATTAACCACAGGCTCAGCCTGCCGCCCGGAACCAGAATAGGGCCTGAAGCAATCCTACGCTTTTGCGGCCAGCTCCCAAAAAAGCGAGTTGAAAAATGGAGCTCAGGGGCACAGCAAATCACAAACCTGCAGAGTTAGAAATGATAACTCTCGCCCACAAAAATATTGAGGGAAGGCAACGAAGAGGATTTGAAAGCAAGGCAGAATTGCAGGAAACAGATTTCAGGAGGTAGATTCGAATCGCCTTTAAAGCACAGGAAAAGCGGCAAAACCTCGACAATGATGCCCTTGGCCAAAAAGGGCGTATGCGTTTTTTCCTGAATATATTCAGGAAAAAACGCATACGCCCTTTTTGGCCAACCAAGCAACCTGGAAAGGCAAATCAGCGCTACAAAGAAGTCTCGCTTCCCATCGGTCAAAAGGGCCATGCTGAATAAAGTGTCAATACCAGAAATGCAGGAGAGGCCATGGAGAAATGGGAGCCTTGCTACGCTGATGGGCGGGATGTAAATTGCCAACAGCCACTCTGGAGAAGTGTACGGTGTGTCCTGAAACATCTAAAAAACTCGGCTTAGAGAGCATAGGGCACTTCCACTCATGGGCGTCTAATTTGGGAAAACTAAAAATCAGCAAGGCACAGGCACTCCAAAGTTTAGGGTTGCTCTGTTGACAAGAACCTCCACTTCATTCCACCTTAAATACCCCAGGAAAGAGAAAAATGGATAAAGAAGTTGTGGTCCTTAGGTACAATGGAATATCACTCAGCCATGAAATCAACGTCATAAGGCTAGTAGCAGCATGATGAGTGGATTCAGGTACGACGGTTCTAAGTGAAATAAGTCACACAGAAAAAGACACTAATCAGAAGATATCACTTATAGAGGGAATGTAAAAACCGCTACACTTGAACTGAATTACAAAACAGAACAGAGTCACACATTTAGAAAACACACTATGGCTGCCTAACGGGAAAGGTGAGGTGGGGTGATGCATAAAACAAGGGTTTCAAATTAGCTCAGATACCGTTCCATAAACCCAATATGTAATAGACAAGACCTACTGCTTGCTCAGTGAACTGCACTCAACACCCCCTATTCACCGCCCAAGAATAGATCTGATTAGTAAGAATCTTCAAACCTATGTATTGATATCTCTCCGTAAGTGAGTCAAGTGGGAGTAAAGCGGCATAAACACAGCAGTGAAAAGCAGCTAAACCCCATTAGGAAAATCAATTACTTTTAAAAACCCGTGAAACAAAGACAGTGAAGGAGAGAGAAATTCTTACAAAATTCGTTCAGGGGCTGTGATGCCACCTGGATTGACCATATCTAGACCCACAGCTGATTGAGACATAAGGGTGGACACTCTTGGGGCTGAGAGTTTTGGTGAGCTTGGGTGAGCAAACGCAGACCCTTTAAAGTAATACTGCGTGGTACCCGTCTGATGGGTCCCAAATCTCCAGGTTCAAGGGCATCTTCCTACATCGAAAACATGCATGAGAAACCCAGAAGATGGTACACTGTGTGATCGGGAAAGGTTTCTAAAACGCACCTCATTTCTCATCTCCTTGTGCTCGGGTTCGCCATTCCAGCCACTTTAATAGCAACCTCCCTCCTTGGAGAATCAGCACTTTAACCTCCTGTTCCGTACAGGTTTCAATTTGTCCTGAGGATGAACGGGAAGAGGGGGAACCAATGAGCGACTAGCTCTAGGTGGTGGGACAGGCACAGGTCACTCTATTTTCCCATCAGGAAGAAGAATTAACCACAGGCTCAGCCTGCCGCCCGGAACCAGAATAGGGCCTGAAGCAATCCTACGCTTTTGCGGCCAGCTCCCAAAAAAGCGAGTTGAAAAATGGAGCTCAGGGGCCCTGCAAATCACAAACCTGCAGAGTTATAAATGATAACTCTCGCCCACAAAAATATTGAGGGAAGGCAACGAAGAGGATTTGAAAGCAAGGCAGAATTGCAGGAAACAGATTTCAGGAGGTAGATTCGAATCGCCTTTAAAGCACAGGAAAAGCGGCAAAACCTCGACAATGATGCCCTTGGCCAAAAAGGGCGTATGCGTTTTTTCCTGAATATATTCAGGAAAAAACTCATACGCCCTTTTTGGCCAACCAAGCAACCTGGAAAGGCAAATCAGCGCTACAAAGAAGTCTCGCTTCCCATCGGTCAAAAGGGCCATGCTGAATAAAGTGTCAATACCAGAAATGCAGGAGAGGCCATGGAGAAATGGGAGCCTTGCTACGCTGATGGGTGGGATGTAAATTGCCAACAGCCACTCTGGAGAAGTGTATGGTGTGTCCTGAAACATCTAAAAAACTCGGCTTAGAGAGCATAGGGCACTTCCACTCATGGCCGTCTAATTTGGGAAAACTAAAAATCAGCAAGGCACAGGCACTCCAAAGTTTAGGGTTGCTCTGTTGACAAGAACCTCCACTTCATTCCACCTTAAATATCCCAGGAAAGAGAAAAATGGATAAAGAAGTTGTCGTCCTTAGGTACAATGGAATATCACTCAGCCATGAAATCAATGTCATAAGGCTAGTAGCAGCATGATGAGTGGATTCAGGTACGACGGTTCTAAGTGAAATAAGTCACACAGAAAAAGACACTAATCAGAAGATATCACTTATAGAGGGAATGTAAAAACCGCTACACTTGAACTGAATTACAAAACAGAACAGAGTCACACATTTAGAAAACACACTATGGCTGCCTAACGGGAAAGGCGAGGTGGGGTGATGCATAAAACAAGGGTTTCAAATTAGCTCAGATACCGTTCCATAAACCCAATATGTAATAGACAAGACCTACTCCTTGCTCAGTGAACTGGACTCAACACCCCCTATTCACCGCCCAAGAATAGATCTGACTAGTAAGAATCTTCAAACCTATGTATTGATATCTCTCCGTAAGTGAGTCAAGTGGGAGTAAAGCGGCATAAACACAGCAGTGAAAAGCAGCTAAACCCCATTAGGAAAATCAATTACTTTTAAAAACCCGTGAAACAAAGACAGTGAAAGAGAGAGAAATTCTTACAAAATTCGTTCAGGGGCTGTGATGCCACCTGGATTGACCATATCTAGACCCACAGCTGATTGAGACATAAGGGTGGACACTCTTGGGGCTGAGAGGTTTGGTGAGGTTGGGTGAGCAAACGCAGACCCTTTAAAGTAATACTGCGTGGTACCCGTCTGATGGGTCCCAAATCTCCAGGTTCAAGGGCATCTTCCTACATCGAAAACATGCATGAGAAACCCAGAAGATGGTACACCGTGTGATCGGGAAAGGTTTCTAAAACGCACCTCATTTCTCATCTCCTTGTGCTCGGGTTCGCCATTCCAGCCACTTTACTAGCAATCTCCCTCCTTGGAGAATCAACACGTTTAACCTCCTGTTCCGTACAGGTTTCAATTTGTCCTGAGGATGAACGGGAAGAGGGGGAACCAATGAGCGACTAGCTCTAGGTGGTGGGACAGGCACAGGTCACTCTATTTTCCCATCAGGAAGAAGAATTAACCACCGGCTCAGCCTGCCGCCCGGAACCAGAATAGGTCCTGAAGCAATCCTACGCTTTTGCGGCCAGCTCCCAAAAAAGCGAGTTGAAAAATGGAGCTCAGGGGCCCTGCAAATCACAAACCTGCAGAGTTATAAATGATAACTCTCGCCCACAAAAATATTGAGGGAAGGCAACGAAGAGGATTTGAAAGCAAGGCAGAATTGCAGGAAACAGATTTCAGGAGGTAGATTCGAATCGCCTTTAAAGCACAGGAAAAGCGGCAAAACCTCGACAATGATGCCCTTGGCCAAAAAGGGCGTATGCGTTTTTTCCTGAATATATTCAGGAAAAAACGCATACGCCCTTTTTGGCCAACCAAGCAACCTGGAAAGGCAAATCGGCGCTACAAAGAAGTCTCGCTTCCCATCGGTCAAAAGGGCCATGCTGAATAAAGTGTCAATACCAGAAATGCAGGAGAGGCCATGGAGAAATGGGAGCCTTGCTACGCTGATGGGTGGGATGTAAATTGCCAACAGCCACTCTGGAGAAGTGTATGGTGTGTCCTGAAACATCTAAAAAACTCGGCTTAGAGAGCATAGGGCACTTCCACTCATGGGCGTCTAATTTGGGAAAACTAAAAATCAGCAAGGCACAGGCACTCCAAAGTTTAGGGTTGCTCTGTTGACAAGAACCTCCACTTCATTCCACCTTAAATATCCCAGGAAAGAGAAAAATGGATAAAGAAGTTGTGGTCCTTAGGTACAATGGAATATCACTCAGCCATGAAATCAACGTCATAAGGCTAGTAGCAGCATGATGAGTGGATTCAGGTACGACGGTTCTAAGTGAAATAAGTCACACAGAAAAAGACACTAATCAGAAGATATCACTTATAGAGGGAATGTAAAAACCGCTACACTTGAACTGAATTACAAAACAGAACAGAGTCACACATTTAGAAAACACACTATGGCTGCCTAACGGGAAAGGCGAGGTGGGGTGATGCATAAAACAAGGGTTTCAAATTAGCTCAGATACCGTTCCATAAACCCAATATGTAATAGACAAGACCTACTCCTTGCTCAGTGAACTGGACTCAACACCCCCTATTCACCGCCCAAGAATAGATCTGACTAGTAAGAATCTTCAAACCTATGTATTGATATCTCTCCGTAAGTGAGTCAAGTGGGAGTAAAGCGGCATAAACACAGCAGTGAAAAGCAGCTAAACCCCATTAGGAAAATCAATTACTTTTAAAAACCCGTGAAACAAAGACAGTGAAAGAGAGAGAAATTCTTACAAAATTCGTTCAGGGGCTGTGATGCCACCTGGATTGACCATATCTAGACCCACAGCTGATTGAGACATAAGGGTGGACACTCTTGGGGCTGAGAGGTTTGGTGAGGTTGGGTGAGCAAACGCAGACCCTTTAAAGTAATACTGCGTGGTACCCGTCTGATGGGTCCCAAATCTCCAGGTTCAAGGGCATCTTCCTACATCGAAAACATGCATGAGAAACCCAGAAGATGGTACACCGTGTGATCGGGAAAGGTTTCTAAAACGCACCTCATTTCTCATCTCCTTGTGCTCGGGTTCGCCATTCCATCCGCTTTACTAGCAATCTCCCTCCTTGGAGAATCAACACGTTTAACCTCCTGTTCCGTACAGGTTTCAATTTGTCCTGAGGATGAACGGGAAGAGGGGGAACCAATGAGCGACTAGCTCTAGGTGGTGGGACAGGCACAGGTCACTCTATTTTCCCATCAGGAAGAAGAATTAACCACCGGCTCAGCCTGCCGCCCGGAACCAGAATAGATCCTGAAGCAATCCTACGCTTTTGCGGCCAGCTCCCAAAAAAGCGAGTTGAAAAATGGAGCTCAGGGGCCCTGCAAATCACAAACCTGCAGAGTTATAAATGATAACTCTCGCCCACAAAAATATTGAGGGAAGGCAACGAAGAGGATTTGAAAGCAAGGCAGAATTGCAGGAAACAGATTTCAGGAGGTAGATTCGAATCGCCTTTAAAGCACAGGAAAAGCGGCAAAACCTCGACAATGATGCCCTTGGCCAAAAAGGGCGTATGCGTTTTTTCCTGAATATATTCAGGAAAAAACGCATACGCCCTTTTTGGCCAACCAAGCAACCTGGAAAGGCAAATCAGCGCTACAAAGAAGTCTCGCTTCCCATCGGTCAAAAGGGCCATGCTGAATAAAGTGTCAATACCAGAAATGCAGGAGAGGCCATGGAGAAATGGGAGCCTTGCTACGCTGATGGGTGGGATGTAAATTGCCAACAGCCACTCTGGAGAAGTGTATGGTGTGTCCTGAAACATCTAAAAAACTCGGCTTAGAGAGCATAGGGCACTTCCACTCATGGGCGTCTAATTTGGGAAAACTAAAAATCAGCAAGGCACAGGCACTCCAAAGTTTAGGGTTGCTCTGTTGACAAGAACCTCCACTTCATTCCACCTTAAATATCCCAGGAAAGAGAAAAATGGATAAAGAAGTTGTGGTCCTTAGGTACAATGGAATATCACTCAGCCATGAAATCAACGTCATAAGGCTAGTAGCAGCATGATGAGTGGATTCAGGTACGACGGTTCTAAGTGAAATAAGTCACACAGAAAAAGACACTAATCAGAAGATATCACTTATAGAGGGAATGTAAAAACCGCTACACTTGAACTGAATTACAAAACAGAACAGAGTCACACATTTAGAAAACACACTATGGCTGCCTAACGGGAAAGGCGAGGTGGGGTGATGCATAAAACAAGGGTTTCAAATTAGCTCAGATACCGTTCCATAAACCCAATATGTAATAGACAAGACCTACTCCTTGCTCAGTGAACTGGACTCAACACCCCCTATTCACCGCCCAAGAATAGATCTGACTAGTAAGAATCTTCAAACCTATGTATTGATATCTCTCCGTAAGTGAGTCAAGTGGGAGTAAAGCGGCATAAACACAGCAGTGAAAAGCAGCTAAACCCCATTAGGAAAATCAATTACTTTTAAAAACCCGTGAAACAAAGACAGTGAAAGAGAGAGAAATTCTTACAAAATTCGTTCAGGGGCTGTGATGCCACCTGGATTGACCATATCTAGACCCACAGCTGATTGAGACATAAGGGTGGACACTCTTGGGGCTGAGAGGTTTGGTGAGGTTGGGTGAGCAAACGCAGACCCTTTAAAGTAATACTGCGTGGTACCCGTCTGATGGGTCCCAAATCTCCAGGTTCAAGGGCATCTTCCTACATCGAAAACATGCATGAGAACCCCAGAAGATGGTACACCGTGTGATCGGGAAAGGTTTCTAAAACGCACCTCATTTCTCATCTCCTTGTGCTCGGGTTCGCCATTCCATCCGCTTTACTAGCAATCTCCCTCCTTGGAGAATCAACACGTTTAACCTCCTGTTCCGTACAGGTTTCAATTTGTCCTGAGGATGAACGGGAAGAGGGGGAACCAATGAGCGACTAGCTCTAGGTGTTGGGAAAGGCACAGGTCACTCTATTTTCCCATCAGGAAGAAGAATTAACCACAGGCTCAGCCTGCCGCCCGGAACCAGAATAGGTCCTGAAGCAATCCTACGCTTTTGCGGCCAGCTCCCAAAAAAGCGAGTTGAAAAATGGAGCTCAGGGGCACTGCAAATCACAAACCTGCAGAGTTATAAATGATAACTCTCGCCCACAAAAATATTGAGGGAAGGCAACGAAGAGGATTTGAAAGCAAGGCAGAATTGCAGGAAACAGATTTCAGGAGGTAGATTCGAATCGCCTTTAAAGCACAGGAAAAGCGGCAAAACCTCGACAATGATGCCCTTGGCCAAAAAGGGCGTATGCGTTTTTTCCTGAATATATTCAGGAAAAAACGCATACGCCCTTTTTGGCCAACCAAGCAACCTGGAAAGGCAAATCAGCGCTACAAAGAAGTCTCGCTTCCCATCGGTCAAAAGGGACATGCTGAATAAAGTGTCAATACCAGAAATGCAGGAGAGGCCATGGAGAAATGGGAGCCTTGCTACGCTGATGGGCGGGATGTAAATTGCCAACAGCCACTCTGGAGAAGTGTACGGTGTGTCCTGAAACATCTAAAAAACTCGGCTTAGAGAGCATAGGGCACTTCCACTCATGGGCGTCTAATTTGGGAAAACTAAAAATCAGCAAGGCACAGGCACTCCAAAGTTTAGGGTTGCTCTGTTGACAAGAACCTCCACTTCATTCCACCTTAAATACCCCAGGAAAGAGAAAAATGGATAAAGAAGTTGTGGTCCTTAGGTACAATGGAATATCACTCAGCCATGAAATCAACGTCATAAGGCTAGTAGCAGCATGATGAGTGGATTCAGGTACGACGGTTCTAAGTGAAATAAGTCACACAGAAAAAGACACTAATCAGAAGATATCACTTATAGAGGGAATGTAAAAACCGCTACACTTGAACTGAATTACAAAACAGAACAGAGTCACACATTTAGAAAACACACTATGGCTGCCTAACGGGAAAGGCGAGGTGGGGTGATGCATAAAACAAGGGTTTCAAATTAGCTCAGATACCGTTCCATAAACCCAATATGTAATAGACAAGACCTACTGCTTGCTCAGTGAACTGCACTCAACACCCCCTATTCACCGCCCAAGAATAGATCTGATTAGTAAGAATCTTCAAACCTATGTATTGATATCTCTCCGTAAGTGAGTCAAGTGGGAGTAAAGCGGCATAAACACAGCAGTGAAAAGCAGCTAAACCCCATTAGGAAAATCAATTACTTTTAAAAACCCGTGAAACAAAGACAGTGAAAGAGAGAGAAATTCTTACAAAATTCGTTCAGGGGCTGTGATGCCACCTGGATTGACCATATCTAGACCCACAGCTGATTGAGACATAAGGGTGGACACTCTTGGGGCTGAGAGTTTTGGTGAGCTTGGGTGAGCAAACGCAGACCCTTTAAAGTAATACTGCGTGGTACCCGTCTGATGGGTCCCAAATCTCCAGGTTCAAGGGCATCTTCCTACATCGAAAACATGCATGAGAAACCCAGAAGATGGTACACTGTGTGATCGGGAAAGGTTTCTAAAACGCACCTCATTTCTCATCTCCTTGTGCTCGGGTTCGCCATTCCAGCCACTTTAATAGCAACCTCCCTCCTTGGAGAATCAGCACTTTAACCTCCTGTTCTGTACAGGTTTCAATTTGTCCTGAGGATGAACGGCAAGAGGGGGAACCAATGAGCGACTAGCTCTAGGTGGTGGGACAGGCACAAGTCACTCTATTTTCCCATCAGGAAGAAGAATTAACCACAGGCTCAGCCTGCCGCCCGGAACCAGAATAGGGCCTGAAGCAATCCTACGCTTTTGCGGCCAGCTCCCAAAAAAGCGAGTTGAAAAATGGAGCTCAGGGGCCCTGCAAATCACAAACCTGCAGAGTTAGAAATGATAACTCTCGCCCACAAAAATATTGAGGGAAGGCAACGAAGAGGATTTGAAAGCAAGGCAGAATTGCAGGAAACAGATTTCAGGAGGTAGATTCGAATCGCCTTTAAAGCACAGGAAAAGCGGCAAAACCTCGACAATGATGCCCTTGGCCAAAAAGGGCGTATGCGTTTTTTCCTGAATATATTCAGGAAAAAACGCATACGCCCTTTTTGGCCAACCAAGCAACCTGGAAAGGCAAATCAGCGCTAAAAAGAAGTCTCGCTTCCCATCGGTCAAAAGGGCCATGCTGAATAAAGTGTCAATACCAGAAATGCAGGAGAGGCCATGGAGAAATGGGAGCCTTGCTACGCTGATGGGTGGGATGTAAATTGCCAACAGCCACTCTGGAGAAGTGTATGGTGTGTCCTGAAACATCTAAAAAACTCGGCTTAGAGAGCATAGGGCACTTCCACTCATGGGCGTCTAATTTGGGAAAACTAAAAATCAGCAAGGCACAGGCACTCCAAAGTTTAGGGTTGCTCTGTTGACAAGAACCTCCACTTCATTCCACCTTAAATATCCCAGGAAAGAGAAAAATGGATAAAGAAGTTGTGGTCCTTAGGTACAATGGAATATCACTCAGCCATGAAATCAACGTCATAAGGCTAGTAGCAGCATGATGAGTGGATTCAGGTACGACGGTTCTAAGTGAAATAAGTCACACAGAAAAAGACACTAATCAGAAGATATCACTTATAGAGGGAATGTAAAAACCGCTACACTTGAACTGAATTACAAAACAGAACAGAGTCACACATTTAGAAAACACACTATGGCTGCCTAACGGGAAAGGCGAGGTGGGGTGATGCATAAAACAAGGGTTTCAAATTAGCTCAGAAACCGTTCCATAAACCCAATATGTAATAGACAAGACCTACTCCTTGCTCAGTGAACTGGACTCAACACCCCCTATTCACCGCCCAAGAATAGATCTGACTAGTAAGAATCTTCAAACCTATGTATTGATATCTCTCCGTAAGTGAGTCAAGTGGGAGTAAAGCGGCATAAACACAGCAGTGAAAAGCAGCTAAACCCCATTAGGAAAATCAATTACTTTTAAAAACCCGTGAAACAAAGACAGTGAAAGAGAGAGAAATTCTTACAAAATTCGTTCAGGGGCTGTGATGCCACCTGGATTGACCATATCTAGACCCACAGCTGATTGAGACATAAGGGTGGACACTCTTGGGGCTGAGAGTTTTGGTGAGCTTGGGTGAGCAAACGCAGACCCTTTAAAGTAATACTGCGTGGTACCCGTCTGATGGGTCCCAAATCTCCAGGTTCAAGGGCATCTTCCTACATCGAAAACATGCATGAGAAACCCAGAAGATGGTACACTGTGTGATCGGGAAAGGTTTCTAAAACGCACCTCATTTCTCATCTCCTTGTGCTCGGGTTCGCCATTCCAGCCACTTTAATAGCAACCTCCCTCCTTGGAGAATCAGCACTTTAACCTCCTGTTCCGTACAGGTTTCAATTTGTCCTGAGGATGAACGGGAAGAGGGGGAACCAATGAGCGACTAGCTCTAGGTGGTGGGACAGGCACAAGTCACTCTATTTTCCCATCAGGAAGAAGAATTAACCACAGGCTCAGCCTGCCGCCCGGAACCAGAATAGGGCCTGAAGCAATCCTACGCTTTTGCGGCCAGCTCCCAAAAAAGCGAGTTGAAAAATGGAGCTCAGGGGCCCTGCAAATCACAAACCTGCAGAGTTAGAAATGATAACTCTCGCCCACAAAAATATTGAGGGAAGGCAACGAAGAGGATTTGAATGCAAGGCAGAATTGCAGGAAACAGATTTCAGGAGGTAGATTCGAATCGCCTTTAAAGCACAGGAAAAGCGGCAAAACCTCGACAATGATGCCCTTGGCCAAAAAGGGCGTATGCGTTTTTTCCTGAATATATTCAGGAAAAAACGCATACGCCCTTTTTGGCCAACCAAGCAACCTGGAAAGGCAAATCAGCGCTACAAAGAAGTCTCGCTTCCCATCGGTCAAAAGGGCCATGCTGAATAAAGTGTCAATACCAGAAATGCAGGAGAGGCCATGGAGAAATGGGAGCCTTGCTACGCTGATGGGTGGGATGTAAATTGCCAACAGCCACTCTGGAGAAGTGTATGGTGTGTCCTGAAACATCTAAAAAACTCGGCTTAGAGAGCATAGGGCACTTCCACTCATGGGCGTCTAATTTGGGAAAACTAAAAATCAGCAAGGCACAGGCACTCCAAAGTTTAGGGTTGCTCTGTTGACAAGAACCTCCACTTCATTCCACCTTAAATATCCCAGGAAAGAGAAAAATGGATAAAGAAGTTGTGGTCCTTAGGTACAATGGAATATCACTCAGCCATGAAATCAACGTCATAAGGCTAGTAGCAGCATGATGAGTGGATTCAGGTACGACGGTTCTAAGTGAAATAAGTCACACAGAAAAAGACACTAATCAGAAGATATCACTTATAGAGGGAATGTAAAAACCGCTACACTTGAACTGAATTACAAAACAGAACAGAGTCACACATTTAGAAAACACACTATGGCTGCCTAACGGGAAAGGCGAGGTGGGGTGATGCATAAAACAAGGGTTTCAAATTAGCTCAGAAACCGTTCCATAAACCCAATATGTAATAGACAAGACCTACTCCTTGCTCAGTGAACTGGACTCAACACCCCCTATTCACCGCCCAAGAATAGATCTGACTAGTAAGAATCTTCAAACCTATGTATTGATATCTCTCCGTAAGTGAGTCAAGTGGGAGTAAAGCGGCATAAACACAGCAGTGAAAAGCAGCTAAACCCCATTAGGAAAATCAATTACTTTTAAAAACCCGTGAAACAAAGACAGTGAAAGAGAGAGAAATTCTTACAAAATTCGTTCAGGGGCTGTGATGCCACCTGGATTGACCATATCTAGACCCACAGCTGATTGAGACATAAGGGTGGACACTCTTGGGGCTGAGAGGTTTGGTGAGGTTGGGTGAGCAAACGCAGACCCTTTAAAGTAATACTGCGTGGTACCCGTCTGATGGGTCCCAAATCTCCAGGTTCAAGGGCATCTTCCTACATCGAAAACATGCATGAGAAACCCAGAAGATGGTACACCGTGTGATCGGGAAAGGTTTCTAAAACGCACCTCATTTCTCATCTCCTTGTGCTCGGGTTCGCCATTCCATCCGCTTTACTAGCAATCTCCCTCCTTGGAGAATCAACACGTTTAACCTCCTGTTCCGTACAGGTTTCAATTTGTCCTGAGGATGAACGGGAAGAGGGGGAACCAATGAGCGACTAGCTCTAGGTGTTGGGAAAGGCACAGGTCACTCTATTTTCCCATCAGGAAGAAGAATTAACCACAGGCTCAGCCTGCCGCCCGGAACCAGAATAGGTCCTGAAGCAATCCTACGCTTTTGCGGCCAGCTCCCAAAAAAGCGAGTTGAAAAATGGAGCTCAGGGGCACTGCAAATCACAAACCTGCAGAGTTATAAATGATAACTCTCGCCCACAAAAATATTGAGGGAAGGCAACGAAGAGGATTTGAAAGCAAGGCAGAATTGCAGGAAACAGATTTCAGGAGGTAGATTCGAATCGCCTTTAAAGCACAGGAAAAGCGGCAAAACCTCGACAATGATGCCCTTGGCCAAAAAGGGCGTATGCGTTTTTTCCTGAATATATTCAGGAAAAAACGCATACGCCCTTTTTGGCCAACCAAGCAACCTGGAAAGGCAAATCAGCGCTACAAAGAAGTCTCGCTTCCCATCGGTCAAAAGGGCCATGCTGAATAAAGTGTCAATACGAGAAATGCAGGAGAGGCCATGGAGAAATGGGAGCCTTGCTACGCTGATGGGCGGGATGTAAATTGCCAACAGCCACTCTGGAGAAGTGTACGGTGTGTCCTGAAACATCTAAAAAACTCGGCTTAGAGAGCATAGGGCACTTCCACTCATGGGCGTCTAATTTGGGAAAACTAAAAATCAGCAAGGCACAGGCACTCCAAAGTTTAGGGTTGCTCTGTTGACAAGAACCTCCACTTCATTCCACCTTAAATATCCCAGGAAAGAGAAAAATGGATAAAGAAGTTGTGGTCCTTAGGTACAATGGAATATCACTCAGCCATGAAATCAACGTCATAAGGCTAGTAGCAGCATGATGAGTGGATTCAGGTACGACGGTTCTAAGTGAAATAAGTCACACAGAAAAAGACACTAATCAGAAGATATCACTTATAGAGGGAATGTAAAAACCGCTACACTTGAACTGAATTACAAAACAGAACAGAGTCACACATTTAGAAAACACACTATGGCTGCCTAACGGGAAAGGTGAGGTGGGGTGATGCCTAAAACAAGGGTTTCAAATTAGCTCAGATACCGTTCCATAAACCCAATATGTAATAGACAAGACCTACTCCTTGCTCAGTGAACTGGACTCAACACCCCCTATTCACCGCCCAAGAATAGATCTGACTAGTAAGAATCTTCAAACCTATGTATTGATATCTCTCCGTAAGTGAGTCAAGTGGGAATAAGCGGCATAAACACAGCAGTGAAAAGCAGCTAAACCCCATTAGGAAAATCAATTACTTTTAAAAACCCGTGAAACAAAGACAGTGAAAGAGAGAGAAATTCTTACAAAATTCGTTCAGGGGTTGTGATGCCACCTGGATTGACCATATCTAGACCCACAGCTGATTGAGACATAAGGGTGGACACTCTTGGGGCTGAGAGGTTTGGTGAGGTTGGATGAGCAAACGCAGACCCTTTAAAGTAATACTGTGTGGTACCCATCCCATGGGTCCCAAATCTCCAGGTTCAAGGGCATCTTCCTACATCGAAAACATGCATGAGAAACCCAGAAGATGGTACACCGTGTGATCGGGAAAGGTTTCTAAAACGCACCTCATTTCTCATCTCCTTGTGCTCGGGTTCGCCATTCCAGCCACTTTAATAGCAATCTCCCTCCTTGGAGAATCAGCACTTAAACCTCCTGTTCCGTACAGGTTTCAATTTGTCCTGAGGATGAACGGGAAGAGGGGGAACCAATGAGCGACTAGCTCTAGGTGGTGGGACAGGCACAGGTCACTCTATTTTCCCATCAAGAAGAAGAATTAACCACCGGCTCAGCCTGCCGCCCGGAACCAGAATAGGTCCTGAAGCAATCCTACGCTTTTGCGGCCAGCTCCCAAAAAAGCGAGTTGAAAAATGGAGCTCAGGGGCCCTGCAAATCACAAACCTGCAGAGTTATAAATGATAACTCTCGCCCACAAAAATATTGAGGGAAGGCAACGAAGAGGATTTGAAAGCAAGGCAGAATTGCAGGAAACAGATTTCAGGAGGTAGATTCGAATCGCCTTTAAAGCACAGGAAAAGCGGCAAAACCTCGACAATGATGCCCTTGGCCAAAAAGGGCGTATGCGTTTTTTCCTGAATATATTCAGGAAAAAACGCATACGCCCTTTTTGGCCAACCAAGCAACCTGGAAAGGCAAATCAGCGCTACAAAGAAGTCTCGCTTCCCATCGGTCAAAAGGGCCATGCTGAATAAAGTGTCAATACCAGAAATGCAAGAGAGGCCATGGAGAAATGGGAGCCTTGCTACGCTGATGGGCGGGATGTAAATTGCCAACAGCCACTCTGGAGAAGTGTACGGTGTGTCCTGAAATATCTAAAAAACTCGGCTTAGAGAGCATAGGGCACTTCCACTCATGGGCGTCTAATTTGGGAAAACTAAAAATCAGCAAGGCACAGGCACTCCAAAGTTTAGGGTTGCTCTGTTGACAAGAACCTCCACTTCATTCCACCTTAAATATCCCAGGAAAGAGAAAAATGGATAAAGAATTTGTGGTCCTTAGGTACAATGGAATATCACTCAGCCATGAAATCAACGTCATAAGGCTAGTAGCAGCATGATGAGTGGATTCAGGTAGGACGGTTCTAAGTGAAATAAGTCACACAGAAAAAGACACTAATCATAAGATATCACTTATAGAGGGAAAGTAAAAACCGCTACACTTGAACTGAATTACAAAACAGAACAGAGTCCCACATTTAGAAAACACACTATGGCTGCCTAACGGGAAAGGCGAGGTGGGGTGATGCATAAAACAAGGGTTTCAAATTAGCTCAGATACCGTTCCATAAACCCAATATGTAATAGACAAGACCTACTGCTTGCTCAGTGAACTGGACTCAACACCCCCTATTCACCGCCCAAGAATAGATCTGACTAGTAAGAATCTTCAAACCTATGTATTGATATCTCTCCGTAAGTGAGTCAAGTGGGAGTAAAGCGGCATAAACACAGCAGTGAAAAGCAGCTAAACCCCATTAGGAAAATCAATTACTTTTAAAAACCCGTGAAACAAAGACAGTGAAAGAGAGAGAAATTCTTACAAAATTCGTTCAGGGGCTGTGATGCCACCTGGATTGACCATATCTAGACCCACAGCTGATTGAGACATAAGGGTGGACACTCTTGGGGCTGAGAGGTTTGGTGAGGTTGGGTGAGCAAACGCAGACCCTTTAAAGTAATACTGCGTGGTACCCGTCTGATGGGTCCCAAATCTCCAGGTTCAAGGGCATCTTCCTACATCGAAAACATGCATGAGAAACCCAGAAGATGGTACACCGTGTGATCGGGAAAGTTTTCTAAAACGCACCTCATTTCTCATCTCCTTGTGCTCGGGTTCGCCATTCCATCCGCTTTACTAGCAATCTCCCTCCTTGGAGAATCAACACGTTTAACCTCCTGTTCCGTACAGGGTGCAATTTGTCCTGAGGATGAACGGGAAGAGGGGGAACCAATGAGCGACTAGCTCTAGGTGTTGGGAAAGGCACAGGTCACTCTATTTTCCCATCAGGAAGAAGAATTAACCACAGGCTCAGCCTGCCGCCTGGAACCAGAATAGGGCCTGAAGCAATCCTACGCTTTTGCGGCCAGCTCCCAAAAAAGCGAGTTGAAAAATGGAGCTCAGGGGCACAGCAAATCACAAACCTGCAGAGTTAGAAATGATAACTCTCGCCCACAAAAATATTGAGGGAAGGCAACGAAGAGGATTTGAAAGCAAGGCAGAATTGCAGGAAACAGATTTCAGGAGGTAGATTCGAATCGCCTTTAAAGCACAGGAAAAGCGGCAAAACCTCGACAATGATGCCCTTGGCCAAAAAGGGCGTATGCGTTTTTTCCTGAATATATTCAGGAAAAAACGCATACGCCCTTTTTGGCCAACCAAGCAACCTGGAAAGGCAAATCAGCGCTACAAAGAAGTCTCGCTTCCCATCGGTCAAAAGGGCCATGCTGAATAAAGTGTCAATACCAGAAATGCAGGAGAGGCCATGGAGAAATGGGAGCCTTGCTACGCTGATGGGCGGGATGTAAATTGCCAACAGCCACTCTGGAGAAGTGTACGGTGTGTCCTGAAACATCTAAAAAACTCGGCTTAGAGAGCATAGGGCACTTCCACTCATGGGCGTCTAATTTGGGAAAACTAAAAATCAGCAAGGCACAGGCACTCCAAAGTTTAGGGTTGCTCTGTTGACAAGAACCTCCACTTCATTCCACCTTAAATACCCCAGGAAAGAGAAAAATGGATAAAGAAGTTGTGGTCCTTAGGTACAATGGAATATCACTCAGCCATGAAATCAACGTCATAAGGCTAGTAGCAGCATGATGAGTGGATTCAGGTACGACGGTTCTAAGTGAAATAAGTCACACAGAAAAAGACACTAATCAGAAGATATCACTTATAGAGGGAATGTAAAAACCGCTACACTTGAACTGAATTACAAAACAGAACAGAGTCACACATTTAGAAAACACACTATGGCTGCCTAACGGGAAAGGTGAGGTGGGGTGATGCATAAAACAAGGGTTTCAAATTAGCTCAGATACCGTTCCATAAACCCAATATGTAATAGACAAGACCTACTGCTTGCTCAGTGAACTGCACTCAACACCCCCTATTCACCGCCCAAGAATAGATCTGATTAGTAAGAATCTTCAAACCTATGTATTGATATCTCTCCGTAAGTGAGTCAAGTGGGAGTAAAGCGGCATAAACACAGCAGTGAAAAGCAGCTAAACCCCATTAGGAAAATCAATTACTTTTAAAAACCCGTGAAACAAAGACAGTGAAAGAGAGAGAAATTCTTACAAAATTCGTTCAGGGGCTGTGATGCCACCTGGATTGACCATATCTAGACCCACAGCTGATTGAGACATAAGGGTGGACACTCTTGGGGCTGAGAGTTTTGGTGAGCTTGGGTGAGCAAACGCAGACCCTTTAAAGTAATACTGCGTGGTACCCGTCTGATGGGTCCCAAATCTCCAGGTTCAAGGGCATCTTCCTACATCGAAAACATGCATGAGAAACCCAGAAGATGGTACACTGTGTGATCGGGAAAGGTTTCTAAAACGCACCTCATTTCTCATCTCCTTGTGCTCGGGTTCGCCATTCCAGCCACTTTAATAGCAACCTCCCTCCTTGGAGAATCAGCACTTTAACCTCCTGTTCCGTACAGGTTTCAATTTGTCCTGAGGATGAACGGGAAGAGGGGGAACCAATGAGTGACTAGCTCTAGGTGGTGGGACAGGCACAGGTCACTCTATTTTCCCATCAGGAAGAAGAATTAACCACAGGCTCAGCCTGCCGCCCGGAACCAGAATAGGGCCTGAAGCAATCCTACGCTTTTGCGGCCAGCTCCCAAAAAAGCGAGTTGAAAAATGGAGCTCAGGGGCCCTGCAAATCACAAACCTGCAGAGTTATAAATGATAACTCTCGCCCACAAAAATATTGAGGGAAGGCAACGAAGAGGATTTGAAAGCAAGGCAGAATTGCAGGAAACAGATTTCAGGAGGTAGATTCGAATCGCCTTTAAAGCACAGGAAAAGCGGCAAAACCTCGACAATGATGCCCTTGGCCAAAAAGGGCGTATGCGTTTTTTCCTGAATATATTCAGGAAAAAACTCATACGCCCTTTTTGGCCAACCAAGCAACCTGGAAAGGCAAATCAGCGCTACAAAGAAGTCTCGCTTCCCATCGGTCAAAAGGGCCATGCTGAATAAAGTGTCAATACCAGAAATGCAGGAGAGGCCATGGAGAAATGGGAGCCTTGCTACGCTGATGGGTGGGATGTAAATTGCCAACAGCCACTCTGGAGAAGTGTATGGTGTGTCCTGAAACATCTAAAAAACTCGGCTTAGAGAGCATAGGGCACTTCCACTCATGGGCGTCTAATTTGGGAAAACTAAAAATCAGCAAGGCACAGGCACTCCAAAGTTTAGGGTTGCTCTGTTGACAAGAACCTCCACTTCATTCCACCTTAAATATCCCAGGAAAGAGAAAAATGGATAAAGAAGTTGTGGTCCTTAGGTACAATGGAATATCACTCAGCCATGAAATCAACGTCATAAGGCTAGTAGCAGCATGATGAGTGGATTCAGGTACGACGGTTCTAAGTGAAATAAGTCACACAGAAAAAGACACTAATCAGAAGATATCACTTATAGAGGGAATGTAAAAACCGCTACACTTGAACTGAATTACAAAACAGAACAGAGTCACACATTTAGAAAACACACTATGGCTGCCTAACGGGAAAGGCGAGGTGGGGTGATGCATAAAACAAGGGTTTCAAATTAGCTCAGATACCGTTCCATAAACCCAATATGTAATAGACAAGACCTACTCCTTGCTCAGTGAACTGGACTCAACACCCCCTATTCACCGCCCAAGAATAGATCTGACTAGTAAGAATCTTCAAACCTATGTATTGATATCTCTCCGTAAGTGAGTCAAGTGGGAGTAAAGCGGCATAAACACAGCAGTGAAAAGCAGCTAAACCCCATTAGGAAAATCAATTACTTTTAAAAACCCGTGAAACAAAGACAGTGAAAGAGAGAGAAATTCTTACAAAATTCGTTCAGGGGCTGTGATGCCACCTGGATTGACCATATCTAGACCCACAGCTGATTGAGACATAAGGGTGGACACTCTTGGGGCTGAGAGGTTTGGTGAGGTTGGGTGAGCAAACGCAGACCCTTTAAAGTAATACTGCGTGGTACCCGTCTGATGGGTCCCAAATCTCCAGGTTCAAGGGCATCTTCCTACATCGAAAACATGCATGAGAAACCCAGAAGATGGTACACCGTGTGATCGGGAAAGGTTTCTAAAACGCACCTCATTTCTCATCTCCTTGTGCTCGGGTTCGCCATTCCATCCGCTTTACTAGCAATCTCCCTCCTTGGAGAATCAACACGTTTAACCTCCTGTTCCGTACAGGTTTCAATTTGTCCTGAGGATGAACGGGAAGAGGGGGAACCAATGAGCGACTAGCTCTAGGTGGTGGGACAGGCACAGGTCACTCTATTTTCCCATCAGGAAGAAGAATTAACCACCGGCTCAGCCTGCCGCCCGGAACCAGAATAGGTCCTGAAGCAATCCTACGCTTTTGCGGCCAGCTCCCAAAAAAGCGAGTTGAAAAATGGAGCTCAGGGGCCCTGCAAATCACAAACCTGCAGAGTTATAAATGATAACTCTCGCCCACAAAAATATTGAGGGAAGGCAACGAAGAGGATTTGAAAGCAAGGCAGAATTGCAGGAAACAGATTTCAGGAGGTAGATTCGAATCGCCTTTAAAGCACAGGAAAAGCGGCAAAACCTCGACAATGATGCCCTTGGCCAAAAAGGGCGTATGCGTTTTTTCCTGAATATATTCAGGAAAAAACGCATACGCCCTTTTTGGCCAACCAAGCAACCTGGAAAGGCAAATCAGCGCTACAAAGAAGTCTCGCTTCCCATCGGTCAAAAGGGCCATGCTGAATAAAGTGTCAATACCAGAAATGCAGGAGAGGCCATGGAGAAATGGGAGCCTTGCTACGCTGATGGGTGGGATGTAAATTGCCAACAGCCACTCTGGAGAAGTGTATGGTGTGTCCTGAAACATCTAAAAAACTCGGCTTAGAGAGCATAGGGCACTTCCACTCATGGGCGTCTAATTTGGGAAAACTAAAAATCAGCAAGGCACAGGCACTCCAAAGTTTAGGGTTGCTCTGTTGACAAGAACCTCCACTTCATTCCACCTTAAATATCCCAGGAAAGAGAAAAATGGATAAAGAAGTTGTGGTCCTTAGGTACAATGGAATATCACTCAGCCATGAAATCAACGTCATAAGGCTAGTAGCAGCATGATGAGTGGATTCAGGTACGACGGTTCTAAGTGAAATAAGTCACACAGAAAAAGACACTAATCAGAAGATATCACTTATAGAGGGAATGTAAAAACCGCTACACTTGAACTGAATTACAAAACAGAACAGAGTCACACATTTAGAAAACACACTATGGCTGCCTAACGGGAAAGGCGAGGTGGGGTGATGCATAAAACAAGGGTTTCAAATTAGCTCAGATACCGTTCCATAAACCCAATATGTAATAGACAAGACCTACTCCTTGCTCAGTGAACTGGACTCAACACCCCCTATTCACCGCCCAAGAATAGATCTGACTAGTAAGAATCTTCAAACCTATGTATTGATATCTCTCCGTAAGTGAGTCAAGTGGGAGTAAAGCGGCATAAACACAGCAGTGAAAAGCAGCTAAACCCCATTAGGAAAATCAATTACTTTTAAAAACCCGTGAAACAAAGACAGTGAAAGAGAGAGAAATTCTTACAAAATTCGTTCAGGGGCTGTGATGCCACCTGGATTGACCATATCTAGACCCACAGCTGATTGAGACATAAGGGTGGACACTCTTGGGGCTGAGAGGTTTGGTGAGGTTGGGTGAGCAAACGCAGACCCTTTAAAGTAATACTGCGTGGTACCTGTCTGATGGGTCCCAAATCTCCAGGTTCAAGGGCATCTTCCTACATCGAAAACATGCATGAGAAACCCAGAAGATGGTACACCGTGTGATCGGGAAAGGTTTCTAAAACGCACCTCATTTCTCATCTCCTTGTGCTCGGGTTCGCCATTCCATCCGCTTTACTAGCAATCTCCCTCCTTGGAGAATCAACACGTTTAACCTCCTGTTCCGTACAGGTTGCAATTTGTCCTGAGGATGAACGGGAAGAGGGGGAACCAATGAGCGACTAGCTCTAGGTGTTGGGAAAGGCACAGGTCACTCTATTTTCCCATCAGGAAGAAGAATTAACCACAGGCTCAGCCTGCCGCCCGGAACCAGAATAGGTCCTGAAGCAATCCTACGCTTTTGCGGCCAGCTCCCAAAAAAGCGAGTTGAAAAATGGAGCTCAGGGGCACTGCAAATCACAAACCTGCAGAGTTATAAATGATAACTCTCGCCCACAAAAATATTGAGGGAAGGCAACGAAGAGGATTTGAAAGCAAGGCAGAATTGCAGGAAACAGATTTCAGGAGGTAGATTCGAATCGCCTTTAAAGCACAGGAAAAGCGGCAAAACCTCGACAATGATGCCCTTGGCCAAAAAGGGCGTATGCGTTTTTTCCTGAATATATTCAGGAAAAAACGCATACGCCCTTTTTGGCCAACCAAGCAACCTGGAAAGGCAAATCAGCGCTACAAAGAAGTCTCGCTTCCCATCGGTCAAAAGGGACATGCTGAATAAAGTGTCAATACCAGAAATGCAGGAGAGGCCATGGAGAAATGGGAGCCTTGCTACGCTGATGGGCGGGATGTAAATTGCCAACAGCCACTCTGGAGAAGTGTACGGTGTGTCCTGAAACATCTAAAAAACTCGGCTTAGAGAGCATAGGGCACTTCCACTCATGGGCGTCTAATTTGGGAAAACTAAAAATCAGCAAGGCACAGGCACTCCAAAGTTTAGGGTTGCTCTGTTGACAAGAACCTCCACTTCATTCCACCTTAAATACCCCAGGAAAGAGAAAAATGGATAAAGAAGTTGTGGTCCTTAGGTACAATGGAATATCACTCAGCCATGAAAACAACGTCATAAGGCTAGTAGCAGCATGATGAGTGGATTCAGGTACGACGGTTCTAAGTGAAATAAGTCACACAGAAAAAGACACTAATCAGAAGATATCACTTATAGAGGGAATGTAAAAACCGCTACACTTGAACTGAATTACAAAACAGAACAGAGTCACACATTTAGAAAACACACTATGGCTGCCTAACGGGAAAGGCGAGGTGGGGTGATGCATAAAACAAGGGTTTCAAATTAGCTCAGATACCGTTCCATAAACCCAATATGTAATAGACAAGACCTACTGCTTGCTCAGTGAACTGCACTCAACACCCCCTATTCACCGCCCAAGAATAGATCTGATTAGTAAGAATCTTCAAACCTATGTATTGATATCTCTCCGTAAGTGAGTCAAGTGGGAGTAAAGCGGCATAAACACAGCAGTGAAAAGCAGCTAAACCCCATTAGGAAAATCAATTACTTTTAAAAACCCGTGAAACAAAGACAGTGAAAGAGAGAGAAATTCTTACAAAATTCGTTCAGGGGCTGTGATGCCACCTGGATTGACCATATCTAGACCCACAGCTGATTGAGACATAAGGGTGGACACTCTTGGGGCTGAGAGTTTTGGTGAGCTTGGGTGAGCAAACGCAGACCCTTTAAAGTAATACTGCGTGGTACCCGTCTGATGGGTCCCAAATCTCCAGGTTCAAGGGCATCTTCCTACATCGAAAACATGCATGAGAAACCCAGAAGATGGTACACTGTGTGATCGGGAAAGGTTTCTAAAACGCACCTCATTTCTCATCTCCTTGTGCTCGGGTTCGCCATTCCAGCCACTTTAATAGCAACCTCCCTCCTTGGAGAATCAGCACTTTAACCTCCTGTTCTGTACAGGTTTCAATTTGTCCTGAGGATGAACGGCAAGAGGGGGAACCAATGAGCGACTAGCTCTAGGTGGTGGGACAGGCACAAGTCACTCTATTTTCCCATCAGGAAGAAGAATTAACCACAGGCTCAGCCTGCCGCCCGGAACCAGAATAGGGCCTGAAGCAATCCTACGCTTTTGCGGCCAGCTCCCAAAAAAGCGAGTTGAAAAATGGAGCTCAGGGGCCCTGCAAATCACAAACCTGCAGAGTTAGAAATGATAACTCTCGCCCACAAAAATATTGAGGGAAGGCAACGAAGAGGATTTGAAAGCAAGGCAGAATTGCAGGAAACAGATTTCAGGAGGTAGATTCGAATCGCCTTTAAAGCACAGGAAAAGCGGCAAAACCTCGACAATGATGCCCTTGGCCAAAAAGGGCGTATGCGTTTTTTCCTGAATATATTCAGGAAAAAACGCATACGCCCTTTTTGGCCAACCAAGCAACCTGGAAAGGCAAATCAGCGCTAAAAAGAAGTCTCGCTTCCCATCGGTCAAAAGGGCCATGCTGAATAAAGTGTCAATACCAGAAATGCAGGAGAGGCCATGGAGAAATGGGAGCCTTGCTACGCTGATGGGTGGGATGTAAATTGCCAACAGCCACTCTGGAGAAGTGTATGGTGTGTCCTGAAACATCTAAAAAACTCGGCTTAGAGAGCATAGGGCACTTCCACTCATGGGCGTCTAATTTGGGAAAACTAAAAATCAGCAAGGCACAGGCACTCCAAAGTTTAGGGTTGCTCTGTTGACAAGAACCTCCACTTCATTCCACCTTAAATATCCCAGGAAAGAGAAAAATGGATAAAGAAGTTGTGGTCCTTAGGTACAATGGAATATCACTCAGCCATGAAATCAACGTCATAAGGCTAGTAGCAGCATGATGAGTGGATTCAGGTACGACGGTTCTAAGTGAAATAAGTCACACAGAAAAAGACACTAATCAGAAGATATCACTTATAGAGGGAATGTAAAAACCGCTACACTTGAACTGAATTACAAAACAGAACAGAGTCACACATTTAGAAAACACACTATGGCTGCCTAACGGGAAAGGCGAGGTGGGGTGATGCATAAAACAAGGGTTTCAAATTAGCTCAGAAACCGTTCCATAAACCCAATATGTAATAGACAAGACCTACTCCTTGCTCAGTGAACTGGACTCAACACCCCCTATTCACCGCCCAAGAATAGATCTGACTAGTAAGAATCTTCAAACCTATGTATTGATATCTCTCCGTAAGTGAGTCAAGTGGGAGTAAAGCGGCATAAACACAGCAGTGAAAAGCAGCTAAACCCCATTAGGAAAATCAATTACTTTTAAAAACCCGTGAAACAAAGACAGTGAAAGAGAGAGAAATTCTTACAAAATTCGTTCAGGGGCTGTGATGCCACCTGGATTGACCATATCTAGACCCACAGCTGATTGAGACATAAGGGTGGACACTCTTGGGGCTGAGAGTTTTGGTGAGCTTGGGTGAGCAAACGCAGACCCTTTAAAGTAATACTGCGTGGTACCCGTCTGAAGGGTCCCAAATCTCCAGGTTCAAGGGCATCTTCCTACATCGAAAACATGCATGAGAAACCCAGAAGATGGTACACTGTGTGATCGGGAAAGGTTTCTAAAACGCACCTCATTTCTCATCTCCTTGTGCTCGGGTTCGCCATTCCAGCCACTTTAATAGCAACCTCCCTCCTTGGAGAATCAGCACTTTAACCTCCTGTTCCGTACAGGTTTCAATTTGTCCTGAGGATGAACGGGAAGAGGGGGAACCAATGAGCGACTAGCTCTAGGTGGTGGGACAGGCACAAGTCACTCTATTTTCCCATCAGGAAGAAGAATTAACCACAGGCTCAGCCTGCCGCCCGGAACCAGAATAGGGCCTGAAGCAATCCTACGCTTTTGCGGCCAGCTCCCAAAAAAGCGAGTTGAAAAATGGAGCTCAGGGGCCCTGCAAATCACAAACCTGCAGAGTTAGAAATGATAAGTCTCGCCCACAAAAATATTGAGGGAAGGCAACGAAGAGGATTTGAATGCAAGGCAGAATTGCAGGAAACAGATTTCAGGAGGTAGATTCGAATCGCCTTTAAAGCACAGGAAAAGCGGCAAAACCTCGACAATGATGCCCTTGGCCAAAAAGGGCGTATGCGTTTTTTCCTGAATATATTCAGGAAAAAACGCATACGCCCTTTTTGGCCAACCAAGCAACCTGGAAAGGCAAATCAGCGCTACAAAGAAGTCTCGCTTCCCATCGGTCAAAAGGGCCATGCTGAATAAAGTGTCAATACCAGAAATGCAGGAGAGGCCATGGAGAAATGGGAGCCTTGCTACGCTGATGGGTGGGATGTAAATTGCCAACAGCCACTCTGGAGAAGTGTATGGTGTGTCCTGAAACATCTAAAAAACTCGGCTTAGAGAGCATAGGGCACTTCCACTCATGGGCGTCTAATTTGGGAAAACTAAAAATCAGCAAGGCACAGGCACTCCAAAGTTTAGGGTTGCTCTGTTGACAAGAACCTCCACTTCATTCCACCTTAAATATCCCAGGAAAGAGAAAAATGGATAAAGAAGTTGTGGTCCTTAGGTACAATGGAATATCACTCAGCCATGAAATCAACGTCATAAGGCTAGTAGCAGCATGATGAGTGGATTCAGGTACGACGGTTCTAAGTGAAATAAGTCACACAGAAAAAGACACTAATCAGAAGATATCACTTATAGAGGGAATGTAAAAACCGCTACACTTGAACTGAATTACAAAACAGAACAGAGTCACACATTTAGAAAACACACTATGGCTGCCTAACGGGAAAGGCGAGGTGGGGTGATGCATAAAACAAGGGTTTCAAATTAGCTCAGAAACCGTTCCATAAACCCAATATGTAATAGACAAGACCTACTCCTTGCTCAGTGAACTGGACTCAACACCCCCTATTCACCGCCCAAGAATAGATCTGACTAGTAAGAATCTTCAAACCTATGTATTGATATCTCTCCGTAAGTGAGTCAAGTGGGAGTAAAGCGGCATAAACACAGCAGTGAAAAGCAGCTAAACCCCATTAGGAAAATCAATTACTTTTAAAAACCCGTGAAACAAAGACAGTGAAAGAGAGAGAAATTCTTACAAAATTCGTTCAGGGGCTGTGATGCCACCTGGATTGACCATATCTAGACCCACAGCTGATTGAGACATAAGGGTGGACACTCTTGGGGCTGAGAGGTTTGGTGAGGTTGGGTGAGCAAACGCAGACCCTTTAAAGTAATACTGCGTGGTACCCGTCTGATGGGTCCCAAATCTCCAGGTTCAAGGGCATCTTCCTACATCGAAAACATGCATGAGAAACCCAGAAGATGGTACACCGTGTGATCGGGAAAGGTTTCTAAAACGCACCTCATTTCTCATCTCCTTGTGCTCGGGTTCGCCATTCCATCCGCTTTACTAGCAATCTCCCTCCTTGGAGAATCAACACGTTTAACCTCCTGTTCCGTACAGGTTTCAATTTGTCCTGAGGATGAACGGGAAGAGGGGGAACCAATGAGCGACTAGCTCTAGGTGTTGGGAAAGGCACAGGTCACTCTATTTTCCCATCAGGAAGAAGAATTAACCACAGGCTCAGCCTGCCGCCCGGAACCAGAATAGGTCCTGAAGCAATCCTACGCTTTTGCGGCCAGCTCCCAAAAAAGCGAGTTGAAAAATGGAGCTCAGGGGCACTGCAAATCACAAACCTGCAGAGTTATAAATGATAACTCTCGCCCACAAAAATATTGAGGGAAGGCAACGAAGAGGATTTGAAAGCAAGGCAGAATTGCAGGAAACAGATTTCAGGAGGTAGATTCGAATCGCCTTTAAAGCACAGGAAAAGCGGCAAAACCTCGACAATGATGCCCTTGGCCAAAAAGGGCGTATGCGTTTTTTCCTGAATATATTCAGGAAAAAACGCATACGCCCTTTTTGGCCAACCAAGCAACCTGGAAAGGCAAATCAGCGCTACAAAGAAGTCTCGCTTCCCATCGGTCAAAAGGGCCATGCTGAATAAAGTGTCAATACGAGAAATGCAGGAGAGGCCATGGAGAAATGGGAGCCTTGCTACGCTGATGGGCGGGATGTAAATTGCCAACAGCCACTCTGGAGAAGTGTACGGTGTGTCCTGAAACATCTAAAAAACTCGGCTTAGAGAGCATAGGGCACTTCCACTCATGGGCGTCTAATTTGGGAAAACTAAAAATCAGCAAGGCACAGGCACTCCAAAGTTTAGGGTTGCTCTGTTGACAAGAACCTCCACTTCATTCCACCTTAAATACCCCAGGAAAGAGAAAAATGGATAAAGAAGTTGTGGTCCTTAGGTACAATGGAATATCACTCAGCCATGAAATCAACGTCATAAGGCTAGTAGCAGCATGATGAGTGGATTCAGGTACGACGGTTCTAAGTGAAATAAGTCACACAGAAAAAGACACTAATCAGAAGATATCACTTATAGAGGGAATGTAAAAACCGCTACACTTGAACTGAATTACAAAACAGAACAGAGTCACACATTTAGAAAACACACTATGGCTGCCTAACGGGAAAGGCGAGGTGGGGTGATGCATAAAACAAGGGTTTCAAATTAGCTCAGATACCGTTCCATAAACCCAATATGTAATAGACAAGACCTACTGCTTGCTCAGTGAACTGCACTCAACACCCCCTATTCACCGCCCAAGAATAGATCTGATTAGTAAGAATCTTCAAACCTATGTATTGATATCTCTCCGTAAGTGAGTCAAGTGGGAGTAAAGCGGCATAAACACAGCAGTGAAAAGCAGCTAAACCCCATTAGGAAAATCAATTACTTTTAAAAACCCGTGAAACAAAGACAGTGAAGGAGAGAGAAATTCTTACAAAATTCGTTCAGGGGCTGTGATGCCACCTGGATTGACCATATCTAGACCCACAGCTGATTGAGACATAAGGGTGGACACTCTTGGGGCTGAGAGTTTTGGTGAGCTTGGGTGAGCAAACGCAGACCCTTTAAAGTAATACTGCGTGGTACCCGTCTGATGGGTCCCAAATCTCCAGGTTCAAGGGCATCTTCCTACATCGAAAACATGCATGAGAAACCCAGAAGATGGTACACTGTGTGATCGGGAAAGGTTTCTAAAACGCACCTCATTTCTCATCTCCTTGTGCTCGGGTTCGCCATTCCAGCCACTTTAATAGCAACCTCCCTCCTTGGAGAATCAGCACTTTAACCTCCTGTTCTGTACAGGTTTCAATTTGTCCTGAGGATGAACGGCAAGAGGGGGAACCAATGAGCGACTAGCTCTAGGTGGTGGGACAGGCACAAGTCACTCTATTTTCCCATCAGGAAGAAGAATTAACCACAGGCTCAGCCTGCCGCCCGGAACCAGAATAGGGCCTGAAGCAATCCTACGCTTTTGCGGCCAGCTCCCAAAAAAGCGAGTTGAAAAATGGAGCTCAGGGGCCCTGCAAATCACAAACCTGCAGAGTTATAAATGATAACTCTCGCCCACAAAAATATTGAGGGAAGGCAACGAAGAGGATTTGAAAGCAAGGCAGAATTGCAGGAAACAGATTTCAGGAGGTAGATTCGAATCGCCTTTAAAGCACAGGAAAAGCGGCAAAACCTCGACAATGATGCCCTTGGCCAAAAAGGGCGTATGCGTTTTTTCCTGAATATATTCAGGAAAAAACGCATACGCCCTTTTTGGCCAACCAAGCAACCTGGAAAGGCAAATCAGCGCTACAAAGAAGTCTCGCTTCCCATCGGTCAAAAGGGCCATGCTGAATAAAGTGTCAATACCAGAAATGCAGGAGAGGCCATGGAGAAATGGGAGCCTTGCTACGCTGATGGGTGGGATGTAAATTGCCAACAGCCACTCTGGAGAAGTGTATGGTGTGTCCTGAAACATCTAAAAAACTCGGCTTAGAGAGCATAGGGCACTTCCACTCATGGGCGTCTAATTTGGGAAAACTAAAAATCAGCAAGGCACAGGCACTCCAAAGTTTAGGGTTGCTCTGTTGACAAGAACCTCCACTTCATTCCACCTTAAATATCCCAGGAAAGAGAAAAATGGATAAAGAAGTTGTGGTCCTTAGGTACAATGGAATATCACTCAGCCATGAAATCAACGTCATAAGGCTAGTAGCAGCATGATGAGTGGATTCAGGTACAACGGTTCTAAGTGAAATAAGTCACACAGAAAAAGACACTAATCAGAAGATATCACTTATAGAGGGAATGTAAAAACCGCTACACTTGAACTGAATTACAAAACAGAACAGAGTCACACATTTAGAAAACACACTATGGCTGCCTAACGGGAAAGGCGAGGTGGGGTGATGCATAAAACAAGGGTTTCAAATTAGCTCAGAAACCGTTCCATAAACCCAATATGTAATAGACAAGACCTACTCCTTGCTCAGTGAACTGGACTCAACACCCCCTATTCACCGCCCAAGAATAGATCTGACTAGTAAGAATCTTCAAACCTATGTATTGATATCTCTCCGTAAGTGAGTCAAGTGGGAGTAAAGCGGCATAAACACAGCAGTGAAAAGCAGCTAAACCCCATTAGGAAAATCAATTACTTTTAAAAACCCGTGAAACAAAGACAGTGAAAGAGAGAGAAATTCTTACAAAATTCGTTCAGGGGCTGTGATGCCACCTGGATTGACCATATCTAGACCCACAGCTGATTGAGACATAAGGGTGGACACTCTTGGGGCTGAGAGTTTTGGTGAGCTTGGGTGAGCAAACGCAGACCCTTTAAAGTAATACTGCGTGGTACCCGTCTGATGGGTCCCAAATCTCCAGGTTCAAGGGCATCTTCCTACATCGAAAACATGCATGAGAAACCCAGAAGATGGTACACTGTGTGATCGGGAAAGGTTTCTAAAACGCACCTCATTTCTCATCTCCTTGTGCTCGGGTTCGCCATTCCAGCCACTTTAATAGCAACCTCCCTCCTTGGAGAATCAGCACTTTAACCTCCTGTTCCGTACAGGTTTCAATTTGTCCTGAGGATGAACGGGAAGAGGGGGAACCAATGAGCGACTAGCTCTAGGTGGTGGGACAGGCACAAGTCACTCTATTTTCCCATCAGGAAGAAGAATTAACCACAGGCTCAGCCTGCTGCCCGGAACCAGAATAGGGCCTGAAGCAATCCTACGCTTTTGCGGCCAGCTCCCAAAAAAGCGAGTTGAAAAATGGAGCTCAGGGGCCCTGCAAATCACAAACCTGCAGAGTTAGAAATGATAACTCTCGCCCACAAAAATATTGAGGGAAGGCAACGAAGAGGATTTGAAAGCAAGGCAGAATTGCAGGAAACAGATTTCAGGAGGTAGATTCGAATCGCCTTTAAAGCACAGGAAAAGCGGCAAAACCTCGACAATGATGCCCTTGGCCAAAAAGGGCGTATGCGTTTTTTCCTGAATATATTCAGGAAAAAACGCATACGCCCTTTTTGGCCAACCAAGCAACCTGGAAAGGCAAATCAGCGCTACAAAGAAGTCTCGCTTCCCATCGGTCAAAAGGGCCATGCTGAATAAAGTGTCAATACCAGAAATGCAGGAGAGGCCATGGAGAAATGGGAGCCTTGCTACGCTGATGGGTGGGATGTAAATTGCCAACAGCCACTCTGGAGAAGTGTATGGTGTGTCCTGAAACATCTAAAAAACTCGGCTTAGAGAGCATAGGGCACTTCCACTCATGGGCGTCTAATTTGGGAAAACTAAAAATCAGCAAGGCACAGGCACTCCAAAGTTTAGGGTTGCTCTGTTGACAAGAACCTCCACTTCATTCCACCTTAAATATCCCAGGAAAGAGAAAAATGGATAAAGAAGTTGTGGTCCTTAGGTACAATGGAATATCACTCAGCCATGAAATCAACGTCATAAGGCTAGTAGCAGCATGATGAGTGGATTCAGGTACGACGGTTCTAAGTGAAATAAGTCACACAGAAAAAGACACTAATCAGAAGATATCACTTATAGAGGGAATGTAAAAACCGCTACACTTGAACTGAATTACAAAACAGAACAGAGTCACACATTTAGAAAACACACTATGGCTGCCTAACGGGAAAGGCGAGGTGGGGTGATGCATAAAACAAGGGTTTCAAATTAGCTCAGAAACCGTTCCATAAACCCAATATGTAATAGACAAGACCTACTCCTTGCTCAGTGAACTGGACTCAACACCCCCTATTCACCGCCCAAGAATAGATCTGACTAGTAAGAATCTTCAAACCTATGTATTGATATCTCTCCGTAAGTGAGTCAAGTGGGAGTAAAGCGGCATAAACACAGCAGTGAAAAGCAGCTAAACCCCATTAGGAAAATCAATTACTTTTAAAAACCCGTGAAACAAAGACAGTGAAAGAGAGAGAAATTCTTACAAAATTCGTTCAGGGGCTGTGATGCCACCTGGATTGACCATATCTAGACCCACAGCTGATTGAGACATAAGGGTGGACACTCTTGGGGCTGAGAGGTTTGGTGAGGTTGGGTGAGCAAACGCAGACCCTTTAAAGTAATACTGCGTGGTACCCGTCTGATGGGTCCCAAATCTCCAGGTTCAAGGGCATCTTCCTACATCGAAAACATGCATGAGAAACCCAGAAGATGGTACACCGTGTGATCGGGAAAGGTTTCTAAAACGCACCTCATTTCTCATCTCCTTGTGCTCGGGTTCGCCATTCCATCCGCTTTACTAGCAATCTCCCTCCTTGGAGAATCAACACGTTTAACCTCCTGTTCTGTACAGGTTTCAATTTGTCCTGAGGATGAACGGGAAGAGGGGGAACCAATGAGCGACTAGCTCTAGGTGTTGGGAAAGGCACAGGTCACTCTATTTTCCCATCAGGAAGAAGAATTAACCACAGGCTCAGCCTGCCGCCCGGAACCAGAATAGGTCCTGAAGCAATCCTACGCTTTTGCGGCCAGCTCCCAAAAAAGCGAGTTGAAAAATGGAGCTCAGGGGCACTGCAAATCACAAACCTGCAGAGTTATAAATGATAACTCTCGCCCACAAAAATATTGAGGGAAGGCAACGAAGAGGATTTGAAAGCAAGGCAGAATTGCAGGAAACAGATTTCAGGAGGTAGATTCGAATCGCCTTTAAAGCACAGGAAAAGCGGCAAAACCTCGACAATGATGCCCTTGGCCAAAAAGGGCGTATGCGTTTTTTCCTGAATATATTCAGGAAAAAACGCATACGCCCTTTTTGGCCAACCAAGCAACCTGGAAAGGCAAATCAGCGCTACAAAGAAGTCTCGCTTCCCATCGGTCAAAAGGGCCATGCTGAATAAAGTGTCAATACGAGAAATGCAGGAGAGGCCATGGAGAAATGGGAGCCTTGCTACGCTGATGGGCGGGATGTAAATTGCCAACAGCCACTCTGGAGAAGTGTACGGTGTGTCCTGAAACATCTAAAAAACTCGGCTTAGAGAGCATAGGGCACTTCCACTCATGGGCGTCTAATTTGGGAAAACTAAAAATCAGCAAGGCACAGGCACTCCAAAGTTTAGGGTTGCTCTGTTGACAAGAACCTCCACTTCATTCCACCTTAAATACACCAGGAAAGAGAAAAATGGATAAAGAAGTTGTGGTCCTTAGGTACAATGGAATATCACTCAGCCATGAAATCAACGTCATAAGGCTAGTAGCAGCATGATGAGTGGATTCAGGTACGACGGTTCTAAGTGAAATAAGTCACACAGAAAAAGACACTAATCAGAAGATATCACTTATAGAGGGAATGTAAAAACCGCTACACTTGAACTGAATTACAAAACAGAACAGAGTCACACATTTAGAAAACACACTATGGCTGCCTAACGGGAAAGGCGAGGTGGGGTGATGCATAAAACAAGGGTTTCAAATTAGCTCAGATACCGTTCCATAAACCCAATATGTAATAGACAAGACCTACTGCTTGCTCAGTGAACTGCACTCAACACCCCCTATTCACCGCCCAAGAATAGATCTGATTAGTAAGAATCTTCAAACCTATGTATTGATATCTCTCCGTAAGTGAGTCAAGTGGGAGTAAAGCGGCATAAACACAGCAGTGAAAAGCAGCTAAACCCCATTAGGAAAATCAATTACTTTTAAAAACCCGTGAAACAAAGACAGTGAAGGAGAGAGAAATTCTTACAAAATTCGTTCAGGGGCTGTGATGCCACCTGGATTGACCATATCTAGACCCACAGCTGATTGAGACATAAGGGTGGACACTCTTGGGGCTGAGAGTTTTGGTGAGCTTGGGTGAGCAAACGCAGACCCTTTAAAGTAATACTGCGTGGTACCCGTCTGATGGGTCCCAAATCTCCAGGTTCAAGGGCATCTTCCTACATCGAAAACATGCATGAGAAACCCAGAAGATGGTACACTGTGTGATCGGGAAAGGTTTCTAAAACGCACCTCATTTCTCATCTCCTTGTGCTCGGGTTCGCCATTCCAGCCACTTTAATAGCAACCTCCCTCCTTGGAGAATCAGCACTTTAACCTCCTGTTCTGTACAGGTTTCAATTTGTCCTGAGGATGAACGGGAAGAGGGGGAACCAATGAGCGACTAGCTCTAGGTGGTGGGACAGGCACAGGTCACTCTATTTTCCCATCAGGAAGAAGAATTAACCACAGGCTCAGCCTGCCGCCCGGAACCAGAATAGGGCCTGAAGCAATCCTACGCTTTTGCGGCCAGCTCCCAAAAAAGCGAGTTGAAAAATGGAGCTCAGGGGCCCTGCAAATCACAAACCTGCAGAGTTATAAATGATAACTCTCGCCCACAAAAATATTGAGGGAAGGCAACGAAGAGGATTTGAAAGCAAGGCAGAATTGCAGGAAACAGATTTCAGGAGGTAGATTCGAATCGCCTTTAAAGCACAGGAAAAGCGGCAAAACCTCGACAATGATGCCCTTGGCCAAAAAGGGCGTATGCGTTTTTTCCTGAATATATTCAGGAAAAAACGCATACGCCCTTTTTGGCCAACCAAGCAACCTGGAAAGGCAAATCAGCGCTACAAAGAAGTCTCGCTTCCCATCGGTCAAAAGGGCCATGCTGAATAAAGTGTCAATACCAGAAATGCAGGAGAGGCCATGGAGAAATGGGAGCCTTGCTACGCTGATGGGTGGGATGTAAATTGCCAACAGCCACTCTGGAGAAGTGTATGGTGTGTCCTGAAACATCTAAAAAACTCGGCTTAGAGAGCATAGGGCACTTCCACTCATGGGCGTCTAATTTGGGAAAACTAAAAATCAGCAAGGCACAGGCACTCCAAAGTTTAGGGTTGCTCTGTTGACAAGAACCTCCACTTCATTCCACCTTAAATATCCCAGGAAAGAGAAAAATGGATAAAGAAGTTGTGGTCCTTAGGTACAATGGAATATCACTCAGCCATGAAATCAATGTCATAAGGCTAGTAGCAGCATGATGAGTGGATTCAGGTACGACGGTTCTAAGTGAAATAAGTCACACAGAAAAAGACACTAATCAGAAGATATCACTTATAGAGGGAATGTAAAAACCGCTACACTTGAACTGAATTACAAAACAGAACAGAGTCACACATTTAGAAAACACACTATGGCTGCCTAACGGGAAAGGCGAGGTGGGGTGATGCATAAAACAAGGGTTTCAAATTAGCTCAGATACCGTTCCATAAACCCAATATGTAATAGACAAGACCTACTCCTTGCTCAGTGAACTGGACTCAACACCCCCTATTCACCGCCCAAGAATAGATCTGACTAGTAAGAATCTTCAAACCTATGTATTGATATCTCTCCGTAAGTGAGTCAAGTGGGAGTAAAGCGGCATAAACACAGCAGTGAAAAGCAGCTAAACCCCATTAGGAAAATCAATTACTTTTAAAAACCCGTGAAACAAAGACAGTGAAAGAGAGAGAAATTCTTACAAAATTCGTTCAGGGGCTGTGATGCCACCTGGATTGACCATATCTAGACCCACAGCTGATTGAGACATAAGGGTGGACACTCTTGGGGCTGAGAGGTTTGGTGAGGTTGGGTGAGCAAACGCAGACCCTTTAAAGTAATACTGCGTGGTACCCGTCTGATGGGTCCCAAATCTCCAGGTTCAAGGGCATCTTCCTACATCGAAAACATGCATGAGAAACCCAGAAGATGGTACACCGTGTGATCGGGAAAGGTTTCTAAAACGCACCTCATTTCTCATCTCCTTGTGCTCGGGTTCGCCATTCCATCCGCTTTACTAGCAATTTCCCTCCTTGGAGAATCAACACGTTTAACCTCCTGTTCCGTACAGGTTTCAATTTGTCCTGAGGATGAACGGGAAGAGGGGGAACCAATGAGCGACTAGCTCTAGGTGTTGGGAAAGGCACAGGTCACTCTATTTTCCCATCAGGAAGAAGAATTAACCACAGGCTCAGCCTGCCGCCCGGAACCAGAATAGGTCCTGAAGCAATCCTACGCTTTTGCGGCCAGCTCCCAAAAAAGCGAGTTGAAAAATGGAGCTCAGGGGCACTGCAAATCACAAACCTGCAGAGTTATAAATGATAACTCTCGCCCACAAAAATATTGAGGGAAGGCAACAAAGAGGATTTGAAAGCAAGGCAGAATTGCAGGAAACAGATTTCAGGAGGTAGATTCGAATCGCCTTTAAAGCACAGGAAAAGCGGCAAAACCTCGACAATGATGCCCTTGGCCAAAAAGGGCGTACGCGTTTTTTCCTGAATATATTCAGGAAAAAACGCATACGCCCTTTTTGGCCAACCAAGCAACCTGGAAAGGCAAATCAGCGCTACAAAGAAGTCTCGCTTCCCATCGGTCAAAAGGGCCATGCTGAATAAAGTGTCAATACCAGAAATGCAGGAGAGGCCATGGAGAAATGGGAGCCTTGCTACGCTGATGGGCGGGATGTAAATTGCCAACAGCCACTCTGGAGAAGTGTACGGTGTGTCCTGAAACATCTAAAAAACTCGGCTTAGAGAGCATAGGGCACTTCCACTCATGGGCGTCTAATTTGGGAAAACTAAAAATCAGCAAGGCACAGGCACTCCAAAGTTTAGGGTTGCTCTGTTGACAAGAACCTCCACTTCATTCCACCTTAAATATCCCAGGAAAGAGAAAAATGGATAAAGAAGTTGTGGTCCTTAGGTACAATGGAATATCACTCAGCCATGAAATCAACGTCATAAGGCTAGTAGCAGCATGATGAGTGGATTCAGGTACGACGGTTCTAAGTGAAATAAGTCACACAGAAAAAGACACTAATCAGAAGATATCACTTATAGAGGGAATGTGAAAACCGCTACACTTGAACTGAATTACAAAACAGAACAGAGTCACACATTTAGAAAACACACTATGGCTGCCTAACGGGAAAGGTGAGGTGGGGTGATGCCTAAAACAAGGGTTTCAAATTAGCTCAGATACCGTTCCATAAACCCAATATGTAATAGACAAGACCTACTCCTTGCTCAGTGAACTGGACTCAACACCCCCTATTCACCGCCCAAGAATAGATCTGACTAGTAAGAATCTTCAAACCTATGTATTGATATCTCTCCGTAAGTGAGTCAAGTGGGAGTAAAGCGGCATAAACACAGCAGTGAAAAGCAGCTAAACCCCATTAGGAAAATTAATTACTTTTAAAAACCCGTGAAACAAAGACAGTGAAAGAGAGAAAAATTCTTACAAAATTCGTTCAGGGGCTGTGATGCCACCTGGATTGACCATATCTAGACCCACAGCTGATTGAGACATAAGGGTGGACACTCTTGGGGCTGAGAGGTTTGGTGAGGTTGGGTGAGCAAACGCAGACCCTTTAAAGTAATACTGTGTGGTACCCATCCCATGGGTCCCAAATCTCCAGGTTCAAGGGCATCTTCCTACATCGAAAACATGCATGAGAGACCCAGAAGATGGTACACCGTGTGATCGGGAAAGGTTTCTAAAACGCACCTCATTTCTCATCTCCTTGTGCTCGGGTTCGCCATTCCAGCCACTTTAATAGCAATCTCCCTCCTTGGAGAAACAGCACTTTAACCTCCTGTTCCGTACAGGTTTCAATTTGTCCTGAGGATGAACGGGAAGAGGGGGAACCAATGAGCGACTAGCTCTAGGTGGTGGGACAGGCACAGGTCACTCTATTTTCCCATCAGGAAGAAGAATTAACCACCGGCTCAGCCTGCCGCCCGGAACCAGAATAGGTCCTGAAGCAATCCTACGCTTTTGCGGCCAGCTCCCAAAAAAGCGAGTTGAAAAATGGAGCTCAGGGGCCCTGCAAATCACAAACCTGCAGAGTTATAAATGATAACTCTCGCCCACAAAAATATTGAGGGAAGGCAACGAAGAGGATTTGAAAGCAAGGCAGAATTGCAGGAAACAGATTTCAGGAGGTAGATTCGAATCGCCTTTAAAGCACAGGAAAAGCGGCAAAACCTCGACAATGATGCCCTTGGCCAAAAAGGGCGTATGCGTTTTTTCCTGAATATATTCAGGAAAAAACGCATACGCCCTTTTTGGCCAACCAAGCAACCTGGAAAGGCAAATCAGCGCTACAAAGAAGTCTCGCTTCCCATCGGTCAAAAGGGCCATGCTGAATAAAGTGTCAATACCAGAAATGCAGGAGAGGCCATGGAGAAATGGGAGCCTTGCTACGCTGATGGGTGGGATGTAAATTGCCAACAGCCACTCTGGAGAAGTGTATGGTGTGTCCTGAAACATCTAAAAAACTCGGCTTAGAGAGCATAGGGCACTTCCACTCATGGGCGTCTAATTTGGGAAAACTAAAAATCAGCAAGGCACAGGCACTCCAAAGTTTAGGGTTGCTCTGTTGACAAGAACCTCCACTTCATTCCACCTTAAATATCCCAGGAAAGAGAAAAATGGATAAAGAAGTTGTGGTCCTTAGGTACAATGGAATATCACTCAGCCATGAAATCAACGTCATAAGGCTAGTAGCAGCATGATGAGTGGATTCAGGTACGACGGTTCTAAGTGAAATAAGTCACACAGAAAAAGACACTAATCAGAAGATATCACTTATAGAGGGAATGTAAAAACCGCTACACTTGAACTGAATTACAAAACAGAACAGAGTCACACATTTAGAAAACACACTATGGCTGCCTAACGGGAAAGGCGAGGTGGGGTGATGCATAAAACAAGGGTTTCAAATTAGCTCAGATACCGTTCCATAAACCCAATATGTAATAGACAAGACCTACTCCTTGCTCAGTGAACTGGACTCAACACCCCCTATTCACCGCCCAAGAATAGATCTGACTAGTAAGAATCTTCAAACCTATGTATTGATATCTCTCCGTAAGTGAGTCAAGTGGGAGTAAAGCGGCATAAACACAGCAGTGAAAAGCAGCTAAACCCCATTAGGAAAATCAATTACTTTTAAAAACCCGTGAAACAAAGACAGTGAAAGAGAGAGAAATTCTTACAAAATTCTTTCAGGGGCTGTGATGCCACCTGGATTGACCATATCTAGACCCACAGCTGATTGAGACATAAGGGTGGACACTCTTGGGGCTGAGAGGTTTGGTGAGGTTGGGTGAGCAAACGCAGACCCTTTAAAGTAATACTGCGTGGTACCCGTCTGATGGGTCCCAAATCTCCAGGTTCAAGGGCATCTTCCTACATCGAAAACATGCATGAGAACCCCAGAAGATGGTACACCGTGTGATCGGGAAAGGTTTCTAAAACGCACCTCATTTCTCATCTCCTTGTGCTCGGGTTCGCCATTCCATCCGCTTTACTAGCAATCACCCTCCTTGGAGAATCTACACGTTTAACCTCCTGTTCCGTACAGGTTTCAATTTGTCCTGAGGATGAACGGGAAGAGGGGGAACCAATGAGCGACTAGCTCTAGGTGTTGGGAAAGGCACAGGTCACTCTATTTTCCCATCAGGAAGAAGAATTAACCACAGGCTCAGCCTGCCGCCCGGAACCAGAATAGGTCCTGAAGCAATCCTACGCTTTTGCGGCCAGCTCCCAAAAAAGTGAGTTGAAAAATGGAGCTCAGGGGCACTGCAAATCACAAACCTGCAGAGTTATAAATGATAACTCTCGCCCACAAAAATATTGAGGGAAGGCAACGAAGAGGATTTGAAAGCAAGGCAGAATTGCAGGAAACAGATTTCAGGAGGTAGATTCGAATCGCCTTTAAAGCACAGGAAAAGCGGCAAAACCTCGACAATGATGCCCTTGGCCAAAAAGGGCGTATGCGTTTTTTCCTGAATATATTCAGGAAAAAACGCATACGCCCTTTTTGGCCAACCAAGCAACCTGGAAAGGCAAATCAGCGCTACAAAGAAGTCTCGCTTCCCATCGGTCAAAAGGGCCATGCTGAATAAAGTGTCAATACCAGAAATGCAGGAGAGGCCATGGAGAAATGGGAGCCTTGCTACGCTGATGGGCGGGATGTAAATTGCCAACAGCCACTCTGGAGAAGTGTACGGTGTGTCCTGAAACATCTAAAAAACTCGGCTTAGAGAGCATAGGGCACTTCCACTCATGGGCGTCTAATTTGGGAAAACTAAAAATCAGCAAGGCACAGGCACTCCAAAGTTTAGGGTTGCTCTGTTGACAAGAACCTCCACTTCATTCCACCTTAAATACCCCAGGAAAGAGAAAAATGGATAAAGAAGTTGTGGTCCTTAGGTACAATGGAATATCACTCAGCCATGAAATCAACGTCATAAGGCTAGTAGCAGCATGATGAGTGGATTCAGGTACGACGGTTCTAAGTGAAATAAGTCACACAGAAAAAGACACTAATCAGAAGATATCACTTATAGAGGGAATGTAAAAACCGCTACACTTGAACTGAATTACAAAACAGAACAGAGTCACACATTTAGAAAACACACTATGGCTGCCTAACGGGAAAGGCGAGGTGGGGTGATGCATAAAACAAGGGTTTCAAATTAGCTCAGATACCGTTCCATAAACCCAATATGTAATAGACAAGACCTACTGCTTGCTCAGTGAACTGCACTCAACACCCCCTATTCACCGCCCAAGAATAGATCTGATTAGTAAGAATCTTCAAACCTATGTATTGATATCTCTCCGTAAGTGAGTCAAGTGGGAGTAAAGCGGCATAAACACAGCAGTGAAAAGCAGCTAAACCCCATTAGGAAAATCAATTACTTTTAAAAACCCGTGAAACAAAGACAGTGAAAGAGAGAGAAATTCTTACAAAATTCGTTCAGGGGCTGTGATGCCACCTGGATTGACCATATCTAGACCCACAGCTGATTGAGACATAAGGGTGGACACTCTTGGGGCTGAGAGTTTTGGTGAGCTTGGGTGAGCAAACGCAGACCCTTTAAAGTAATACTGCGTGGTACCCGTCTGATGGGTCCCAAATCTCCAGGTTCAAGGGCATCTTCCTACATCGAAAACATGCATGAGAAACCCAGAAGATGGTACACTGTGTGATCGGGAAAGGTTTCTAAAACGCACCTCATTTCTCATCTCCTTGTGCTCGGGTTCGCCATTCCAGCCACTTTAATAGCAATCTCCCTCCTTGGAGAATCAACACGTTTAACCTCCTGTTCCGTACAGGTTTCAATTTGTCCTGAGGATGAACGGGAAGAGGGGGAACCAATGAGCGACTAGCTCTAGGTGTTGGGAAAGGCACAGGTCACTCTATTTTCCCATCAGGAAGAAGAATTAACCACAGGCTCAGCCTGCCGCCCGGAACCAGAATAGGTCCTGAAGCAATCCTACGCTTTTGCGGCCAGCTCCCAAAAAAGCGAGTTGAAAAATGGAGCTCAGGGGCACTGCAAATCACAAACCTGCAGAGTTATAAATGATAACTCTCGCCCACAAAAATATTGAGGGAAGGCAACGAAGAGGATTTGAAAGCAAGGCAGAATTGCAGGAAACAGATTTCAGGAGGTAGATTCGAATCGCCTTTAAAGCACAGGAAAAGCGGCAAAACCTCGACAATGATGCCCTTGGCCAAAAAGGGCGTATGCGTTTTTTCCTGAATATATTCAGGAAAAAACGCATACGCCCTTTTTGGCCAACCAAGCAACCTGGAAAGGCAAATCAGCGCTACAAAGAAGTCTCGCTTCCCATCGGTCAAAAGGGCCATGCTGAATAAAGTGTCAATACCAGAAATGCAGGAGAGGCCATGGAGAAATGGGAGCCTTGCTACGCTGATGGGTGGGATGTAAATTGCCAACAGCCACTCTGGAGAAGTGTATGGTGTGTCCTGAAACATCTAAAAAACTCGGCTTAGAGAGCATAGGGCACTTCCACTCATGGGCGTCTAATTTGGGAAAACTAAAAATCAGCAAGGCACAGGCACTCCAAAGTTTAGGGTTGCTCTGTTGACAAGAACCTCCACTTCATTCCACCTTAAATATCCCAGGAAAGAGAAAAATGGATAAAGAAGTTGTGGTCCTTAGGTACAATGGAATATCACTCAGCCATGAAATCAACGTCATAAGGCTAGTAGCAGCATGATGAGTGGATTCAGGTACGACGGTTCTAAGTGAAATAAGTCACACAGAAAAAGACACTAATCAGAAGATATCACTTATAGAGGGAATGTAAAAACCGCTACACTTGAACTGAATTACAAAACAGAACAGAGTCACACATTTAGAAAACACACTATGGCTGCCTAACGGGAAAGGCGAGGTGGGGTGATGCATAAAACAAGGGTTTCAAATTAGCTCAGATACCGTTCCATAAACCCAATATGTAATAGACAAGACCTACTCCTTGCTCAGTGAACTGGACTCAACACCCCCTATTCACCGCCCAAGAATAGATCTGACTAGTAAGAATCTTCAAACCTATGTATTGATATCTCTCCGTAAGTGAGTCAAGTGGGAGTAAAGCGGCATAAACACAGCAGTGAAAAGCAGCTAAACCCCATTAGGAAAATCAATTACTTTTAAAAACCCGTGAAACAAAGACAGTGAAAGAGAGAGAAATTCTTACAAAATTCGTTCAGGGGCTGTGATGCCACCTGGATTGACCATATCTAGACCCACAGCTGATTGAGACATAAGGGTGGACACTCTTGGGGCTGAGAGGTTTGGTGAGGTTGGGTGAGCAAACGCAGACCCTTTAAAGTAATACTGCGTGGTACCCGTCTGATGGGTCCCAAATCTCCAGGTTCAAGGGCATCTTCCTACATCGAAAACATGCATGAGAAACCCAGAAGATGGTACACCGTGTGATCGGGAAAGGTTTCTAAAACGCACCTCATTTCTCATCTCCTTGTGCTCGGGTTCGCCATTCCATCCGCTTTACTAGCAATCTCCCTCCTTGGAGAATCAACACGTTTAACCTCCTGTTCCGTACAGGTTTCAATTTGTCCTGAGGATGAACGGGAAGAGGGGGAACCAATGAGCGACTAGCTCTAGGTGTTGGGAAAGGCACAGGTCACTCTATTTTCCCATCAGGAAGAAGAATTAACCACAGGCTCAGCCTGCCGCCCGGAACCAGAATAGGTCCTGAAGCAATCCTACGCTTTTGCGGCCAGCTCCCAAAAAAGCGAGTTGAAAAATGGAGCTCAGGGGCACTGCAAATCACAAACCTGCAGAGTTATAAATGATAACTCTCGCCCACAAAAATATTGAGGGAAGGCAACGAAGAGGATTTGAAAGCAAGGCAGAATTGCAGGAAACAGATTTCAGGAGGTAGATTCGAATCGCCTTTAAAGCACAGGAAAAGCGGCAAAACCTCGACATTGATGCCCTTGGCCAAAAAGGGCGTACGTGTTTTTTCCTGAATATATTCAGGAAAAAACGCATACGCCCTTTTTGGCCAACCAAGCAACCTGGAAAGGCAAATCAGCGCTACAAAGAAGTCTCGCTTCCCATCGGTCAAAAGGGCCATGCTGAATAAAGTGTCAATACCAGAAATGCAGGAGAGGCCATGGAGAAATGGGAGCCTTGCTACGCTGATGGGCGGGATGTAAATTGCCAACAGCCACTCTGGAGAAGTGTACGGTGTGTCCTGAAACATCTAAAAAACTCGGCTTAGAGAGCATAGGGCACTTCCACTCATGGGCGTCTAATTTGGGAAAACTAAAAATCAGCAAGGCACAGGCACTCCAAAGTTTAGGGTTGCTCTGTTGACAAGAACCTCCACTTCATTCCACCTTAAATATCCCAGGAAAGAGAAAAATGGATAAAGAAGTTGTGGTCCTTAGGTACAATGGAATATCACTCAGCCATGAAATCAACGTCATAAGGCTAGTAGCAGCATGATGAGTGGATTCAGGTACGACGGTTCTAAGTGAAATAAGTCACACAGAAAAAGACACTAATCAGAAGATATCACTTATAGAGGGAATGTAAAAACCGCTACACTTGAACTGAATTACAAAACAGAACAGAGTCACACATTTAGAAAACACACTATGGCTGCCTAACGGGAAAGGCGAGGTGGGGTGATGCCTAAAACAAGGGTTTCAAATTAGCTCAGATACCGTTCCATAAACCCAATATGTAATAGACAAGACCTACTCCTTGCTCAGTGAACTGGACTCAACACCCCCTATTCACCGCCCAAGAATAGATCTGACTAGTAAGAATCTTCAAACCTATGTATTGATATCTCTCCGTAAGTGAGTCAAGTGGGAGTAAAGCGGCATAAACACAGCAGTGAAAAGCAGCTAAACCCCATTAGGAAAATCAATTACTTTTAAAAACCCGTGAAACAAAGACAGTGAAAGAGAGAAAAATTCTTACAAAATTCGTTCAGGGGCTGTGATGCCACCTGGATTGACCATATCTAGACCCACAGCTGATTGAGACATAAGGGTGGACACTCTTGGGGCTGAGAGGTTTGGTGAGGTTGGGTGAGCAAACGCAGACCCTTTAAAGTAATACTGTGTGGTACCCATCCCATGGGTCCCAAATCTCCAGGTTCAAGGGCATCTTCCTACATCGAAAACATGCATGAGAAACCCAGAAGATGGTACACCGTGTGATCGGGAAAGGTTTCTAAAACGCACCTCATTTCTCATCTCCTTGTGCTCGGGTTCGCCATTCCATCCGCTTTACTAGCAATCTCCCTCCTTGGAGAATCAACACGTTTAACCTCCTGTTCCGTACAGGTTTCAATTTGTCCTGAGGATGAACGGGAAGAGGGGGAACCAATGAGCGACTAGCTCTAGGTGTTGGGAAAGGCACAGGTCACTCTATTTTCCCATCAGGAAGAAGAATTAACCACAGGCTCAGCCTGCCGCCCGGAACCAGAATAGGTCCTGAAGCAATCCTACGCTTTTGCGGCCAGCTCCCAAAAAAGCGAGTTGAAAAATGGAGCTCAGGGGCACTGCAAATCACAAACCTGCAGAGTTATAAATGATAACTCTCGCCCACAAAAATATTGAGGGAAGGCAACGAAGAGGATTTGAAAGCAAGGCAGAATTGCAGGAAACAGATTTCAGGAGGTAGATTCGAATCGCCTTTAAAGCACAGGAAAAGCGGCAAAACCTCGACAATGATGCCCTTGGCCAAAAAGGGCGTATGCGTTTTTTCCTGAATATATTCAGGAAAAAACGCATACGCCCTTTTTGGCCAACCAAGCAACCTGGAAAGGCAAATCAGCGCTACAAAGAAGTCTCGCTTCCCATCGGTCAAAAGGGCCATGCTGAATAAAGTGTCAATACCAGAAATGCAGGAGAGGCCATGGAGAAATGGGAGCCTTGCTACGCTGATGGGCGGGATGTAAATTGCCAACAGCCACTCTGGAGAAGTGTACGGTGTGTCCTGAAACATCTAAAAAACTCGGCTTAGAGAGCATAGGGCACTTCCACTCATGGGCGTCTAATTTGGGAAAACTAAAAATCAGCAAGGCACAGGCACTCCAAAGTTTAGGGTTGCTCTGTTGACAAGAACCTCCACTTCATTCCACCTTAAATACCCCAGGAAAGAGAAAAATGGATAAAGAAGTTGTGGTCCTTAGGTACAATGGAATATCACTCAGCCATGAAATCAACGTCATAAGGCTAGTAGCAGCATGATGAGTGGATTCAGGTACGACGGTTCTAAGTGAAATAAGTCACACAGAAAAAGACACTAATCAGAAGATATCACTTATAGAGGGAATGTAAAAACCGCTACACTTGAACTGAATTACAAAACAGAACAGAGTCACACATTTAGAAAACACACTATGGCTGCCTAACGGGAAAGGCGAGGTGGGGTGATGCATAAAACAAGGGTTTCAAATTAGCTCAGATACCGTTCCATAAACCCAATATGTAATAGACAAGACCTACTGCTTGCTCAGTGAACTGCACTCAACACCCCCTATTCACCGCCCAAGAATAGATCTGATTAGTAAGAATCTTCAAACCTATGTATTGATATCTCTCCGTAAGTGAGTCAAGTGGGAGTAAAGCGGCATAAACACAGCAGTGAAAAGCAGCTAAACCCCATTAGGAAAATCAATTACTTTTAAAAACCCGTGAAACAAAGACAGTGAAGGAGAGAGAAATTCTTACAAAATTCGTTCAGGGGCTGTGATGCCACCTGGATTGACCATATCTAGACCCACAGCTGATTGAGACATAAGGGTGGACACTCTTGGGGCTGAGAGTTTTGGTGAGCTTGGGTGAGCAAACGCAGACCCTTTAAAGTAATACTGCGTGGTACCCGTCTGATGGGTCCCAAATCTCCAGGTTCAAGGGCATCTTCCTACATCGAAAACATGCATGAGAAACCCAGAAGATGGTACACTGTGTGATCGGGAAAGGTTTCTAAAACGCACCTCATTTCTCATCTCCTTGTGCTCGGGTTCGCCATTCCAGCCACTTTAATAGCAACCTCCCTCCTTGGAGAATCAGCACTTTAACCTCCTGTTCCGTACAGGTTTCAATTTGTCCTGAGGATGAACGGGAAGAGGGGGAACCAATGAGCGACTAGCTCTAGGTGGTGGGACAGGCACAGGTCACTCTATTTTCCCATCAGGAAGAAGAATTAACCACAGGCTCAGCCTGCCGCCCGGAACCAGAATAGGGCCTGAAGCAATCCTACGCTTTTGCGGCCAGCTCCCAAAAAAGCGAGTTGAAAAATGGAGCTCAGGGGCCCTGCAAATCACAAATCTGCAGAGTTATAAATGATAACTCTCGCCCACAAAAATATTGAGGGAAGGCAACGAAGAGGATTTGAAAGCAAGGCAGAATTGCAGGAAACAGATTTCAGGAGGTAGATTCGAATCGCCTTTAAAGCACAGGAAAAGCGGCAAAACCTCGACAATGATGCCCTTGGCCAAAAAGGGCGTATGCGTTTTTTCCTGAATATATTCAGGAAAAAACGCATACGCCCTTTTTGGCCAACCAAGCAACCTGGAAAGGCAAATCAGCGCTACAAAGAAGTCTCGCTTCCCATCGGTCAAAAGGGCCATGCTGAATAAAGTGTCAATACCAGAAATGCAGGAGAGGCCATGGAGAAATGGGAGCCTTGCTACGCTGATGGGTGGGATGTAAATTGCCAACAGCCACTCTGGAGAAGTGTATGGTGTGTCCTGAAACATCTAAAAAACTCGGCTTAGAGAGCATAGGGCACTTCCACTCATGGGCGTCTAATTTGGGAAAACTAAAAATCAGCAAGGCACAGGCACTCCAAAGTTTAGGGTTGCTCTGTTGACAAGAACCTCCACTTCATTCCACCTTAAATATCCCAGGAAAGAGAAAAATGGATAAAGAAGTTGTGGTCCTTAGGTACAATGGAATATCACTCAGCCATGAAATCAATGTCATAAGGCTAGTAGCAGCATGATGAGTGGATTCAGGTACGACGGTTCTAAGTGAAATAAGTCACACAGAAAAAGACACTAATCAGAAGATATCACTTATAGAGGGAATGTAAAAACCGCTACACTTGAACTGAATTACAAAACAGAACAGAGTCACACATTTAGAAAACACACTATGGCTGCCTAACGGGAAAGGCGAGGTGGGGTGATGCATAAAACAAGGGTTTCAAATTAGCTCAGATACCGTTCCATAAACCCAATATGTAATAGACAAGACCTACTCCTTGCTCAGTGAACTGGACTCAACACCCCCTATTCACCGCCCAAGAATAGATCTGACTAGTAAGAATCTTCAAACCTATGTATTGATATCTCTCCGTAAGTGAGTCAAGTGGGAGTAAAGCGGCATAAACACAGCAGTGAAAAGCAGCTAAACCCCATTAGGAAAATCAATTACTTTTAAAAACCCGTGAAACAAAGACAGTGAAAGAGAGAGAAATTCTTACAAAATTCGTTCAGGGGCTGTGATGCCACCTGGATTGACCATATCTAGACCCACAGCTGATTGAGACATAAGGGTGGACACTCTTGGGGCTGAGAGGTTTGGTGAGGTTGGGTGAGCAAACGCAGACCCTTTAAAGTAATACTGCGTGGTACCCGTCTGATGGGTCCCAAATCTCCAGGTTCAAGGGCATCTTCCTACATCGAAAACATGCATGAGAAACCCAGAAGATGGTACACCGTGTGATCGGGAAAGGTTTCTAAAACGCACCTCATTTCTCATCTCCTTGTGCTCGGGTTCGCCATTCCATCCGCTTTACTAGCAATTTCCCTCCTTGGAGAATCAACACGTTTAACCTCCTGTTCCGTACAGGTTTCAATTTGTCCTGAGGATGAACGGGAAGAGGGGGAACCAATGAGCGACTAGCTCTAGGTGTTGGGAAAGGCACAGGTCACTCTATTTTCCCATCAGGAAGAAGAATTAACCACAGGCTCAGCCTGCCGCCCGGAACCAGAATAGGTCCTGAAGCAATCCTACGCTTTTGCGGCCAGCTCCCAAAAAAGCGAGTTGAAAAATGGAGCTCAGGGGCACTGCAAATCACAAACCTGCAGAGTTATAAATGATAACTCTCGCCCACAAAAATATTGAGGGAAGGCAACAAAGAGGATTTGAAAGCAAGGCAGAATTGCAGGAAACAGATTTCAGGAGGTAGATTCGAATCGCCTTTAAAGCACAGGAAAAGCGGCAAAACCTCGACAATGATGACCTTGGCCAAAAAGGGCGTACGCGTTTTTTCCTGAATATATTCAGGAAAAAACGCATACGCCCTTTTTGGCCAACCAAGCAACCTGGAAAGGCAAATCAGCGCTACAAAGAAGTCTCGCTTCCCATCGGTCAAAAGGGCCATGCTGAATAAAGTGTCAATACCAGAAATGCAGGAGAGGCCATGGAGAAATGGGAGCCTTGCTACGCTGATGGGCGGGATGTAAATTGCCAACAGCCACTCTGGAGAAGTGTACGGTGTGTCCTGAAACATCTAAAAAACTCGGCTTAGAGAGCATAGGGCACTTCCACTCATGGGCGTCTAATTTGGGAAAACTAAAAATCAGCAAGGCACAGGCACTCCAAAGTTTAGGGTTGCTCTGTTGACAAGAACCTCCACTTCATTCCACCTTAAATATCCCAGGAAAGAGAAAAATGGATAAAGAAGTTGTGGTCCTTAGGTACAATGGAATATCACTCAGCCATGAAATCAACGTCATAAGGCTAGTAGCAGCATGATGAGTGGATTCAGGTACGACGGTTCTAAGTGAAATAAGTCACACAGAAAAAGACACTAATCAGAAGATATCACTTATAGAGGGAATGTGAAAACCGCTACACTTGAACTGAATTACAAAACAGAACAGAGTCACACATTTAGAAAACACACTATGGCTGCCTAACGGGAAAGGTGAGGTGGGGTGATGCCTAAAACAAGGGTTTCAAATTAGCTCAGATACCGTTCCATAAACCCAATATGTAATAGACAAGACCTACTCCTTGCTCAGTGAACTGGACTCAACACCCCCTATTCACCGCCCAAGAATAGATCTGACTAGTAAGAATCTTCAAACCTATGTATTGATATCTCTCCGTAAGTGAGTCAAGTGGGAGTAAAGCGGCATAAACACAGCAGTGAAAAGCAGCTAAACCCCATTAGGAAAATTAATTACTTTTAAAAACCCGTGAAACAAAGACAGTGAAAGAGAGAAAAATTCTTACAAAATTCGTTCAGGGGCTGTGATGCCACCTGGATTGACCATATCTAGACCCACAGCTGATTGAGACATAAGGGTGGACACTCTTGGGGCTGAGAGGTTTGGTGAGGTTGGGTGAGCAAACGCAGACCCTTTAAAGTAATACTGTGTGGTACCCATCCCATGGGTCCCAAATCTCCAGGTTCAAGGGCATCTTCCTACATCGAAAACATGCATGAGAGACCCAGAAGATGGTACACCGTGTGATCGGGAAAGGTTTCTAAAACGCACCTCATTTCTCATCTCCTTGTGCTCGGGTTCGCCATTCCAGCCACTTTAATAGCAATCTCCCTCCTTGGAGAAACAGCACTTTAACCTCCTGTTCCGTACAGGTTTCAATTTGTCCTGAGGATGAACGGGAAGAGGGGGAACCAATGAGCGACTAGCTCTAGGTGGTGGGACAGGCACAGGTCACTCTATTTTCCCATCAGGAAGAAGAATTAACCACCGGCTCAGCCTGCCGCCCGGAACCAGAATAGGTCCTGAAGCAATCCTACGCTTTTGCGGCCAGCTCCCAAAAAAGCGAGTTGAAAAATGGAGCTCAGGGGCCCTGCAAATCACAAACCTGCAGAGTTATAAATGATAACTCTCGCCCACAAAAATATTGAGGGAAGGCAACGAAGAGGATTTGAAAGCAAGGCAGAATTGCAGGAAACAGATTTCAGGAGGTAGATTCGAATCGCCTTTAAAGCACAGGAAAAGCGGCAAAACCTCGACAATGATGCCCTTGGCCAAAAAGGGCGTATGCGTTTTTTCCTGAATATATTCAGGAAAAAACGCATACGCCCTTTTTGGCCAACCAAGCAACCTGGAAAGGCAAATCAGCGCTACAAAGAAGTCTCGCTTCCCATCGGTCAAAAGGGCCATGCTGAATAAAGTGTCAATACCAGAAATGCAGGAGAGGCCATGGAGAAATGGGAGCCTTGCTACGCTGATGGGTGGGATGTAAATTGCCAACAGCCACTCTGGAGAAGTGTATGGTGTGTCCTGAAACATCTAAAAAACTCGGCTTAGAGAGCATAGGGCACTTCCACTCATGGGCGTCTAATTTGGGAAAACTAAAAATCAGCAAGGCACAGGCACTCCAAAGTTTAGGGTTGCTCTGTTGACAAGAACCTCCACTTCATTCCACCTTAAATATCCCAGGGAAGAGAAAAATGGATAAAGAAGTTGTGGTCCTTAGGTACAATGGAATATCACTCAGCCATGAAATCAACGTCATAAGGCTAGTAGCAGCATGATGAGTGGATTCAGGTACGACGGTTCTAAGTGAAATAAGTCACACAGAAAAAGACACTAATCAGAAGATATCACTTATAGAGGGAATGTAAAAACCGCTACACTTGAACTGAATTACAAAACAGAACAGAGTCACACATTTAGAAAACACACTATGGCTGCCTAACGGGAAAGGCGAGGTGGGGTGATGCATAAAACAAGGGTTTCAAATTAGCTCAGATACCGTTCCATAAACCCAATATGTAATAGACAAGACCTACTCCTTGCTCAGTGAACTGGACTCAACACCCCCTATTCACCGCCCAAGAATAGATCTGACTAGTAAGAATCTTCAAACCTATGTATTGATATCTCTCCGTAAGTGAGTCAAGTGGGAGTAAAGCGGCATAAACACAGCAGTGAAAAGCAGCTAAACCCCATTAGGAAAATCAATTACTTTTAAAAACCCGTGAAACAAAGACAGTGAAAGAGAGAAATTCTTACAAAATTCGTTCAGGGGCTGTGATGCCACCTGGATTGACCATATCTAGACCCACAGCTGATTGAGACATAAGGGTGGACACTCTTGGGGCTGAGAGGTTTGGTGAGGTTGGGTGAGCAAACGCAGACCCTTTAAAGTAATACTGCGTGGTACCCGTCTGATGGGTCCCAAATCTCCAGGTTCAAGGGCATCTTCCTACATCGAAAACATGCATGAGAACCCCAGAAGATGGTACACCGTGTGATCGGGAAAGGTTTCTAAAACGCACCTCATTTCTCATCTCCTTGTGCTCGGGTTCGCCATTCCATCCGCTTTACTAGCAATCTCCCTCCTTGGAGAATCTACACGTTTAACCTCCTGTTCCGTACAGGTTTCAATTTGTCCTGAGGATGAACGGGAAGAGGGGGAACCAATGAGCGACTAGCTCTAGGTGTTGGGAAAGGCACAGGTCACTCTATTTTCCCATCAGGAAGAAGAATTAACCACAGGCTCAGCCTGCCGCCCGGAACCAGAATAGGTCCTGAAGCAATCCTACGCTTTTGCGGCCAGCTCCCAAAAAAGCGAGTTGAAAAATGGAGCTCAGGGGCACTGCAAATCACAAACCTGCAGAGTTATAAATGATAACTCTCGCCCACAAAAATATTGAGGGAAGGCAACGAAGAGGATTTGAAAGCAAGGCAGAATTGCAGGAAACAGATTTCAGGAGGTAGATTCGAATCGCCTTTAAAGCACAGGAAAAGCGGCAAAACCTCGACAATGATGCCCTTGGCCAAAAAGGGCGTATGCGTTTTTTCCTGAATATATTCAGGAAAAAACGCATACGCCCTTTTTGGCCAACCAAGCAACCTGGAAAGGCAAATCAGCGCTACAAAGAAGTCTCGCTTCCCATCGGTCAAAAGGGCCATGCTGAATAAAGTGTCAATACCAGAAATGCAGGAGAGGCCATGGAGAAATGGGAGCCTTGCTACGCTGATGGGCGGGATGTAAATTGCCAACAGCCACTCTGGAGAAGTGTACGGTGTGTCCTGAAACATCTAAAAAACTCGGCTTAGAGAGCATAGGGCACTTCCACTCATGGGCGTCTAATTTGGGAAAACTAAAAATCAGCAAGGCACAGGCACTCCAAAGTTTAGGGTTGCTCTGTTGACAAGAACCTCCACTTCATTCCACCTTAAATACCCCAGGAAAGAGAAAAATGGATAAAGAAGTTGTGGTCCTTAGGTACAATGGAATATCACTCAGCCATGAAATCAACGTCATAAGGCTAGTAGCAGCATGATGAGTGGATTCAGGTACGACGGTTCTAAGTGAAATAAGTCACACAGAAAAAGACACTAATCAGAAGATATCACTTATAGAGGGAATGTAAAAACCGCTACACTTGAACTGAATTACAAAACAGAACAGAGTCACACATTTAGAAAACACACTATGGCTGCCTAACGGGAAAGGCGAGGTGGGGTGATGCATAAAACAAGGGTTTCAAATTAGCTCAGATACCGTTCCATAAACCCAATATGTAATAGACAAGACCTACTGCTTGCTCAGTGAACTGCACTCAACACCCCCTATTCACCGCCCAAGAATAGATCTGATTAGTAAGAATCTTCAAACCTATGTATTGATATCTCTCCGTAAGTGAGTCAAGTGGGAGTAAAGCGGCATAAACACAGCAGTGAAAAGCAGCTAAACCCCATTAGGAAAATCAATTACTTTTAAAAACCCGTGAAACAAAGACAGTGAAAGAGAGAGAAATTCTTACAAAATTCGTTCAGGGGCTGTGATGCCACCTGGATTGACCATATCTAGACCCACAGCTGATTGAGACATAAGGGTGGACACTCTTGGGGCTGAGAGTTTTGGTGAGCTTGGGTGAGCAAACGCAGACCCTTTAAAGTAATACTGCGTGGTACCCGTCTGATGGGTCCCAAATCTCCAGGTTCAAGGGCATCTTCCTACATCGAAAACATGCATGAGAAACCCAGAAGATGGTACACCGTGTGATCGGGAAAGGTTTCTAAAACGCACCTCATTTCTCATCTCCTTGTGCTCGGGTTCGCCATTCCATCCGCTTTACTAGCAATCTCCCTCCTTGGAGAATCAACACGTTTAACCTCCTGTTCCGTACAGGTTGCAATTTGTCCTGAGGATGAACGGGAAGAGGGGGAACCAATGAGCGACTAGCTCTAGGTGTTGGGAAAGGCACAGGTCACTCTATTTTCCCATCAGGAAGAAGAATTAACCACAGGCTCAGCCTGCCGCCCGGAACCAGAATAGGTCCTGAAGCAATCCTACGCTTTTGCGGCCAGCTCCCAAAAAAGCGAGTTGAAAAATGGAGCTCAGGGGCACTGCAAATCACAAACCTGCAGAGTTATAAATGATAACTCTCGCCCACAAAAATATTGAGGGAAGGCAACGAAGAGGATTTGAAAGCAAGGCAGAATTGCAGGAAACAGATTTCAGGAGGTAGATTCGAATCGCCTTTAAAGCACAGGAAAAGCGGCAAAACCTCGACAATGATGCCCTTGGCCAAAAAGGGCGTATGCGTTTTTTCCTGAATATATTCAGGAAAAAACGCATACGCCCTTTTTGGCCAACCAAGCAACCTGGAAAGGCAAATCAGCGCTACAAAGAAGTCTCGCTTCGCATCGGTCAAAAGGGACATGCTGAATAAAGTGTCAATACCAGAAATGCAGGAGAGGCCATGGAGAAATGGGAGCCTTGCTACGCTGATGGGCGGGATGTAAATTGCCAACAGCCACTGTGGAGAAGTGTACGGTGTGTCCTGAAACATCTAAAAAACTCGGCTTAGAGAGCATAGGGCACTTCCACTCATGGGCGTCTAATTTGGGAAAACTAAAAATCAGCAAGGCACAGGCACTCCAAAGTTTAGGGTTGCTCTGTTGACAAGAACCTCCACTTCATTCCACCTTAAATACCCCAGGAAAGAGAAAAATGGATAAAGAAGTTGTGGTCCTTAGGTACAATGGAATATCACTCAGCCATGAAATCAACGTCATAAGGCTAGTAGCAGCATGATGAGTGGATTCAGGTACGACGGTTCTAAGTGAAATAAGTCACACAGAAAAAGACACTAATCAGAAGATATCACTTATAGAGGGAATGTAAAAACCGCTACACTTGAACTGAATTACAAAACAGAACAGAGTCACACATTTAGAAAACACACTATGGCTGCCTAACGGGAAAGGCGAGGTGGGGTGATGCATAAAACAAGGGTTTCAAATTAGCTCAGATACCGTTCCATAAACCCAATATGTAATAGACAAGACCTACTGCTTGCTCAGTGAACTGCACTCAACACCCCCTATTCACCGCCCAAGAATAGATCTGATTAGTAAGAATCTTCAAACCTATGTATTGATATCTCTCCGTAAGTGAGTCAAGTGGGAGTAAAGCGGCATAAACACAGCAGTGAAAAGCAGCTAAACCCCATTAGGAAAATCAATTACTTTTAAAAACCCGTGAAACAAAGACAGTGAAAGAGAGAGAAATTCTTACAAAATTCGTTGAGGGGCTGTGATGCCACCTGGATTGACCATATCTAGACCCACAGCTGATTGAGACATAAGGGTGGACACTCTTGGGGCTGAGAGTTTTGGTGAGCTTGGGTGAGCAAACGCAGACCCTTTAAAGTAATACTGCGTGGTACCCGTCTGATGGGTCCCAAATCTCCAGGTTCAAGGGCATCTTCCTACATCGAAAACATGCATGAGAAACCCAGAAGATGGTACACTGTGTGATCGGGAAAGGTTTCTAAAACGAACCTCATTTCTCATCTCCTTGTGCTCGGGTTCGCCATTCCAGCCACTTTAATAGCAACCTCCCTCCTTGGAGAATCAGCACTTTAACCTCCTGTTCCGTACAGGTTTCAATTTGTCCTGAGGATGAACGGGAAGAGGGGGAACCAATGAGCGACTAGCTCTAGGTGGTGGGACAGGCACAAGTCACTCTATTTTCCCATCAGGAAGAAGAATTAACCACAGGCTCAGCCTGCCGCCCGGAACCAGAATAGGGCCTGAAGCAATCCTACGCTTTTGCGGCCAGCTCCCAAAAAAGCGAGTTGAAAAATGGAGCTCAGGGGCCCTGCAAATCACAAACCTGCAGAGTTAGAAATGATAACTCTCGCCCACAAAAATATTGAGGGAAGGCAACGAAGAGGATTTGAAAGCAAGGCAGAATTGCAGGAAACAGATTTCAGGAGGTAGATTCGAATCGCCTTTAAAGCACAGGAAAAGCGGCAAAACCTCGACAATGATGCCCTTGGCCAAAAAGGGCGTATGCGTTTTTTCCTGAATATATTCAGGAAAAAACGCATACGCCCTTTTTGGCCAACCAAGCAACCTGGAAAGGCAAATCAGCGCTACAAAGAAGTCTCGCTTCCCATCGGTCAAAAGGGCCATGCTGAATAAAGTGTCAATACCAGAAATGCAGGAGAGGCCATGGAGAAATGGGAGCCTTGCTACGCTGATGGGTGGGATGTAAATTGCCAACAGCCACTCTGGAGAAGTGTATGGTGTGTCCTGAAACATCTAAAAAACTCGGCTTAGAGAGCATAGGGCACTTCCACTCATGGGCGTCTAATTTGGGAAAACTAAAAATCAGCAAGGCACAGGCACTCCAAAGTTTAGGGTTGCTCTGTTGACAAGAACCTCCACTTCATTCCACCTTAAATATCCCAGGAAAGAGAAAAATGGATAAAGAAGTTGTGGTCCTTAGGTACAATGGAATATCACTCAGCCATGAAATCAACGTCATAAGGCTAGTAGCAGCATGATGAGTGGATTCAGGTACGACGGTTCTAAGTGAAATAAGTCACACAGAAAAAGACACTAATCAGAAGATATCACTTATAGATGGAATGTAAAAACCGCTACACTTGAACTGAATTACAAAACAGAACAGAGTCACACATTTAGAAAACACACTATGGCTGCCTAACGGGAAAGGCGAGGTGGGGTGATGCATAAAACAAGGGTTTCAAATTAGCTCAGATACCGTTCCATAAACCCAATATGTAATAGACAAGACCTACTCCTTGCTCAGTGAACTGGACTCAACACCCCCTATTCACCGCCCAAGAATAGATCTGACTAGTAAGAATCTTCAAACCTATGTATTGATATCTCTCCGTAAGTGAGTCAAGTGGGAGTAAAGCGGCATAAACACAGCAGTGAAAAGCAGCTAAACCCCATTAGGAAAATCAATTACTTTTAAAAACCCGTGAAACAAAGACAGTGAAAGAGAGAGAAATTCTTACAAAATTCGTTCAGGGGCTGTGATGCCACCTGGATTGACCATATCTAGACCCACAGCTGATTGAGACATAAGGGTGGACACTCTTGGGGCTGAGAGGTTTGGTGAGGTTGGGTGAGCAAACGCAGACCCTTTAAAGTAATACTGCGTGGTACCCGTCTGATGGGTCCCAAATCTCCAGGTTCAAGGGCATCTTCCTACATCGAAAACATGCATGAGAAACCCAGAAGATGGTACACCGTGTGATCGGGAAAGGTTTCTAAAACGCACCTCATTTCTCATCTCCTTGTGCTCGGGTTCGCCATTCCATCCGCTTTACTAGCAATCTCCCTCCTTGGAGAATCAACACGTTTAACCTCCTGTTCCGTACAGGTTGCAATTTGTCCTGAGGATGAACGGGAAGAGGGGGAACCAATGAGCGACTAGCTCTAGGTGTTGGGAAAGGCACAGGTCACTCTATTTTCCCATCAGGAAGAAGAATTAACCACAGGCTCAGCCTGCCGCCCGGAACCAGAATAGGTCCTGAAGCAATCCTACGCTTTTGCGGCCAGCTCCCAAAAAAGCGAGTTGAAAAATGGAGCTCAGGGGCACTGCAAATCACAAACCTGCAGAGTTATAAATGATAACTCTCGCCCACAAAAATATTGAGGGAAGGCAACGAAGAGGATTTGAAAGCAAGGCAGAATTGCAGGAAACAGATTTCAGGAGGTAGATTCGAATCGCCTTTAAAGCACAGGAAAAGCGGCAAAACCTCGACATTGATGCCCTTGGCCAAAAAGGGCGTACGTGTTTTTTCCTGAATATATTCAGGAAAAAACGCATACGCCCTTTTTGGCCAACCAAGCAACCTGGAAAGGCAAATCAGCGCTACAAAGAAGTCTCGCTTCCCATCGGGCAAAAGGGCCATGCTGAATAAAGTGTCAATACCAGAAATGCAGGAGAGGCCATGGAGAAATGGGAGCCTTGCTACGCTGATGGGCGGGATGTAAATTGCCAACAGCCACTCTGGAGAAGTGTACGGTGTGTCCTGAAACATCTAAAAAACTCGGCTTAGAGAGCATAGGGCACTTCCACTCATGGGCGTCTAATTTGGGAAAACTAAAAATCAGCAAGGCACAGGCACTCCAAAGTTTAGGGTTGCTCTGTTGACAAGAACCTCCACTTCATTCCACCTTAAATATCCCAGGAAAGAGAAAAATGGATAAAGAAGTTGTGGTCCTTAGGTACAATGGAATATCACTCAGCCATGAAATCAACGTCATAAGGCTAGTAGCAGCATGATGAGTGGATTCAGGTACGACGGTTCTAAGTGAAATAAGTCACACAGAAAAAGACACTAATCAGAAGATATCACTTATAGAGTGAATGTGAAAACCACTACCCTTGAACTGAATTACAAAACAGAACAGAGTCACACATTTAGAAAACACACTATGGCTGCCTAACGGGAAAGGTGAGGTGGGGTGATGCCTAAAACAAGGGTTTCAAATTAGCTCAGATACCGTTCCATAAACCCAATATGTAATAGACAAGACCTACTCCTTGCTCAGTGAACTGGACTCAACACCCCCTATTCACCGCCCAAGAATAGATCTGACTAGTAAGAATCTTCAAACCTATGTATTGATATCTCTCCGTAAGTGAGTCAAGTGGGAGTAAAGCGGCATAAACACAGCAGTGAAAAGCAGCTAAACCCCATTAGGAAAATCAACTACTTTTAAAAACCCGTGAAACAAAGACAGTGAAAGAGAGAAAAATTCTTACAAAATTCGTTCAGGGGCTGTGATGCCACCTGGATTGACCATATCTAGACCCACAGCTGATTGAGACATAAGGGTGGACACTCTTGGGGCTGAGAGGTTTGGTGAGGTTGGGTGAGCAAACGCAGACCCTTTAAAGTAATACTGTGTGGTACCCATCCCATGGGTCCCAAATCTCCAGGTTCAAGGGCATCTTCCTACATCGAAAACATGCATGAGAAACCCAGAAGATGGTACACCGTGTGATCGGGAAAGGTTTCTAAAACGCACCTCATTTCTCATCTCCTTGTGCTCGGGTTCGCCATTCCAGCCACTTTAATAGCAAACTCCCTCCTTGGAGAAACAGCACTTTAACCTCCTGTTCCGTACAGGTTTCAATTTGTCCTGAGGATGAACGGGAAGAGGGGGAACCAATGAGCGACTAGCTCTAGGTGGTGGGACAGGCACAGGTCACTCTATTTTCCCATCAGGAAGAAGAATTAACCACCGGCTCAGCCTGCCGCCCGGAACCAGAATAGGTCCTGAAGCAATCCTACGCTTTTGCGGCCAGCTCCCAAAAAAGCGAGTTGAAAAATGAAGCTCAGGGGCCCTGCAAATCACAAACCTGCAGAGTTATAAATGATAACTCTCGCCCACAAAAATATTGAGGGAAGGCAACGAAGAGGATTTGAAAGCAAGGCAGAATTGCAGGAAACAGATTTCAGGAGGTAGATTCGAATCGCCTTTAAAGCACAGGAAAAGCGGCAAAACCTCGACAATGATGCCCTTGGCCAAAAACGGCGTATGCGTTTTTTCCTGAATATATTCAGGAAAAAACGCATACGCCCTTTTTGGCCAACCAAGCAACCTGGAAAGGCAAATCAGCGCTACAAAGAAGTCTCGCTTCCCATCGGTCAAAAGGGCCATGCTGAATAAAGTGTCAATACCAGAAATGCAGGAGAGGCCATGGAGAAATGGGAGCCTTGCTACGCTGATGGGTGGGATGTAAATTGCCAACAGCCACTCTGGAGAAGTGTATGGTGTGTCCTGAAACATCTAAAAAACTCGGCTTTGAGAGCATAGGGCACTTCCACTCATGGGCGTCTAATTTGGGAAAACTAAAAATCAGCAAGGCACAGGCACTCCAAAGTTTAGGGTTGCTCTGTTGACAAGAACCTCCACTTCATTCCACCTTAAATATCCCAGGAAAGAGAAAAATGGATAAAGAAGTTGTGGTCCTTAGGTACAATGGAATATCACTCAGCCATGAAATCAACGTCATAAGGCTAGTAGCAGCATGATGAGTGGATTCAGGTACGACGGTTCTAAGTGAAATAAGTCACACAGAAAAAGACACTAATCAGAAGATATCACTTATAGAGGGAATGTAAAAACCGCTACACTTGAACTGAATTACAAAACAGAACAGAGTCACACATTTAGAAAACACACTATGGCTGCCTAACGGGAAAGGCGAGGTGGGGTGATGCATAAAACAAGGGTTTCAAATTAGCTCAGATACCGTTCCATAAACCCAATATGTAATAGACAAGACCTACTCCTTGCTCAGTGAACTGGACTCAACACCCCCTATTCACCGCCCAAGAATAGATCTGACTAGTAAGAATCTTCAAACCTATGTATTGATATCTCTCCGTAAGTGAGTCAAGTGGGAGTAAAGCGGCATAAACACAGCAGTGAAAAGCAGCTAAACCCCATTAGGAAAATCAATTACTTTTAAAAACCCGTGAAACAAAGACAGTGAAAGAGAGAGAAATTCTTACAAAATTCGTTCAGGGGCTGTGATGCCACCTGGATTGACCATATCTAGACCCACAGCTGATTGAGACATAAGGGTGGACACTCTTGGGGCTGAGAGGTTTGGTGAGGTTGGGTGAGCAAACGCAGACCCTTTAAAGTAATACTGCGTGGTACCCGTCTGATGGGTCCCAAATCTCCAGGTTCAAGGGCATCTTCCTACATCGAAAACATGCATGAGAAACCCAGAAGATGGTACACCGTGTGATCGGGAAAGGTTTCTAAAACGCACCTCATTTCTCATCTCCTTGTGCTCGGGTTCGCCATTCCATCCGCTTTACTAGCAATCTCCCTCCTTGGAGAATCAACACGTTTAACCTCCTGTTCCGTACAGGTTTCAATTTGTCCTGAGGATGAACGGGAAGAGGGGGAACCAATGAGCGACTAGCTCTAGGTGTTGGGAAAGGCACAGGTCACTCTATTTTCCCATCAGGAAGAAGAATTAACCACCGGCTCAGCCTGCCGCCTGGAACCAGAATAGGTCCTGAAGCAATCCTACGCTTTTGCGGCCAGCTCCCAAAAAAGCGAGTTGAAAAATGGAGCTCAGGGGCACTGCAAATCACAAACCTGCAGAGTTATAAATGATAACTCTCGCCCACAAAAATATTGAGGGAAGGCAACGAAGAGGATTTGAAAGCAAGGCAGAATTGCAGGAAACAGATTTCAGGAGGTAGATTCGAATCGCCTTTAAAGCACAGGAAAAGCGGCAAAACCTCGACAATGATGCCCTTGGCCAAAAAGGGCGTATGCGTTTTTTCCTGAATATATTCAGGAAAAAACGCATACGCCCTTTTTGGCCAACCAAGCAACCTGGAAAGGCAAATCAGCGCTACAAAGAAGTCTCGCTTCCCATCGGTCAAAAGGGCCATGCTGAATAAAGTGTCAATACCAGAAATGCAGGAGAGGCCATGGAGAAATGGGAGCCTTGCTACGCTGATGGGCGGGATGTAAATTGCCAACAGCCACTCTGGAGAAGTGTACGGTGTGTCCTGAAACATCTAAAAAACTCGGCTTAGAGAGCATAGGGCACTTCCACTCATGGGCGTCTAATTTGGGAAAACTAAAAATCAGCAAGGCACAGGCACTCCAAAGTTTAGGGTTGCTCTGTTGACAAGAACCTCCACTTCATTCCACCTTAAATATCCCAGGAAAGAGAAAAATGGATAAAGAAGTTGTGGTCCTTAGGTACAATGGAATATCACTCAGCCATGAACTCAACGTCATAAGGCTAGTAGCAGCATGATGAGTGGATTCAGGTACGACGGTTCTAAGTGAAATAAGTCACACAGAAAAAGACACTAATCAGAAGATATCACTTATAGAGGGAATGTAAAAACCGCTACACTTGAACTGAATTACAAAACAGAACAGAGTCACACATTTAGAAAACACACTATGGCTGCCTAACGGGAAAGGTGAGGTGGGGTGATGCCTAAAACAAGGGTTTCAAATTAGCTCAGATACCGTTCCATAAACCCAATATGTAATAGACAAGACCTACTCCTTGCTCAGTGAACTGGACTCAACACCCCCTATTCACCGCCCAAGAATAGATCTGACTAGTAAGAATCTTCAAACCTATGTATTGATATCTCTTCGTAAGTGAGTCAAGTGGGAGTAAAGCGGCATAAACACAGCAGTGAAAAGCAGCTAAACCCCATTAGGAAAATCAATTACTTTTAAAAACCCGTGAAACAAAGACAGTGAAAGAGAGAGACATTCTTACAAAATTCGTTCAGGGGCTGTGATGCCACCTGGATTGACCATATCTAGACCCACAGCTGATTGAGACATAAGGGTGGACACTCTTGGGGCTGAGAGGTTTGGTGAGGTTGGGTGAGCAAACGTAGACCCTTTAAAGTAATACTGTGTGGTACCCATCCCATGGGTCCCAAATCTCCAGGTTCAAGGGCATCTTCCTACATCGAAAACATGCATGAGAACCCCAGAAGATGGTACACCGTGTGATCGGGAAAGGTTTCTAAAACGCACCTCATTTCTCATCTCCTTGTGCTCGGGTTCGCCATTCCAGCCACTTTAATAGCAATCTCCCTCTTTGGAGAAACAGCACTTTAACCTCCTGTTCCGTACAGGTTTCAATTTGTCCTGAGGATGAACGGGAAGAGGGGGAACCAATGAGCGACTAGCTCTAGGTGGTGGGACAGGCACAGGTCACTCTATTTTCCCATCAGGAAGAAGAATTAACCACAGGCTCAGCCTGCCGCCCGGAACCAGAATAGGTCCTGAAGCAATCCTACGCTTTTGCGGCCAGCTCCCAAAAAAGCGAGTTGAAAAATGGAGCTCAGGGGCACTGCAAATCACAAACCTGCAGAGTTATAAATGATAACTCTCGCCCACAAAAATATTGAGGGAAGGCAACGAAGAGGATTTGAAAGCAAGGCAGAATTGCAGGAAACAGATTTCAGGAGGTAGATTCGAATCGCCTTTAAAGCACAGGAAAAGCGGCAAAACCTCGACAATGATGCCCTTGGCCAAAAAGGGCGTATGCGTTTTTTCCTGAATATATTCAGGAAAAAACGCATACGCCCTTTTTGGCCAACCAAGCAACCTGGAAAGGCAAATCAGCGCTACAAAGAAGTCTCGCTTCCCATCGGTCAAAAGGGCCATGCTGAATAAAGTGTCAATACCAGAAATGCAGGAGAGGCCATGGAGAAATGGGAGCCTTGCTACGCTGATGGGCGGGATGTAAATTTCCAACAGCCACTCTGGAGAAGTGTACGGTGTGTCCTGAAACATCTAAAAAACTCGGCTTAGAGAGCATAGGGCACTTCCACTCATGGGCGTCTAATTTGGGAAAACTAAAAATCAGCAAGGCACAGGCACTCCAAAGTTTAGGGTTGCTCTGTTGACAAGAACCTCCACTTCATTCCACCTTAAATATCCCAGGAAAGAGAAAAATGGATAAAGAAGTTGTGGTCCTTAGGTACAATGGAATATCACTCAGCCATGAAATCAACGTCATAAGGCTAGTAGCAGCATGATGAGTGGATTCAGGTACGACGGTTCTAAGTGAAATAAGTCACACAGAAAAAGACACTAATCAGAAGATATCACTTATAGAGGGAATGTAAAAACCGCTACACTTGAACTGAATTACAAAACAGAACAGAGTCACACATTTAGAAAACACACTATGGCTGCCTAACGGGAAAGGCGAGGTGGGGTGTTGCCTAAAACAAGGGTTTCAAATTAGCTCAGATACCGTTCCATAAACCCAATATGTAATAGACAAGACCTACTCCTTGCTCAGTGAACTGGACTCAACACCCCCTATTCACCGCCCAAGAATAGATCTGACTAGTAAGAATCTTCAAACCTATGTATTGATATCTCTCCGTAAGTGAGTCAAGTGGGAGTAAAGCGGCATAAACACAGCAGTGAAAAGCAGCTAAACCCCATTAGGAAAATCAATTACTTTTAAAAACCCGTGAAACAAAGACAGTGAAAGAGAGAGAAATTCTTACAAAATTCGTTCAGGGGCTGTGATGCCACCTGGATTGACCATATCTAGACCCACAGCTGATTGAGACATAAGGGTGGACACTCTTGGGGCTGAGAGGTTTGGTGAGGTTGGGTGAGCAAACGCAGACCCTTTAAAGTAATACTGCGTGGTACCCGTCTGATGGGTCCCAAATCTCCAGGTTCAAGGGCATCTTCCTACATCGAAAACATGCATGAGAAACCCAGAAGATGGTACACCGTGTGATCGGGAAAGGTTTCTAAAACGCACCTCATTTCTCATCTCCTTGTGCTCGGGTTCGCCATTCCATCCGCTTTACTAGCAATCTCCCTCCTTGGAGAATCAACACGTTTAACCTCCTGTTCCGTGCAGGGTGCAATTTGTCCTGAGGATGAACGGGAAGAGGGGGAACCAATGAGCGACTAGCTCTAGGTGTTGGGAAAGGCACAGGTCACTCTATTTTCCCATCAGGAAGAAGAATTAACCACAGGCTCAGCCTGCCGCCCGGAACGAGAATAGGGCCTGAAGCAATCCTACGCTTTTGCGGCCAGCTCCCAAAAAAGCGAGTTGAAAAATGGAGCTCAGGGGCACTGCAAATCACAAACCTGCAGAGTTAGAAATGATAACTCTCGCCCACAAAAATATTGAGGGAAGGCAACGAAGAGGATTTGAAAGCAAGGCAGAATTGCAGGAAACAGATTTCAGGAGGTAGATTCGAATCGCCTTTAAAGCACAGGAAAAGCGGCAAAACCTCGACAATGATGCCCTTGGCCAAAAAGGGCGTATGCGTTTTTTCCTGAATATATTCAGGAAAAAACGCATACGCCCTTTTTGGCCAACCAAGCAACCTGGAAAGGCAAATCAGCGCTACAAAGAAGTCTCGCTTCCCATCGGTCAAAAGGGCCATGCTGAATAAAGTGTCAATACCAGAAATGCAGGAGAGGCCATGGAGAAATGGGAGCCTTGCTACGCTGATGGGCGGGATGTAAATTGCCAACAGCCACTCTGGAGAAGTGTACGGTGTGTCCTGAAACATCTAAAAAACTCGGCTTAGAGAGCATAGGGCACTTCCACTCATGGGCGTCTAATTTGGGAAAACTAAAAATCAGCAAGGCACAGGCACTCCAAAGTTTAGGGTTGCTCTGTTGACAAGAACCTCCACTTCATTCCACCTTAAATATCCCAGGAAAGAGAAAAATGGATAAAGAAGTTGTGGTCCTTAGGTACAATGGAATATCACTCAGCCATGAAATCAACGTCATAAGGCTAGTAGCAGCATGATGAGTGGATTCAGGTAAGACGTTTCTAAGTGAAATAAGTCACACAGAAAAAGACACTAATCAGAAGATATCACTTATAGAGGGAATGTAAAATCCGCTACACTTGAACTGAATTACAAAACAGAACAGAGTCACACATTTAGAAAACACACTATGGCTGCCTAACGGGAAAGGTGAGGTGGGGTGATGCCTAAAACAAGGGTTTCAAATTAGCTCAGATACCGTTCCATAAACCCAATATGTAATAGACAAGACCTACTCCTTGCTCAGTGAACTGGACTCAACACCCCCTATTCACCGCCCAAGAATAGATCTGACTAGTAAGAATCTTCAAACCTATGTATTGATATCTCTCCGTAAGTGAGTCAAGTGGGAGTAAAGCGGCATAAACACAGCAGTGAAAAGCAGCTAAACCCCATTAGGAAAATCAATTACTTTTAAAAACCCGTGAAACAAAGACAGTGAAAGAGAGAGAAATTCTTACAAAATTCGTTCAGGGGCTGTGATGCCACCTGGATTGACCATATCTAGACCCACAGCTGATTGAGACATAAGGGTGGACACTCTTGGGGCTGAGAGGTTTGGTGAGGTTGGGTGAGCAAACGCAGACCCTTTAAAGTAATACTGCGTGGTACCCGTCTGATGGGTCCCAAATCTCCAGGTTCAAGGGCATCTTCCTACATCGAAAACATGCATGAGAAACCCAGAAGATGGTACACCGTGTGATCGGGAAAGGTTTCTAAAACGCACCTCATTTCTCATCTCCTTGTGCTCGGGTTCGCCATTCCATCCGCTTTACTAGGAATCTCCCTCCTTGGAGAATCAACACGTTTAACCTCCTGTTCCGTACAGGTTGCAATTTGTCCTGAGGATGAACGGGAAGAGGGGGAACCAATGAGCGACTAGCTCTAGGTGTTGGGAAAGGCACAGGTCACTCTATTTTCCCATCAGGAAGAAGAATTAACCACAGGCTCAGCCTGCCGCCCGGAACCAGAATAGGTCCTGAAGCAATCCTACGCTTTTGCGGCCAGCTCCCAAAAAAGCGAGTTGAAAAATGGAGCTCAGGGGCACTGCAAATCACAAACCTGCAGAGTTATAAATGATAACTCTCGCCCACAAAAATATTGAGGGAAGGCAACGAAGAGGATTTGAAAGCAAGGCAGAATTGCAGGAAACAGATTTCAGGAGGTAGATTCGAATCGCCTTTAAAGCACAGGAAAAGCGGCAAAACCTCGACAATGATGCCCTTGGCCAAAAAGGGCGTATGCGTTTTTTCCTGAATATATTCAGGAAAAAACGCATACGCCCTTTTTGGCCAACCAAGCAACCTGGAAAGGCAAATCAGCGCTACAAAGAAGTCTCGCTTCCCATCGGTCAAAAGGGCCATGCTGAATAAAATGTCAATACCAGAAATGCAGGAGAGGCCATGGAGAAATGGGAGCCTTGCTACGCTGATGGGCGGGATGTAAATTGCCAACAGCCACTCTGGAGAAGTGTACGGTGTGTCCTGAAACATCTAAAAAACTCGGCTTAGAGAGCATAGGGCACTTCCACTCATGGGCGTCTAATTTGGGAAAACTAAAAATCAGCAAGGCACAGGCACTCCAAAGTTTAGGGTTGCTCTGTTGACAAGAACCTCCACTTCATTCCACCTTAAATATCCCAGGAAAGAGAAAAATGGATAAAGAAGTTGTGGTCCTTAGGTACAATGGAATATCACTCAGCCATGAAATCAACGTCATAAGGCTAGTAGCAGCATGATGAGTGGATTCAGGTACGACGGTTCTAAGTGAAATAAGTCACACAGAAAAAGACACTAATCAGAAGATATCACTTATAGAGGGAATGTAAAAACCGCTACACTTGAACTGAATTACAAAACAGAACAGAGTCACACATTTAGAAAACACACTATGGCTGCCTAACGGGAAAGGTGAGGTGGGGTGATGCCTAAAACAAGGGTTTCAAATTAGCTCAGATACCGTTCCATAAACCCAATATGTAATAGACAAGACCTACTCCTTGCTCAGTGAACTGGACTCAACACCCCCTATTCACCGCCCAAGAATAGATCTGACTAGTAAGAATCTTCAAACCTATGTATTGATATCTCTCCGTAAGTGAGTCAAGTGGGAGTAAAGCGGCATAAACACAGCAGTGAAAAGCAGCTAAACCCCATTAGGAAAATCAATTTCTTTTAAAAACCCGTGAAACAAAGACAGTGAAAGAGAGAGAAATTCTTACAAAATTCGTTCAGGGGCTGTGATGCCACCTGGATTGACCATATCTAGACCCACAGCTGATTGAGACATAAGGGTGGACACTCTTGGGGCTGAGAGGTTTGGTGAGGTTGGGTGAGCAAACGCAGACCCTTTAAAGTAATACTGTGTGGTACCCATCCCATGGGTCCTAAATCTCCAGGTTCAAGGGCATCTTCCTACATCGAAAACATGCATGAGAAACCCAGAAGATGGTACACCGTGTGATCGGGAAAGGTTTCTAAAACGCACCTCATTTCTCATCTCCTTGTGCTCGGGTTCGCCATTCCAGCCACTTTAATAGCAATCTCCCTCCTTGGAGAAACAGCACTTTAACCTCCTGTTCTGTACAGGTTTCAATTTGTCCTGAGGATGAACGGGAAGAGGGGGAACCAATGAGCGACTAGCTCTAGGTGGTGGGACAGGCACAGGTCACTCTATTTTCCCATCAGGAAGAAGAATTAACCACCGGCTCAGCCTGCCGCCCGGAACCAGAATAGGTCCTGAAGCAATCCTACGCTTTTGCGGCCAGCTCCCAAAAAAGCGAGTTGAAAAATGGAGCTCAGGGGCCCTGCAAATCACAAACCTGCAGAGTTATAAATGATAACTCTCGCCCACAAAAATATTGAGGGAAGGCAACGAAGAGGATTTGAAAGCAAGGCAGAATTGCAGGAAACAGATTTCAGGAGGTAGATTCGAATCGCCTTTAAAGCACAGGAAAAGCGGCAAAACCTCGACAATGATGCCCTTGGCCAAAAAGGGCGTATGCGTTTTTTCCTGAATATATTCAGGAAAAAACGCATACGCCCTTTTTGGCCAACCAAGCAACCTGGAAAGGCAAATCAGCGCTACAAAGAAGTCTCGCTTCCCATTGGTCAAAAGGGCCATGCTGAATAAAGTGTCAATACCAGAAATGCAAGAGAGGCCATGGAGAAATGGGAGCCTTGCTACGCTGATGGGCGGGATGTAAATTGCCAACAGCCACTCTGGAGAAGTGTACGGTGTGTCCTGAAACATCTAAAAAACTCGGCTTAGAGAGCATAGGGCACTTCCACTCATGGGCGTCTAATTTGGGAAAACTAAAAATCAGCAAGGCACAGGCACTCCAAAGTTTAGGGTTGCTCTGTTGACAAGAACCTCCACTTCATTCCACCTTAAATATCCCAGGAAAGAGAAAAATGGATAAAGAAGTTGTGGTCCTTAGGTACAATGGAATATCACTCAGCCATGAAATCAACGTCATAAGGCTAGTAGCAGCATGATGAGTGGATTCAGGTACGACGGTTCTAAGTGAAATAAGTCACACAGAAAAGACACTAATCAGAAGATATCACTTATAGAGGGAATGTAAAAACCGCTACACTTGAACTGAATTACAAAACAGAACAGAGTCACACATTTAGAAAACACACTATGGCTGCCTAACGGGAAAGGCGAGGTGGGGTGTTGCCTAAAACAAGGGTTTCAAATTAGCTCAGATACCGTTCCATAAACCCAATATGTAATAGACAAGACCTACTCCTTGCTCAGTGAACTGGACTTCAACACCCCCTATTCACCGCCCAAGAATAGATCTGACTAGTAAGAATCTTCAAACCTATGTATTGATATCTCTCCGTAAATGAGTCAAGTGGGAGTAAAGCGGCATAAACACAGCAGTGAAAAGCAGCTAAACCCCATTAGGAAAATCAATTACTTTTAAAAACCCGTGAAACAAAGACAGTGAAAGAGAGAGAAATTCTTACAAAATTCGTTCAGGGGCTGTGATGCCACCTGGATTGACCATATCTAGACCCACAGCTGATTGAGACATAAGGGTGGACACTCTTGGGGCTGAGAGGTTTGGTGAGGTTGGGTGAGCAAACGCAGACCCTTTAAAGTAATACTGCGTGGTACCCGTCTGATGGGTCCCAAATCTCCAGGTTCAAGGGCATCTTCCTACATCGAAAACATGCATGAGAAACCCAGAAGATGGTACACCGTGTGATCGGGAAAGGTTTCTAAAACGCACCTCATTTCTCATCTCCTTGTGCTCGGGTTCGCCATTCCATCCGCTTTACTAGCAATCTCCCTCCTTGGAGAATCAACACGTTTAACCTCCTGTTCCGTACAGGGTGCAATTTGTCCTGAGGATGAACGGGAAGAGGGGGAACCAATGAGCGACTAGCTCTAGGTGTTGGGAAAGGCACAGGTCACTCTATTTTCCATCAGGAAGAAGAATTAACCACAGGCTCAGCCTGCCGCCCGGAACCAGAATAGGTCCTGAAGCAATCCTACGCTTTTGCGGCCAGCTCCCAAAAAAGCGATTTGAAAAATGGAGCTCAGGGGCACTGCAAATCACAAACCTGCAGAGTTATAAATGATAACTCTCGCCCACAAAAATATTGAGGGAAGGCAACGAAGAGGATTTGAAAGCAAGGCAGAATTGCAGGAAACAGATTTCAGGAGGTAGATTCGAATCGCCTTTAAGCACAGGAAAAGCGGCAAAAACCTCGACAATGATGCCCTTGGCCAAAAAGGGCGTATGCGTTTTTTCCTGAATATATTCAGGAAAAAACGCATACGCCCTTTTTGGCCAACCAAGCAACCTGGAAAGGCAAATCAGCGCTACAAAGAAGTCTCGCTTCCCATCGGTCAAAAGGGCCATGCTGAATAAAGTGTCAATACCAGAAATGCAAGAGAGGCCATGGAGAAATGGGAGCCTTGCTACGCTGATGGGCGGGATGTAAATTGCCAACAGCCACTCTGGAGAAGTGTACGGTGTGTCCTGAGACATCTAAAAAACTCGGCTTAGAGAGCATAGGGCACTTCCACTCATGGGCGTCTAATTTGGGAAAACTAAAAATCAGCAAGGCACAGGCACTCCAAAGTTTAGGGTTGCTCTGTTGACAAGAACCTCCACTTCATTCCACCTTAAATATCCCAGGAAAGAGAAAAAATGGATAAAGAAGTTGTGGTCCTTAGGTACAATGGAATATCACTCAGCCATGAAATCAACGTCATAAGGCTAGTAGCAGCATGATGAGTGGATTCAGGTACGACGGTTCTAAGTGAAATAAGTCACACAGAAAAAGACACTAATCAGAAGATATCACTTATAGAGGGAATGTAAAATCCGCTACACTTGAACTGAATTACAAAACAGAACAGAGTCACACATTTAGAAAACACACTATGGCTGCCTAACGGGAAAGGTGAGGTGGGGTGATGCCTAAAACAAGGGTTTCAAATTAGCTCAGATACCGTTCCATAAACCCAATATGTAATAGACAAGACCTACTCCTTGCTCAGTGAACTGGACTCAACACCCCCTATTCACCGCCCAAGAATAGATCTGACTAGTAAGAATCTTCAAACCTATGTATTGATATCTCTCCGTAAGTGAGTCAAGTGGGAGTAAAGCGGCATAAACACAGCAGTGAAAAGCAGCTAAACCCCATTAGGAAAATCAATTACTTTTAAAAACCCGTGAAACAAAGACAGTGAAAGAGAGAGAAATTCTTACAAAATTCGTTCAGGGGCTGTGATGCCACCTGGATTGACCATATCTAGACCCACAGCTGATTGAGACATAAGGGTGGACACTCTTGGGGCTGAGAGGTTTGGTGAGGTTGGGTGAGCAAACGCAGACCCTTTAAAGTAATACTGCGTGGTACCCGTCTGATGGGTCCCAAATCTCCAGGTTCAAGGGCATCTTCCTACATCGAAAACATGCATGAGAAACCCAGAAGATGGTACACCGTGTGATCAGGAAAGGTTTCTAAAACGCACCTCATTTCTCATCTCCTTGTGCTCGGGTTCGCCATTCCATCCGCTTTACTAGGAATCTCCTCCTTGGAGAATCAACACGTTTAACCTCCTGTTCCGTACAGGTTGCAATTTGTCCTGAGGATGAACGGGAAGAGGGGGAACCAATGAGCGACTAGCTCTAGGTGTTGGGAAAGGCACAGGTCACTCTATTTTCCCATCAGGAAGAAGAATTAACCACAGGCTCAGCCTGCCGCCCGGAACCAGAATAGGTCCTGAAGCAATCCTACGCTTTTGCGGCCAGCTCCCAAAAAAGCGAGTTGAAAAATGGAGCTCAGGGGCACTGCAAATCACAAACCTGCAGAGTTATAAATGATAACTCTCGCCCACAAAAATATTGAGGGAAGGCAACGAAGAGGATTTGAAAGCAAGGCAGAATTGCAGGAAACAGATTTCAGGAGGTAGATTCGAATCGCCTTTAAAGCACAGGAAAAGCGGCAAAACCTCGACAATGATGCCCTTGGCCAAAAAGGGCGTATGCGTTTTTTTCCTGAATATATTCAGGAAAAAACGCATACGCCCTTTTTGGCCAACCAAGCAACCTGGAAAGGCAAATCAGCGCTACAAAGAAGTCTCGCTTCCCATCGGTCAAAAGGGCCATGCTGAATAAAATGTCAATACCAGAAATGCAGGAGAGGCCATGGAGAAATGGGAGCCTTGCTACGCTGATGGGCGGGATGTAAATTGCCAACAGCCACTCTGGAGAAGTGTACGGTGTGTCCTGAAACATCTAAAAAACTCGGCTTAGAGAGCATAGGGCACTTCCACTCATGGGCGTCTAATTTGGGAAAACTAAAAATCAGCAAGGCACAGGCACTCCAAAGTTTAGGGTTGCTCTGTTGACAAGAACCTCCACTTCATTCCACCTTAAATATCCCAGGAAAGAGAAAAATGGATAAAGAAGTTGTGGTCCTTAGGTACAATGGAATATCACTCAGCCATGAAATCAACGTCATAAGGCTAGTAGCAGCATGATGAGTGGATTCAGGTACGACGGTTCTAAGTGAAATAAGTCACACAGAAAAAGACACTAATCAGAAGATATCACTTATAGAGGGAATGTAAAAACCGCTACACTTGAACTGAATTACAAAACAGAACAGAGTCACACATTTAGAAAACACACTATGGCTGCCTAACGGGAAAGGTGAGGTGGGGTGATGCCTAAAACAAGGGTTTCAAATTAGCTCAGATACCGTTCCATAAACCCAATATGTAATAGACAAGACCTACTCCTTGCTCAGTGAACTGGACTCAACACCCCCTATTCACCGCCCAAGAATAGATCTGACTAGTAAGAATCTTCAAACCTATGTATTGATATCTCTCCGTAAGTGAGTCAAGTGGGAGTAAAGCGGCATAAACACAGCAGTGAAAAGCAGCTAAACCCCATTAGGAAAATCAATTTCTTTTAAAAACCCGTGAAACAAAGACAGTGAAAGAGAGAGAAATTCTTACAAAATTCGTTCAGGGGCTGTGATGCCACCTGGATTGACCATATCTAGACCCACAGCTGATTGAGACATAAGGGTGGACACTCTTGGGGCTGAGAGGTTTGGTGAGGTTGGGTGAGCAAACGCAGACCCTTTAAAGTAATACTGTGTGGTACCCATCCCATGGGTCCTAAATCTCCAGGTTCAAGGGCATCTTCCTACATCGAAAACATGCATGAGAAACCCAGAAGATGGTACACCGTGTGATCGGGAAAGGTTTCTAAAACGCACCTCATTTCTCATCTCCTTGTGCTCGGGTTCGCCATTCCAGCCACTTTAATAGCAATCTCCCTCCTTGGAGAAACAGCACTTTAACCTCCTGTTCTGTACAGGTTTCAATTTGTCCTGAGGATGAACGGGAAGAGGGGGAACCAATGAGCGACTAGCTCTAGGTGGTGGGACAGGCACAGGTCACTCTATTTTCCCATCAGGAAGAAGAATTAACCACCGGCTCAGCCTGCCGCCCGGAACCAGAATAGGTCCTGAAGCAATCCTACGCTTTTGCGGCCAGCTCCCAAAAAAGCGAGTTGAAAAATGGAGCTCAGGGGCACTGCAAATCACAAACCTGCAGAGTTATAAATGATAACTCTCGCCCACAAAAATATTGAGGGAAGGCAACGAAGAGGATTTGAAAGCAAGGCAGAATTGCAGGAAACAGATTTCAGGAGGTAGATTCGAATCGCCTTTAAAGCACAGGAAAAGCGGCAAAACCTCGACAATGATGCCCTTGGCCAAAAAGGGCGTATGCGTTTTTTCCTGAATATATTCAGGAAAAAACGCATACGCCCTTTTTGGCCAACCAAGCAACCTGGAAAGGCAAATCAGCGCTACAAAGAAGTCTCGCTTCCCATTGGTCAAAAGGGCCATGCTGAATAAAGTGTCAATACCAGAAATGCAAGAGAGGCCATGGAGAAATGGGAGCCTTGCTACGCTGATGGGCGGGATGTAAATTGCCAACAGCCACTCTGGAGAAGTGTACGGTGTGTCCTGAAACATCTAAAAAACTCGGCTTAGAGAGCATAGGGCACTTCCACTCATGGGCGTCTAATTTGGGAAAACTAAAAATCAGCAAGGCACAGGCACTCCAAAGTTTAGGGTTGCTCTGTTGACAAGAACCTCCACTTCATTCCACCTTAAATATCCCAGGAAAGAGAAAAATGGATAAAGAAGTTGTGGTCCTTAGGTACAATGGAATATCACTCAGCCATGAAATCAACGTCATAAGGCTAGTAGCAGCATGATGAGTGGATTCAGGTACGACGGTTCTAAGTGAAATAAGTCACACAGAAAAAGACACTAATCAGAAGATATCACTTATAGAGGGAATGTAAAAACCGCTACACTTGAACTGAATTACAAAACAGAACAGAGTCACACATTTAGAAAACACACTATGGCTGCCTAACGGGAAAGGCGAGGTGGGGTGTTGCCTAAAACAAGGGTTTCAAATTAGCTCAGATACCGTTCCATAAACCCAATATGTAATAGACAAGACCTACTCCTTGCTCAGTGAACTGGACTCAACACCCCCTATTCACCGCCCAAGAATAGATCTGACTAGTAAGAATCTTCAAACCTATGTATTGATATCTCTCCGTAAATGAGTCAAGTGGGAGTAAAGCGGCATAAACACAGCAGTGAAAAGCAGCTAAACCCCATTAGGAAAATCAATTACTTTTAAAAACCCGTGAAACAAAGACAGTGAAAGAGAGAGAAATTCTTACAAAATTCGTTCAGGGGCTGTGATGCCACCTGGATTGACCATATCTAGACCCACAGCTGATTGAGACATAAGGGTGGACACTCTTGGGGCTGAGAGGTTTGGTGAGGTTGGGTGAGCAAACGCAGACCCTTTAAAGTAATACTGCGTGGTACCCGTCTGATGGGTCCCAAATCTCCAGGTTCAAGGGCATCTTCCTACATCGAAAACATGCATGAGAAACCCAGAAGATGGTACACCGTGTGATCGGGAAAGGTTTCTAAAACGCACCTCATTTCTCATCTCCTTGTGCTCGGGTTCGCCATTCCATCCGCTTTACTAGCAATCTCCCTCCTTGGAGAATCAACACGTTTAACCTCCTGTTCCGTACAGGGTGCAATTTGTCCTGAGGATGAACGGGAAGAGGGGGAACCAATGAGCGACTAGCTCTAGGTGTTGGGAAAGGCACAGGTCACTCTATTTTCCCATCAGGAAGAAGAATTAACCACAGGCTCAGCCTGCCGCCCGGAACGAGAATAGGGCCTGAAGCAATCCTACGCTTTTGCGGCCAGCTCCCAAAAAAGCGAGTTGAAAAATGGAGCTCAGGGGCACTGCAAATCACAAACCTGCAGAGTTAGAAATGATAACTCTCGCCCACAAAAATATTGAGGGAAGGCAACGAAGAGGATTTGAAAGCAAGGCAGAATTGCAGGAAACAGATTTCAGGAGGTAGATTCGAATCGCCTTTAAAGCACAGGAAAAGCGGCAAAACCTCGACAATGATGCCCTTGGCCAAAAAGGGCGTATGCGTTTTTTCCTGAATATATTCAGGAAAAAACGCATACGCCCTTTTTGGCCAACCAAGCAACCTGGAAAGGCAAATCAGCGCTACAAAGAAGTCTCGCTTCCCATCGGTCAAAAGGGCCATGCTGAATAAAGTGTCAATACCAGAAATGCAGGAGAGGCCATGGAGAAATGGGAGCCTTGCTACGCTGATGGGCGGGATGTAAATTGCCAACAGCCACTCTGGAGAAGTGTACGGTGTGTCCTGAAACATCTAAAAAACTCGGCTTAGAGAGCATAGGGCACTTCCACTCATGGGCGTCTAATTTGGGAAAACTAAAAATCAGCAAGGCACAGGCACTCCAAAGTTTAGGGTTGCTCTGTTGACAAGAACCTCCACTTCATTCCACCTTAAATATCCCAGGAAAGAGAAAAATGGATAAAGAAGTTGTGGTCCTTAGGTACAATGGAATATCACTCAGCCATGAAATCAACGTCATAAGGCTAGTAGCAGCATGATGAGTGGATTCAGGTAAGACGTTTCTAAGTGAAATAAGTCACACAGAAAAAGACACTAATCAGAAGATATCACTTATAGAGGGAATGTAAAAACCGCTACACTTGAACTGAATTACAAAACAGAACAGAGTCACACATTTAGAAAACACACTATGGCTGCCTAACGGGAAAGGTGAGGTGGGGTGATGCCTAAAACAAGGGTTTCAAATTAGCTCAGATACCGTTCCATAAACCCAATATGTAATAGACAAGACCTACTCCTTGCTCAGTGAACTGGACTCAACACCCCCTATTCACCGCCCAAGAATAGATCTGACTAGTAAGAATCTTCAAACCTATGTATTGATATCTCTCCGTAAGTGAGTCAAGTGGGAGTAAAGCGGCATAAACACAGCAGTGAAAAGCAGCTAAACCCCATTAGGAAAATCAATTACTTTTAAAAACCCGCGAAACAAAGACAGTGAAAGAGAGAGAAATTCTTACAAAATTCGTTCAGGGGCTGTGATGCCACCTGGATTGACCATATCTAGACCCACAGCTGATTGAGACATAAGGGTGAACACTCTTGGGGCTGAGAGGTTTGGTGAGGTTGGGTGAGCAAACGCAGACCCTTTAAAGTAATACTGTGTGGTACCCATCCCATGGGTCCCAAATCTCCAGGTTCAAGGGCATCTTCCTACATCGAAAACATGCATGAGAAACCCAGAAGATGGTACACCGTGTGATCGGGAAAGGTTTCTAAAACGCACCTCATTTCTCATCTCCTTGTGCTCGGGTTCGCCATTCCAGCCACTTTAATAGCAATCTCCCTCCTTGGAGAAACAGCACTTTAACCTCCTGTTCCGTACAGGTTTCAATTTGTCCTGAGGATGAACGGGAAGAGGGGGAACCAATGAGCGACTAGCTCTAGGTGGTGGGACAGGCACAGGTCACTCTATTTTCCCATCAGGAAGAAGAATTAACCACCGGCTCAGCCTGCCGCCCGGAACCAGAATAGGTCCTGAAGCAATCCTACGCTTTTGCGGCCAGCTCCCAAAAAAGCGATTTGAAAAATGGAGCTCAGGGGCACTGCAAATCACAAACCTGCAGAGTTATAAATGATAACTCTCGCCCACAAAAATATTGAGGGAAGGCAACGAAGAGGATTTGAAAGCAAGGCAGAATTGCAGGAAACAGATTTCAGGAGGTAGATTCGAATCGCCTTTAAAGCACAGGAAAAGCGGCAAAAACCTCGACAATGATGCCCTTGGCCAAAAAGGGCGTATGCGTTTTTTCCTGAATATATTCAGGAAAAAACGCATACGCCCTTTTTGGCCAACCAAGCAACCTGGAAAGGCAAATCAGCGCTACAAAGAAGTCTCGCTTCCCATCGGTCAAAAGGGCCATGCTGAATAAAGTGTCAATACCAGAAATGCAAGAGAGGCCATGGAGAAATGGGAGCCTTGCTACGCTGATGGGCGGGATGTAAATTGCCAACAGCCACTCTGGAGAAGTGTACGGTGTGTCCTGAGACATCTAAAAAACTCGGCTTAGAGAGCATAGGGCACTTCCACTCATGGGCGTCTAATTTGGGAAAACTAAAAATCAGCAAGGCACAGGCACTCCAAAGTTTAGGGTTGCTCTGTTGACAAGAACCTCCACTTCATTCCACCTTAAATATCCCAGGAAAGAGAAAAATGGATAAAGAAGTTGTGGTCCTTAGGTACAATGGAATATCACTCAGCCATGAAATCAACGTCATAAGGCTAGTAGCAGCATGATGAGTGGATTCAGGTACGACGGTTCTAAGTGAAATAAGTCACACAGAAAAAGACACTAATCAGAAGATATCACTTATAGAGGGAATGTAAAATCCGCTACACTTGAACTGAATTACAAAACAGAACAGAGTCACACATTTAGAAAACACACTATGGCTGCCTAACGGGAAAGGTGAGGTGGGGTGATGCCTAAAACAAGGGTTTCAAATTAGCTCAGATACCGTTCCATAAACCCAATATGTAATAGACAAGACCTACTCCTTGCTCAGTGAACTGGACTCAACACCCCCTATTCACCGCCCAAGAATAGATCTGACTAGTAAGAATCTTCAAACCTATGTATTGATATCTCTCCGTAAGTGAGTCAAGTGGGAGTAAAGCGGCATAAACACAGCAGTGAAAAGCAGCTAAACCCCATTAGGAAAATCAATTACTTTTAAAAACCCGTGAAACAAAGACAGTGAAAGAGAGAGAAATTCTTACAAAATTCGTTCAGGGGCTGTGATGCCACCTGGATTGACCATATCTAGACCCACAGCTGATTGAGACATAAGGGTGGACACTCTTGGGGCTGAGAGGTTTGGTGAGGTTGGGTGAGCAAACGCAGACCCTTTAAAGTAATACTGCGTGGTACCCGTCTGATGGGTCCCAAATCTCCAGGTTCAAGGGCATCTTCCTACATCGAAAACATGCATGAGAAACCCAGAAGATGGTACACCGTGTGATCGGGAAAGGTTTCTAAAACGCACCTCATTTCTCATCTCCTTGTGCTCGGGTTCGCCATTCCATCCGCTTTACTAGGAATCTCCCTCCTTGGAGAATCAACACGTTTAACCTCCTGTTCCGTACAGGTTGCAATTTGTCCTGAGGATGAACGGGAAGAGGGGGAACCAATGAGCGACTAGCTCTAGGTGTTGGGAAAGGCACAGGTCACTCTATTTTCCCATCAGGAAGAAGAATTAACCACAGGCTCAGCCTGCCGCCCGGAACCAGAATAGGTCCTGAAGCAATCCTACGCTTTTGCGGCCAGCTCCCAAAAAAGCGAGTTGAAAAATGGAGCTCAGGGGCACTGCAAATCACAAACCTGCAGAGTTATAAATGATAACTCTCGCCCACAAAAATATTGAGGGAAGGCAACGAAGAGGATTTGAAAGCAAGGCAGAATTGCAGGAAACAGATTTCAGGAGGTAGATTCGAATCGCCTTTAAAGCACAGGAAAAGCGGCAAAACCTCGACAATGATGCCCTTGGCCAAAAAGGGCGTATGCGTTTTTTCCTGAATATATTCAGGAAAAAACGCATACGCCCTTTTTGGCCAACCAAGCAACCTGGAAAGGCAAATCAGCGCTACAAAGAAGTCTCGCTTCCCATCGGTCAAAAGGGCCATGCTGAATAAAATGTCAATACCAGAAATGCAGGAGAGGCCATGGAGAATTGGGAGCCTTGCTACGCTGATGGGCGGGATGTAAATTGCCAACAGCCACTCTGGAGAAGTGTACGGTGTGTCCTGAAACATCTAAAAAACTCGGCTTAGAGAGCATAGGGCACTTCCACTCATGGGCGTCTAATTTGGGAAAACTAAAAATCAGCAAGGCACAGGCACTCCAAAGTTTAGGGTTGCTCTGTTGACAAGAACCTCCACTTCATTCCACCTTAAATATCCCAGGAAAGAGAAAAATGGATAAAGAAGTTGTGGTCCTTAGGTACAATGGAATATCACTCAGCCATGAAATCAACGTCATAAGGCTAGTAGCAGCATGATGAGTGGATTCAGGTACGACGGTTCTAAGTGAAATAAGTCACACAGAAAAAGACACTAATCAGAAGATATCACTTATAGAGGGAATGTAAAAACCGCTACACTTGAACTGAATTACAAAACAGAACAGAGTCACACATTTAGAAAACACACTATGGCTGCCTAACGGGAAAGGTGAGGTGGGGTGATGCCTAAAACAAGGGTTTCAAATTAGCTCAGATACCGTTCCATAAACCCAATATGTAATAGACAAGACCTACTCCTTGCTCAGTGAACTGGACTCAACACCCCCTATTCACCGCCCAAGAATAGATCTGACTAGTAAGAATCTTCAAACCTATGTATTGATATCTCTCCGTAAGTGAGTCAAGTGGGAGTAAAGCGGCATAAACACAGCAGTGAAAAGCAGCTAAACCCCATTAGGAAAATCAATTACTTTTAAAAACCCGTGAAACAAAGACAGTGAAAGAGAGAGAAATTCTTACAAAATTCGTTCAGGGGCTGTGATGCCACCTGGATTGACCATATCTAGACCCACAGCTGATTGAGACATAAGGGTGGACACTCTTGGGGCTGAGAGGTTTGGTGAGGTTGGGTGAGCAAACGCAGACCCTTTAAAGTAATACTGCGTGGTACCCGTCTGATGGGTCCCAAATCTCCAGGTTCAAGGGCATCTTCCTACATCGAAAACATGCATGAGAAACCCAGAAGATGGTACACCGTGTGATCGGGAAAGGTTTCTAAAACGCACCTCATTTCTCATCTCCTTGTGCTCGGGTTCGCCATTCCATCCGCTTTACTAGCAATCTCCCTCCTTGGAGAATCAACACGTTTAACCTCCTGTTCCGTACAGGGTGCAATTTGTCCTGAGGATGAACGGGAAGAGGGGGAACCAATGAGCGACTAGCTCTAGGTGTTGGGAAAGGCACAGGTCACTCTATTTTCCCATCAGGAAGAAGAATTAACCACAGGCTCAGCCTGCCGCCCGGAACGAGAATAGGGCCTGAAGCAATCCTACGCTTTTGCGGCCAGCTCCCAAAAAAGCGAGTTGAAAAATGGAGCTCAGGGGCACTGCAAATCACAAACCTGCAGAGTTAGAAATGATAACTCTCGCCCACAAAAATATTGAGGGAAGGCAACGAAGAGGATTTGAAAGCAAGGCAGAATTGCAGGAAACAGATTTCAGGAGGTAGATTCGAATCGCCTTTAAAGCACAGGAAAAGCGGCAAAACCTCGACAATGATGCCCTTGGCCAAAAAGGGCGTATGCGTTTTTTCCTGAATATATTCAGGAAAAAACGCATACGCCCTTTTTGGCCAACCAAGCAACCTGGAAAGGCAAATCAGCGCTACAAAGAAGTCTCGCTTCCCATCGGTCAAAAGGGCCATGCTGAATAAAGTGTCAATACCAGAAATGCAGGAGAGGCCATGGAGAAATGGGAGCCTTGCTACGCTGATGGGCGGGATGTAAATTGCCAACAGCCACTCTGGAGAAGTGTACGGTGTGTCCTGAAACATCTAAAAAACTCGGCTTAGAGAGCATAGGGCACTTCCACTCATGGGCGTCTAATTTGGGAAAACTAAAAATCAGCAAGGCACAGGCACTCCAAAGTTTAGGGTTGCTCTGTTGACAAGAACCTCCACTTCATTCCACCTTAAATATCCCAGGAAAGAGAAAAATGGATAAAGAAGTTGTGGTCCTTAGGTACAATGGAATATCACTCAGCCATGAAATCAACGTCATAAGGCTAGTAGCAGCATGATGAGTGGATTCAGGTAAGACGTTTCTAAGTGAAATAAGTCACACAGAAAAAGACACTAATCAGAAGATATCACTTATAGAGGGAATGTAAAAACCGCTACACTTGAACTGAATTACAAAACAGAACAGAGTCACACATTTAGAAAACACACTATGGCTGCCTAACGGGAAAGGTGAGGTGGGGTGATGCCTAAAACAAGGGTTTCAAATTAGCTCAGATACCGTTCCATAAACCCAATATGTAATAGACAAGACCTACTCCTTGCTCAGTGAACTGGACTCAACACCCCCTATTCACCGCCCAAGAATAGATCTGACTAGTAAGAATCTTCAAACCTATGTATTGATATCTCTCCGTAAGTGAGTCAAGTGGGAGTAAAGCGGCATAAACACAGCAGTGAAAAGCAGCTAAACCCCATTAGGAAAATCAATTACTTTTAAAAACCCGCGAAACAAAGACAGTGAAAGAGAGAGAAATTCTTACAAAATTCGTTCAGGGGCTGTGATGCCACCTGGATTGACCATATCTAGACCCACAGCTGATTGAGACATAAGGGTGAACACTCTTGGGGCTGAGAGGTTTGGTGAGGTTGGGTGAGCAAACGCAGACCCTTTAAAGTAATACTGTGTGGTACCCATCCCATGGGTCCCAAATCTCCAGGTTCAAGGGCATCTTCCTACATCGAAAACATGCATGAGAAACCCAGAAGATGGTACACCGTGTGATCGGGAAAGGTTTCTAAAACGCACCTCATTTCTCATCTCCTTGTGCTCGGGTTCGCCATTCCAGCCACTTTAATAGCAATCTCCCTCCTTGGAGAAACAGCACTTTAACCTCCTGTTCCGTACAGGTTTCAATTTGTCCTGAGGATGAACGGGAAGAGGGGGAACCAATGAGCGACTAGCTCTAGGTGGTGGGACAGGCACAGGTCACTCTATTTTCCCATCAGGAAGAAGAATTAACCACCGGCTCAGCCTGCCGCCCGGAACCAGAATAGGTCCTGAAGCAATCCTACGCTTTTGCGGCCAGCTCCCAAAAAAGCGATTTGAAAAATGGAGCTCAGGGGCACTGCAAATCACAAACCTGCAGAGTTAGAAATGATAACTCTCGCCCACAAAAATATTGAGGGAAGGCAACGAAGAGGATTTGAAAGCAAGGCAGAATTGCAGGAAACAGATTTCAGGAGGTAGATTCGAATCGCCTTTAAAGCACAGGAAAAGCGGCAAAAACCTCGACAATGATGCCCTTGGCCAAAAAGGGCGTATGCGTTTTTTCCTGAATATATTCAGGAAAAAACGCATACGCCCTTTTTGGCCAACCAAGCAACCTGGAAAGGCAAATCAGCGCTACAAAGAAGTCTCGCTTCCCATCGGTCAAAAGGGCCATGCTGAATAAAGTGTCAATACCAGAAATGCAAGAGAGGCCATGGAGAAATGGGAGCCTTGCTACGCTGATGGGCGGGATGTAAATTGCCAACAGCCACTCTGGAGAAGTGTACGGTGTGTCCTGAGACATCTAAAAAACTCGGCTTAGAGAGCATAGGGCACTTCCACTCATGGGCGTCTAATTTGGGAAAACTAAAAATCAGCAAGGCACAGGCACTCCAAAGTTTAGGGTTGCTCTGTTGACAAGAACCTCCACTTCATTCCACCTTAAATATCCCAGGAAAGAGAAAAATGGATAAAGAAGTTGTGGTCCTTAGGTACAATGGAATATCACTCAGCCATGAAATCAACGTCATAAGGCTAGTAGCAGCATGATGAGTGGATTCAGGTACGACGGTTCTAAGTGAAATAAGTCACACAGAAAAAGACACTAATCAGAAGATATCACTTATAGAGGGAATGTAAAATCCGCTACACTTGAACTGAATTACAAAACAGAACAGAGTCACACATTTAGAAAACACACTATGGCTGCCTAACGGGAAAGGTGAGGTGGGGTGATGCCTAAAACAAGGGTTTCAAATTAGCTCAGATACCGTTCCATAAACCCAATATGTAATAGACAAGACCTACTCCTTGCTCAGTGAACTGGACTCAACACCCCCTATTCACCGCCCAAGAATAGATCTGACTAGTAAGAATCTTCAAACCTATGTATTGATATCTCTCCGTAAGTGAGTCAAGTGGGAGTAAAGCGGCATAAACACAGCAGTGAAAAGCAGCTAAACCCCATTAGGAAAATCAATTACTTTTAAAAACCCGTGAAACAAAGACAGTGAAAGAGAGAGAAATTCTTACAAAATTCGTTCAGGGGCTGTGATGCCACCTGGATTGACCATATCTAGACCCACAGCTGATTGAGACATAAGGGTGGACACTCTTGGGGCTGAGAGGTTTGGTGAGGTTGGGTGAGCAAACGCAGACCCTTTAAAGTAATACTGCGTGGTACCCGTCTGATGGGTCCCAAATCTCCAGGTTCAAGGGCATCTTCCTACATCGAAAACATGCATGAGAAACCCAGAAGATGGTACACCGTGTGATCGGGAAAGGTTTCTAAAACGCACCTCATTTCTCATCTCCTTGTGCTCGGGTTCGCCATTCCATCCGCTTTACTAGGAATCTCCCTCCTTGGAGAATCAACACGTTTAACCTCCTGTTCCGTACAGGTTGCAATTTGTCCTGAGGATGAACGGGAAGAGGGGGAACCAATGAGCGACTAGCTCTAGGTGTTGGGAAAGGCACAGGTCACTCTATTTTCCCATCAGGAAGAAGAATTAACCACAGGCTCAGCCTGCCGCCCGGAACCAGAATAGGTCCTGAAGCAATCCTACGCTTTTGCGGCCAGCTCCCAAAAAAGCGAGTTGAAAAATGGAGCTCAGGGGCACTGCAAATCACAAACCTGCAGAGTTATAAATGATAACTCTCGCCCACAAAAATATTGAGGGAAGGCAACGAAGAGGATTTGAAAGCAAGGCAGAATTGCAGGAAACAGATTTCAGGAGGTAGATTCGAATCGCCTTTAAAGCACAGGAAAAGCGGCAAAACCTCGACAATGATGCCCTTGGCCAAAAAGGGCGTATGCGTTTTTTCCTGAATATATTCAGGAAAAAACGCATACGCCCTTTTTGGCCAACCAAGCAACCTGGAAAGGCAAATCAGCGCTACAAAGAAGTCTCGCTTCCCATCGGTCAAAAGGGCCATGCTGAATAAAATGTCAATACCAGAAATGCAGGAGAGGCCATGGAGAATTGGGAGCCTTGCTACGCTGATGGGCGGGATGTAAATTGCCAACAGCCACTCTGGAGAAGTGTACGGTGTGTCCTGAAACATCTAAAAAACTCGGCTTAGAGAGCATAGGGCACTTCCACTCATGGGCGTCTAATTTGGGAAAACTAAAAATCAGCAAGGCACAGGCACTCCAAAGTTTAGGGTTGCTCTGTTGACAAGAACCTCCACTTCATTCCACCTTAAATATCCCAGGAAAGAGAAAAATGGATAAAGAAGTTGTGGTCCTTAGGTACAATGGAATATCACTCAGCCATGAAATCAACGTCATAAGGCTAGTAGCAGCATGATGAGTGGATTCAGGTACGACGGTTCTAAGTGAAATAAGTCACACAGAAAAAGACACTAATCAGAAGATATCACTTATAGAGGGAATGTAAAAACCGCTACACTTGAACTGAATTACAAAACAGAACAGAGTCACACATTTAGAAAACACACTATGGCTGCCTAACGGGAAAGGTGAGGTGGGGTGATGCCTAAAACAAGGGTTTCAAATTAGCTCAGATACCGTTCCATAAACCCAATATGTAATAGACAAGACCTACTCCTTGCTCAGTGAACTGGACTCAACACCCCCTATTCACCGCCCAAGAATAGATCTGACTACTAAGAATCTTCAAACCTATGTATTGATATCTCTCCGTAAGTGAGTCAAGTGGGAGTAAAGCGGCATAAACACAGCAGTGAAAAGCAGCTAAACCCCATTAGGAAAATCAATTACTTTTAAAAACCCGCGAAACAAAGACAGTGAAAGAGAGAGAAATTCTTACAAAATTCGTTCAGGGGCTGTGATGCCACCTGGATTGACCATATCTAGACCCACAGCTGATTGAGACATAAGGGTGAACACTCTTGGGGCTGAGAGGTTTGGTGAGGTTGGGTGAGCAAACGCAGACCCTTTAAAGTAATACTGTGTGGTACCCATCCCATGGGTCCCAAATCTCCAGGTTCAAGGGCATCTTCCTACATCGAAAACATGCATGAGAAACCCAGAAGATGGTACACCGTGTGATCGGGAAAGGTTTCTAAAACGCACCTCATTTCTCATCTCCTTGTGCTCGGGTTCGCCATTCCAGCCACTTTAATAGCAATCTCCCTCCTTGGAGAAACAGCACTTTAACCTCCTGTTCCGTACAGGTTTCAATTTGTCCTGAGGATGAACGGGAAGAGGGGGAACCAATGAGCGACTAGCTCTAGGTGGTGGGACAGGCACAGGTCACTCTATTTTCCCATCAGGAAGAAGAATTAACCACCGGCTCAGCCTGCCGCCCGGAACCAGAATAGGTCCTGAAGCAATCCTACGCTTTTGCGGCCAGCTCCCAAAAAAGCGATTTGAAAAATGGAGCTCAGGGGCACTGCAAATCACAAACCTGCAGAGTTATAAATGATAACTCTCGCCCACAAAAATATTGAGGGAAGGCAACGAAGAGGATTTGAAAGCAAGGCAGAATTGCAGGAAACAGATTTCAGGAGGTAGATTCGAATCGCCTTTAAAGCACAGGAAAAGCGGCAAAAACCTCGACAATGATGCCCTTGGCCAAAAAGGGCGTATGCGTTTTTTCCTGAATATATTCAGGAAAAAACGCATACGCCCTTTTTGGCCAACCAAGCAACCTGGAAAGGCAAATCAGCGCTACAAAGAAGTCTCGCTTCCCATCGGTCAAAAGGGCCATGCTGAATAAAGTGTCAATACCAGAAATGCAAGAGAGGCCATGGAGAAATGGGAGCCTTGCTACGCTGATGGGCGGGATGTAAATTGCCAACAGCCACTCTGGAGAAGTGTACGGTGTGTCCTGAGACATCTAAAAAACTCGGCTTAGAGAGCATAGGGCACTTCCACTCATGGGCGTCTAATTTGGGAAAACTAAAAATCAGCAAGGCACAGGCACTCCAAAGTTTAGGGTTGCTCTGTTGACAAGAACCTCCACTTCATTCCACCTTAAATATCCCAGGAAAGAGAAAAATGGATAAAGAAGTTGTGGTCCTTAGGTACAATGGAATATCACTCAGCCATGAAATCAACGTCATAAGGCTAGTAGCAGCATGATGAGTGGATTCAGGTACGACGGTTCTAAGTGAAATAAGTCACACAGAAAAAGACACTAATCAGAAGATATCACTTATAGAGGGAATGTAAAATCCGCTACACTTGAACTGAATTACAAAACAGAACAGAGTCACACATTTAGAAAACACACTATGGCTGCCTAACGGGAAAGGTGAGGTGGGGTGATGCCTAAAACAAGGGTTTCAAATTAGCTCAGATACCGTTCCATAAACCCAATATGTAATAGACAAGACCTACTCCTTGCTCAGTGAACTGGACTCAACACCCCCTATTCACCGCCCAAGAATAGATCTGACTAGTAAGAATCTTCAAACCTATGTATTGATATCTCTCCGTAAGTGAGTCAAGTGGGAGTAAAGCGGCATAAACACAGCAGTGAAAAGCAGCTAAACCCCATTAGGAAAATCAATTACTTTTAAAAACCCGTGAAACAAAGACAGTGAAAGAGAGAGAAATTCTTACAAAATTCGTTCAGGGGCTGTGATGCCACCTGGATTGACCATATCTAGACCCACAGCTGATTGAGACATAAGGGTGGACACTCTTGGGGCTGAGAGGTTTGGTGAGGTTGGGTGAGCAAACGCAGACCCTTTAAAGTAATACTGCGTGGTACCCGTCTGATGGGTCCCAAATCTCCAGGTTCAAGGGCATCTTCCTACATCGAAAACATGCATGAGAAACCCAGAAGATGGTACACCGTGTGATCGGGAAAGGTTTCTAAAACGCACCTCATTTCTCATCTCCTTGTGCTCGGGTTCGCCATTCCATCCGCTTTACTAGGAATCTCCCTCCTTGGAGAATCAACACGTTTAACCTCCTGTTCCGTACAGGTTGCAATTTGTCCTGAGGATGAACGGGAAGAGGGGGAACCAATGAGCGACTAGCTCTAGGTGTTGGGAAAGGCACAGGTCACTCTATTTTCCCATCAGGAAGAAGAATTAACCACAGGCTCAGCCTGCCGCCCGGAACCAGAATAGGTCCTGAAGCAATCCTACGCTTTTGCGGCCAGCTCCCAAAAAAGCGAGTTGAAAAATGGAGCTCAGGGGCACTGCAAATCACAAACCTGCAGAGTTATAAATGATAACTCTCGCCCACAAAAATATTGAGGGAAGGCAACGAAGAGGATTTGAAAGCAAGGCAGAATTGCAGGAAACAGATTTCAGGAGGTAGATTCGAATCGCCTTTAAAGCACAGGAAAAGCGGCAAAACCTCGACAATGATGCCCTTGGCCAAAAAGGGCGTATGCGTTTTTTCCTGAATATATTCAGGAAAAAACGCATACGCCCTTTTTGGCCAACCAAGCAACCTGGAAAGGCAAATCAGCGCTACAAAGAAGTCTCGCTTCCCATCGGTCAAAAGGGCCATGCTGAATAAAATGTCAATACCAGAAATGCAGGAGAGGCCATGGAGAATTGGGAGCCTTGCTACGCTGATGGGCGGGATGTAAATTGCCAACAGCCACTCTGGAGAAGTGTACGGTGTGTCCTGAAACATCTAAAAAACTCGGCTTAGAGAGCATAGGGCACTTCCACTCATGGGCGTCTAATTTGGGAAAACTAAAAATCAGCAAGGCACAGGCACTCCAAAGTTTAGGGTTGCTCTGTTGACAAGAACCTCCACTTCATTCCACCTTAAATATCCCAGGAAAGAGAAAAATGGATAAAGAAGTTGTGGTCCTTAGGTACAATGGAATATCACTCAGCCATGAAATCAACGTCATAAGGCTAGTAGCAGCATGATGAGTGGATTCAGGTACGACGGTTCTAAGTGAAATAAGTCACACAGAAAAAGACACTAATCAGAAGATATCACTTATAGAGGGAATGTAAAAACCGCTACACTTGAACTGAATTACAAAACAGAACAGAGTCACACATTTAGAAAACACACTATGGCTGCCTAACGGGAAAGGTGAGGTGGGGTGATGCCTAAAACAAGGGTTTCAAATTAGCTCAGATACCGTTCCATAAACCCAATATGTAATAGACAAGACCTACTCCTTGCTCAGTGAACTGGACTCAACACCCCCTATTCACCGCCCAAGAATAGATCTGACTAGTAAGAATCTTCAAACCTATGTATTGATATCTCTCCGTAAGTGAGTCAAGTGGGAGTAAAGCGGCATAAACACAGCAGTGAAAAGCAGCTAAACCCCATTAGGAAAATCAATTACTTTTAAAAACCCGTGAAACAAAGACAGTGAAAGAGAGAGAAATTCTTACAAAATTCGTTCAGGGGCTGTGATGCCACCTGGATTGACCATATCTAGACCCACAGCTGATTGAGACATAAGGGTGGACACTCTTGGGGCTGAGAGGTTTGGTGAGGTTGGGTGAGCAAACGCAGACCCTTTAAAGTAATACTGCGTGGTACCCGTCCCATGGGTCCTAAATCTCCAGGTTCAAGGGCATCTTCCTACATCGAAAACATGCATGAGAAACCCAGAAGATGGTACACCGTGTGATCGGGAAAGGTTTCTAAAACGCACCTCATTTCTCATCTCCTTGTGCTCGGGTTCGCCATTCCAGCCACTTTAATAGCAATCTCCCTCCTTGGAGAAACAGCACTTTAACCTCCTGTTCCGTACAGGTTTCAATTTGTCCTGAGGATGAACGGGAAGAGGGGGAACCAATGAGCGACTAGCTCTAGGTGGTGGGACAGGCACAGGTCACTCTATTTTCCCATCAGGAGAAGAATTAACCACCGGCTCAGCCTGCCGCCCGGAACCAGAATAGGTCCTGAAGCAATCCTACGCTTTTGCGGCCAGCTCCCAAAAAAGCGAGTTGAAAAATGGAGCTCAGGGGCCCTGCAAATCACAAACCTGCAGAGTTATAAATGATAACTCTCGCCCACAAAAATATTGAGGGAAGGCAACGAAGAGGATTTGAAAGCAAGGCAGAATTGCAGGAAACAGATTTCAGGAGGTAGATTCGAATCGCCTTTAAAGCACAGGAAAAGCGGCAAAAACTCGACAATGATGCCCTTGGCCAAAAAGGGCGTATGCGTTTTTTCCTGAATATATTCAGGAAAAAACGCATACGCCCTTTTTGGCCAACCAAGCAACCTGGAAAGGCAAATCAGCGCTACAAAGAAGTCTCGCTTCCCATCGGTCAAAAGGGCCATGCTGAATAAAGTGTCAATACCAGAAATGCAAGAGAGGCCATGGAGAAATGGGAGCCTTGCTACGCTGATGGGCGGGATGTAAATTGCCAACAGCCACTCTGGAGAAGTGTACGGTGTGTCCTGAGACATCTAAAAAACTCGGCTTAGAGAGCATAGGGCACTTCCACTCATGGGCGTCTAATTTGGGAAAACTAAAAATCAGCAAGGCACAGGCACTCCAAAGTTTAGGGTTGCTCTGTTGACAAGAACCTCCACTTCATTCCACCTTAAATATCCCAGGAAAGAGAAAAATGGATAAAGAAGTTGTGGTCCTTAGGTACAATGGAATATCACTCAGCCATGAAATCAACGTCATAAGGCTAGTAGCAGCATGATGAGTGGATTCAGGTAGGACGGTTCTAAGTGAAATAAGTCACACAGAAAAAGACACTAATCATAAGATATCACTTATAGAGGGAAAGTAAAAACCGCTACACTTGAACTGAATTACAAAACAGAACAGAGTCACACATTTAGAAAACACACTATGGCTGCCTAACGGGAAAGGCGAGGTGGGGTGATGCATAAAACAAGGGTTTCATATTAGCTCAGATACCGTTCCATAAACCCAATATGTAATAGACAAGACCTACTGCTTGCTCAGTGAACTGGACTCAACACCCCCTATTCACCGCCCAAGAATATATCTGACTAGTAAGAATCTTCAAACCTATGTATTGATATCTCTCCGTAAGTGAGTCAAGTGGGAGTAAAGCGGCATAAACACAGCAGTGAAAAGCAGCTAAACCCCATTAGGAAAATCAATTACTTTTAAAAACCCGTGAAACAAAGACAGTGAAAGAGAGAGACATTCTTACAAAATTCGTTCAGGGGCTGTGATGCCACCTGGATTGACCATATCTAGACCCACAGCTGATTGAGACATAAGGGTGGACACTCTTGGGGCTGAGAGGTTTGGTGAGGTTGGGTGAGCAAACGCAGACCCTTTAAAGTAATACTGCGTGGTACCCGTCTGATGGGTCCCAAATCTCCAGGTTCAAGGGCATCTTCCTACATCGAAAACATGCATGAGAACCCCAGAAGATGGTACACCGTGTGATCGGGAAAGGTTTCTAAAACGCACCTCATTTCTCATCTCCTTGTGCTCGGGTTCGCCATTCCATCCGCTTTACTAGCAATCTCCCTCCTTGGAGAATCAACACGTTTAACCTCCTGTTCCGTACAGGTTGCAATTTGTCCTGAGGATGAACGGGAAGAGGGGGAACCAATGAGCGACTAGCTCTAGGTGTTGGGAAAGGCACAGGTCACTCTATTTTCCCATCAGGAAGAAGAATTAACCACAGGCTCAGCCTGCCGCCCGGGACCAGAATAGGTCCTGAAGCAATCCTACGCTTTTGCGGCCAGCTCCCAAAAAAGCGAGTTGAAAAATGGAGCTCAGGGGCACTGCAAATCACAAACCTGCAGAGTTATAAATGATAACTCTCGCCCACAAAAATATTGAGGGAAGGCAACGAAGAGGATTTGAAAGCAAGGCAGAATTGCAGGAAACAGATTTCAGGAGGTAGATTCGAATCGCCTTTAAAGCACAGGAAAAGCGGCAAAACCTCGACAATGATGCCCTTGGCCAAAAAGGGCGTATGCGTTTTTTCCTGAATATATTCAGGAAAAAACGCATACGCCCTTTTTGGCCAACCAAGCAACCTGGAAAGGCAAATCAGCGCTACAAAGAAGTCTCGCTTCCCATCGGTCAAAAGGGCCATGCTGAATAAAGTGTCAATACCAGAAATGCAGGAGAGGCCATGGAGAAATGGGAGCCTTGCTACGCTGATGGGCGGGATGTAAATTGCCAACAGCCACTCTGGAGAAGTGTACGGTGTGTCCTGAAACATCTAAAAAACTCGGCTTAGAGAGCATAGGGCACTTCCACTCATGGGCGTCTAATTTGGGAAAACTAAAAATCAGCAAGGCACAGGCACTCCAAAGTTTAGGGTTGCTCTGTTGACAAGAACCTCCACTTCATTCCACCTTAAATATCCCAGGAAAGAGAAAAATGGATAAAGAAGTTGTGGTCCTTAGGTACAATGGAATATCACTCAGCCATGAAATCAACGTCATAAGGCTAGTAGCAGCATGATGAGTGGATTCAGGTACGACGGTTCTAAGTGAAATAAGTCACAAAGAAAAAGACACTAATCAGAAGATATCACTTATAGAGGGAATGTAAAAACCGCTACACTTGAACTGAATTACAAAACAGAACAGAGTCACACATTTAGAAAACACACTATGGCTGCCTAACGGGAAAGGTGAGGTGGGGTGATGCCTAAAACAAGGGTTTCAAATTAGCTCAGATACCGTTCCATAAACCCAATATGTAATAGACAAGACCTACTCCTTGCTCAGTGAACTGGACTCAACACCCCCTATTCACCGCCCAAGAATAGATCTGACTAGTAAGAATCTTCAAACCTATGTATTGATAGCTCTCCGTAAGTGAGTCAAGTGGGAGTAAAGCGGCATAAACACAGCAGTGAAAAGCAGCTAAACCCCATTAGGAAAATCAATTACTTTTAAAAACCCGTGAAACAAAGACAGTGAAAGAGAGAGAAATTCTTACAAAATTCGTTCAGGGGCTGTGATGCCACCTGGATTGACCATATCTAGACCCACAGCTGATTGAGACATAAGGGTGGACACTCTTGGGGCTGAGAGGTTTGGTGAGGTTGGGTGAGCAAACGCAGACCCTTTAAAGTAATACTGTGTGGTACCCATCCCATGGGTCCCAAATCTCCAGGTTCAAGGGCATCTTCCTACATCGAAAACATGCATGAGAAACCCAGAAGATGGTACACCGTGTGATCGGGAAAGGTTTCTAAAACGCACCTCATTTCTCATCTCCTTGTGCTCGGGTTCGCCATTCCAGCCACTTTAATAGCAATCTCCCTCCTTGGAGAAACAGCACTTTAACCTCCTGTTCCGTACAGGTTTCAATTTGTCCTGAGGATGAACGGGAAGAGGGGGAACCAATGAGCGACTAGCTCTAGGTGGTGGGACAGGCACAGGTCACTCTATTTTCCCATCAGGAAGAAGAATTAACCACCGGCTCAGCCTGCCGCCCGGAACCAGAATAGGTCCTGAAGCAATCCTACGCTTTTGCGGCCAGCTCCCAAAAAAGCGAGTTGAAAAATGGAGCTCAGGGGCCCTGCAAATCACAAACCTGCAGAGTTATAAATGATAACTCTCGCCCACAAAAATATTGAGGGAAGGCAACGAAGAGGATTTGAAAGCAAGGCAGAATTGCAGGAAACAGATTTCAGGAGGTAGATTCGAATCGCCTTTAAAGCACAGGAAAAGCGGCAAAACCTCGACAATGATGCCCTTGGCCAAAAAGGGCGTATGCGTTTTTTCCTGAATATATTCAGGAAAAAACGCATACGCCCTTTTTGGCCAACCAAGCAACCTGGAAAGGCAAATCAGCGCTACAAAGAAGTCTCGCTTCCCATCGGTCAAAAGGGCCATGCTGAATAAAGTGTCAATACCAGAAATGCAAGAGAGGCCATGGAGAAATGGGAGCCTTGCTACGCTGATGGGCGGGATGTAAATTGCCAACAGCCACTCTGGAGAAGTGTACGGTGTGTCCTGAAACATCTAAAAAACTCGGCTTAGAGAGCATAGGGCACTTCCACTCATGGGCGTCTAATTTGGGAAAACTAAAAATCAGCAAGGCACAGGCACTCCAAAGTTTAGGGTTGCTCTGTTGACAAGAACCTCCACTTCATTCCACCTTAAATATCCCAGGAAAGAGAAAAATGGATAAAGAAGTTGTGGTCCTTAGGTACAATGGAATATCACTCAGCCATGAAATCAACGTCATAAGGCTAGTAGCAGCATGATGAGTGGATTCAGGTACGACGGTTCTAAGTGAAATAAGTCACACAGAAAAAGACACTAATCAGAAGATATCACTTATAGAGGGAATGTAAAAACCGCTACACTTGAACTGAATTACAAAACAGAACAGAGTCACACATTTAGAAAACACACTATGGCTGCCTAACGGGAAAGGTGAGGTGGGGTGATGCCTAAAACAAGGGTTTCAAATTAGCTCAGATATCGTTCCATAAACCCAATATGTAATAGACAAGACCTACTCCTTGCTCAGTGAACTGGACTCAACACCCCCTATTCACCGCCCAAGAATAGATCTGACTAGTAAGAATCTTCAAACCTATGTATTGATATCTCTCCGTAAGTGAGTCAAGTGGGAGTAAAGCGGCATAAACACAGCAGTGAAAAGCAGCTAAACCCCATTAGGAAAATCAATTACTTTTAAAAACCCGTGAAACAAAGACAGTGAAAGAGAGAGAAATTCTTACAAAATTCGTTCAGGGGCTGTGATGCCACCTAGATTGACCATATCTAGACCCACAGCTGATTGAGACATAAGGGTGGACACTCTTGGGGCTGAGAGGTTTGGTGAGGTTGGGTGAGCAAACGTAGACCCTTTAAAGTAATACTGTGTGGTACCCATCCCATGGGTCCCAAATCTCGAGGTTCAAGGGCATCTTCCTACATCGAAAACATGCATGAGAAACCCAGAAGATGGTACACCGTGTGATCGGGAAAGGTTTCTAAAACGCACCTCATTTCTCATCTCCTTGTGCTCGGGTTCGCCATTCCAGCCACTTTAATAGCAATCTCCCTCCTTGGAGAATCAGCACTTTAACCTCCTGTTCCGTACAGGTTTCAATTTGTCCTGAGGATGAACGGGAAGAGGGGGAACCAATGAGCGACTAGCTCTAGGTGGTGGGACAGGCACAGGTCACTCTATTTTCCCATCAGGAAGAAGAATTAACCACCGGCTCAGCCTGCCGCCCGGAACCAGAATAGGTCCTGAAGCAATCCTACGCTTTTGCGGCCAGCTCCCAAAAAAGCGAGTTGAAAAATGGAGCTCAGGGGCCCTGCAAATCACAAACCTGCAGAGTTATAAATGATAACTCTCGCCCACAAAAATATTGAGGGAAGGCAACGAAGAGGATTTGAAAGCAAGGCAGAATTGCAGGAAACAGATTTCAGGAGGTAGATTCGAATCGCCTTTAAAGCACAGGAAAAGCGGCAAAACCTCGACAATGATGCCCTTGGCCAAAAAGGGCGTATGCGTTTTTTCCTGAATATATTCAGGAAAAAACGCATACGCCCTTTTTGGCCAACCAAGCAACCTGGAAAGGCAAATCAGCGCTACAAAGAAGTCTCGCTTCCCATCGGTCAAAAGGGCCATGCTGAATAAAGTGTCAATACCAGAAATGCAAGAGAGGCCATGGAGAAATGGGAGCCTTGCTACGCTGATGGGCGGGATGTAAATTGCCAACAGCCACTCTGGAGAAGTGTACGGTGTGTCCTGAAACATCTAAAAAACTCGACTTAGAGAGCATAGGGCACTTCCACTCATGGGCGTCTAATTTGGGAAAACTAAAAATCAGCAAGGCACAGGCACTCCAAAGTTTAGGGTTGCTCTGTTGACAAGAACCTCCACTTCATTCCACCTTAAATATCCCAGGAAAGAGAAAAATGGATAAAGAAGTTGTGGTCCTTAGGTACAATGGAATATCACTCAGCCATGAAATCAACGTCATAAGGCTAGTAGCAGCATGATGAGTGGATTCAGGTAGGACGGTTCTAAGTGAAATAAGTCACACAGAAAAAGACACTAATCATAAGATATCACTTATAGAGGGAAAGTAAAAACCGCTACACTTGAACTGAATTACAAAACAGAACAGAGTCACACATTTAGAAAACACACTATGGCTGCCTAACGGGAAAGGCGAGGTGGGGTGATGCATAAAACAAGGGTTTCATATTAGCTCAGATACCGTTCCATAAACCCAATATGTAATAGACAAGACCTACTGCTTGCTCAGTGAACTGGACTCAACACCCCCTATTCACCGCCCAAGAATATATCTGACTAGTAAGAATCTTCAAACCTATGTATTGATATCTCTCCGTAAGTGAGTCAAGTGGGAGTAAAGCGGCATAAACACAGCAGTGAAAAGCAGCTAAACCCCATTAGGAAAATCAATTACTTTTAAAAACCCGTGAAACAAAGACAGTGAAAGAGAGAGAAATTCTTACAAAATTCGTTCAGGGGCTGTGATGCCACCTGGATTGACCATATCTAGACCCACAGCTGATTGAGACATAAGGGTGGACACTCTTGGGGCTGAGAGGTTTGGTGAGGTTGGGTGAGCAAACGCAGACCCTTTAAAATAATACTGCGTGGTACCCGTCTGATGGGTCCCAAATCTCCAGGTTCAAGGGCATCTTCCTACATCGAAAACATGCATGAGAAACCCAGAAGATGGTACACCGTGTGATCGGGAAAGGTTTCTAAAACGCACCTCATTTCTCATCTCCTTGTGCTCGGGTTCGCCATTCCATCCGCTTTACTAGCAATCTCCCTCCTTGGAGAATCAACACGTTTAACCTCCTGTTCCGTACAGGTTTCAATTTGTCCTGAGGATGAACGGGAAGAGGGGGAACCAATGAGCGACTAGCTCTAGGTGTTGGGAAAGGCACAGGTCACTCTATTTTCCCATCAGGAAGAAGAATTAACCACAGGCTCAGCCTGCCGCCCGGAACCAGAATAGGTCCTGAAGCAATCCTACGCTTTTGCGGCCAGCTCCCAAAAAAGCGAGTTGAAAAATGGAGCTCAGGGGCACTGCAAATCACAAACCTGCAGAGTTAGAAATGATAACTCTCGCCCACAAAAATATTGAGGGAAGGCAACGAAGAGGATTTGAAAGCAAGGCAGAATTGCAGGAAACAGATTTCAGGAGGTAGATTCGAATCGCCTTTAAAGCACAGGAAAAGCGGCAAAACCTCGACAATGATGCCCTTGGCCAAAAAGGGCGTATGCGTTTTTTCCTGAATATATTCAGGAAAAAACGCATACGCCCTTTTTGGCCAACCAAGCAACCTGGAAAGGCAAATCAGCGCTACAATGAAGTCTCGCTTCCCATCGTTCAAAAGGGCCATGCTGAATAAAGTGTCAATACCAGAAATGCAGGAGAGGCCATGGAGAAATGGGAGCCTTGCTACGCTGATGGGCGGGATGTAAATTGCCAACAGCCACTCTGGAGAAGTGTACGGTGTGTCCTGAAACATCTAAAAAACTCGGCTTAGAGAGCATAGGGCACTTCCACTCATGGGCGTCTAATTTGGGAAAACTAAAAATCAGCAAGGCACAGGCACTCCAAAGTTTAGGGTTGCTCTGTTGACAAGAACCTCCACTTCATTCCACCTTAAATATCCCAGGAAAGAGAAAAATGGATAAAGAAGTTGTGGTCCTTAGGTACAATGGAATATCACTCAGCCATGAAATCAACGTCATAAGGCTAGTAGCAGCATGATGAGTGGATTCAGGTACGACGGTTCTAAGTGAAATAAGTCACACAGAAAAAGACACTAATCAGAAGATATCACTTATAGAGGGAATGTAAAAACCGCTACACTTGAACTGAATTACAAAACAGAACACAGTCACACATTTAGAAAACACACTATGGCTGCCTAACGGGAAAGGCGAGGTGGGGTGATGCATAAAACAAGGGTTTCAAATTAGCTCAGATACCGTTCCATAAACCCAATATGTAATAGACAAGACCTACTGCTTGCTCAGTGAACTGCACTCAACACCCCCTATTCACCGCCCAAGAATAGATCTGATTAGTAAGAATCTTCAAACCTATGTATTGATATCTCTCCGTAAGTGAGTCAAGTGGGAGTAAAGCGGCATAAACACAGCAGTGAAAATCAGCTAAACCCCATTAGGAAAATCAATTACTTTTAAAAACCCGTGAAACAAAGACAGTGAAAGAGAGAGAAATTCTTACAAAATTCGTTCAGGGGCTGTGATGCCACCTGGATTGACCATATCTAGACCCACAGCTGATTGAGACATAAGGGTGGACACTCTTGGGGCTGAGAGTTTTGGTGAGCTTGGGTGAGCAAACGCAGACCCTTTAAAGTAATACTGCGTGGTACCCGTCTGATGGGTCCCAAATCTCCAGGTTCAAGGGCATCTTCCTACATCGAAAACATGCATGAGAAACCCAGAAGATGGTACACTGTGTGATCGGGAAAGGTTTCTAAAACGCACCTCATTTCTCATCTCCTTGTGCTCGGGTTCGCCATTCCAGCCACTTTAATAGCAACCTCCCTCCTTGGAGAATCAGCACTTTAACCTCCTGTTCCGTACAGGTTTCAATTTGTCCTGAGGATGAACGGGAAGTGGGGGAACCAATGAGCGACTAGCTCTAGGTGGTGGGACAGGCACAGGTCACTCTATTTTCCCATCAGGAAGAAGAATTAACCACAGGCTCAGCCTGCCGCCCGGAACCAGAATAGGGCCTGAAGCAATCCTACGCTTTTGCGGCCAGCTTCCAAAAAAGCGAGTTGAAAAATGGAGCTCAGGGGCCCTGCAAATCACAAACCTGCAGAGTTATAAATGATAACTCTCGCCCACAAAAATATTGAGGGAAGGCAACGAAGAGGATTTGAAAGCAAGGCAGAATTGCAGGAAACAGATTTCAGGAGGTAGATTCGAATCGCCTTTAAAGCACAGGAAAAGCGGCAAAACCTCGACAATGATGCCCTTGGCCAAAAAGGGCGTATGCGTTTTTTCCTGAATATATTCAGGAAAAAACGCATACGCCCTTTTTGGCCAACCAAGCAACCTGGAAAGGCAAATCAGCGCTACAAAGAAGTCTCGCTTCCCATCGGTCAAAAGGGCCATGCTGAATAAAGTGTCAATACCAGAAATGCAAGAGAGGCCATGGAGAAATGGGAGCCTTGCTACGCTGATGGGCGGGATGTAAATTGCCAACAGCCACTCTGGAGAAGTGTACGGTGTGTCCTGAAACATCTAAAAAACTCGGCTTAGAGAGCATAGGGCACTTCCACTCATGGGCGTCTAATTTGGGAAAACTAAAAATCAGCAAGGCACAGGCACTCCAAAGTTTAGGGTTGCTCTGTTGACAAGAACCTCCACTTCATTCCACCTTAAATATCCCAGGAAAGAGAAAAATGGATAAAGAAGTTGTGGTCCTTAGGTACAATGGAATATCACTCAGCCATGAAATCAACGTCATAAGGCTAGTAGCAGCATGATGAGTGGATTCAGGTACGACGGTTCTAAGTGAAATAAGTCACACAGAAAAAGACACTAATCAGAAGATATCACTTATAGAGGGAAAGTAAAAACCGCTACACTTGAACTGAATTACAAAACAGAACAGAGTCACACATTTAGAAAACACACTATGGCTGCCTAACGGGAAAGGCGAGGTGGGGTGATGCATAAAACAAGGGTTTCAAATTAGCTCAGATACCGTTCCATAAACCCAATATGTAATAGACAAGACCTACTGCTTGCTCAGTGAACTGGACTCAACACCCCCTATTCACCGCCCAAGAATATATCTGACTAGTAAGAATCTTCAAACCTATGTATTGATATCTCTCCGTAAGTGAGTCAAGTGGGAGTAAAGCGGCATAAACACAGCAGTGAAAAGCAGCTAAACCCCATTAGGAAAATCAATTACTTTTAAAAACCCGTGAAACAAAGACAGTGAAAGAGAGAGAAATTCTTACAAAATTCGTTCAGGGGCTGTGATGCCACCTGGATTGACCATATCTAGACCCACAGCTGATTGAGACATAAGGGTGGACACTCTTGGGGCTGAGAGTTTTGGTGAGCTTGGGTGAGCAAACGCAGACCCTTTAAAGTAATACTGCGTGGTACCCGTCTGATGGGTCCCAAATCTCCAGGTTCAAGGGCATCTTCCTACATCGAAAACATGCATGAGAAACCCAGAAGATGGTACACTGTGTGATCGGGAAAGGTTTCTAAAACGCACCTCATTTCTCATCTCCTTGTGCTCGGGTTCGCCATTCCAGCCACTTTAATAGCAACCTCCCTCCTTGGAGAATCAGCACTTTAACCTCCTGTTCCGTACAGGTTTCAATTTGTCCTGAGGATGAACGGGAAGTGGGGGAACCAATGAGCGACTAGCTCTAGGTGGTGGGACAGGCACAGGTCACTCTATTTTCCCATCAGGAAGAAGAATTAACCACAGGCTCAGCCTGCCGCCCGGAACCAGAATAGGGCCTGAAGCAATCCTACGCTTTTGCGGCCAGCTCCCAAAAAAGCGAGTTGAAAAATGGAGCTCAGGGGCCCTGCAAATCACAAACCTGCAGAGTTAGAAATGATAACTCTCGCCCACAAAAATATTGAGGGAAGGCAACGAAGAGGATTTGAAAGCAAGGCAGAATTGCAGGAAACAGATTTCAGGAGGTAGATTCGAATCGCCTTTAAAGCACAGGAAAAGCGGCAAAACCTCGACAATGATGCCCTTGGCCAAAAAGGGCGTATGCGTTTTTTCCTGAATATATTCAGGAAAAAACGCATACGCCCTTTTTGGCCAACCAAGCAACCTGGAAAGGCAAATCAGCGCTACAAAGAAGTCTCGCTTCCCATCGGTCAAAAGGGCCATGCTGAATAAAGTGTCAATACCAGAAATGCAAGAGAGGCCATGGAGAAATGGGAGCCTTGCTACGCTGATGGGCGGGATGTAAATTGCCAACAGCCACTCTGGAGAAGTGTACGGTGTGTCCTGAAACATCTAAAAAACTCGGCTTAGAGAGCATAGGGCACTTCCACTCATGGGCGTCTAATTTGGGAAAACTAAAAATCAGCAAGGCACAGGCACTCCAAAGTTTAGGGTTGCTCTGTTGACAAGAACCTCCACTTCATTCCACCTTAAATATCCCAGGAAAGAGAAAAATGGATAAAGAAGTTGTGGTCCTTAGGTACAATGGAATATCACTCAGCCATGAAATCAACGTCATAAGGCTAGTAGCAGCATGATGAGTGGATTCAGGTAGGACGGTTCTAAGTGAAATAAGTCACACAGAAAAAGACACTAATCATAAGATATCACTTATAGAGGGAAAGTAAAAACCGCTACACTTGAACTGAATTACAAAACAGAACAGAGTCACACATTTAGAAAACACACTATGGCTGCCTAACGGGAAAGGCGAGGTGGGGTGATGCATAAAACAAGGGTTTCAAATTAGCTCAGATACCGTTCCATAAACCCAATATGTAATAGACAAGACCTACTGCTTGCTCAGTGAACTGGACTCAACACCCCCTATTCACCGCCCAAGAATATATCTGACTAGTAAGAATCTTCAAACCTATGTATTGATATCTCTCCGTAAGTGAGTCAAGTGGGAGTAAAGCGGCATAAACACAGCAGTGAAAAGCAGCTAAACCCCATTAGGAAAATCAATTACTTTTAAAAACCCGTGAAACAAAGACAGTGAAAGAGAGAGAAATTCTTACAAAATTCGTTCAGGGGCTGTGATGCCACCTGGATTGACCATATCTAGACCCACAGCTGATTGAGACATAAGGGTGGACACTCTTGGGGCTGAGAGGTTTGGTGAGGTTGGGTGAGCAAACGCAGACCCTTTAAAGTAATACTGCGTGGTACCCGTCTGATGGGTCCCAAATCTCCAGGTTCAAGGGCATCTTCCTACATCGAAAACATGCATGAGAAACCCAGAAGATGGTACACCGTGTGATCGGGAAAGGTTTCTAAAACGCACCTCATTTCTCATCTCCTTGTGCTCGGGTTCGCCATTCCATCCGCTTTACTAGCAATCTCCCTCCTTGGAGAATCAACACGTTTAACCTCCTGTTCCGTACAGGTTGCAATTTGTCCTGAGGATGAACGGGAAGAGGGGGAACCAATGAGCGACTAGCTCTAGGTGTTGGGAAAGGCACAGGTCACTCTATTTTCCCATCAGGAAGAAGAATTAACCACAGGCTCAGCCTGCCGCCCGGAACCAGAATAGGTCCTGAAGCAATCCTACGCTTTTGCGGCCAGCTCCCAAAAAAGCGAGTTGAAAAATGGAGCTCAGGGGCACTGCAAATCACAAACCTGCAGAGTTATAAATGATAACTCTCGCCCACAAAAATATTGAGGGAAGGCAACGAAGAGGATTTGAAAGCAAGGCAGAATTGCAGGAAACAGATTTCAGGAGGTAGATTCGAATCGCCTTTAAAGCACAGGAAAAGCGGCAAAACCTCGACAATGATGCCCTTGGCCAAAAAGGGCGTATGCGTTTTTTCCTGAATATATTCAGGAAAAAACGCATACGCCCTTTTTGGCCAACCAAGCAACCTGGAAAGGCAAATCAGCGCTACAAAGAAGTCTCGCTTCCCATCGTTCAAAAGGGCCATGCTGAATAAAGTGTCAATACCAGAAATGCAGGAGAGGCCATGGAGAAATGGGAGCCTTGCTACGCTGATGGGCGGGATGTAAATTGCCAACAGCCACTCTGGAGAAGTGTACGGTGTGTCCTGAAACATCTAAAAAACTCGGCTTAGAGAGCATAGGGCACTTCCACTCATGGGCGTCTAATTTGGGAAAACTAAAAATCAGCAAGGCACAGGCACTCCAAAGTTTAGGGTTGCTCTGTTGACAAGAACCTCCACTTCATTCCACCTTAAATACCCCAGGAAAGAGAAAAATGGATAAAGAAGTTGTGGTCCTTAGGTACAATGGAATATCACTCAGCCATGAAATCAACGTCATAAGGCTAGTAGCAGCATGATGAGTGGATTCAGGTACGGCGGTTCTAAGTGAAATAAGTCACACAGAAAAAGACACTAATCAGAAGATATCACTTATAGAGGGAATGTAAAAACCGCTACACTTGAACTGAATTACAAAACAGAACAGAGTCACACATTTAGAAAACACACTATGGCTGCCTAACGGGAAAGGCGAGGTGGGGTGATGCATAAAACAAGGGTTTCAAATTAGCTCAGATACCGTTCCATAAACCCAATATGTAATAGACAAGACCTACTGCTTGCTCAGTGAACTGCACTCAACACCCCCTATTCACCGCCCAAGAATAGATCTGATTAGTAAGAATCTTCAAACCTATGTATTGATATCTCTCCGTAAGTGAGTCAAGTGGGAGTAAAGCGGCATAAACACAGCAGTGAAAATCAGCTAAACCCCATTAGGAAAATCAATTACTTTTAAAAACCCGTGAAACAAAGACAGTGAAAGAGAGAGAAATTCTTACAAAATTCGTTCAGGGGCTGTGATGCCACCTGGATTGACCATATCTAGACCCACAGCTGATTGAGACATAAGGGTGGACACTCTTGGGGCTGAGAGTTTTGGTGAGCTTGGGTGAGCAAACGCAGACCCTTTAAAGTAATACTGCGTGGTACCCGTCTGATGGGTCCCAAATCTCCAGGTTCAAGGGCATCTTCCTACATCGAAAACATGCATGAGAAACCCAGAAGATGGTACACTGTGTGATCGGGAAAGGTTTCTAAAACGCACCTCATTTCTCATCTCCTTGTGCTCGGGTTCGCCATTCCAGCCACTTTAATAGCAACCTCCCTCCTTGGAGAATCAGCACTTTAACCTCCTGTTCCGTACAGGTTTCAATTTGTCCTGAGGATGAACGGGAAGTGGGGGAACCAATGAGCGACTAGCTCTAGGTGGTGGGACAGGCACAGGTCACTCTATTTTCCCATCAGGAAGAAGAATTAACCACAGGCTCAGCCTGCCGCCCGGAACCAGAATAGGGCCTGAAGCAATCCTACGCTTTTGCGGCCAGCTTCCAAAAAAGCGAGTTGAAAAATGGAGCTCAGGGGCCCTGCAAATCACAAACCTGCAGAGTTATAAATGATAACTCTCGCCCACAAAAATATTGAGGGAAGGCAACGAAGAGGATTTGAAAGCAAGGCAGAATTGCAGGAAACAGATTTCAGGAGGTAGATTCGAATCGCCTTTAAAGCACAGGAAAAGCGGCAAAACCTCGACAATGATGCCCTTGGCCAAAAAGGGCGTATGCGTTTTTTCCTGAATATATTCAGGAAAAAACGCATACGCCCTTTTTGGCCAACCAAGCAACCTGGAAAGGCAAATCAGCGCTACAAAGAAGTCTCGCTTCCCATCGGTCAAAAGGGCCATGCTGAATAAAGTGTCAATACCAGAAATGCAAGAGAGGCCATGGAGAAATGGGAGCCTTGCTACGCTGATGGGCGGGATGTAAATTGCCAACAGCCACTCTGGAGAAGTGTACGGTGTGTCCTGAAACATCTAAAAAACTCGGCTTAGAGAGCATAGGGCACTTCCACTCATGGGCGTCTAATTTGGGAAAACTAAAAATCAGCAAGGCACAGGCACTCCAAAGTTTAGGGTTGCTCTGTTGACAAGAACCTCCACTTCATTCCACCTTAAATATCCCAGGAAAGAGAAAAATGGATAAAGAAGTTGTGGTCCTTAGGTACAATGGAATATCACTCAGCCATGAAATCAACGTCATAAGGCTAGTAGCAGCATGATGAGTGGATTCAGGTAGGACGGTTCTAAGTGAAATAAGTCACACAGAAAAAGACACTAATCATAAGATATCACTTATAGAGGGAAAGTAAAAACCGCTACACTTGAACTGAATTACAAAACAGAACAGAGTCACACATTTAGAAAACACACTATGGCTGCCTAACGGGAAAGGCGAGGTGGGGTGATGCATAAAACAAGGGTTTCAAATTAGCTCAGATACCGTTCCATAAACCCAATATGTAATAGACAAGACCTACTGCTTGCTCAGTGAACTGGACTCAACACCCCCTATTCACCGCCCAAGAATATATCTGACTAGTAAGAATCTTCAAACCTATGTATTGATATCTCTCCGTAAGTGAGTCAAGTGGGAGTAAAGCGGCATAAACACAGCAGTGAAAAGCAGCTAAACCCCATTAGGAAAATCAATTACTTTTAAAAACCCGTGAAACAAAGACAGTGAAAGAGAGAGAAATTCTTACAAAATTCGTTCAGGGGCTGTGATGCCACCTGGATTGACCATATCTAGACCCACAGCTGATTGAGACATAAGGGTGGACACTCTTGGGGCTGAGAGTTTTGGTGAGCTTGGGTGAGCAAACGCAGACCCTTTAAAGTAATACTGCGTGGTACCCGTCTGATGGGTCCCAAATCTCCAGGTTCAAGGGCATCTTCCTACATCGAAAACATGCATGAGAAACCCAGAAGATGGTACACTGTGTGATCGGGAAAGGTTTCTAAAACGCACCTCATTTCTCATCTCCTTGTGCTCGGGTTCGCCATTCCAGCCACTTTAATAGCAACCTCCCTCCTTGGAGAATCAGCACTTTAACCTCCTGTTCCGTACAGGTTTCAATTTGTCCTGAGGATGAACGGGAAGTGGGGGAACCAATGAGCGACTAGCTCTAGGTGGTGGGACAGGCACAGGTCACTCTATTTTCCCATCAGGAAGAAGAATTAACCACAGGCTCAGCCTGCCGCCCGGAACCAGAATAGGGCCTGAAGCAATCCTACGCTTTTGCGGCCAGCTCCCAAAAAAGCGAGTTGAAAAATGGAGCTCAGGGGCCCTGCAAATCACAAACCTGCAGAGTTAGAAATGATAACTCTCGCCCACAAAAATATTGAGGGAAGGCAACGAAGAGGATTTGAAAGCAAGGCAGAATTGCAGGAAACAGATTTCAGGAGGTAGATTCGAATCGCCTTTAAAGCACAGGAAAAGCGGCAAAACCTCGACAATGATGCCCTTGGCCAAAAAGGGCGTATGCGTTTTTTCCTGAATATATTCAGGAAAAAACGCATACGCCCTTTTTGGCCAACCAAGCAACCTGGAAAGGCAAATCAGCGCTACAAAGAAGTCTCGCTTCCCATCGGTCAAAAGGGCCATGCTGAATAAAGTGTCAATACCAGAAATGCAAGAGAGGCCATGGAGAAATGGGAGCCTTGCTACGCTGATGGGCGGGATGTAAATTGCCAACAGCCACTCTGGAGAAGTGTACGGTGTGTCCTGAAACATCTAAAAAACTCGGCTTAGAGAGCATAGGGCACTTCCACTCATGGGCGTCTAATTTGGGAAAACTAAAAATCAGCAAGGCACAGGCACTCCAAAGTTTAGGGTTGCTCTGTTGACAAGAACCTCCACTTCATTCCACCTTAAATATCCCAGGAAAGAGAAAAATGGATAAAGAAGTTGTGGTCCTTAGGTACAATGGAATATCACTCAGCCATGAAATCAACGTCATAAGGCTAGTAGCAGCATGATGAGTGGATTCAGGTAGGACGGTTCTAAGTGAAATAAGTCACACAGAAAAAGACACTAATCATAAGATATCACTTATAGAGGGAAAGTAAAAACCGCTACACTTGAACTGAATTACAAAACAGAACAGAGTCACACATTTAGAAAACACACTATGGCTGCCTAACGGGAAAGGCGAGGTGGGGTGATGCATAAAACAAGGGTTTCAAATTAGCTCAGATACCGTTCCATAAACCCAATATGTAATAGACAAGACCTACTGCTTGCTCAGTGAACTGGACTCAACACCCCCTATTCACCGCCCAAGAATATATCTGACTAGTAAGAATCTTCAAACCTATGTATTGATATCTCTCCGTAAGTGAGTCAAGTGGGAGTAAAGCGGCATAAACACAGCAGTGAAAAGCAGCTAAACCCCATTAGGAAAATCAATTACTTTTAAAAACCCGTGAAACAAAGACAGTGAAAGAGAGAGAAATTCTTACAAAATTCGTTCAGGGGCTGTGATGCCACCTGGATTGACCATATCTAGACCCACAGCTGATTGAGACATAAGGGTGGACACTCTTGGGGCTGAGAGGTTTGGTGAGGTTGGGTGAGCAAACGCAGACCCTTTAAAGTAATACTGCGTGGTACCCGTCTGATGGGTCCCAAATCTCCAGGTTCAAGGGCATCTTCCTACATCGAAAACATGCATGAGAAACCCAGAAGATGGTACACCGTGTGATCGGGAAAGGTTTCTAAAACGCACCTCATTTCTCATCTCCTTGTGCTCGGGTTCGCCATTCCATCCGCTTTACTAGCAATCTCCCTCCTTGGAGAATCAACACGTTTAACCTCCTGTTCCGTACAGGTTGCAATTTGTCCTGAGGATGAACGGGAAGAGGGGGAACCAATGAGCGACTAGCTCTAGGTGTTGGGAAAGGCACAGGTCACTCTATTTTCCCATCAGGAAGAAGAATTAACCACAGGCTCAGCCTGCCGCCCGGAACCAGAATAGGTCCTGAAGCAATCCTACGCTTTTGCGGCCAGCTCCCAAAAAAGCGAGTTGAAAAATGGAGCTCAGGGGCACTGCAAATCACAAACCTGCAGAGTTATAAATGATAACTCTCGCCCACAAAAATATTGAGGGAAGGCAACGAAGAGGATTTGAAAGCAAGGCAGAATTGCAGGAAACAGATTTCAGGAGGTAGATTCGAATCGCCTTTAAAGCACAGGAAAAGCGGCAAAACCTCGACAATGATGCCCTTGGCCAAAAAGGGCGTATGCGTTTTTTCCTGAATATATTCAGGAAAAAACGCATACGCCCTTTTTGGCCAACCAAGCAACCTGGAAAGGCAAATCAGCGCTACAAAGAAGTCTCGCTTCCCATCGTTCAAAAGGGCCATGCTGAATAAAGTGTCAATACCAGAAATGCAGGAGAGGCCATGGAGAAATGGGAGCCTTGCTACGCTGATGGGCGGGATGTAAATTGCCAACAGCCACTCTGGAGAAGTGTACGGTGTGTCCTGAAACATCTAAAAAACTCGGCTTAGAGAGCATAGGGCACTTCCACTCATGGGCGTCTAATTTGGGAAAACTAAAAATCAGCAAGGCACAGGCACTCCAAAGTTTAGGGTTGCTCTGTTGACAAGAACCTCCACTTCATTCCACCTTAAATACCCCAGGAAAGAGAAAAATGGATAAAGAAGTTGTGGTCCTTAGGTACAATGGAATATCACTCAGCCATGAAATCAACGTCATAAGGCTAGTAGCAGCATGATGAGTGGATTCAGGTACGGCGGTTCTAAGTGAAATAAGTCACACAGAAAAAGACACTAATCAGAAGATATCACTTATAGAGGGAATGTAAAAACCGCTACACTTGAACTGAATTACAAAACAGAACAGAGTCACACATTTAGAAAACACACTATGGCTGCCTAACGGGAAAGGCGAGGTGGGGTGATGCATAAAACAAGGGTTTCAAATTAGCTCAGATACCGTTCCATAAACCCAATATGTAATAGACAAGACCTACTGCTTGCTCAGTGAACTGCACTCAACACCCCCTATTCACCGCCCAAGAATAGATCTGATTAGTAAGAATCTTCAAACCTATGTATTGATATCTCTCCGTAAGTGAGTCAAGTGGGAGTAAAGCGGCATAAACACAGCAGTGAAAAGCAGCTAAACCCCATTAGGAAAATCAATTACTTTTAAAAACCCGTGAAACAAAGACAGTGAAAGAGAGAGAAATTCTTACAAAATTCGTTCAGGGGCTGTGATGCCACCTGGATTGACCATATCTAGACCCACAGCTGATTGAGACATAAGGGTGGACACTCTTGGGGCTGAGAGTTTTGGTGAGCTTGGGTGAGCAAACGCAGACCCTTTAAAGTAATACTGCGTGGTACCCGTCTGATGGGTCCCAAATCTCCAGGTTCAAGGGCATCTTCCTACATCGAAAACATGCATGAGAAACCCAGAAGATGGTACACTGTGTGATCGGGAAAGGTTTCTAAAACGCACCTCATTTCTCATCTCCTTGTGCTCGGGTTCGCCATTCCAGCCACTTTAATAGCAACCTCCCTCCTTGGAGAATCAGCACTTTAACCTCCTGTTCCGTACAGGTTTCAATTTGTCCTGAGGATGAACGGGAAGTGGGGGAACCAATGAGCGACTAGCTCTAGGTGGTGGGACAGGCACAGGTCACTCTATTTTCCCATCAGGAAGAAGAATTAACCACAGGCTCAGCCTGCCGCCCGGAACCAGAATAGGGCCTGAAGCAATCCTACGCTTTTGCGGCCAGCTCCCAAAAAAGCGAGTTGAAAAATGGAGCTCAGGGGCCCTGCAAATCACAAACCTGCAGAGTTAGAAATGATAACTCTCGCCCACAAAAATATTGAGGGAAGGCAACGAAGAGGATTTGAAAGCAAGGCAGAATTGCAGGAAACAGATTTCAGGAGGTAGATTCGAATCGCCTTTAAAGCACAGGAAAAGCGGCAAAACCTCGACAATGATGCCCTTGGCCAAAAAGGGCGTATGCGTTTTTTCCTGAATATATTCAGGAAAAAACGCATACGCCCTTTTTGGCCAACCAAGCAACCTGGAAAGGCAAATCAGCGCTACAAAGAAGTCTCGCTTCCCATCGGTCAAAAGGGCCATGCTGAATAAAGTGTCAATACCAGAAATGCAGGAGAGGCCATGGAGAAATGGGAGCCTTGCTACGCTGATGGGCGGGATGTAAATTGCCAACAGCCACTCTGGAGAAGTGTACGGTGTGTCCTGAAACATCTAAAAAACTCGGCTTAGAGAGCATAGGGCACTTCCACTCATGGGCGTCTAATTTGGGAAAACTAAAAATCAGCAAGGCACAGGCACTCCAAAGTTTAGGGTTGCTCTGTTGACAAGAACCTCCACTTCATTCCACCTTAAATATCCCAGGAAAGAGAAAAATGGATAAAGAAGTTGTGGTCCTTAGGTACAATGGAATATCACTCAGCCATGAAATCAACGTCATAAGGCTAGTAGCAGCATGATGAGTGGATTCAGGTACGACGGTTCTAAGTGAAATAAGTCACACAGAAAAAGACACTAATCAGAAGATATCACTTATAGAGGGAATGTAAAAACCGCTACACTTGAACTGAATTACAAAACAGAACAGAGTCACACATTTAGAAAACACACTATGGCTGCCTAACGGGAAAGGTGAGGTGGGGTGATGCCTAAAACAAGGGTTTCAAATTAGCTCAGATACCGTTCCATAAACCCAATATGTAATAGACAAGACCTACTCCTTGCTCAGTGAACTGGACTCAACACCCCCTATTCACCGCCCAAGAATAGATCTGACTAGTAAGAATCTTCAAACCTATGTATTGATATCTCTCCGTAAGTGAGTCAAGTGGGAGTAAAGCGGCATAAACACAGCAGTGAAAAGCAGCTAAACCCCATTAGGAAAATCAATTACTTTTAAAAACCCGTGAAACAAAGACAGTGAAAGAGAGAGAAATTCTTACAAAATTCGTTCAGGGGCTGTGATGCCACCTGGATTGACCATATCTAGACCCACAGCTGATTGAGACATAAGGGTGGACACTCTTGGGGCTGAGAGGTTTGGTGAGGTTGGGTGAGCAAACGTAGACCCTTTAAAGTAATACTGTGTGGTACCCATCCCATGGGTCCCAAATCTCCAGGTTCAAGGGCATCTTCCTACATCGAAAACATGCATGAGAAACCCAGAAGATGGTACACCGTGTGATCGGGAAAGGTTTCTAAAACGCACCTCATTTCTCATCTCCTTGTGCTCGGGTTCGCCATTCCAGCCACTTTAATAGCAATCTCCCTCCTTGGAGAAACAGCACTTTAACCTCCTGTTCCGTACAGGTTTCAATTTGTCCTGAGGATGAACGGGAAGAGGGGGAACCAATGAGCGACTAGCTCTAGGTGGTGGGACAGGCACAGGTCACTCTATTTTCCCATCAGGAAGAAGAATTAACCACCGGCTCAGCCTGCCGCCCGGAACCAGAATAGGGCCTGAAGCAATCCTACGCTTTTGCGGCCAGCTCCCAAAAAAGCGAGTTGAAAAATGGAGCTCAGGGGCACTGCAAATCACAAACCTGCAGAGTTAGAAATGATAACTCTCGCCCACAAAAATATTGAGGGAAGGCAACGAAGAGGATTTGAAAACAAGGCAGAATTGCAGGAAACAGATTTCAGGAGGTAGATTCGAATCGCCTTTAAAGCACAGGAAAAGCGGCAAAACCTCGACAATGATGCCCTTGGCCAAAAAGGGCGTATGCGTTTTTTCCTGAATATATTCAGGAAAAAACGCATACGCCCTTTTTGGCCAACCAAGCAACCTGGAAAGGCAAATCAGCGCTACAAAGAAGTCTCGCTTCCCATCGGTCAAAAGGGCCATGCTGAATAAAGTGTCAATACCAGAAATGCAGGAGAGGCCATGGAGAAATGGGAGCCTTGCTACGCTGATGGGCGGGATGTAAATTGCCAACAGCCACTCTGGAGAAGTGTACGGTGTGTCCTGAAACATCTAAAAAACTCGGCTTAGAGAGCATAGGGCACTTCCACTCATGGGCGTCTAATTTGGGAAAACTAAAAATCAGCAAGGCACAGGCACTCCAAAGTTTAGGGTTGCTCTGTTGACAAGAACCTCCACTTCATTCCACCTTAAATATCCCAGGAAAGAGAAAAATGGATAAAGAAGTTGTGGTCCTTAGGTACAATGGAATATCACTCAGCCATGAAATCAACGTCATAAGGCTAGTAGCAGCATGATGAGTGGATTCAGGTACGACGGTTCTAAGTGAAATAAGTCACACAGAAAAAGACACTAATCAGAAGATATCACTTATAGAGGGAATGTAAAAACCGCTACACTTGAACTGAATTACAAAACAGAACAGAGTCACACATTTAGAAAACACACTATGGCTGCCTAACGGGAAAGGTGAGGTGGGGTGATGCCTAAAACAAGGGTTTCAAATTAGCTCAGATACCGTTCCATAAACCCAATATGTAATAGACAAGACCTACTCCTTGCTCAGTGAACTGGACTCAACACCCCCTATTCACCGCCCAAGAATAGATCTGACTAGTAAGAATCTTCAAACCTATGTATTGATATCTCTCCGTAAGTGAGTCAAGTGGGAGTAAAGCGGCATAAACACAGCAGTGAAAAGCAGCTAAACCCCATTAGGAAAATCAATTACTTTTAAAAACCCGTGAAACAAAGACAGTGAAAGAGAGAGAAATTCTTACAAAATTCGTTCAGGGGCTGTGATGCCACCTGGATTGACCATATCTAGACCCACAGCTGATTGAGACATAAGGGTGGACACTCTTGGGGCTGAGAGGTTTGGTGAGGTTGGGTGAGCAAACGTAGACCCTTTAAAGTAATACTGTGTGGTACCCGTCTGATGGGTCCCAAATCTCCAGGTTCAAGGGCATCTTCCTACATCGAAAACATGCATGAGAAACCCAGAAGATGGTACACCGTGTGATCGGGAAAGGTTTCTAAAACGCACCTCATTTCTCATCTCCTTGTGCTCGGGTTCGCCATTCCAGCCACTTTAATAGCAATCTCCCTCCTTGGAGAAACAGCACTTTAACCTCCTGTTCCGTACAGGTTTCAATTTGTCCTGAGGATGAACGGGAAGAGGGGGAACCAATGAGCGACTAGCTCTAGGTGGTGGGACAGGCACAGGTCACTCTATTTTCCCATCAGGAAGAAGAATTAACCACCGGCTCAGCCTGCCGCCCGGAACCAGAATAGGTCCTGAAGCAATCCTACGCTTTTGCGGCCAGCTCCCAAAAAAGCGAGTTGAAAAATGGAGCTCAGGGGCCCTGCAAATCACAAACCTGCAGAGTTATAAATGATAACTCTCGCCCACAAAAATATTGAGGGAAGGCAACGAAGAGGATTTGAAAGCAAGGCAGAATTGCAGGAAACAGATTTCAGGAGGTAGATTCGAATCGCCTTTAAAGCACAGGAAAAGCGGCAAAACCTCGACAATGATGCCCTTGGCCAAAAAGGGCGTATGCGTTTTTTCCTGAATATATTCAGGAAAAAACGCATACGCCCTTTTTGGCCAACCAAGCAACCTGGAAAGGCAAATCAGCGCTACAAAGAAGTCTCGCTTCCCATCGGTCAAAAGGGCCATGCTGAATAAAGTGTCAATACCAGAAATGCAAGAGAGGCCATGGAGAAATGGGAGCCTTGCTACGCTGATGGGCGGGATGTAAATTGCCAACAGCCACTCTGGAGAAGTGTACGGTGTGTCCTGAAACATCTAAAAAACTCGGCTTAGAGAGCATAGGGCACTTCCACTCATGGGCGTCTAATTTGGGAAAACTAAAAATCAGCAAGGCACAGGCACTCCAAAGTTTAGGGTTGCTCTGTTGACAAGAACCTCCACTTCATTCCACCTTAAATACCCCAGGAAAGAGAAAAATGGATAAAGAAGTTGTGGTCCTTAGGTACAATGGAATATCACTCAGCCATGAAATCAACGTCATAAGGCTAGTAGCAGCATGATGAGTGGATTCAGGTACGACGGTTCTAAGTGAAATAAGTCACACAGAAAAAGACACTAATCAGAAGATATCACTTATAGAGGGAAAGTAAAAACCGCTACACTTGAACTGAATTACAAAACAGAACAGAGTCACACATTTAGAAAACACACTATGGCTGCCTAACGGGAAAGGCGAGGTGGGGTGATGCATAAAACAAGGGTTTCAAATTAGCTCAGATACCGTTCCATAAACCCAATATGTAATAGACAAGACCTACTGCTTGCTCAGTGAACTGGACTCAACACCCCCTATTCACCGCCCAAGAATAGATCTGACTAGTAAGAATCTTCAAACCTATGTATTGATATCTCTCCGTAAGTGAGTCAAGTGGGAGTAAAGCGGCATAAACACAGCAGTGAAAAGCAGCTAAACCCCATTAGGAAAATCAATTACTTTTAAAAACCCGTGAAACAAAGACAGTGAAAGAGAGAGAAATTCTTACAAAATTCGTTCAGGGGCTGTGATGCCACCTGGATTGACCATATCTAGACCCACAGCTGATTGAGACATAAGGGTGGACACTCTTGGGGCTGAGAGGTTTGGTGAGGTTGGGTGAGCAAACGCAGACCCTTTAAAGTAATACTGCGTGGTACCCGTCTGATGGGTCCCAAATCTCCAGGTTCAAGGGCATCTTCCTACATCGAAAACATGCATGAGAAACCCAGAAGATGGTACACCGTGTGATCGGGAAAGGTTTCTAAAACGCACCTCATTTCTCATCTCCTTGTGCTCGGGTTCGCCATTCCATCCGCTTTACTAGCAATCTCCCTCCTTGGAGAATCAACACGTTTAACCTCCTGTTCCGTACAGGTTTCAATTTGTCCTGAGGATGAACGGGAAGAGGGGGAACCAATGAGCGACTAGCTCTAGGTGTTGGGAAAGGCACAGGTCACTCTATTTTCCCATCAGGAAGAAGAATTAACCACAGGCTCAGCCTGCCGCCCGGAACCAGAATAGGTCCTGAAGCAATCCTACGCTTTTGCGGCCAGCTCCCAAAAAAGCGAGTTGAAAAATGGAGCTCAGGGGCACTGCAAATCACAAACCTGCAGAGTTAGAAATGATAACTCTCGCCCACAAAAATATTGAGGGAAGGCAACGAAGAGGATTTGAAAGCAAGGCAGAATTGCAGGAAACAGATTTCAGGAGGTAGATTGGAATCGCCTTTAAAGCACAGGAAAAGCGGCAAAACCTCGACAATGATGCCCTTGGCCAAAAAGGGCGTATGCGTTTTTTCCTGAATACATTCAGGAAAAAACGCATACGCCCTTTTTGGCCAACCAAGCAACCTGGAAAGGCAAATCAGCGCTACAAAGAAGTCTCGCTTCCCATCGTTCAAAAGGGCTATGCTGAATAAAGTGTCAATACCAGAAATGCAGGAGAGGCCATGGAGAAATGGGAGCCTTGCTACGCTGATGGGCGGGATGTAAATTGCCAACAGCCACTCTGGAGAAGTGTACGGTGTGTCCTGAAACATCTAAAAAACTCGGCTTAGAGAGCATAGGGCACTTCCACTCATGGGCGTCTAATTTGGGAAAACTAAAAATCAGCAAGGCACAGGCACTCCAAAGTTTAGGGTTGCTCTGTTGACAAGAACCTCCACTTCATTCCACCTTAAATACCCCAGGAAAGAGAAAAATGGATAAAGAAGTTGTGGTCCTTAGGTACAATGGAATATCACTCAGCCATGAAATCAACGTCATAAGGCTAGTAGCAGCATGATGAGTGGATTCAGGTACGACGGTTCTAAGTGAAATAAGTCACACAGAAAAACACACTAATCAGAAGATATCACTTATAGAGGGAATGTAAAAACCGCTACACTTGAACTGAATTACAAAACAGAACAGAGTCACACATTTAGAAAACACACTATGGCTGCCTAACGGGAAAGGCGAGGTGGGGTGATGCATAAAACAAGGGTTTCAAATTAGCTCAGATACCGTTCCATAAACCCAATATGTAATAGACAAGACCTACTGCTTGCTCAGTGAACTGCACTCAACACCCCCTATTCACCGCCCAAGAATAGATCTGATTAGTAAGAATCTTCAAACCTATGTATTGATATCTCTCCGTAAGTGAGTCAAGTGGGAGTAAAGCGGCATAAACACAGCAGTGAAAAGCAGCTAAACCCCATTAGGAAAATCAATTACTTTTAAAAACCCGTGAAACAAAGACAGTGAAAGAGAGAGAAATTCTTACAAAATTCGTTCATGGGCTGTGATGCCACCTGGATTGACCATATCTAGACCCACAGCTGATTGAGACATAAGGGTGGACACTCTTGGGGCTGAGAGGTTTGGTGAGGTTGGATGAGCAAACGCAGACTCTTTAAAGTAATACTGCGTGGTACCCGTCTGATGGGTCCCAAATCTCCAGGTTCAAGGGCATCTTCCTACATCGAAAACATGCATGAGAAACCCAGAAGATGGTACACAGTGTGATCGGGAAAGGTTTCTAAAACGCACCTCATTTCTCATCTCCTTGTGCTCGGGTTCGCCATTCCAGCCACTTTAATAGCAACCTCCCTCCTTGGAGAATCAGCACTTTAACCTCCTGTTCCGTACAGGTTTCAATTTGTCCTGAGGATGAACGGGAAGTGGGGGAACCAATGAGCGACTAGCTCTAGGTGGTGGGACAGGCACAGGTCACTCTATTTTCCCATCAGGAAGAAGAATTAACCACAGGCTCAGCCTGCCGCCGGGAACCAGAATAGGGCCTGAAGCAATCCTACGCTTTTGCGGCCAGCTCCCAAAAAAGCGAGTTGAAAAATGGAGCTCAGGGGCCCTGCAAATCACAAACCTGCAGAGTTATAAATTATAACTCTCGCCCACAAAAATATTGAGGGAAGGCAACGAAGAGGATTTGAAAGCAAGGCAGAATTGCAGGAAACAGATTTCAGGAGGTAGATTCGAATCGCCTTTAAAGCACAGGAAAAGCGGCAAAACCTCGACAATGATGCCCTTGGCCAAAAAGGGCGTATGCGTTTTTTCCTGAATATATTCAGGAAAAAACGCATACGTCCTTTTTGGCCAACCAAGCAACCTGGAAAGGCAAATCAGCGCTACAAAGAAGTCTCGCTTCCCATCGGTCAAAAGGGCCATGCTGAATAAAGTGTCAATACCAGAAATGCAAGAGAGGCCATGGAGAAATGGGAGCCTTGCTACGCTGATGGGCGGGATGTAAATTGCCAACAGCCACTCTGGAGAAGTGTACGGTGTGTCCTGAAACATCTAAAAAACTCGGCTTAGAGAGCATAGGGCACTTCCACTCATGGGCGTCTAATTTGGGAAAACTAAAAATCAGCAAGGCACAGGCACTCCAAAGTTTAGGGTTGCTCTGTTGACAAGAACCTCCACTTCATTCCACCTTAAATATCCCAGGAAAGAGAAAAATGGATAAAGAAGTTGTGGTCCTTAGGTACAATGGAATATCACTCAGCCATGAAATCAACGTCATAAGGCTAGTAGCAGCATGATGAGTGGATTCAGGTAGGACGGTTCTAAGTGAAATAAGTCACACAGAAAAAGACACTAATCATAAGATATCACTTATAGAGGGAATGTAAAAACCGCTACACTTGAACTGAATTACAAAACAGAACAGAGTCACACATTTAGAAAACACACTATGGCTGCCTAACGGGAAAGGCGAGGTGGGGTGATGCATAAAACAAGGGTTTCAAATTAGCTCAGATACCGTTCCATAAACCCAATATGTAATAGACAAGACCTACTGCTTGCTCAGTGAACTGCACTCAACACCCCCTATTCACCGCCCAAGAATAGATCTGATTAGTAAGAATCTTCAAACCTATGTATTGATATCTCTCCGTAAGTGAGTCAAGTGGGAGTAAAGCGGCATAAACACAGCAGTGAAAAGCAGCTAAACCCCATTAGGAAAATCAATTACTTTTAAAAACCCGTGAAACAAAGACAGTGAAAGAGAGAGAAATTCTTACAAAATTCGTTCAGGGGCTGTGATGCCACCTGGATTGACCATATCTAGACCCACAGCTGATTGAGACATAAGGGTGGACACTCTTGGGGCTGAGAGTTTTGGTGAGGTTGGGTGAGCAAACGCAGACCCTTTAAAGTAATACTGCGTGGTACCCGTCTGATGGGTCCCAAATCTCCAGGTTCAAGGGCATCTTCCTACATCGAAAAAATGCATGAGAAACCCAGAAGATGGTACACTGTGTGATCGGGAAAGGTTTCTAAAACGCACCTCATTTCTCATCTCCTTGTGCTCGGGTTCGCCATTCCAGCCACTTTAATAGCAACCTCCCTCCTTGGAGAATCATCACTTTAACCTCCTGTTCCGTACAGGTTTCAATTTGTCCTGAGGATGAACGAGAAGTGGGGGAACCAATGAGCGACTAGCTCTAGGTGGTGGGACAGGCACAGGTCACTCTATTTTCCCATCAGGAAGAAGAATTAACCACAGGCTCAGCCTGCCGCCCGGAACCAGAATAGGGCCTGAAGCAATCTTACGCTTTTGCGGCCAGCTCCCAAAAAAGCGAGTTGAAAAATGGAGCTCAGGGGCCCTGCAAATCACAAACCTGCAGAGTTAGAAATGATAACTCTCGCCCACAAAAATATTGAGGGAAGGCAACGAAGAGGATTTGAAAGCAAGGCAGAATTGCAGGAAACAGATTTCAGGAGGTAGATTCGAATCGCCTTTAAAGCACAGGAAAAGCGGCAAAACCTCGACAATGATGCCCTTGGCCAAAAAGGGCGTACGCGTTTTTTCCTGAATATATTCAGGAAAAAACGCATACGCCCTTTTTGGCCAACCAAGCAACCTGGAAAGGCAAATCAGCGCTACAAAGAAGTCTCGCTTCCCATCGGTCAAAAGGGCCATGCTGAATAAAGTGTAAATACCAGAAATGCAGGAGAGGCCATGGAGAAATGGGAGCCTTGCTACGCTGATGGGCGGGATGTAAATTGCCAACAGCCACTCTGGAGAAGTGTACGGTGTGTCCTGAAACATCTAAAAAACTCGGCTTAGAGAGCATAGGGAACTTCCACTCATGGGCGTCTAATTTGGGAAAACTAAAAATCAGCAAGGCACAGGCACTCCAAAGTTTAGGGTTGCTCTGTTGACAAGAACCTCCACTTCATTCCACCTTAAATATCCCAGGAAAGAGAAAAATGGATAAAGAAGTTGTGGTCCTTAGGTACAATGGAATATCACTCAGCCATGAAATCAACGTCATAAGGCTAGTAGCAGCATGATGAGTGGATTCAGGTACGACGGTTCTAAGTGAAATAAGTCACACAGAAAAAGACACTAATCAGAAGATATCACTTATAGAGGGAATGTAAAAACCGCTACACTTGAACTGAATTACAAAACAGAACAGAGTCACACATTTAGAAAACACACTATGGCTGCCTAACGGGAAAGGTGAGGTGGGGTGATGCCTAAAACAAGGGTTTCAAATTAGCTCAGATACCGTTCCATAAACCCAATATGTAATAGACAAGACCTACTCCTTGCTCAGTGAACTGGACTCAACACCCCCTATTCACCGCCCAAGAATAGATCTGACTAGTAAGAATCTTCAAACCTATGTATTGATATCTCTCCGTAAGTGAGTCAAGTGGGAGTAAAGCGGCATAAACACAGCAGTGAAAAGCAGCTAAACCCCATTAGGAAAATCAATTACTTTTAAAAACCCGTGAAACAAAGACAGTGAAAGAGAGAGAAATTCTTACAAAATTCGTTCAGGGGCTGTGATGCCACCTGGATTGACCATATCTAGACCCACAGCTGATTGAGACATAAGGGTGGACACTCTTGGGGCTGAGAGGTTTGGTGAGGTTGGGTGAGCAAACGCAGACCCTTTAAAGTAATACTGCGTGGTACCCGTCTGATGGGTCCCAAATCTCCAGGTTCAAGGGCATCTTCCTACATCGTAAACATGCATGAGAAACCCAGAAGATGGTACACGGTGTGATCGGGAAAGGTTTCTAAAACGCACCTCATTTCTCATCTCCTTGTGCTCGGGTTCGCCATTCCATCCGCTTTACTAGCAATCTCCCTCCTTGGAGAATCAACACGTTTAACCTCCTGTTCCGTACAGGTTTCAATTTGTCCTGAGGATGAACGGGAAGAGGGGGAACCAATGAGCGACTAGCTCTAGGTGTTGGGAAAGGCACAGGTCACTCTATTTTCCCATCAGGAAGAAGAATTAACCACAGGCTCAGCCTGCCGCCCGGAACCAGAATAGGGCCTGAAGCAATCCTACGCTTTTGCGGCCAGCTCCCAAAAAAGCGAGTTGAAAAATGGAGCTCAGGGGCACTGCAAATCACAAACCTGCAGAGTTATAAATGATAACTCTCGCCCACAAAAATATTGAGGGAAGGCAACGAAGAGGATTTGAAAGCAAGGCAGAATTGCAGGAAACAGATTTCAGGAGGTAGATTCGAATCGCCTTGAAAGCACAGGAAAAGCGGCCAAACCTCGACAATCATGCCCTTGGCCAAAAAGGGCGTATGCGTTTTTTCCTGAATATATTCAGGAAAAAACGCATACGCCCTTTTTGGCCAACCAAGCAACCTGGAAAGGCAAATCAGCGCTACAAAGAAGTCTCGCTTCCCATCGGTCAAAAGGGCCATGCTGAATAAAGTGTCAATACCAGAAATGCAGGAGAGGCCATGGAGAAATGGGAGCCTTGCTACGCTGATGGGCGGGATGTAAATTGCCAACAGCCACTCTGGAGAAGTGTACGGTGTGTCCTGAAACATCTAAAAAACTCGGCTTAGAGAGCATAGGGCACTTCCACTCATGGGCGTCTAATTTGGGAAAACTAAAAATCAGCAAGGCACAGGCACTCCAAAGTTTAGGGTTGCTCTGTTGACAAGAACCTCCACTTCATTCCACCTTAAATATCCCAGGAAAGAGAAAAATGGATAAAGAAGTTGTGGTCCTTAGGTACAATGGAATATCACTCAGCCATGAAATCAACGTCATAAGGCTAGTAGCAGCATGATGAGTGGATTCAGGTACGACGGTTCTAAGTGAAATAAGTCACACAGAAAAAGACACTAATCAGAAGATATCACTTATAGAGGGAATGTAAAAACCGCTACACTTGAACTGAATTACAAAACAGAACAGAGTCACACATTTAGAAAACACACTATGGCTGCCTAACGGGAAAGGCGAGGTGGGGTGATGCATAAAACAAGGGTTTCAAATTAGCTCAGATACCGTTCCATAAACCCAATATGTAATAGACAAGACCTACTCCTTGCTCAGTGAACTGGACTCAACACCCCCTATTCACCGCCCAAGAATAGATCTGACTAGTAAGAATCTTCAAACCTATGTATTGATATCTCTCCGTAAGTGAGTCAAGTGGGAGTAAAGCGGCATAAACACAGCAGTGAAAAGCAGCTAAACCCCATTAGGAAAATCAATTACTTTTAAAAACCCGTGAAACAAAGACAGTGAAAGAGAGAGAAATTCTTACAAAATTCGTTCAGGGGCTGTGATGCCACCTGGATTGACCATATCTAGACCCACAGCTGATTGAGACATAAGGGTGGACACTCTTGGGGCTGAGAGGTTTGGTGAGGTTGGGTGAGCAAACGCAGACCCTTTAAAGTAATACTGCGTGGTACCCGTCTGATGGGTCCCAAATCTCGAGGTTCAAGGGCATCTTCCTACATCGAAAACATGCATGAGAAACCCAGAAGATGGTACACCGTGTGATCGGGAAAGGTTTCTAAAACGCACCTCATTTCTCATCTCCTTGTGCTCGGGTTCGCCATTCCATCCGCTTTACTAGCAATCTCCCTCCTTGGAGAATCAACACGTTTAACCTCCTGTTCCGTACAGGTTGCAATTTGTCCTGAGGATGAACGGGAAGAGGGGGAACCAATGAGCGACTAGCTCTAGGTGTTGGGAAAGGCACAGGTCACTCTATTTTCCCATCAGGAAGAAGAATTAACCACAGGCTCAGCCTGCCGCCCGGAACCAGAATAGGTCCTGAAGCAATCCTACGCTTTTGCGGCCAGCTCCCAAAAAAGCGAGTTGAAAAATGGAGCTCAGGGGCACTGCAAATCACAAACCTGCAGAGTTATAAATGATAACTCTCGCCCACAAAAATATTGAGGGAAGGCAACGAAGAGGATTTGAAAGCAAGGCAGAATTGCAGGAAACAGATTTCAGGAGGTAGATTCGAATCGCCTTGAAAGCACAGGAAAAGCGGCAAAACCTCGACAATGATGCCCTTGGCCAAAAAGGGCGTACGCGTTTTTTCCTGAATATATTCAGGAAAAAACGCATACGCCCTTTTTGGCCAACCAAGCAACCTGGAAAGGCAAATCAGCGCTACAAAGAAGTCTCGCTTCCCATCGGTCAAAAGGGCCATGCTGAATAAAGTGTCAATACCAGAAATGCAGGAGAGGCCATGGAGAAATGGGAGCCTTGCTACGCTGATGGGCGGGATGTAAATTGCCAACAGCCACTCTGGAGAAGTGTACGGTGTGTCCTGAAACATCTAAAAAACTCGGCTTAGAGAGCATAGGGCACTTCCACTCATGGGCGTCTAATTTGGGAAAACTAAAAATCAGCAAGGCACAGGCACTCCAAAGTTTAGGGTTGCTCTGTTGACAAGAACCTCCACTTCATTCCACCTTAAATATCCCAGGAAAGAGAAAAATGGATAAAGAAGTTGTGGTCCTTAGGTACAATGGAATATCACTCAGCCATGAAATCAACGTCATAAGGCTAGTAGCAGCATGATGAGTGGATTCAGGTACGACGGTTCTAAGTGAAATAAGTCACACAGAAAAAGACACTAATCAGAAGATATCACTTATAGAGGGAATGTAAAAACCGCTACACTTGAACTGAATTACAAAACAGAACAGAGTCACACATTTAGAAAACACACTATGGCTGCCTAACGGGAAAGGCGAGGTGGGGTGATGCATAAAACAAGGGTTTCAAATTAGCTCAGATACCGTTCCATAAACCCAATATGTAATAGACAAGACCTACTCCTTGCTCAGTGAACTGGACTCAACACCCCCTATTCACCGCCCAAGAATAGATCTGACTAGTAAGAATCTTCAAACCTATGTATTGATATCTCTCCGTAAGTGAGTCAAGTGGGAGTAAAGCGGCATAAACACAGCAGTGAAAAGCAGCTAAACCCCATTAGGAAAATCAATTACTTTTAAAAACCCGTGAAACAAAGACAGTGAAAGAGAGAGAAATTCTTACAAAATTCGTTCAGGGGCTGTGATGCCACCTGGATTGACCATATCTAGACCCACAGCTGATTGAGACATAAGGGTGGACACTCTTGGGGCTGAGAGGTTTGGTGAGGTTGGGTGAGCAAACGTAGACCCTTTAAAGTAATACTGTGTGGTACCCATCCCATGGGTCCCAAATCTCCAGGTTCAAGGGCATCTTCCTACATCGAAAACATGCATGAGAAACCCAGAAGATGGTACACCGTGTGATCGGGAAAGGTTTCTAAAACGCACCTCATTTCTCATCTCCTTGTGCTCGGGTTCGCCATTCCAGCCACTTTACTAGCAATCTCCCTCCTTGGAGAAACAGCACTTTAACCTCCTGTTCCGTACAGGTTTCAATTTGTCCTGAGGATGAACGGGAAGAGGGAGAACCAATGAGCGACTAGCTCTAGGTGGTGGGACAGGCACAGGTCACTCTATTTTCCCATCAGGAAGAAGAATTAACCACCGGCTCAGCCTGCCGCCCCGAACCAGAATAGGTCCTGAAGCAATCCTACGCTTTTGCGGCCAGCTCCCAAAAAAGCGAGTTGAAAAATGGAGCTCAGGGGCCCTGCAAATCACAAACCTGCAGAGTTATAAATGATAACTCTCGCCCACAAAAATATTGAGGGAAGGCAACGAAGAGGATTTGAAAGCAAGGCAGAATTGCAGGAAACAGATTTCAGGAGGTAGATTCGAATCGCCTTTAAAGCACAGGAAAAGCGGCAAAACCTCGACAATGATGCCCTTGGCCAAAAAGGGCGTACGCGTTTTTTCCTGAATATATTCAGGAAAAAACGCATACGCCCTTTTTGGCCAACCAAGCAACCTGGAAAGGCAAATCAGCGCTACAAAGAAGTCTCGCTTCCCATCGGTCAAAAGGGCCATGCTGAATAAAGTGTCAATACCAGAAATGCAGGAGAGGCCATGGAGAAATGGGAGCCTTGCTACGCTGATGGGCGGGATGTAAATTGCCAACAGCCACTCTGGAGAAGTGTACGGTGTGTCCTGAAACATCTAAAAAACTCGGCTTAGAGAGCATAGGGCACTTCCACTCATGGGCGTCTAATTTGGGAAAACTAAAAATCAGCAAGGCACAGGCACTCCAAAGTTTAGGGTTGCTCTGTTGACAAGAACCTCCACTTCATTCCACCTTAAATATCCCAGGAAAGAGAAAAATGGATAAAGAAGTTGTGGTCCTTAGGTACAATGGAATATCACTCAGCCATGAAATCAACGTCATAAGGCTAGTAGCAGCATGATGAGTGGATTCAGGTACGACGGTTCTAAGTGAAATAAGTCACACAGAAAAAGACACTAATCAGAAGATATCACTTATAGAGGGAATGTAAAAACCGCTACACTTGAACTGAATTACAAAACAGAACAGAGTCACACATTTAGAAAACACACTATGGCTGCCTAACGGGAAAGGCGAGGTGGGGTGATGCATAAAACAAGGGTTTCAAATTAGCTCAGATACCGTTCCATAAACCCAATATGTAATAGACAAGACCTACTCCTTGCTCAGTGAACTGGACTCAACACCCCCTATTCACCGCCCAAGAATAGATCTGACTAGTAAGAATCTTCAAACCTATGTATTGATATCTCTCCGTAAGTGAGTCAAGTGGGAGTAAAGCGGCATAAACACAGCAGTGAAAAGCAGCTAAACCCCATTAGGAAAATCAATTACTTTTAAAAACCCGTGAAACAAAGACAGTGAAAGAGAGAGAAATTCTTACAAAATTCGTTCAGGGGCTGTGATGCCACCTGGATTGACCATATCTAGACCCACAGCTGATTGAGACATAAGGGTGGACACTCTTGGGGCTGAGAGGTTTGGTGAGGTTGGGTGAGCAAACGCAGACCCTTTAAAGTAATACTGCGTGGTACCCGTCTGATGGGTCCCAAATCTCAAGGTTCAAGGGCATCTTCCTACATCGAAAACATGCATGAGAAACCCAGAAGATGGTACACCGTGTGATCGGGAAAGGTTTCTAAAACGCACCTCATTTCTCATCTCCTTGTGCTCGGGTTCGCCATTCCATCCGCTTTACTAGCAATCTCCCTCTTTGGAGAATCAACACGTTTAACCTCCTGTTCCGTACAGGTTTCAATTTGTCCTGAGGATGAACGGGAAGAGGGGGAACCAATGAGCGACTAGCTCTAGGTGTTGGGAAAGGCACAGGTCACTCTATTTTCCCATCAGGAAGAAGAATTAACCACAGGCTCAGCCTGCCGCCCGGAACCAGAATAGGTCCTGAAGCAATCCTACGCTTTTGCGGCCAGCTCCCAAAAAAGCGAGTTGAAAAATGGAGCTCAGGGGCACTGCAAATCACAAACCTGCAGAGTTAGAAATGATAACTCTCGCCCACAAAAATATTGAGGGAAGGCAACGAAGAGGATTTGAAAGCAAGGCAGAATTGCAGGAAACAGATTTCAGGAGGTACATTCGAATCGCCTTTAAAGCACAGGAAAAGAGGCAAAACCTCGACAATGATGCCCTTGGCCAAAAAGGGCGTACGCGTTTTTTCCTGAATATATTCAGGAAAAAACGCATACGCCCTTTTTGGCCAACCAAGCAACCTGGAAAGGCAAATCAGCGCTACAAAGAAGTCTCGCTTCCCATCGGTCAAAAGGGCCATGCTGAATAAAGTGTCAATACCAGAAATGCAGGAGAGGCCATGGAGAAATGGGAGCCTTGCTACGCTGATGGGCGGGATGTAAATTGCCAACAGCCACTCTGGAGAAGTGTACGGTGTGTCCTGAAACATCTAAAAAACTCGGCTTAGAGAGCATAGGGCACTTCCACTCATGGGCGTCTAATTTGGGAAAACTAAAAATCAGCAAGGCACAGGCACTCCAAAGTTTAGGGTTGCTCTGTTGACAAGAACCTCCACTTCATTCCACCTTAAATATCCCAGGAAAGAGAAAAATGGATAAAGAAGTTGTGGTCCTTAGGTACAATGGAATATCACTCAGCCATGAAATCAACGTCATAAGGCTAGTAGCAGCATGATGAGTGGATTCAGGTACGACGGTTCTAAGTGAAATAAGTCACACAGAAAAAGACACTAATCAGAAGATATCACTTATAGAGGGAATGTAAAAACCGCTACACTTGAACTGAATTACAAAACAGAACAGAGTCACACATTTAGAAAACACACTATGGCTGCCTAACGGGAAAGGTGAGGTGGGGTGATGCCTAAAACAAGGGTTTCAAATTAGCTCAGATACCGTTCCATAAACCCAATATGTAATAGACAAGACCTACTCCTTGCTCAGTGAACTGGACTCAACACCCCCTATTCACCGCCCAAGAATAGATCTGACTAGTAAGAATCTTCAAACCTATGTATTGATATCTCTCCGTAAGTGAGTCAAGTGGGAGTAAAGCGGCATAAACACAGCAGTGAAAAGCAGCTAAACCCCATTAGGAAAATCAATTACTTTTAAAAACCCGTGAAACAAAGACAGTGAAAGAGAGAGACATTCTTACAAAATTCGTTCAGGGGCTGTGATGCCACCTGGATTGACCATATCTAGACCCACAGCTGATTGAGACATAAGGGTGGACACTCTTGGGGCTGAGAGGTTTGGTGAGGTTGGGTGAGCAAACGCAGACCCTTTAAAGTAATACTGCGTGGTACCCGTCTGATGGGTCCCAAATCTCCAGGTTCAAGGGCATCTTCCTACATCGAAAACATGCATGAGAAACCCAGAAGATGGTACACCGTGTGATCGGGAAAGGTTTCTAAAACGCACCTCATTTCTCATCTCCTTGTGCTCGGGTTCGCCATTCCATCCGCTTTACTAGCAATCTCCCTCCTTGGAGAATCAACACGTTTAACCTCCTGTTCCGTACAGGTTGCAATTTGTCCTGAGGATGAACGGGAAGAGGGGGAACCAATGAGCGACTAGCTCTAGGTGTTGGGAAAGGCACAGGTCACTCTATTTTCCCATCAGGAAGAAGAATTAACCACCGGCTCAGCCTGCCGCCCGGAACCAGAATAGGTCCTGAAGCAATCCTACGCTTTTGCGGCCAGCTCCCAAAAAAGCGAGTTGAAAAATGGAGCTCAGGGGCCCTGCAAATCACAAACCTGCAGAGTTATAAATGATAACTCTCGCCCACAAAAATATTGAGGGAAGGCAACGAAGAGGATTTGAAAGCAAGGCAGAATTGCAGGAAACAGATTTCAGGAGGTAGATTCGAATCGCCTTTAAAGCACAGGAAAAGCGGCAAAACCTCGACAATGATGCCCTTGGCCAAAAAGGGCGTATGCGTTTTTTCCTGAATATATTCAGGAAAAAACGCATACGCCCTTTTTGGCCAACCAAGCAACCTGGAAAGGCAAATCAGCGCTACAAAGAAGTCTCGCTTCCCATCGGTCAAAAGGGCCATGCTGAATAAAGTGTCAATACCAGAAATGCAGGAGAGGCCATGGAGAAATGGGAGCCTTGCTACGCTGATGGGCGGGATGTAAATTGCCAACAGCCACTCTGGAGAAGTGTACGGTGTGTCCTGAAACATCTAAAAAACTCGGCTTAGAGAGCATAGGGCACTTCCACTCATGGGCGTCTAATTTGGGAAAACTAAAAATCAGCAAGGCACAGGCACTCCAAAGTTTAGGGTTGCTCTGTTGACAAGAACCTCCACTTCATTCCACCTTAAATATCCCAGGAAAGAGAAAAATGGATAAAGAAGTTGTGGTCCTTAGGTACAATGGAATATCACTCAGCCATGAAATCAACGTCATAAGGCTAGTAGCAGCATGATGAGTGGATTCAGGTACGACGGTTCTAAGTGAAATAAGTCACACAGAAAAAGACACTAATCAGAAGATATCACTTATAGAGGGAATGTAAAAACCGCTACACTTGAACTGAATTACAAAACAGAACAGAGTCACACATTTAGAAAACACACTATGGCTGCCTAACGGGAAAGGTGAGGTGGGGTGATGCCTAAAACAAGGGTTTCAAATTAGCTCAGATACCGTTCCATAAACCCAATATGTAATAGACAAGACCTACTCCTTGCTCAGTGAACTGGACTCAACACCCCCTATTCACCGCCCAAGAATAGATCTGACTAGTAAGAATCTTCAAACCTATGTATTGATATCTCTCCGTAAGTGAGTCAAGTGGGAGTAAAGCGGCATAAACACAGCAGTGAAAAGCAGCTAAACCCCATTAGGAAAATCAATTACTTTTAAAAACCCGTGAAACAAAGACAGTGAAAGAGAGAGAAATTCTTACAAAATTCGTTCAGGGGCTGTGATGCCACCTGGATTGACCATATCTAGACCCACAGCTGATTGAGACATAAGGGTGGACACTCTTGGGGCTGAGAGGTTTGGTGAGGTTGGGTGAGCAAACGCAGACCCTTTAAAGTAATACTGCGTGGTACCCGTCTGATGGGTCCCAAATCTCCAGGTTCAAGGGCATCTTCCTACATCGAAAACATGCATGAGAAACCCAGAAGATGGTACACCGTGTGATCGGGAAAGGTTTCTAAAACGCACCTCATTTCTCATCTCCTTGTGCTCGGGTTCGCCATTCCATCCGCTTTACTAGCAATCTCCCTCCTTGGAGAATCAACACGTTTAACCTCCTGTTCCGTACAGGTTGCAATTTGTCCTGAGGATGAACGGGAAGAGGGGGAACCAATGAGCGACTAGCTCTAGGTGTTGGGAAAGGCACAGGTCACTCTATTTTCCCATCAGGAAGAAGAATTAACCACAGGCTCAGCCTGCCGCCCGGAACCAGAATAGGTCCTGAAGCAATCCTACGCTTTTGCGGCCAGCTCCCAAAAAAGCGAGTTGAAAAATGGAGCTCAGGGGCACTGCAAATCACAAACCTGCAGAGTTATAAATGATAACTCTCGCCCACAAAAATATTGAGGGAAGGCAACGAAGAGGATTTGAAAGCAAGGCAGAATTGCAGGAAACAGATTTCAGGAGGTAGATTCGAATCGCCTTTAAAGCACAGGAAAAGCGGCAAAACCTCGACAATGATGCCCTTGGCTAAAAAGGGCGTATGCGCTTTTTCTTGAATATATTCAGGAAAAAACGCATACGCCCTTTTTGGCCAACCAAGCAACCTGGAAAGGCAAATCAGCGCTACAAAGAAGTCTCGCTTCCCATCGGTCAAAAGGGCCATGCTGAATAAAGTGTCAATACCAGAAATGCAGGAGAGGCCATGGAGAAATGGGAGCCTTGCTACGCTGATGGGCGGGATGTAAATTGCCAACAGCCACTCTGGAGAAGTGTACGGTGTGTCCTGAAACATCTAAAAAACTCGGCTTAGAGAGCATAGGGCACTTCCACTCATGGGCGTCTAAGTTGGGAAAACTAAAAATCAGCAAGGCACAGGCACTGCAAAGTTTAGGGTTGCTCTGTTGACAAGAACCTCCACTTCATTCCACCTTAAATATCCCAGGAAAGAGAAAAATGGATGAAGAAGTTGTGGTCCTTAGGTACAATGGAATATCACTCAGCCATGAAATCAACGTCATAAGGCTAGTAGCAGCATGATGAGTGGATTCAGGTACGACGGTTCTAAGTGAAATAAGTCACACAGAAAAAGACACTAATCAGAAGATATCACTTATAGAGGGAATGTAAAAACCGCTACACTTGAACTGAATTACAAAACAGAACAGAGTCACACATTTAGAAAACACACTATGGCTGCCTAACGGGAAAGGCGAGGGGGGGTGATGCATAAAACAAGGGTTTCAAATTAGCTCAGATACCGTTCCATAAACCCAATATGTAATAGACAAGACCTACTGCTTCCTCAGTGAACTGGACTCAACACCCCCTATTCACCGCCCAAGAATAGATCTGACTAGTAAGAATCTTCAAACCTATGTATTGATATCTCTCCGTAAGTGAGTCAAGTGGGAGTAAAGCGGCATAAACACAGCAGTGAAAAGCAGCTAAACCCCATTAGGAAAATCAATTACTTTTAAAAACCCGTGAAACAAAGACAGTGAAAGAGAGAGAAATTCTTACAAAATTCGTTCAGGGGCTGTGATGCCACCTGGATTGACCATATCTAGACCCACAGCTGATTGAGACATAAGGGTGGACACTCTTGGGGCTGAGAGGTTTGGTGAGGTTGGGTGAGCAAACGCAGACCCTTTAAAGTAATACTGCGTGGTACCCGTCTGATGGGTCCGAAATCTCCAGGTTCAAGGGCATCTTCCTACATCGAAAACATGCATGAGAAACCCAAAAGATGGTACACCGTGTGATCGGGAAAGGTTTCTAAAACGCACCTCATTTCTCATCTCCTTGTGCTCGGGTTCGCCATTCCATCCGCTTTACTAGCAATCTCCCTCCTTGGAGAATCAACACGTTTAACCTCCTGTTCCGTACAGGTTGCAATTTGTCCTGAGGATGAACGGGAAGAGGGGGAACCAATGAGCGACTAGCTCTAGGTGTTGGGAAAGGCACAGGTCACTCTATTTTCCCATCAGGAAGAAGAATTAACCACAGGCTCAGCCTGCCGCCCGGAACCAGAATAGGTCCTGAAGCAATCCTACGCTTTTGCGGCCAGCTCCCAAAAAAGCGAGTTGAAAAATGGAGCTCAGGGGCACTGCAAATCACAAACCTGCAGAGTTAGAAATGATAACTCTCGCCCACAAAAATATTGAGGGAAGGCAACGAAGAGGATTTGAAAGCAAGGCAGAATTGCAGGAAACAGATTTCAGGAGGTAGATTCGAATCGCCTTTAAAGCACAGGAAAAGCGGCAAAACCTCGACAATGATGCCCTTGGCCAAAAAGGGCGTATGCGTTTTTTCCTGAATATATTCAGGAAAAAACGCATACGCCCTTTTTGGCCAACCAAGCAACCTGGAAAGGCAAATCAGCGCTACAAAGAAGTCTCGCTTCCCATCGTTCAAAAGGGCCATGCTGAATAAAGTGTCAATTCCAGAAATGCAGGAGAGGCCATGGAGAAATGGGAGCCTTGCTACGCTGATGGGCGGGATGTAAATTGCCAACAGCCACTCTGGAGAAGTGTACGGTGTGTCCTGAAACATCTAAAAAACTCGGCTTAGAGAGCATAGGGCACTTCCACTCATGGGCGTCTAATTTGGGAAAACTAAAAATCAGCAAGGCACAGGCACTCCAAAGTTTAGGGTTGCTCTGTTGACAAGAACCTCCACTTCATTCCACCTTAAATACCCCAGGAAAGAGAAAAATGGATAAAGAAGTTTTGGTCCTTAGGTACAATGGAATATCACTCAGCCATGAAATCAACGTCATAAGGCTAGTAGCAGCATGATGAGTGGATTCAGGTACGACGGTTCTAAGTGAAATAAGTCACACAGAAAAAGACACTAATCAGAAGATATCACTTATAGAGGGAATGTAAAAACCGCTACACTTGAACTGAATTACAAAACAGAACAGAGTCACACATTTAGAAAACACACTATGGCTGCCTAACGGGAAAGGCGAGGTGGGGTGATGCATAAAACAAGGGTTTCAAATTAGCTCAGATACCGTTCCATAAACCCAATATGTAATAGACAAGACCTACTGCTTGCTCAGTGAACTGCACTCAACACCCCCTATTCACCGCCCAAGAATAGATCTGATTAGTAAGAATCTTCAAACCTATGTATTGATATCTCTCCGTAAGTGAGTCAAGTGGGAGTAAAGCGGCATAAACACAGCAGTGAAAAGCAGCTAAACCCCATTAGGAAAATCAATTACTTTTAAAAACCCGTGAAACAAAGACAGTGAAAGAGAGAGAAATTCTTACAAAATTCGTTCAGGGGCTGTGATGCCACCTGGATTGACCATATCTAGACCCACAGCTGATTGAGACATAAGGGTGGACACTCTTGGGGCTGAGAGTTTTGGTGAGCTTGGGTGAGCAAACGCAGACCCTTTAAAGTAATACTGCGTGGTACCCGTCTGATGGGTCCCAAATCTCCAGGTTCAAGGGCATCTTCCTACATCGAAAAAATGCATGAGAAACCCAGAAGATGGTACACTGTGTGATCGGGAAAGGTTTCTAAAACGCACCTCATTTCTCATCTCCTTGTGCTCGGGTTCGCCATTCCAGCCACTTTAATAGCAACCTCCCTCCTTGGAGAATCATCACTTTAACCTCCTGTTCCGTACAGGTTTCAATTTGTCCTGAGGATGAACGAGAAGTGGGGGAACCAATGAGCGACTAGCTCTAGGTGGTGGGACAGGCACAGGTCACTCTATTTTCCCATCAGGAAGAAGAATTAACCACAGGCTCAGCCTGCCGCCCGGAACCAGAATAGGGCCTGAAGCAATCCTACGCTTTTGCGGCCAGCTCCCAAAAAAGCGAGTTGAAAAATGGAGCTCAGGGGCCCTGCAAATCACAAACCTGCAGAGTTATAAATGATAACTCTCGCCCACAAAAATATTGAGGGAAGGCAACGAAGAGGATTTGAAAGCAAGGCAGAATTGCAGGAAACAGATTTCAGGAGGTAGATTCGAATCGCCTTTAAAGCACAGGAAAAGCGGCAAAACCTCGACAATGATGCCCTTGGCTAAAAAGGGCGTATGCGCTTTTTCTTGAATATATTCAGGAAAAAACGCATACGCCCTTTTTGGCCAACCAAGCAACCTGGAAAGGCAAATCAGCGCTACAAAGAAGTCTCGCTTCCCATCGGTCAAAAGGGCCATGCTGAATAAAGTGTCAATACGAGAAATGCAGGAGAGGCCATGGAGAAATGGGAGCCTTGCTACGCTGATGGGTGGGATGTAAATTGCCAACAGCCACTCTGGAGAAGTGTATGGTGTGTCCTGAAACATCTAAAAAACTCGGCTTAGAGAGCATAGGGCACTTCCACTCATGGGCGTCTAATTTGGGAAAACTAAAAATCAGCAAGGCACAGGCACTCCAAAGTTTAGGGTTGCTCTGTTGACAAGAACCTCCACTTCATTCCACCTTAAATATCCCAGGAAAGAGAAAAATGGATAAAGAAGTTGTGGTCCTTAGGTACAATGGAATATCACTCAGCCATGAAATCAACGTCATAAGGCTAGTAGCAGCATGATGAGTGGATTCAGGTACGACGGTTCTAAGTGAAATAAGTCACACAGAAAAAGACACTAATCAGAAGATATCACTTATAGAGGGAATGTAAAAACCGCTACACTTGAACTGAATTACAAAACAGAACAGAGTCACACATTTAGAAAACACACTATGGCTGCCTAACGGGAAAGGCGAGGTGGGGTGATGCATAAAACAAGGGTTTCAAATTAGCTCAGATACCGTTCCATAAACCCAATATGTAATAGACAAGACCTACTCCTTGCTCAGTGAACTGGACTCAACACCCCCTATTCACCGCCCAAGAATAGATCTGACTAGTAAGAATCTTCAAACCTATGTATTGATATCTCTCCGTAAGTGAGTCAAGTGGGAGTAAAGCGGCATAAACACAGCAGTGAAAAGCAGCTAAACCCCATTAGGAAAATCAATTACTTTTAAAAACCCGTGAAACAAAGACAGTGAAAGAGAGAGAAATTCTTACAAAATTCGTTCAGGGGCTGTGATGCCACCTGGATTGACCATATCTAGACCCACAGCTGATTGAGACATAAGGGTGGACACTCTTGGGGCTGAGAGGTTTGGTGAGGTTGGGTGAGCAAACGCAGACCCTTTAAAGTAATACTGCGTGGTACCCGTCTGATGGGTCCGAAATCTCCAGGTTCAAGGGCATCTTCCTACATCGAAAACATGCATGAGAAACCCAGAAGATGGTACACCGTGTGATCGGGAAAGGTTTCTAAAACGCACCTCATTTCTCATCTCCTTGTGCTCGGGTTCGCCATTCCATCCGCTTTACTAGCAATCTCCCTCCTTGGAGAATCAACACGTTTAACCTCCTGTTCCGTACAGGTTTCAATTTGTCCTGAGGATGAACGGGAAGAGGGGGAACCAATGAGCGACTAGCTCTAGGTGTTGGGAAAGGCACAGGTCACTCTATTTTCCCATCAGGAAGAAGAATTAACCACAGGCTCAGCCTGCCGCCCGGAACCAGAATAGGTCCTGAAGCAATCCTACGCTTTTGCGGCCAGCTCCCAAAAAAGCGAGTTGAAAAATGGAGCTCAGGGGCACTGCAAATCACAAACCTGCAGAGTTATAAATGATAACTCTCGCCCACAAAAATATTGAGGGAAGGCAACGAAGAGGATTTGAAAGCAAGGCAGAATTGCAGGAAACAGATTTCAGGAGGTACATTCGAATCGCCTTTAAAGCACAGGAAAAGAGGCAAAACCTCGACAATGATGCCCTTGGCCAAAAAGGGCGTACGCGTTTTTTCCTGAATATATTCAGGAAAAAACGCATACGCCCTTTTTGGCCAACCAAGCAACCTGGAAAGGCAAATCAGCGCTACAAAGAAGTCTCGCTTCCCATCGGTCAAAAGGGCCATGCTGAATAAAGTGTCAATACCAGAAATGCAGGAGAGGCCATGGAGAAATGGGAGCCTTGCTACGCTGATGGGCGGGATGTAAATTGCCAACAGCCACTCTGGAGAAGTGTACGGTGTGTCCTGAAACATCTAAAAAACTCGGCTTAGAGAGCATAGGGCACTTCCACTCATGGGCGTCTAATTTGGGAAAACTAAAAATCAGCAAGGCACAGGCACTCCAAAGTTTAGGGTTGCTCTGTTGACAAGAACCTCCACTTCATTCCACCTTAAATATCCCAGGAAAGAGAAAAATGGATAAAGAAGTTGTGGTCCTTAGGTACAATGGAATATCACTCAGCCATGAAATCAAATTCATAAGGCTAGTAGCAGCATGATGAGTGGATTCAGGTACGACGGTTCTAAGTGAAATAAGTCACACAGAAAAAGACACTAATCAGAAGATATCACTTATAGAGGGAATGTAAAAACCGCTACACTTGAACTGAATTACAAAACAGAACAGAGTCACACATTTAGAAAACACACTATGGCTGCCTAACGGGAAAGGTGAGGTGGGGTGATGCCTAAAACAAGGGTTTCAAATTAGCTCAGATACCGTTCCATAAACCCAATATGTAATAGACAAGACCTACTCCTTGCTCAGTGAACTGGACTCAACACCCCCTATTCACCGCCCAAGAATAGATCTGACTAGTAAGAATCTTCAAACCTATGTATTGATATCTCTCCGTAAGTGAGTCAAGTGGGAGTAAAGCGGCATAAACACAGCAGTGAAAAGCAGCTAAACCCCATTAGGAAAATCAATTACTTTTAAAAACCCGTGAAACAAAGACAGTGAAAGAGAGAGAAATTCTTACAAAATTCGTTCAGGGGCTGTGATGCCACCTGGATTGACCATATCTAGACCCACAGCTGATTGAGACATAAGGGTGGACACTCTTGGGGCTGAGAGGTTTGGTGAGGTTGGGTGAGCAAACGCAGACCCTTTAAAGTAATACTGCGTGGTACCCGTCTGATGGGTCCCAAATCTCCAGGTTCAAGGGCATCTTCCTACATCGAAAACATGCATGAGAAACCCAGAAGATGGTACACGGTGTGATCGGGAAAGGTTTCTAAAACGCACCTCATTTCTCATCTCCTTGTGCTCGGGTTCGCCATTCCATCCGCTTTACTAGCAATCTCCCTCCTTGGAGAATCAACACGTTTAACCTCCTGTTCCGTACAGGTTTCAATTTGTCCTGAGGATGAACGGGAAGAGGGGGAACCAATGAGCGACTAGCTCTAGGTGTTGGGAAAGGCACAGGTCACTCTATTTTCCCATCAGGAAGAAGAATTAACCACAGGCTCAGCCTGCCGCCCGGAACCAGAATAGGTCCTGAAGCAATCCTACGCTTTTGCGGCCAGCTCCCAAAAAAGCGAGTTGAAAAATGGAGCTCAGGGGCCCTGCAAATCACAAACCTGCAGAGTTATAAATGATAACTCTCGCCCACAAAAATATTGAGGGAAGGCAACGAAGAGGATTTGAAAGCAAGGCAGAATTGCAGGAAACAGATTTCAGGAGGTAGATTCTAATCGCCTTGAAAGCACAGGAAAAGCGGCCAAACCTCGACAATCATGCCCTTGGCCAAAAAGGGCGTATGCGTTTTTTCCTGAATATATTCAGGAAAAAACGCATACGCCCTTTTTGGCCAACCAAGCAACCTGGAAAGGCAAATCAGCGCTACAAAGAAGTCTCGCTTCCCATCGGTCAAAAGGGCCATGCTGAATAAAGTGTCAATACCAGAAATGCAGGAGAGGCCATGGAGAAATGGGAGCCTTGCTACGCTGATGGGCGGGATGTAAATTGCCAACAGCCACTCTGGAGAAGTGTACGGTGTGTCCTGAAACATCTAAAAAACTCGGCTTAGAGAGCATAGGGCACTTCCACTCATGGGCGTCTAATTTGGGAAAACTAAAAATCAGCAAGGCACAGGCACTCCAAAGTTTAGGGTTGCTCTGTTGACAAGAACCTCCACTTCATTCCACCTTAAATATCCCAGGAAAGAGAAAAATGGATAAAGAAGTTGTGGTCCTTAGGTACAATGGAATATCACTCAGCCATGAAATCAACGTCATAAGGCTAGTAGCAGCATGATGAGTGGATTCAGGTACGACGGTTCTAAGTGAAATAAGTCACACAGAAAAAGACACTAATCAGAAGATATCACTTATAGAGGGAATGTAAAAACCGCTACACTTGAACTGAATTACAAAACAGAACAGAGTCACACATTTAGAAAACACACTATGGCTGCCTAACGGGAAAGGTGAGGTGGGGTGATGCCTAAAACAAGGGTTTCAAATTAGCTCAGATACCGTTCCATAAACCCAATATGTAATAGACAAGACCTACTCCTTGCTCAGTGAACTGGACTCAACACCCCCTATTCACCGCCCAAGAATAGATCTGACTAGTAAGAATCTTCAAACCTATGTATTGATATCTCTCCGTAAGTGAGTCAAGTGGGAGTAAAGCGGCATAAACACAGCAGTGAAAAGCAGCTAAACCCCATTAGGAAAATCAATTACTTTTAAAAACCCGTGAAACAAAGACAGTGAAAGAGAGAGAAATTCTTACAAAATTCGTTCAGGGGCTGTGATGCCACCTGGATTGACCATATCTAGACCCACAGCTGATTGAGACATAAGGGTGGACACTCTTGGGGCTGAGAGGTTTGGTGAGGTTGGGTGAGCAAACGTAGACCCTTTAAAGTAATACTGTGTGGTACCCATCCCATGGGTCCCAAATCTCCAGGTTCAAGGGCATCTTCCTACATCGAAAACATGCATGAGAAACCCAGAAGATGGTACACCGTGTGATCGGGAAAGGTTTCTAAAACGCACCTCATTTCTCATCTCCTTGTGCTCGGGTTCGCCATTCCAGCCACTTTAATAGCAATCTCCCTCCTTGGAGAAAAGCACTTTAACCTCCTGTTCCGTACAGGTTTCAATTTGTCCTGAGGATGAACGGGAAGAGGGGGAACCAATGAGCGACTAGCTCTAGGTGGTGGGACAGGCACAGGTCACTCTATTTTCCCATCAGGAAGAAGAATTAACCACCGGCTCAGCCTGCCGCCCGGAACCAGAATAGGTCCTGAAGCAATCCTACGCTTTTGCGGCCAGCTCCCAAAAAAGCGAGTTGAAAAATGGAGCTCAGGGGCCCTGCAAATCACAAACCTGCAGAGTTATAAAGGATAACTCTCGCCCACAAAAATATTGAGGGAAGGCAACGAAGAGGATTTGAAAGCAAGGCAGAATTGCAGGAAACAGATTTCAGGAGGTAGATTCGAATCGCCTTTAAAGCACAGGAAAAGCGGCAAAACCTCGACAATGATGCCCTTGGCCAAAAAGGGCGTATGCGTTTTTTCCTGAATATATTCAGGAAAAAACGCATACGCCCTTTTTGGCCAACCAAGCAACCTGGAAAGGCAAATCAGCGCTACAAAGAAGTCTCGCTTCCCATCGGTCAAAAGGGCCATGCTGAATAAAGTGTCAATACCAGAAATGCAGGAGAGGCCATGGAGAAATGGGAGCCTTGCTACGCTGATGGGCGGGATGTAAATTGCCAACAGCCACTCTGGAGAAGTGTATGGTGTGTCCTGAAACATCTAAAAAACTCGGCTTAGAGAGCATAGGGCACTTCCACTCATGGGCGTCTAATTTGGGAAAACTAAAAATCAGCAAGGCACAGGCACTCCAAAGTTTAGGGTTGCTCTGTTGACAAGAACCTCCACTTCATTCCACCTTAAATATCCCAGGAAAGAGAAAAATGGATAAAGAAGTTGTGGTCCTTAGGTACAATGGAATATCACTCAGCCATGAAATCAACGTCATAAGGCTAGTAGCAGCATGATGAGTGGATTCAGGTACGACGGTTCTAAGTGAAATAAGTCACACAGAAAAAGACACTAATCAGAAGATATCACTTATAGAGGGAATGTAAAAACCGCTACACTTGAACTGAATTACAAAACAGAACAGAGTCACACATTTAGAAAACACACTATGGCTGCCTAACGGGAAAGGCGAGGTGGGGTGATGCATAAAACAAGGGTTTCAAATTAGCTCAGATACCGTTCCATAAACCCAATATGTAATAGACAAGACCTACTCCTTGCTCAGTGAACTGGACTCAACACCCCCTATTCACCGCCCAAGAATAGATCTGACTAGTAAGAATCTTCAAACCTATGTATTGATATCTCTCCGTAAGTGAGTCAAGTGGGAGTAAAGCGGCATAAACACAGCAGTGAAAAGCAGCTAAACCCCATTAGGAAAATCAATTACTTTTAAAAACCCGTGAAACAAAGACAGTGAAAGAGAGAGAAATTCTTACAAAATTCGTTCAGGGGCTGTGATGCCACCTGGATTGACCATATCTAGACCCACAGCTGATTGAGACATAAGGGTGGACACTCTTGGGGCTGAGAGGTTTGGTGAGGTTGGGTGAGCAAACGCAGACCCTTTAAAGTAATACTGCGTGGTACCCGTCTGATGGGTCCGAAATCTCCAGGTTCAAGGGCATCTTCCTACATCGAAAACATGCATGAGAAACCCAGAAGATGGTACACCGTGTGATCGGGAAAGGTTTCTAAAACGCACCTCATTTCTCATCTCCTTGTGCTCGGGTTCGCCATTCCATCCGCTTTACTAGCAATCTCCCTCCTTGGAGAATCAACACGTTTAACCTCCTGTTCCGTACAGGTTTCAATTTGTCCTGAGGATGAACGGGAAGAGGGGGAACCAATGAGCGACTAGCTCTAGGTGTTGGGAAAGGCACAGGTCACTCTATTTTCCCATCAGGAAGAAGAATTAACCACAGGCTCAGCCTGCCGCCCGGAACCAGAATAGGTCCTGAAGCAATCCTACGCTTTTGCGGCCAGCTCCCAAAAAAGCGAGTTGAAAAATGGAGCTCAGGGGCACTGCAAATCACAAACCTGCAGAGTTATAAATGATAACTCTCGCCCACAAAAATATTGAGGGAAGGCAACGAAGAGGATTTGAAAGCAAGGCAGAATTGCAGGAAACAGATTTCAGGAGGTACATTCGAATCGCCTTTAAAGCACAGGAAAAGAGGCAAAACCTCGACAATGATGCCCTTGGCCAAAAAGGGCGTACGCGTTTTTTCCTGAATATATTCAGGAAAAAACGCATACGCCCTTTTTGGCCAACCAAGCAACCTGGAAAGGCAAATCAGCGCTACAAAGAAGTCTCGCTTCCCATCGGTCAAAAGGGCCATGCTGAATAAAGTGTCAATACCAGAAATGCAGGAGAGGCCATGGAGAAATGGGAGCCTTGCTACGCTGATGGGCGGGATGTAAATTGCCAACAGCCACTCTGGAGAAGTGTACGGTGTGTCCTGAAACATCTAAAAAACTCGGCTTAGAGAGCATAGGGCACTTCCACTCATGGGCGTCTAATTTGGGAAAACTAAAAATCAGCAAGGCACAGGCACTCCAAAGTTTAGGGTTGCTCTGTTGACAAGAACCTCCACTTCATTCCACCTTAAATATCCCAGGAAAGAGAAAAATGGATAAAGAAGTTGTGGTCCTTAGGTACAATGGAATATCACTCAGCCATGAAATCAACGTCATAAGGCTAGTAGCAGCATGATGAGTGGATTCAGGTACGACGGTTCTAAGTGAAATAAGTCACACAGAAAAAGACACTAATCAGAAGATATCACTTATAGAGGGAATGTAAAAACCGCTACACTTGAACTGAATTACAAAACAGAACAGAGTCACACATTTAGAAAACACACTATGGCTGCCTAACGGGAAAGGTGAGGTGGGGTGATGCCTAAAACAAGGGTTTCAAATTAGCTCAGATACCGTTCCATAAACCCAATATGTAATAGACAAGACCTACTCCTTGCTCAGTGAACTGGACTCAACACCCCCTATTCACCGCCCAAGAATAGATCTGACTAGTAAGAATCTTCAAACCTATGTATTGATATCTCTCCGTAAGTGAGTCAAGTGGGAGTAAAGCGGCATAAACACAGCAGTGAAAAGCAGCTAAACCCCATTAGGAAAATCAATTACTTTTAAAAACCCGTGAAACAAAGACAGTGAAAGAGAGAGAAATTCTTACAAAATTCGTTCAGGGGCTGTGATGCCACCTGGATTGACCATATCTAGACCCACAGCTGATTGAGACATAAGGGTGGACACTCTTGGGGCTGAGAGGTTTGGTGAGGTTGGGTGAGCAAACGCAGACCCTTTAAAGTAATACTGCGTGGTACCCGTCTGATGGGTCCCAAATCTCCAGGTTCAAGGGCATCTTCCTACATCGAAAACATGCATGAGAAACCCAGAAGATGGTACACGGTGTGATCGGGAAAGGTTTCTAAAACGCACCTCATTTCTCATCTCCTTGTGCTCGGGTTCGCCATTCCATCCGCTTTACTAGCAATCTCCCTCCTTGGAGAATCAACACGTTTAACCTCCTGTTCCGTACAGGTTTCAATTTGTCCTGAGGATGAACGGGAAGAGGGGGAACCAATGAGCGACTAGCTCTAGGTGTTGGGAAAGGCACAGGTCACTCTATTTTCCCATCAGGAAGAAGAATTAACCACAGGCTCAGCCTGCCGCCCGGAACCAGAATAGGTCCTGAAGCAATCCTACGCTTTTGCGGCCAGCTCCCAAAAAAGCGAGTTGAAAAATGGAGCTCAGGGGCCCTGCAAATCACAAACCTGCAGAGTTATAAATGATAACTCTCGCCCACAAAAATATTGAGGGAAGGCAACGAAGAGGATTTGAAAGCAAGGCAGAATTGCAGGAAACAGATTTCAGGAGGTAGATTCGAATCGCCTTGAAAGCACAGGAAAAGCGGCCAAACCTCGACAATCATGCCCTTGGCCAAAAAGGGCGTATGCGTTTTTTCCTGAATATATTCAGGAAAAAACGCATACGCCCTTTTTGGCCAACCAAGCAACCTGGAAAGGCAAATCAGCGCTACAAAGAAGTCTCGCTTCCCATCGGTCAAAAGGGCCATGCTGAATAAAGTGTCAATACCAGAAATGCAGGAGAGGCCATGGAGAAATGGGAGCCTTGCTACGCTGATGGGCGGGATGTAAATTGCCAACAGCCACTCTGGAGAAGTGTACGGTGTGTCCTGAAACATCTAAAAAACTCGGCTTAGAGAGCATAGGGCACTTCCACTCATGGGCGTCTAATTTGGGAAAACTAAAAATCAGCAAGGCACAGGCACTCCAAAGTTTAGGGTTGCTCTGTTGACAAGAACCTCCACTTCATTCCACCTTAAATATCCCAGGAAAGAGAAAAATGGATAAAGAAGTTGTGGTCCTTAGGTACAATGGAATATCACTCAGCCATGAAATCAACGTCATAAGGCTAGTAGCAGCATGATGAGTGGATTCAGGTACGACGGTTCTAAGTGAAATAAGTCACACAGAAAAAGACACTAATCAGAAGATATCACTTATAGAGGGAATGTAAAAACCGCTACACTTGAACTGAATTACAAAACAGAACAGAGTCACACATTTAGAAAACACACTATGGCTGCCTAACGGGAAAGGTGAGGTGGGGTGATGCCTAAAACAAGGGTTTCAAATTAGCTCAGATACCGTTCCATAAACCCAATATGTAATAGACAAGACCTACTCCTTGCTCAGTGAACTGGACTCAACACCCCCTATTCACCGCCCAAGAATAGATCTGACTAGTAAGAATCTTCAAACCTATGTATTGATATCTCTCCGTAAGTGAGTCAAGTGGGAGTAAAGCGGCATAAACACAGCAGTGAAAAGCAGCTAAACCCCATTAGGAAAATCAATTACTTTTAAAAACCCGTGAAACAAAGACAGTGAAAGAGAGAGAAATTCTTACAAAATTCGTTCAGGGGCTGTGATGCCACCTGGATTGACCATATCTAGACCCACAGCTGATTGAGACATAAGGGTGGACACTCTTGGGGCTGAGAGGTTTGGTGAGGTTGGGTGAGCAAACGTAGACCCTTTAAAGTAATACTGTGTGGTACCCATCCCATGGGTCCCAAATCTCCAGGTTCAAGGGCATCTTCCTACATCGAAAACATGCATGAGAAACCCAGAAGATGGTACACCGTGTGATCGGGAAAGGTTTCTAAAACGCACCTCATTTCTCATCTCCTTGTGCTCGGGTTCGCCATTCCAGCCACTTTAATAGCAATCTCCCTCCTTGGAGAAACAGCACTTTAACCTCCTGTTCCGTACAGGTTTCAATTTGTCCTGAGGATGAACGGGAAGAGGGGGAACCAATGAGCGACTAGCTCTAGGTGGTGGGACAGGCACAGGTCACTCTATTTTCCCATCAGGAAGAAGAATTAACCACCGGCTCAGCCTGCCGCCCGGAACCAGAATAGGTCCTGAAGCAATCCTACGCTTTTGCGGCCAGCTCCCAAAAAAGCGAGTTGAAAAATGGAGCTCAGGGGCCCTGCAAATCACAAACCTGCAGAGTTATAAATGATAACTCTCGCCCACAAAAATATTGAGGGAAGGCAACGAAGAGGATTTGAAAGCAAGGCAGAATTGCAGGAAACAGATTTCAGGAGGTAGATTCGAATCGCCTTTAAAGCACAGGAAAAGCGGCAAAACCTCGACAATGATGCCCTTGGCCAAAAAGGGCGTATGCGTTTTTTCCTGAATATATTCAGGAAAAAACGCATACGCCCTTTTTGGCCAACCAAGCAACCTGGAAAGGCAAATCAGCGCTACAAAGAAGTCTCGCTTCCCATCGGTCAAAAGGGCCATGCTGAATAAAGTGTCAATACCAGAAATGCAAGAGAGGCCATGGAGAAATGGGAGCCTTGCTACGCTGATGGGCGGGATGTAAATTGCCAACAGCCACTCTGGAGAAGTGTACGGTGTGTCCTGAAACATCTAAAAAACTCGGCTTAGAGAGCATAGGGCACTTCCACTCATGGGCGTCTAATTTGGGAAAACTAAAAATCAGCAAGGCACAGGCACTCCAAAGTTTAGGGTTGCTCTGTTGACAAGAACCTCCACTTCATTCCACCTTAAATACCCCAGGAAAGAGAAAAATGGATAAAGAAGTTGTGGTCCTTAGGTACAATGGAATATCACTCAGCCATGAAATCAACGTCATAAGGCTAGTAGCAGCATGATGAGTGGATTCAGGTACGACGGTTCTAAGTGAAATAAGTCACACAGAAAAAGACACTAATCAGAAGATATCACTTATAGAGGGAAAGTAAAAACCGCTACACTTGAACTGAATTACAAAACAGAACAGAGTCACACATTTAGAAAACACACTATGGCTGCCTAACGGGAAAGGCGAGGTGGGGTGATGCATAAAACAAGGGTTTCAAATTAGCTCAGATACCGTTCCATAAACCCAATATGTAATAGACAAGACCTACTGCTTGCTCAGTGAACTGGACTCAACACCCCCTATTCACCGCCCAAGAATAGATCTGACTAGTAAGAATCTTCAAACCTATGTATTGATATCTCTCCGTAAGTGAGTCAAGTGGGAGTAAAGCGGCATAAACACAGCAGTGAAAAGCAGCTAAACCCCATTAGGAAAATCAATTACTTTTAAAAACCCGTGAAACAAAGACAGTGAAAGAGAGAGAAATTCTTACAAAATTCGTTCAGGGGCTGTGATGCCACCTGGATTGACCATATCTAGACCCACAGCTGATTGAGACATAAGGGTGGACACTCTTGGGGCTGAGAGGTTTGGTGAGGTTGGGTGAGCAAACGCAGACCCTTTAAAGTAATACTGCGTGGTACCCGTCTGATGGGTCCCAAATCTCCAGGTTCAAGGGCATCTTCCTACATCGAAAACATGCATGAGAAACCCAGAAGATGGTACACCGTGTGATCGGAAAAGGTTTCTAAAACGCACCTCATTTCTCATCTCCTTGTGCTCGGGTTCGCCATTCCAGCCACTTTAATAGCAATCTCCCTCCTTGGAGAATCAGCACGTTTAACCTCCTGTTCCGTACAGGTTGCAATTTGTCCTGAGGATGAACGGGAAGAGGGGAACCAATGAGCGACTAGCTCTAGGTGTTGGGAAAGGCACAGGTCACTCTATTTTCCCATCAGGAAGAAGAATTAACCACAGGCTCAGCCTGCCGCCCGGAACCAGAATAGGGCCTGAAGCAATCCTACGCTTTTGCGGCCAGCTCCCAAAAAAGCGAGTTGAAAAATGGAGCTCAGGGGCACTGCAAATCACAAACCTGCAGAGTTAGAAATGATAACTCTCGCCCACAAAAATATTGAGGGAAGGCAACGAAGAGGATTTGAAAGCAAGGCAGAATTGCAAGAAACAGATTTCAGGAGGTAGATTCGAATCGCCTTTAAAGCACAGGAAAAGCGGCAAAACCTCGATAATGATGCCCTTGGCCAAAAAGGGCGTATGCGTTTTTTCCTGAATATATTCAGGAAAAAACGCATACGCCCTTTTTGCCAACCAAGCAACCTGGAAAGGCAAATCAACGCTACAAAGAAGTCTCGCTTCCCATCGGTCAAAAGGGCCATGCTGAATAAAGTGTCAATACCAGAAATGCAGGAGAGGCCATGGAGAAATGGGAGCCTTGCTACGCTGATGGGCGGGATGTAAATTGCCAACAGCCACTCTGGAGAAGTGTACGGTGTGTCCTGAAACATCTAAAAAACTCGGCTTAGAGAGCATAGGGCACTTCCACTCATGGGCGTCTAATTTGGGAAAACTAAAAATCAGCAAGGCACAGGCACTCCAAAGTTTAGGGTTGCTCTGTTGACAAGAACCTCCACTTCATTCCACCTTAAATATCCCAGGAAAGAGAAAAATGGATAAAGAAGTTGTGGTCCTTAGGTACAATGGAATATCACTCAGCCATGAAATCAACGTCATAAGGCTAGTAGCAGCATGATGAGTGGATTCAGGTAGGACGGTTCTAAGTGAAATAAGTCACACAGAAAAAGACACTAATCAGAAGATATCACTTATAGAGGGAATGTAAAAACCGCTACACTTGAACTGAATTACAAAACAGAACAGAGTCACACATTTAGAAAACACACTATGGCTGCCTAACGGGAAAGGCGAGGTGGGGTGATGCATAAAACAAGGGTTTCAAATTAGCTCAGATACCGTTCCATAAACCCAATATGTAATAGACAAGACCTACTCCTTGCTCAGTGAACTGGACTCAACACCCCCTATTCACCGCCCAAGAATAGATCTGACTAGTAAGAATCTTCAAACCTATGTATTGATATCTCTCCGTAAGTGAGTCAAGTGGGAGTAAAGCGGCATAAACACAGCAGTGAAAAGCAGCTAAACCCCATTAGGAAAATCAATTACTTTTAAAAACCCGTGAAACAAAGACAGTGAAAGAGAGAGAAATTCTTACAAAATTCGTTCAGGGGCTGTGATGCCACCTGGATTGACCATATCTAGACCCACAGCTGATTGAGACATAAGGGTGGACACTCTTGGGGCTGAGAGGTTTGGTGAGGTTGGGTGAGCAAACGCAGACCCTTTAAAGTAATACTGCGTGGTACCCGTCTGATGGGTCCCAAATCTCCAGGTTCAAGGGCATCTTCCTACATCGAAAACATGCATGAGAAACCCAGAAGATGGTACACCGTGTGATCGGGAAAGGTTTCTAAAACGCACCTCATTTCTCATCTCCTTGTGCTCGGGTTCGCCATTCCATCCGCTTTACTAGCAATCTCCCTCCTTGGAGAATCAACACGTTTAACCTCCTGTTCCGTACAGGTTGCAATTTGTCCTGAGGATGAACGGGAAGAGGGGGAACCAATGAGCGACTAGCTCTAGGTGTTGGGAAAGGCACAGGTCACTCTATTTTCCCATCAGGAAGAAGAATTAACCACAGGCTCAGCCTGCCGCCCGGAACCAGAATAGGTCCTGAAGCAATCCTACGCTTTTGCGGCCAGCTCCCAAAAAAGCGAGTTGAAAAATGGAGCTCAGGGGCACTGCAAATCACAAACCTGCAGAGTTAGAAATGATAACTCTCGCCCACAAAAATATTGAGGGAAGGCAACGAAGAGGATTTGAAAGCAAGGCAGAATTGCAGGAAACAGATTTCAGGAGGTAGATTCGAATCGCCTTTAAAGCACAGGAAAAGCGGCAAAACCTCGACAATGATGCCCTTGGCCAAAAAGGGCGTATGCGTTTTTTCCTGAATATATTCAGGAAAAAACGCATACGCCCTTTTTGGCCAACCAAGCAACCTGGAAAGGCAAATCAGCGCTACAAAGAAGTCTCGCTTCCCATCGTTCAAAAGGGCCATGCTGAATAAAGTGTCAATTCCAGAAATGCAGGAGAGGCCATGGAGAAATGGGAGCCTTGCTACGCTGATGGGCGGGATGTAAATTGCCAACAGCCACTCTGGAGAAGTGTACGGTGTGTCCTGAAACATCTCAAAAACTCGGCTTAGATAGCATAGGGCACTTCCACTCATGGGCGTCTAATTTGGGAAAACTAAAAATCAGCAAGGCACAGGCACTCCAAAGTTTAGGGTTGCTCTGTTGACAAGAACCTCCACTTCATTCCACCTTAAATACCCCAGGAAAGAGAAAAATGGATAAAGAAATTTTGGTCCTTAGGTACAATGGAATATCACTCAGCCATGAAATCAACGTCATAAGGCTAGTAGCGGCATGATGAGTGGATTCAGGTACGACGGTTCTAAGTGAAATAAGTCACACAGAAAAAGACACTAATCAGAAGATATCACTTATAGAGGGAATGTAAAAACCGCTACACTTGAACTGAATTACAAAACAGAACAGAGTCACACATTTAGAAAACACACTATGGCTGCCTAACGGGAAAGGCGAGGTGGGGTGATGCATAAAACAAGGGTTTCAAATTAGCTCAGATACCGTTCCATAAACCCAATATGTAATAGACAAGACCTACTGCTTGCTCAGTGAACTGCACTCAACACCCCCTATTCACCGCCCAAGAATAGATCTGATTAGTAAGAATCTTCAAACCTATGTATTGATATCTCTCCGTAAGTGAGTCAAGTGGGAGTAAAGCGGCATAAACACAGCAGTGAAAAGCAGCTAAACCCCATTAGGAAAATCAATTACTTTTAAAAACCCGTGAAACAAAGACAGTGAAAGAGAGAGAAATTCTTACAAAATTCGTTCAGGGGCTGTGATGCCACCTGGATTGACCATATCTAGACCCACAGCTGATTGAGACATAAGGGTGGACACTCTTGGGGCTGAGAGTTTTGGTGAGGTTGGGTGAGCAAACGCAGACCCTTTAAAGTAATACTGCGTGGTACCCGTCTGATGGGTCCCAAATCTCCAGGTTCAAGGGCATCTTCCTACATCGAAAAAATGCATGAGAAACCCAGAAGATGGTACACTGTGTGATCGGGAAAGGTTTCTAAAACGCACCTCATTTCTCATCTCCTTGTGCTCGGGTTCGCCATTCCAGCCACTTTAATAGCAACCTCCCTCCTTGGAGAATCATCACTTTAACCTCCTGTTCCGTACAGGTTTCAATTTGTCCTGAGGATGAACGAGAAGTGGGGGAACCAATGAGCGACTAGCTCTAGGTGGTGGGACAGGCACAGGTCACTCTATTTTCCCATCAGGAAGAAGAATTAACCACAGGCTCAGCCTGCCGCCCGGAACCAGAATAGGGCCTGAAGCAATCCTACGCTTTTGCGGCCAGCTCCCAAAAAAGCGAGTTGAAAAATGGAGCTCAGGGGCCCTGCAAATCACAAACCTGCAGAGTTAGAAATGATAACTCTCGCCCACAAAAATATTGAGGGAAGGCAACGAAGAGGATTTGAAAGCAAGGCAGAATTGCAGGAAACAGATTTCAGGAGGTAGATTCGAATCGCCTTTAAAGCACAGGAAAAGCGGCAAAACCTCGACAATGATGCCCTTGGCCAAAAAGTGCGTACGCGTTTTTTCCTGAATATATTCAGGAAAAAACGCATACGCCCTTTTTGGCCAACCAAGCAACCTGGAAAGGCAAATCAGCGCTACAAAGAAGTCTCGCTTCCCATCGGTCAAAAGGGCCATGCTGAATAAAGTGTCAATACCAGAAATGCAGGAGAGGCCATGGAGAAATGGGAGCCTTGCTACGCTGATGGGCGGGATGTAAATTGCCAACAGCCACTCTGGAGAAGTGTACGGTGTGTCCTGAAACATCTAAAAAACTCGGCTTAGAGAGCATAGGGCACTTCCACTCATGGGCGTCTAATTTGGGAAAACTAAAAATCAGCAAGGCACAGGCACTCCAAAGTTTAGGGTTGCTCTGTTGACAAGAACCTCCACTTCATTCCACCTTAAATATCCCAGGAAAGAGAAAAATGGATAAAGAAGTTGTGGTCCTTAGGTACAATGGAATATCACTCAGCCATGAAATCAACGTCATAAGGCTAGTAGCAGCATGATGAGTGGATTCAGGTACGACGGTTCTAAGTGAAATAAGTCACACAGAAAAAGACACTAATCAGAAGATATCACTTATAGAGGGAATGTAAAAACCGCTACACTTGAACTGAATTACAAAACAGAACAGAGTCACACATTTAGAAAACACACTATGGCTGCCTAACGGGAAAGGTGAGGTGGGGTGATGCCTAAAACAAGGGTTTCAAATTAGCTCAGATACCGTTCCATAAACCCAATATGTAATAGACAAGACCTACTCCTTGCTCAGTGAACTGGACTCAACACCCCCTATTCACCGCCCAAGAATAGATCTGACTAGTAAGAATCTTCAAACCTATGTATTGATATCTCTCCGTAAGTGAGTCAAGTGGGAGTAAAGCGGCATAAACACAGCAGTGAAAAGCAGCTAAACCCCATTAGGAAAATCAATTACTTTTAAAAACCCGTGAAACAAAGACAGTGAAAGAGAGAGAAATTCTTACAAAATTCGTTCAGGGGCTGTGATGCCACCTGGATTGACCATATCTAGACCCACAGCTGATTGAGACATAAGGGTGGACACTCTTGGGGCTGAGAGGTTTGGTGAGGTTGGGTGAGCAAACGCAGACCCTTTAAAGTAATACTGCGTGGTACCCGTCTGATGGGTCCCAAATCTCCAGGTTCAAGGGCATCTTCCTACATCGAAAACATGCATGAGAAACCCAGAAGATGGTACACCGTGTGATCGGGAAAGGTTTCTAAAACGCACCTCATTTCTCATCTCCTTGTGCTCGGGTTCGCCATTCCAGCCACTTTACTAGCAATCTCCCTCCTTGGAGAAACAGCACTTTAACCTCCTGTTCCGTACAGGTTTCAATTTGTCCTGAGGATGAACGGGAAGAGGGAGAACCAATGAGCGACTAGCTCTAGGTGGTGGGACAGGCACAGGTCACTCTATTTTCCCATCAGGAAGAAGAATTAACCACCGGCTCAGCCTGCCGCCCCGAACCAGAATAGGTCCTGAAGCAATCCTACGCTTTTGCGGCCAGCTCCCAAAAAAGCGAGTTGAAAAATGGAGCTCAGGGGCCCTGCAAATCACAAACCTGCAGAGTTATAAATGATAACTCTCGCCCACAAAAATATTGAGGGAAGGCAACGAAGAGGATTTGAAAGCAAGGCAGAATTGCAGGAAACAGATTTCAGGAGGTAGATTCGAATCGCCTTTAAAGCACAGGAAAAGCGGCAAAACCTCGACAATGATGCCCTTGGCCAAAAAGGGCGTACGCGTTTTTTCCTGAATATATTCAGGAAAAAACGCATACGCCCTTTTTGGCCAACCAAGCAACCTGGAAAGGCAAATCAGCGCTACAAAGAAGTCTCGCTTCCCATCGGTCAAAAGGGCCATGCTGAATAAAGTGTCAATACCAGAAATGCAGGAGAGGCCATGGAGAAATGGGAGCCTTGCTACGCTGATGGGCGGGATGTAAATTGCCAACAGCCACTCTGGAGAAGTGTACGGTGTGTCCTGAAACATCTAAAAAACTCGGCTTAGAGAGCATAGGGCACTTCCACTCATGGGCGTCTAATTTGGGAAAACTAAAAATCAGCAAGGCACAGGCACTCCAAAGTTTAGGGTTGCTCTGTTGACAAGAACCTCCACTTCATTCCACCTTAAATATCCCAGGAAAGAGAAAAATGGATAAAGAAGTTGTGGTCCTTAGGTACAATGGAATATCACTCAGCCATGAAATCAACGTCATAAGGCTAGTAGCAGCATGATGAGTGGATTCAGGTACGACGGTTCTAAGTGAAATAAGTCACACAGAAAAAGACACTAATCAGAAGATATCACTTATAGAGGGAATGTAAAAACCGCTACACTTGAACTGAATTACAAAACAGAACAGAGTCACACATTTAGAAAACACACTATGGCTGCCTAACGGGAAAGGCGAGGTGGGGTGATGCCTAAAACAAGGGTTTCAAATTAGCTCAGATACCGTTCCATAAACCCAATATGTAATAGACAAGACCTACTCCTTGCTCAGTGAACTGGACTCAACACCCCCTATTCACCGCCCAAGAATAGATCTGACTAGTAAGAATCTTCAAACCTATGTATTGATATCTCTCCGTAAGTGAGTCAAGTGGGAGTAAAGCGGCATAAACACAGCAGTGAAAAGCAGCTAAACCCCATTAGGAAAATCAATTACTTTTAAAAACCCGTGAAACAAAGACAGTGAAAGAGAGAGAAATTCTTACAAAATTCGTTCAGGGGCTGTGATGCCACCTGGATTGACCATATCTAGACCCACAGCTGATTGAGACATAAGGGTGGACACTCTTGGGGCTGAGAGGTTTGGTGAGGTTGGGTGAGCAAACGCAGACCCTTTAAAGTAATACTGCGTGGTACCCGTCTGATGGGTCCCAAATCTCAAGGTTCAAGGGCATCTTCCTACATCGAAAACATGCATGAGAAACCCAGAAGATGGTACACCGTGTGATCGGGAAAGGTTTCTAAAACGCACCTCATTTCTCATCTCCTTGTGCTCGGGTTCGCCATTCCATCCGCTTTACTAGCAATCTCCCTCTTTGGAGAATCAACACGTTTAACCTCCTGTTCCGTACAGGTTTCAATTTGTCCTGAGGATGAACGGGAAGAGGGGGAACCAATGAGCGACTAGCTCTAGGTGTTGGGAAAGGCACAGGTCACTCTATTTTCCCATCAGGAAGAAGAATTAACCACAGGCTCAGCCTGCCGCCCGGAACCAGAATAGGTCCTGAAGCAATCCTACGCTTTTGCGGCCAGCTCCCAAAAAAGCGAGTTGAAAAATGGAGCTCAGGGGCACTGCAAATCACAAACCTGCAGAGTTAGAAATGATAACTCTCGCCCACAAAAATATTGAGGGAAGGCAACGAAGAGGATTTGAAAGCAAGGCAGAATTGCAGGAAACAGATTTCAGGAGGTACATTCGAATCGCCTTTAAAGCACAGGAAAAGAGGCAAAACCTCGACAATGATGCCCTTGGCCAAAAAGGGCGTACGCGTTTTTTCCTGAATATATTCAGGAAAAAACGCATACGCCCTTTTTGGCCAACCAAGCAACCTGGAAAGGCAAATCAGCGCTACAAAGAAGTCTCGCTTCCCATCGGTCAAAAGGGCCATGCTGAATAAAGTGTCAATACCAGAAATGCAGGAGAGGCCATGGAGAAATGGGAGCCTTGCTACGCTGATGGGCGGGATGTAAATTGCCAACAGCCACTCTGGAGAAGTGTACGGTGTGTCCTGAAACATCTAAAAAACTCGGCTTAGAGAGCATAGGGCACTTCCACTCATGGGCGTCTAATTTGGGAAAACTAAAAATCAGCAAGGCACAGGCACTCCAAAGTTTAGGGTTGCTCTGTTGACAAGAACCTCCACTTCATTCCACCTTAAATATCCCAGGAAAGAGAAAAATGGATAAAGAAGTTGTGGTCCTTAGGTACAATGGAATATCACTCAGCCATGAAATCAACGTCATAAGGCTAGTAGCAGCATGATGAGTGGATTCAGGTACGACGGTTCTAAGTGAAATAAGTCACACAGAAAAAGACACTAATCAGAAGATATCACTTATAGAGGGAATGTAAAAACCGCTACACTTGAACTGAATTACAAAACAGAACAGAGTCACACATTTAGAAAACACACTATGGCTGCCTAACGGGAAAGGTGAGGTGGGGTGATGCCTAAAACAAGGGTTTCAAATTAGCTCAGATACCGTTCCATAAACCCAATATGTAATAGACAAGACCTACTCCTTGCTCAGTGAACTGGACTCAACACCCCCTATTCACCGCCAAAGAATAGATCTGACTAGTAAGAATCTTCAAACCTATGTATTGATATCTCTCCGTAAGTGAGTCAAGTGGGAGTAAAGCGGCATAAACACAGCAGTGAAAAGCAGCTAAACCCCATTAGGAAAATCAATTACTTTTAAAAACCCGTGAAACAAAGACAGTGAAAGAGAGAGAAATTCTTACAAAATTCGTTCAGGGGCTGTGATGCCACCTGGATTGACCATATCTAGACCCACAGCTGATTGAGACATAAGGGTGGACACTCTTGGGGCTGAGAGGTTTGGTGAGGTTGGGTGAGCAAACGCAGACCCTTTAAAGTAATACTGCGTGGTACCCGTCTGATGGGTCCCAAATCTCCAGGTTCAAGGGCATCTTCCTACATCGTAAACATGCATGAGAAACCCAGAAGATGGTACACGGTGTGATCGGGAAAGGTTTCTAAAACGCACCTCATTTCTCATCTCCTTGTGCTCGGGTTCGCCATTCCATCCGCTTTACTAGCAATCTCCCTCCTTGGAGAATCAACACGTTTAACCTCCTGTTCCGTACAGGTTTCAATTTGTCCTGAGGATGAACGGGAAGAGGGGGAACCAATGAGCGACTAGCTCTAGGTGTTGGGAAAGGCACAGGTCACTCTATTTTCCCATCAGGAAGAAGAATTAACCACAGGCTCAGCCTGCCGCCCGGAACCAGAATAGGTCCTGAAGCAATCCTACGCTTTTGCGGCCAGCTCCCAAAAAAGCGAGTTGAAAAATGGAGCTCAGGGGCACTGCAAATCACAAACCTGCAGAGTTAGAAATGATAACTCTCGCCCACAAAAATATTGAGGGAAGGCAACGAAGAGGATTTGAAAGCAAGGCAGAATTGCAGGAAACAGATTTCAGGAGGTAGATTCGAATCGCCTTGAAAGCACAGGAAAAGCGGCCAAACCTCGACAATCATGCCCTTGGCCAAAAAGGGCGTATGCGTTTTTTCCTGAATATATTCAGGAAAAAACGCATACGCCCTTTTTGGCCAACCAAGCAACCTGGAAAGGCAAATCAGCGCTACAAAGAAGTCTCGCTTCCCATCGGTCAAAAGGGCCATGCTGAATAAAGTGTCAATACCAGAAATGCAGGAGAGGCCATGGAGAAATGGGAGCCTTGCTACGCTGATGGGCGGGATGTAAATTGCCAACAGCCACTCTGGAGAAGTGTACGGTGTGTCCTGAAACATCTAAAAAACTCGGCTTAGAGAGCATAGGGCACTTCCACTCATGGGCGTCTAATTTGGGAAAACTAAAAATCAGCAAGGCACAGGCACTCCAAAGTTTAGGGTTGCTCTGTTGACAAGAACCTCCACTTCATTCCACCTTAAATATCCCAGGAAAGAGAAAAATGGATAAAGAAGTTGTGGTCCTTAGGTACAATGGAATATCACTCAGCCATGAAATCAACGTCATAAGGCTAGTAGCAGCATGATGAGTGGATTCAGGTACGACGGTTCTAAGTGAAATAAGTCACACAGAAAAAGACACTAATCAGAAGATATCACTTATAGAGGGAATGTAAAAACCGCTACACTTGAACTGAATTACAAAACAGAACAGAGTCACACATTTAGAAAACACACTATGGCTGCCTAACGGGAAAGGCGAGGTGGGGTGATGCATAAAACAAGGGTTTCAAATTAGCTCAGATACCGTTCCATAAACCCAATATGTAATAGACAAGACCTACTCCTTGCTCAGTGAACTGGACTCAACACCCCCTATTCACCGCCCAAGAATAGATCTGACTAGTAAGAATCTTCAAACCTATGTATTGATATCTCTCCGTAAGTGAGTCAAGTGGGAGTAAGGCGGCATAAACACAGCAGTGAAAAGCAGCTAAACCCCATTAGGAAAATCAATTACTTTTAAAAACCCGTGAAACAAAGACAGTGAAAGAGAGAGAAATTCTTACAAAATTCGTTCAGGGGCTGTGATGCCACCTGGATTGACCATATCTAGACCCACAGCTGATTGAGACATAAGGGTGGACACTCTTGGGGCTGAGAGGTTTGGTGAGGTTGGGTGAGCAAACGCAGACCCTTTAAAGTAATACTGCGTGGTACCCGTCTGATGGGTCCCAAATCTCCAGGTTCAAGGGCATCTTCCTACATCGAAAACATGCATGAGAAACCCAGAAGATGGTACACCGTGTGATCGGGAAAGGTTTCTAAAACGCACCTCATTTCTCATCTCCTTGTGCTCGGGTTCGCCATTCCATCCGCTTTACTAGCAATCTCCCTCCTTGGAGAATCAACACGTTTAACCTCCTGTTCCGTACAGGTTGCAATTTGTCCTGAGGATGAACGGGAAGAGGGGGAACCAATGAGCGACTAGCTCTAGGTGTTGGGAAAGGCACAGGTCACTCTATTTTCCCATCAGGAAGAAGAATTAACCACAGGCTCAGCCTGCCGCCCGGAACCAGAATAGGTCCTGAAGCAATCCTACGCTTTTGCGGCCAGCTCCCAAAAAAGCGAGTTGAAAAATGGAGCTCAGGGGCACTGCAAATCACAAACCTGCAGAGTTATAAATGATAACTCTCGCCCACAAAAATATTGAGGGAAGGCAACGAAGAGGATTTGAAAGCAAGGCAGAATTGCAGGAAACAGATTTCAGGAGGTAGATTCGAATCGCCTTTAAAGCACAGGAAAAGCGGCAAAACCTCGACAATGATGCCCTTGGCCAAAAAGGGCGTATGCGTTTTTTCCTGAATATATTCAGGAAAAAACGCATACGCCCTTTTTGGCCAACCAAGCAACCTGGAAAGGCAAATCAGCGCTACAAAGAAGTCTCGCTTCCCATCGGTCAAAAGGGCCATGCTGAATAAAGTGTCAATACCAGAAATGCAGGAGAGGCCATGGAGAAATGGGAGCCTTGCTACGCTGATGGGCGGGATGTAAATTGCCAACAGCCACTCTGGAGAAGTGTACGGTGTGTCCTGAAACATCTAAAAAACTCGGCTTAGAGAGCATAGGGCACTTCCACTCATGGGCGTCTAATTTGGGAAAACTAAAAATCAGCAAGGCACAGGCACTCCAAAGTTTAGGGTTGCTCTGTTGACAAGAACCTCCACTTCATTCCACCTTAAATATCCCAGGAAAGAGAAAAATGGATAAAGAAGTTGTGGTCCTTAGGTACAATGGAATATCACTCAGCCATGAAATCAACGTCATAAGGCTAGTAGCAGCATGATGAGTGGATTCAGGTACGACGGTTCTAAGTGAAATAAGTCACACAGAAAAAGACACTAATCAGAAGATATCACTTATAGAGGGAATGTAAAAACCGCTACACTTGAACTGAATTACAAAACAGAACAGAGTCACACATTTAGAAAACACACTATGGCTGCCTAACGGGAAAGGCGAGGTGGGGTGATGCATAAAACAAGGGTTTCAAATTAGCTCAGATACCGTTCCATAAACCCAATATGTAATAGACAAGACCTACTCCTTGCTCAGTGAACTGGACTCAACACCCCCTATTCACCGCCCAAGAATAGATCTGACTAGTAAGAATCTTCAAAACTATGTATTGATATCTCTCCGTAAGTGAGTCAAGTGGGAGTAAAGCGGCATAAACACAGCAGTGAAAAGCAGCTAAACCCCATTAGGAAAATCAATTACTTTTAAAAACCCGTGAAACAAAGACAGTGAAAGAGAGAGAAATTCTTACAAAATTCGTTCAGGGGCTGTGATGCCACCTGGATTGACCATATCTAGACCCACAGCTGATTGAGACATAAGGGTGGACACTCTTGGGGCTGAGAGGTTTGGTGAGGTTGGGTGAGCAAACGCAGACCCTTTAAAGTAATACTGCGTGGTACCCGTCTGATGGGTCCCAAATCTCCAGGTTCAAGGGCATCTTCCTACATCGAAAACATGCATGAGAAACCCAGAAGATGGTACACCGTGTGATCGGGAAAGGTTTCTAAAACGCACCTCATTTCTCATCTCCTTGTGCTCGGGTTCGCCATTCCAGCCACTTTACTAGCAATCTCCCTCCTTGGAGAAACAGCACTTTAACCTCCTGTTCCGTACAGGTTTCAATTTGTCCTGAGGATGAACGGGAAGAGGGAGAACCAATGAGCGACTAGCTCTAGGTGGTGGGACAGGCACAGGTCACTCTATTTTCCCATCAGGAAGAAGAATTAACCACCGGCTCAGCCTGCCGCCCGGAACCAGAATAGGTCCTGAAGCAATCCTACGCTTTTGCGGCCAGCTCCCAAAAAAGCGAGTTGAAAAATGGAGCTCAGGGGCCCTGCAAATCACAAACCTGCAGAGTTATAAATGATAACTCTCGCCCACAAAAATATTGAGGGAAGGCAACGAAGAGGATTTGAAAGCAAGGCAGAATTGCAGGAAACAGATTTCAGGAGGTAGATTCGAATCGCCTTTAAAGCACAGGAAAAGCGGCAAAACCTCGACAATGATGCCCTTGGCCAAAAAGGGCGTATGCGTTTTTTCATGAATATATTCAGGAAAAAACGCATACGCCCTTTTTGGCCAACCAAGCAACCTGGAAAGGCAAATCAGCGCTACAAAGAAGTCTCGCTTCCCATCGGTCAAAAGGGCCATGCTGAATAAAGTGTCAATACCAGAAATGCAAGAGAGGCCATGGAGAAATGGGAGCCTTGCTACGCTGATGGGCGGGATGTAAATTGCCAACAGCCACTCTGGAGAAGTGTACGGTGTGTCCTGAAACATCTAAAAAACTCGGCTTAGAGAGCATAGGGCACTTCCACTCATGGGCGTCTAATTTGGGAAAACTAAAAATCAGCAAGGCACAGGCACTCCAAAGTTTAGGGTTGCTCTGTTGACAAGAACCTCCACTTCATTCCACCTTAAATATCCCAGGAAAGAGAAAAATGGATAAAGAAGTTGTGGTCCTTAGGTACAATGGAATATCACTCAGCCATGAAATCAACGTCATAAGGCTAGTAGCAGCATGATGAGTGGATTCAGGTACAACGGTTCTAAGTGAAATAAGTCACACAGAAAAAGACACTAATCAGAAGATATCACTTATAGAGGGAATGTAAAAACCGCTACACTTGAACTGAATTACAAAACAGAACAGAGTCACACATTTAGAAAACACACTATGGCTGCCTAACGGGAAAGGTGAGGTGGGGTGATGCCTAAAACAAGGGTTTCAAATTAGCTCAGATACCGTTCCATAAACCCAATATGTAATAGACAAGACCTACTCCTTGCTCAGTGAACTGGACTCAACACCCCCTATTCACCGCCCAAGAATAGATCTGACTAGTAAGAATCTTCAAACCTATGTATTGATATCTCTTCGTAAGTGAGTCAAGTGGGAGTAAAGCGGCATAAACACAGCAGTGAAAAGCAGGTAAACCCCATTAGGAAAATCAATTACTTTTAAAAACCCGTGAAACAAAGACAGTGAAAGAGAGAGACATTCTTACAAAATTCGTTCAGGGGCTGTGATGCCACCTGGATTGACCATATCTAGACCCACAGCTGATTGAGACATAAGGGTGGACACTCTTGGGGCTGAGAGGTTTGGTGAGGTTGGGTGAGCAAACGTAGACCCTTTAAAGTAATACTGTGTGGTACCCATCCCATGGGTCCCAAATCTCCAGGTTCAAGGGCATCTTCCTACATCGAAAACATGCATGAGAACCCCAGAAGATGGTACACCGTGTGATCAGGAAAGGTTTCTAAAACGCACCTCATTTCTCATCTCCTTGTGCTCGGGTTCGCCATTCCAGCCACTTTAATAGCAATCTCCCTCCTTGGAGAAACAGCACTTTAACCTCCTGTTCCGTACAGGTTTCAATTTGTCCTGAGGATGAACGGGAAGAGGGGGAACCAATGAGCGACTAGCTCTAGGTGGTGGGACAGGCACAGGTCACTCTATTTTCCCATCAGGAAGAAGAATTAACCACCGGCTCAGCCTGCCGCCCGGAACCAGAATAGGTCCTGAAGCAATCCTACGCTTTTGCGGCCAGCTCCCAAAAAAGCGAGTTGAAAAATGGAGCTCAGGGGCCCTGCAAATCACAAACCTGCAGAGTTATAAATGATAACTCTCGCCCACAAAAATATTGAGGGAAGGCAACGAAGAGGATTTGAAAGCAAGGCAGAATTGCAGGAAACAGATTTCAGGAGGTAGATTCGAATCGCCTTTAAAGCACAGGAAAAGCGGCAAAACCTCGACAATGATGCCCTTGGCCAAAAAGGGCGTATGCGTTTTTTCCTGAATATATTCAGGAAAAAACGCATACGCCCTTTTTGGCCAGCCAAGCAACCTGGAAAGGCAAATCAGCGCTACAAAGAAGTCTCGCTTCCCATCGGTCAAAAGGGCCATGCTGAATAAAGTGTCAATACCAGAAATGCAAGAGAGGCCATGGAGAAATGGGAGCCTTGCTACGCTGATGGGCGGGATGTAAATTGCCAACAGCCACTCTGGAGAAGTGTACGGTGTGTCCTGAAACATCTAAAAAACTCGGCTTAGAGAGCATAGGGCACTTCCACTCATGGGCGTCTAATTTGGGAAAACTAAAAATCAGCAAGGCACAGGCACTCCAAAGTTTAGGGTTGCTCTGTTGACAAGAACCTCCACTTCATTCCACCTTAAATATCCCAGGAAAGAGAAAAATGGATAAAGAAGTTGTGGTCCTTAGGTACAATGGAATATCACTCAGCCATGAAATCAACGTCATAAGGCTAGTAGCAGCATGATGAGTGGATTCAGGTACGACGGTTCTAAGTGAAATAAGTCACACAGAAAAAGACACTAATCAGAAGATATCACTTATAGAGGGAATGTAAAAACCGCTACACTTGAACTGAATTACAAAACAGAACAGAGTCACACATTTAGAAAACACACTATGGCTGCCTAACGGGAAAGGCGAGGTGGGGTGATGCATAAAACAAGGGTTTCAAATTAGCTCAGATACCGTTCCATAAACCCAATATGTAATAGACAAGACCTACTCCTTGCTCAGTGAACTGGACTCAACACCCCCTATTCACCGCCCAAGAATAGATCTGACTAGTAAGAATCTTCAAAACTATGTATTGATATCTCTCCGTAAGTGAGTCAAGTGGGAGTAAAGCGGCATAAACACAGCAGTGAAAAGCAGCTAAACCCCATTAGGAAAATCAATTACTTTTAAAAACCCGTGAAACAAAGACAGTGAAAGAGAGAGAAATTCTTACAAAATTCGTTCAGGGGCTGTGATGCCACCTGGATTGACCATATCTAGACCCACAGCTGATTGAGACATAAGGGTGGACACTCTTGGGGCTGAGAGGTTTGGTGAGGTTGGGTGAGCAAACGCAGACCCTTTAAAGTAATACTGCGTGGTACCCGTCTGATGGGTCCCAAATCTCCAGGTTCAAGGGCATCTTCCTACATCGAAAACATGCATGAGAAACCCAGAAGATGGTACACCGTGTGATCGGGAAAGGTTTCTAAAACGCACCTCATTTCTCATCTCCTTGTGCTCGGGTTCGCCATTCCATCCGCTTTACTAGCAATCTCCCTCCTTGGATAATCAACACGTTTAACCTCCTGTTCCGTACAGGTTGCAATTTGTCCTGAGGATGAACGGGAAGAGGGGGAACCAATGAGCGACTAGCTCTAGGTGTTGGGAAAGGCACAGGTCACTCTATTTTCCCATCAGGAAGAAGAATTAACCACAGGCTCAGCCTGCCGCCCGGAACCAGAATAGGGCCTGAAGCAATCCTACGCTTTTGCGGCCAGCTCCCAAAAAAGCGAGTTGAAAAATGGAGCTCAGGGGCACTGCAAATCACAAACCTGCAGAGTTATAAATGATAACTCTCGCCCACAAAAATATTGAGGGAAGGCAACGAAGAGGATTTGAAAGCAAGGCAGAATTGCAGGAAAGATTTCAGGAGGTAGATTCGAATCGCCTTTAAAGCACAGGAAAAGCGGCAAAACCTCGACAATGATGCCCTTGGCCAAAAAGGGCGTACGCGATTTTTCCTGAATATATTCAGGAAAAAACGCATACGCCCTTTTTGGCCAACCAAGCAACCTGGAAAGGCAAATCAGCGCTACAAAGAAGTCTCGCTTCCCATCGGTCAAAAGGGCCATGCTGAATAAAGTGTCAATACCAGAAATGCAGGAGAGGCCATGGAGAAATGGGAGCCTTGCTACGCTGATGGGCGGGATGTAAATTGCCAACAGCCACTCTGGAGAAGTGTACGGTGTGTCCTGAAACATCTAAAAAACTCGGCTTAGAGAGCATAGGGCACTTCCACTCATGGGCGTCTAATTTGGGAAAACTAAAAATCAGCAAGGCACAGGCACTCCAAAGTTTAGGGTTGCTCTGTTGACAAGAACCTCCACTTCATTCCACCTTAAATATCCCAGGAAAGAGAAAAATGGATAAAGAAGTTGTGGTCCTTAGGTACAATGGAATATCACTCAGCCATGAAATCAACGTCATAAGGCTAGTAGCAGCATGATGAGTGGATTCAGGTACGACGGTTCTAAGTGAAATAAGTCACACAGAAAAAGACACTAATCAGAAGATATCACTTATAGAGGGAATGTAAAAACCGCTACACTTGAACTGAATTACAAAACAGAACAGAGTCACACATTTAGAAAACACACTATGGCTGCCTAACGGGAAAGGTGAGGTGGGGTGATGCCTAAAACAAGGGTTTCAAATTAGCTCAGATACCGTTCCATAAACCCAATATGTAATAGACAAGACCTACTCCTTGCTCAGTGAACTGGACTCAACACCCCCTATTCACCGCCCAAGAATAGATCTGACTAGTAAGAATCTTCAAACCTATGTATTGATATCTCTCCGTAAGTGAGTCAAGTGGGAGTAAAGCGGCATAAACACAGCAGTGAAAAGCAGCTAAACCCCATTAGGAAAATCAATTACTTTTAAAAACCCGTGAAACAAAGACAGTGAAAGAGAGAGAAATTCTTACAAAATTCGTTCAGGGGCTGTGATGCCACCTGGATTGACCATATCTAGACCCACAGCTGATTGAGACATAAGGGTGGACACTCTTGGGGCTGAGAGGTTTGGTGAGGTTGGGTGAGCAAACGCAGACCCTTTAAAGTAATACTGCGTGGTACCCGTCTGATGGGTCCCAAATCTCCAGGTTCAAGGGCATCTTCCTACATCGAAAACATGCATGAGAAACCCAGAAGATGGTACACCGTGTGATCGGGAAAGGTTTCTAAAACGCACCTCATTTCTCATCTCCTTGTGCTCCGGTTCGCCATTCCAGCCACTTTACTAGCAATCTCCCTCCTTGGAGAAACAGCACTTTAACATCCTGTTCCGTACAGGTTTCAATTTGTCCTGAGGATGAACGGGAAGAGGGTGAACCAATGAGCGACTAGCTCTAGGTGGTGGGACAGGCACAGGTCACTCTATTTTCCCATCAGGAAGAAGAATTAACCACCGGCTCAGCCTGCCGCCCGGAACCAGAATAGGTCCTGAAGCAATCCTACGCTTTTGCGGCCAGCTCCCAAAAAAGCGAGTTGAAAAATGGAGCTCAGGGGCCCTGCAAATCACAAACCTGCAGAGTTATAAATGATAACTCTCGCCCACAAAAATATTGAGGGAAGGCAACGAAGAGGATTTGAAAGCAAGGCAGAATTGCAGGAAACAGATTTCAGGAGGTAGATTCGAATCGCCTTTAAAGCACAGGAAAAGCGGCAAAACCTCGACAATGATGCCCTTGGCCAAAAAGGGCGTATGCGTTTTTTCATGAATATATTCAGGAAAAAACGCATACGCCCTTTTTGGCCAACCAAGCAACCTGGAAAGGCAAATCAGCGCTACAAAGAAGTCTCGCTTCCCATCGGTCAAAAGGGCCATGCTGAATAAAGTGTCAATACCAGAAATGCAAGAGAGGCCATGGAGAAATGGGAGCCTTGCTACGCTGATGGGCGGGATGTAAATTGCCAACAGCCACTCTGGAGAAGTGTACGGTGTGTCCTGAAACATCTAAAAAACTCGGCTTAGAGAGCATAGGGCACTTCCACTCATGGGCGTCTAATTTGGGAAAACTAAAAATCAGCAAGGCACAGGCACTCCAAAGTTTAGGGTTGCTCTGTTGACAAGAACCTCCACTTCATTCCACCTTAAATATCCCAGGAAAGAGAAAAATGGATAAAGAAGTTGTGGTCCTTAGGTACAATGGAATATCACTCAGCCATGAAATCAACGTCATAAGGCTAGTAGCAGCATGATGAGTGGATTCAGGTACAACGGTTCTAAGTGAAATAAGTCACACAGAAAAAGACACTAATCAGAAGATATCACTTATAGAGGGAATGTAAAAACCGCTACACTTGAACTGAATTACAAAACAGAACAGAGTCACACATTTAGAAAACACACTATGGCTGCCTAACGGGAAAGGTGAGGTGGGGTGATGCCTAAAACAAGGGTTTCAAATTAGCTCAGATACCGTTCCATAAACCCAATATGTAATAGACAAGACCTACTCCTTGCTCAGTGAACTGGACTCAACACCCCCTATTCACCGCCCAAGAATAGATCTGACTAGTAAGAATCTTCAAACCTATGTATTGATATCTCTTCGTAAGTGAGTCAAGTGGGAGTAAAGCGGCATAAACACAGCAGTGAAAAGCAGGTAAACCCCATTAGGAAAATCAATTACTTTTAAAAACCCGTGAAACAAAGACAGTGAAAGAGAGAGACATTCTTACAAAATTCGTTCAGGGGCTGTGATGCCACCTGGATTGACCATATCTAGACCCACAGCTGATTGAGACATAAGGGTGGACACTCTTGGGGCTGAGAGGTTTGGTGAGGTTGGGTGAGCAAACGTAGACCCTTTAAAGTAATACTGTGTGGTACCCATCCCATGGGTCCCAAATCTCCAGGTTCAAGGGCATCTTCCTACATCGAAAACATGCATGAGAACCCCAGAAGATGGTACACCGTGTGATCGGGAAAGGTTTCTAAAACGCACCTCATTTCTCATCTCCTTGTGCTCGGGGTCGCCATTCCAGCCACTTTAATAGCAATCTCCCTCCTTGGAGAAACAGCACTTTAACCTCCTGTTCCGTACAGGTTTCAATTTGTCCTGAGGATGAACGGGAAGAGGGGGAACCAATGAGCGACTAGCTCTAGGTGGTGGGACAGGCACAGGTCACTCTATTTTCCCATCAGGAAGAAGAATTAACCACCGGCTCAGCCTGCCGCCCGGAACCAGAATAGGTCCTGAAGCAATCCTACGCTTTTGCGGCCAGCTCCCAAAAAAGCGAGTTGAAAAATGGAGCTCAGGGGCCCTGCAAATCACAAACCTGCAGAGTTATAAATGATAACTCTCGCCCACAAAAATATTGAGGGAAGGCAACGAAGAGGATTTGAAAGCAAGGCAGAATTGCAGGAAACAGATTTCAGGAGGTAGATTCGAATCGCCTTTAAAGCACAGGAAAAGCGGCAAAACCTCGACAATGATGCCCTTGGCCAAAAAGGGCGTATGCGTTTTTTCCTGAATATATTCAGGAAAAAACGCATACGCCCTTTTTGGCCAACCAAGCAACCTGGAAAGGCAAATCAGCGCTACAAAGAAGTCTCGCTTCCCATCGGTCAAAAGGGCCATGCTGAATAAAGTGTCAATACCAGAAATGCAAGAGAGGCCATGGAGAAATGGGAGCCTTGCTACGCTGATGGGCGGGATGTAAATTGCCAACAGCCACTCTGGAGAAGTGTACGGTGTGTCCTGAAACATCTAAAAAACTCGGCTTAGAGAGCATAGGGCACTTCCACTCATGGGCGTCTAATTTGGGAAAACTAAAAATCAGCAAGGCACAGGCACTCCAAAGTTTAGGGTTGCTCTGTTGACAAGAACCTCCACTTCATTCCACCTTAAATATCCCAGGAAAGAGAAAAATGGATAAAGAAGTTGTGGTCCTTAGGTACAATGGAATATCACTCAGCCATGAAATCAACGTCAGAAGGCTAGTAGCAGCATGATGAGTGGATTCAGGTACGACGGTTCTAAGTGAAATAAGTCACACAGAAAAAGACACTAATCAGAAGATATCACTTATAGAGGGAATGTAAAAACCGCTACACTTGAACTGAATTACAAAACAGAACAGTGTCACACATTTAGAAAACACACTATGGCTGCCTAACGGGAAAGGTGAGGTGGGGTGATGCCTAAAACAAGGGTTTCAAATTAGCTCAGATACCGTTCCATAAACCCAATATGTAATAGACAAGACCTACTCCTTGCTCAGTGTACTGGACTCAACACCCCCTATTCACCGCCCAAGAATAGATCTGACTAGTAAGAATCTTCAAACCTATGTATTGATATCTCTCCGTAAGTGAGTCAAGTGGGAGTAAAGCGGCATAAACACAGCAGTGAAAAGCAGCTAAACCCCATTAGGAAAATCAATTACTTTTAAAAACCCGTGAAACAAAGACAGTGAAAGAGAGAGAAATTCTTACAAAATTCGTTCAGGGGCTGTGATGCCACCTGGATTGACCATATCTAGACCCACAGCTGATTGAGACATAAGGGAGGACACTCTTGGGGCTGAGAGGTTTGGTGAGGTTGGGTGAGCAAACGCAGACCCTTTAAAGTAATACTGTGTGGTACCCATCCCATGGGTCCCAAATCTCCAGGTTCAAGGGCATCTTCCTACATCGAAAACATGCATGAGAAACCCAGAAGATGGTACACCGTGTGATCGGGAAAGGTTTCTAAAACGCACCTCATTTCTCATCTCCTTGTGCTCGGGTTCGCCATTCCAGCCACTTTAATAGCAATCTCCCTCCTTGGAGAAACAGCACTTTAACCTCCTGTTCCGTACAGGTTTCAATTTGTCCTGAGGATGAACGGGAAGAGGGGGAACCAATGAGCGACTAGCTCTAGGTGGTGGGACAGGCACAGGTCACTCTATTTTCCCATCAGGAATAAGAATTAACCACCGGCTCAGCCTGCCGCCCGGAACCAGAATAGGTCCTGAAGCAATCCTACGCTTTTGCGGCCAGCTCCCAAAAAAGCGAGTTGAAAAATGGAGCTCAGGGGCACTGCAAATCACAAACCTGCAGAGTTATAAATGATAACTCTCGCCCACAAAAATATTGAGGGAAGGCAACGAAGAGGATTTGAAAGCAAGGCAGAATTGCAGGAAACAGATTTCAGGAGGTAGATTCGAATCGCCTTTAAAGCACAGGAAAAGCGGCAAAACCTCGACAATGATGCCCTTGGCCAAAAAGGGCGTATGCGTTTTTTCCTGAATATATTCAGGAAAAAACGCATACGCCCTTTTTGGCCAACCAAGCAACCTGGAAAGGCAAATCAGCGCTACAAAGAAGTCTCGCTTCCCATCGGTCAAAAGGGCCATGCTGAATAAAGTGTCAATACCAGAAATGCAAGAGAGGCCATGGAGAAATGGGAGCCTTGCTACGCTGATGGGCGGGATGTAAATTGCCAACAGCCACTCTGGAGAAGTGTACGGTGTGTCCTGAAACATCTAAAAAACTCGGCTTAGAGAGCATAGGGCACTTCCACTCATGGGCGTCTAATTTGGGAAAACTAAAAATCAGCAAGGCACAGGCACTCCAAAGTTTAGGGTTGCTCTGTTGACAAGAACCTCCACTTCATTCCACCTTAAATATCCCAGGAAAGAGAAAAATGGATAAAGAAGTTGTGGTCCTTAGGTACAATGGAATATCACTCAGCCATGAAATCAACGTCATAAGGCTAGTAGCAGCATGATGAGTGGATTCAGGTACGACGGTTCTAAGTGAAATAAGTCACACAGAAAAAGACACTAATCAGAAGATATCACTTATAGAGGGAATGTAAAAACCGCTACACTTGAACTGAATTACAAAACAGAACAGAGTCACACATTTAGAAAACACACTATGGCTGCCTAACGGGAAAGGCGAGGTGGGGTGATGCATAAAACAAGGGTTTCAAATTAGCTCAGATACCGTTCCATAAACCCAATATGTAATAGACAAGACCTACTCCTTGCTCAGTGAACTGGACTCAACACCCCCTATTCACCGCCCAAGAATAGATCTGACTAGTAAGAATCTTCAAAACTATGTATTGATATCTCTCCGTAAGTGAGTCAAGTGGGAGTAAAGCGGCATAAACACAGCAGTGAAAAGCAGCTAAACCCCATTAGGAAAATCAATTACTTTTAAAAACCCGTGAAACAAAGACAGTGAAAGAGAGAGAAATTCTTACAAAATTCGTTCAGGGGCTGTGATGCCACCTGGATTGACCATATCTAGACCCACAGCTGATTGAGACATAAGGGTGGACACTCTTGGGGCTGAGAGGTTTGGTGAGGTTGGGTGAGCAAACGCAGACCCTTTAAAGTAATACTGCGTGGTACCCGTCTGATGGGTCCCAAATCTCGAGGTTCAAGGGCATCTTCCTACATCGAAAACATGCATGAGAAACCCAGAAGATGGTACACCGTGTGATCGGGAAAGGTTTCTAAAACGCACCTCATTTCTCATCTCCTTGTGCTCCGGTTCGCCATTCCAGCCACTTTACTAGCAATCTCCCTCCTTGGAGAAACAGCACTTTAACATCCTGTTCCGTACAGGTTTCAATTTGTCCTGAGGATGAACGGGAAGAGGGTGAACCAATGAGCGACTAGCTCTAGGTGGTGGGACAGGCACAGGTCACTCTATTTTCCCATCAGGAAGAAGAATTAACCACCGGCTCAGCCTGCCGCCCGGAACCAGAATAGGTCCTGAAGCAATCCTACGCTTTTGCGGCCAGCTCCCAAAAAAGCGAGTTGAAAAATGGAGCTCAGGGGCCCTGCAAATCACAAACCTGCAGAGTTATAAATGATAACTCTCGCCCACAAAAATATTGAGGGAAGGCAACGAAGAGGATTTGAAAGCAAGGCAGAATTGCAGGAAACAGATTTCAGGAGGTAGATTCGAATCGCCTTTAAAGCACAGGAAAAGCGGCAAAACCTCGACAATGATGCCCTTGGCCAAAAAGGGCGTATGCGTTTTTTCATGAATATATTCAGGAAAAAACGCATACGCCCTTTTTGGCCAACCAAGCAACCTGGAAAGGCAAATCAGCGCTACAAAGAAGTCTCGCTTCCCATCGGTCAAAAGGGCCATGCTGAATAAAGTGTCAATACCAGAAATGCAAGAGAGGCCATGGAGAAATGGGAGCCTTGCTACGCTGATGGGCGGGATGTAAATTGCCAACAGCCACTCTGGAGAAGTGTACGGTGTGTCCTGAAACATCTAAAAAACTCGGCTTAGAGAGCATAGGGCACTTCCACTCATGGGCGTCTAATTTGGGAAAACTAAAAATCAGCAAGGCACAGGCACTCCAAAGTTTAGGGTTGCTCTGTTGACAAGAACCTCCACTTCATTCCACCTTAAATATCCCAGGAAAGAGAAAAATGGATAAAGAAGTTGTGGTCCTTAGGTACAATGGAATATCACTCAGCCATGAAATCAACGTCATAAGGCTAGTAGCAGCATGATGAGTGGATTCAGGTACAACGGTTCTAAGTGAAATAAGTCACACAGAAAAAGACACTAATCAGAAGATATCACTTATAGAGGGAATGTAAAAACCGCTACACTTGAACTGAATTACAAAACAGAACAGAGTCACACATTTAGAAAACACACTATGGCTGCCTAACGGGAAAGGTGAGGTGGGGTGATGCCTAAAACAAGGGTTTCAAATTAGCTCAGATACCGTTCCATAAACCCAATATGTAATAGACAAGACCTACTCCTTGCTCAGTGAACTGGACTCAACACCCCCTATTCACCGCCCAAGAATAGATCTGACTAGTAAGAATCTTCAAACCTATGTATTGATATCTCTTCGTAAGTGAGTCAAGTGGGAGTAAAGCGGCATAAACACAGCAGTGAAAAGCAGGTAAACCCCATTAGGAAAATCAATTACTTTTAAAAACCCGTGAAACAAAGACAGTGAAAGAGAGAGACATTCTTACAAAATTCGTTCAGGGGCTGTGATGCCACCTGGATTGACCATATCTAGACCCACAGCTGATTGAGACATAAGGGTGGACACTCTTGGGGCTGAGAGGTTTGGTGAGGTTGGGTGAGCAAACGTAGACCCTTTAAAGTAATACTGTGTGGTACCCATCCCATGGGTCCCAAATCTCCAGGTTCAAGGGCATCTTCCTACATCGAAAACATGCATGAGAACCCCAGAAGATGGTACACCGTGTGATCGGGAAAGGTTTCTAAAACGCACCTCATTTCTCATCTCCTTGTGCTCGGGGTCGCCATTCCAGCCACTTTAATAGCAATCTCCCTCCTTGGAGAAACAGCACTTTAACCTCCTGTTCCGTACAGGTTTCAATTTGTCCTGAGGATGAACGGGAAGAGGGGGAACCAATGAGCGACTAGCTCTAGGTGGTGGGACAGGCACAGGTCACTCTATTTTCCCATCAGGAAGAAGAATTAACCACCGGCTCAGCCTGCCGCCCGGAACCAGAATAGGTCCTGAAGCAATCCTACGCTTTTGCGGCCAGCTCCCAAAAAAGCGAGTTGAAAAATGGAGCTCAGGGGCCCTGCAAATCACAAACCTGCAGAGTTATAAATGATAACTCTCGCCCACAAAAATATTGAGGGAAGGCAACGAAGAGGATTTGAAAGCAAGGCAGAATTGCAGGAAACAGATTTCAGGAGGTAGATTCGAATCGCCTTTAAAGCACAGGAAAAGCGGCAAAACCTCGACAATGATGCCCTTGGCCAAAAAGGGCGTATGCGTTTTTTCCTGAATATATTCAGGAAAAAACGCATACGCCCTTTTTGGCCAACCAAGCAACCTGGAAAGGCAAATCAGCGCTACAAAGAAGTCTCGCTTCCCATCGGTCAAAAGGGCCATGCTGAATAAAGTGTCAATACCAGAAATGCAAGAGAGGCCATGGAGAAATGGGAGCCTTGCTACGCTGATGGGCGGGATGTAAATTGCCAACAGCCACTCTGGAGAAGTGTACGGTGTGTCCTGAAACATCTAAAAAACTCGGCTTAGAGAGCATAGGGCACTTCCACTCATGGGCGTCTAATTTGGGAAAACTAAAAATCAGCAAGGCACAGGCACTCCAAAGTTTAGGGTTGCTCTGTTGACAAGAACCTCCACTTCATTCCACCTTAAATATCCCAGGAAAGAGAAAAATGGATAAAGAAGTTGTGGTCCTTAGGTACAATGGAATATCACTCAGCCATGAAATCAACGTCAGAAGGCTAGTAGCAGCATGATGAGTGGATTCAGGTACGACGGTTCTAAGTGAAATAAGTCACACAGAAAAAGACACTAATCAGAAGATATCACTTATAGAGGGAATGTAAAAACCGCTACACTTGAACTGAATTACAAAACAGAACAGTGTCACACATTTAGAAAACACACTATGGCTGCCTAACGGGAAAGGTGAGGTGGGGTGATGCCTAAAACAAGGGTTTCAAATTAGCTCAGATACCGTTCCATAAACCCAATATGTAATAGACAAGACCTACTCCTTGCTCAGTGTACTGGACTCAACACCCCCTATTCACCGCCCAAGAATAGATCTGACTAGTAAGAATCTTCAAACCTATGTATTGATATCTCTCCGTAAGTGAGTCAAGTGGGAGTAAAGCGGCATAAACACAGCAGTGAAAAGCAGCTAAACCCCATTAGGAAAATCAATTACTTTTAAAAACCCGTGAAACAAAGACAGTGAAAGAGAGAGAAATTCTTACAAAATTCGTTCAGGGGCTGTGATGCCACCTGGATTGACCATATCTAGACCCACAGCTGATTGAGACATAAGGGAGGACACTCTTGGGGCTGAGAGGTTTGGTGAGGTTGGGTGAGCAAACGCAGACCCTTTAAAGTAATACTGTGTGGTACCCATCCCATGGGTCCCAAATCTCCAGGTTCAAGGGCATCTTCCTACATCGAAAACATGCATGAGAAACCCAGAAGATGGTACACCGTGTGATCGGGAAAGGTTTCTAAAACGCACCTCATTTCTCATCTCCTTGTGCTCGGGTTCGCCATTCCAGCCACTTTAATAGCAATCTCCCTCCTTGGAGAAACAGCACTTTAACCTCCTGTTCCGTACAGGTTTCAATTTGTCCTGAGGATGAACGGGAAGAGGGGGAACCAATGAGCGACTAGCTCTAGGTGGTGGGACAGGCACAGGTCACTCTATTTTCCCATCAGGAATAAGAATTAACCACCGGCTCAGCCTGCCGCCCGGAACCAGAATAGGTCCTGAAGCAATCCTACGCTTTTGCGGCCAGCTCCCAAAAAAGCGAGTTGAAAAATGGAGCTCAGGGGCACTGCAAATCACAAACCTGCAGAGTTATAAATGATAACTCTCGCCCACAAAAATATTGAGGGAAGGCAACGAAGAGGATTTGAAAGCAAGGCAGAATTGCAGGAAACAGATTTCAGGAGGTAGATTCGAATCGCCTTTAAAGCACAGGAAAAGCGGCAAAACCTCGACAATGATGCCCTTGGCCAAAAAGGGCGTATGCGTTTTTTCCTGAATATATTCAGGAAAAAACGCATACGCCCTTTTTGGCCAACCAAGCAACCTGGAAAGGCAAATCAGCGCTACAAAGAAGTCTCGCTTCCCATCGGTCAAAAGGGCCATGCTGAATAAAGTGTCAATACCAGAAATGCAAGAGAGGCCATGGAGAAATGGGAGCCTTGCTACGCTGATGGGCGGGATGTAAATTGCCAACAGCCACTCTGGAGAAGTGTACGGTGTGTCCTGAAACATCTAAAAAACTCGGCTTAGAGAGCATAGGGCACTTCCACTCATGGGCGTCTAATTTGGGAAAACTAAAAATCAGCAAGGCACAGGCACTCCAAAGTTTAGGGTTGCTCTGTTGACAAGAACCTCCACTTCATTCCACCTTAAATATCCCAGGAAAGAGAAAAATGGATAAAGAAGTTGTGGTCCTTAGGTACAATGGAATATCACTCAGCCATGAAATCAACGTCATAAGGCTAGTAGCAGCATGATGAGTGGATTCAGGTACGACGGTTCTAAGTGAAATAAGTCACACAGAAAAAGACACTAATCAGAAGATATCACTTATAGAGGGAATGTAAAAACCGCTACACTTGAACTGAATTACAAAACAGAACAGAGTCACACATTTAGAAAACACACTATGGCTGCCTAACGGGAAAGGCGAGGTGGGGTGATGCATAAAACAAGGGTTTCAAATTAGCTCAGATACCGTTCCATAAACCCAATATGTAATAGACAAGACCTACTCCTTGCTCAGTGAACTGGACTCAACACCCCCTATTCACCGCCCAAGAATAGATCTGACTAGTAAGAATCTTCAAAACTATGTATTGATATCTCTCCGTAAGTGAGTCAAGTGGGAGTAAAGCGGCATAAACACAGCAGTGAAAAGCAGCTAAACCCCATTAGGAAAATCAATTACTTTTAAAAACCCGTGAAACAAAGACAGTGAAAGAGAGAGAAATTCTTACAAAATTCGTTCAGGGGCTGTGATGCCACCTGGATTGACCATATCTAGACCCACAGCTGATTGAGACATAAGGGTGGACACTCTTGGGGCTGAGAGGTTTGGTGAGGTTGGGTGAGCAAACGCAGACCCTTTAAAGTAATACTGCGTGGTACCCGTCTGATGGGTCCCAAATCTCGAGGTTCAAGGGCATCTTCCTACATCGAAAACATGCATGAGAAACCCAGAAGATGGTACACCGTGTGATCGGGAAAGGTTTCTAAAACGCACCTCATTTCTCATCTCCTTGTGCTCGGGTTCGCCATTCCATCCGCTTTACTAGCAATCTCCCTCCTTGGAGAATCAACACGTTTAACCTCCTGTTCCGTACAGGTTGCAATTTGTCCTGAGGATGAACGGGAAGAGGGGGAACCAATGAGCGACTAGCTCTAGGTGTTGGGAAAGGCACAGGTCACTCTATTTTCCCATCAGGAAGAAGAATTAACCACAGGCTCAGCCTGCCGCCCGGAACCAGAATAGGGCCTGAAGCAATCCTACGCTTTTGCGGCCAGCTCCCAAAAAAGCGAGTTGAAAAATGGAGCTCAGGGGCACTGCAAATCACAAACCTGCAGAGTTATAAATGATAACTCTCGCCCACAAAAATATTGAGGGAAGGCAATGAAGAGGATTTGAAAGCAAGGCAGAATTGCAGGAAACAGATTTCAGGAGGTAGATTCGAATCGCCTTTAAAGCACAGGAAAAGCGGCAAAACCTCGACAATGATGCCCTTGGCCAAAAAGGGCGTACGCGTTTTTTCCTGAATATATTCAGGAAAAAACGCATACGCCCTTTTTGGCCAACCAAGCAACCTGGAAAGGCAAATCAGCGCTACAAAGAAGTCTCGCTTCCCATCGGTCAAAAGGGCCATGCTGAATAAAGTGTCAATACCAGAAATGCAGGAGAGGCCATGGAGAAATGGGAGCCTTGCTACGCTGATGGGCGGGATGTAAATTGCCAACAGCCACTCTGGAGAAGTGTACGGTGTGTCCTGAAACATCTAAAAAACTCGGCTTAGAGAGCATAGGGCACTTCCACTCATGGGCGTCTAATTTGGGAAAACTAAAAATCAGCAAGGCACAGGCACTCCAAAGTTTAGGGTTGCTCTGTTGACAAGAACCTCCACTTCATTCCACCTTAAATATCCCAGGAAAGAGAAAAATGGATAAAGAAGTTGTGGTCCTTAGGTACAATGGAATATCACTCAGCCATGAAATCAACGTCATAAGGCTAGTAGCAGCATGATGAGTGGATTCAGGTACGACGGTTCTAAGTGAAATAAGTCACACAGAAAAAGACACTAATCAGAAGATATCACTTATAGAGGGAATGTAAAAACCGCTACACTTGAACTGAATTACAAAACAGAACAGAGTCACACATTTAGAAAACACACTATGGCTGCCTAACGGGAAAGGTGAGGTGGGGTGATGCCTAAAACAAGGGTTTCAAATTAGCTCAGATACCGTTCCATAAACCCAATATGTAATAGACAAGACCTACTCCTTGCTCAGTGAACTGGACTCAACACCCCCTATTCACCGCCCAAGAATAGATCTGACTAGTAAGAATCTTCAAACCTATGTATTGATATCTCTCCGTAAGTGAGTCAAGTGGGAGTAAAGCGGCATAAACACAGCAGTGAAAAGCAGCTAAACCCCATTAGGAAAATCAATTACTTTTAAAAACCCGTGAAACAAAGACAGTGAAAGAGAGAGAAATTCTTACAAAATTCGTTCAGGGGCTGTGATGCCACCTGGATTGACCATATCTAGACCCACAGCTGATTGAGACATAAGGGTGGACACTCTTGGGGCTGAGAGGTTTGGTGATGTTGGGTGAGCAAACGCAGACCCTTTAAAGTAATACTGCGTGGTACCCGTCTGATGGGTCCCAAATCTCCAGGTTCAAGGGCATCTTCCTACATCGAAAACATGCATGAGAAACCCAGAAGATGGTACACCGTGTGATCGGGAAAGGTTTCTAAAACGCACCTCATTTCTCATCTCCTTGTGCTCGGGTTCGCCATTCCATCCGCTTTACTAGCAATCTCCCTCCTTGGAGAATCAACACGTTTAACCTCCTGTTCCGTACAGGTTGCAATTTGTCCTGAGGATGAACGGGAAGAGGGGGAACCAATGAGCGACTAGCTCTAGGTGTTGGGAAAGGCACAGGTCACTCTATTTTCCCATCAGGAAGAAGAATTAACCACAGGCTCAGCCTGCCGCCCGGAACCAGAATAGGTCCTGAAGCAATCCTACGCTTTTGCGGCCAGCTCCCAAAAAAGCGAGTTGAAAAATGGAGCTCAGGGGCACTGCAAATCACAAACCTGCAGAGTTATAAATGATAACTCTCGCCCACAAAAATATTGAGGGAAGGCAACGAAGAGGATTTGAAAGCAAGGCAGAATTGCAGGAAACAGATTTCAGGAGGTAGATTCGAATCGCCTTTAAAGCACAGGAAAAGCGGCAAAACCTCGACAATGATGCCCTTGGCCAAAAAGGGCGTACGCGTTTTTTCCTGAATATATTCAGGAAAAAACGCGTACGCCCTTTTTGGCCAACCAAGCAACCTGGAAAGGCAAATCAGCGCTACAAAGAAGTCTCGCTTCCCATCGGTCAAAAGGGCCATGCTGAATAAAGTGTCAATACCAGAAATGGAGGAGAGGCCATGGAGAAATGGGAGCCTTGCTACGCTGATGGGCGGGATGTAAATTGCCAACAGCCACTCTGGAGAAGTGTACGGTGTGTCCTGAAACATCTAAAAAACTCGGCTTAGAGAGCATAGGGCACTTCCACTCATGGGTGTCTAATTTGGGAAAACTAAAAATCAGCAAGGCACAGGCACTCCAAAGTTTAGGGTTGCTCTGTTGACAAGAACCTCCACTTCATTCCACCTTAAATATCCCAGGAAAGAGAAAAATGGATAAAGAAGTTGTGGTCCTTAGGTACAATGGAATATCACTCAGCCATGAAATCAACGTCATAAGGCTAGTAGCAGCATGATGAGTGGATTCAGGTACGACGGTTCTAAGTGAAATAAGTCACACAGAAAAAGACACTAATCAGAAGATATCACTTATAGAGGGAATGTAAAAACCGCTACACTTGAACTGAATTACAAAACAGAACAGAGTCACACATTTAGAAAACACACTATGGCTGCCTAACGGGAAAGGTGAGGTGGGGTGATGCCTAAAACAAGGGTTTCAAATTAGCTCAGATACCGTTCCATAAACCCAATATGTAATAGACAAGACCTACTCCTTGCTCAGTGAACTGGACTCAACACCCCCTATTCACCGCCCAAGAATTGATCTGACTAGTAAGAATCTTCAAACCTATGTATTGATATCTCTCCGTAAGTGAGTCAAGTGGGAGTAAAGCGGCATAAACACAGCAGTGAAAAGCAGCTAAACCCCATTAGGAAAATCAATTACTTTTAAAAACCCGTGAAACAAAGACAGTGAAAGAGAGAGAAATTCTTACAAAATTCGTTCAGGGGCTGTGATGCCACCTGGATTGACCATATCTAGACCCACAGCTGATTGAGACATAAGGGTGGACACTCTTGGGGCTGAGAGGTTTGGTGAGGTTGGGTGAGCAAACGTAGACCCTTTAAAGTAATACTGTGTGGTACCCATCCCATGGGTCCCAAATCTCCAGGTTCAAGGGCATCTTCCTACATCGAAAACATGCATGAGAACCCCAGAAGATGGTACACCGTGTGATCGGGAAAGGTTTCTAAAACGCACCTCATTTCTCATCTCCTTGTGCTCGTGTTCGCCATTCCAGCCACTTTAATAGCAATCTCCCTCCTTGGAGAAACAGCACTTTAACCTCCTGTTCCGTACAGGTTTCAATTTGTCCTGAGGATGAACGGGAAGATGGAACCAATGAGCGACTAGCTCTAGGTGGTGGGACAGGCACAGGTCACTCTATTTTCCCATCAGGAAGAAGAATTAACCACCGGCTCAGCCTGCCGCCCGGAACCAGAATAGGGCCTGAAGCAATCCTACGCTTTTGCGGCCAGCTCCCAAAAAAGCGAAGTTGAAAAATGGAGCTCAGGGGCCCTGCAAATCACAAACCTGCAGAGTTATAAATGATAACTCTCGCCCACAAAAATATGAGGGAAGGCAACGAAGAGGATTTGAAAGCAAGGCAGAATTGCAGGAAACAGATTTCAGGAGGTAGATTCGAATCGCCTTTAAAGCACAGGAAAAGCGGCAAAACCTCGACAATGATGCCTTGGCCAAAAAGGGCGTATGCTTTTTTTCCTGAATATATTCAGGAAAAAACGCATACGCCCTTTTTGGCCAACCAAGCAACCTGGAAAGGCAAATCAGCGCTACAAAGAAGTCTCGCTTCCCATCGGTCAAAAGGGCCATGCTGAATAAAGTGTCAATACCAGAAATGCAGGAGAGGCCATGGAGAAATGGGAGCCTTGCTACGCTGATGGGCGGGATGTAAATTGCCAACAGCCACTCTGGAGAAGTGTACGGTGTGTCCTGAAATATCTAAAAAACTCGGCTTAGAGAGCATAGGGCACTTCCACTCATGGGCGTCTAATTTGGGAAAACTAAAAATCAGCAAGGCACATGCACTCCAAAGTTCAGGGTTGCTCTGTTGCCAAGAACCTCCACTTCATTCCACCTTAAATATCCCAGGAAAGAGAAAAATGGATAAAGAAGTTGTGGTCCTTAGGTACAATGGAATATCACTCAGCCATGAAATCAACGTCATAAGGCTAGTAGCAGCATGATGAGTGGATTCAGGTACGACGGTTCTAAGTGAAATAAGTCACACAGAAAAAGACACTAATCAGAAGATATCACTTATAGAGGGAATGTAAAAACCGCTACACTTGAACTGAATTACAAAACAGAACAGAGTCACACATTTAGAAAACACACTATGGCTGCCTAACGGAAAGGTGAGGTGGGGTGATGCCTAAAACAAGGGTTTCAAATTAGCTCAGATACCGTTCCATAAACCCAATATGTAATAGACAAGACCTACTCCTTGCTCAGTGAACTGGACCCAACACCCCCTATTCACCGCCCAAGAATAGATCTGACTAGTAAGAATCTTCAAACCTATGTATTGATATCTCTCCGTAAGTGAGTCAAGTGGGAGTAAAGCGGCATAAACACAGCAGTGAAAAGCAGCTAAACCCCATTAGGAAAATCAATTACTCTTAAAAAACCCGTGAAACAAAGACAGTGAAAGAGAGAGAAATTCTTACAAAATTCGTTCAGTGGCTGTGATGCCACCTGGATTGACCATATCTAGACCCACAGCTGATTGAGACATAAGGGTGGACACTCTTGGGGCTGAGAGGTATGGTGAGGTTGGGTGAGCAAACGCAGACCCTTTAAAGTAATACTGCGTGGTACCCGTCCCATGGGTCCCAAATCTCCAGGTTCAAGGGCATCTTCCTACATCGAAAACATGCATGAGAAACCCAGAAGATGGTACACCGTGTGATCGGGAAAGGTTTCTAAAACGGACCTCATTTCTCATCTCCTTGTGCTCGGGTTCGCCATTCCAGCCACTTTAATAGCAATCTCCCTCCTTGGAGAATCAGCACTTTAACCTCCTGTTCCGTACAGGTTTCAATTTGTCCTGAGGATGAACGGGAAGAGGGGGAACCAATGAGCGACTAGCTCTAGGTGGTGGGACAGGCACAGGTCACTCTATTTTCCCATCAGGAAGAAGAATTAACCACCGGCTCAGCCTGCCGCCCGGAACCAGAATAGGGCCTGAAGCAATCCTACGCTTTTGCGGCCAGCTCCCAAAAAAGCGAGTTGAAAAATGGAGCTCAGGGGCCCTGCAAATCACAAACCTGCAGAGTTATAAATGATAACTCTCGCCCACAAAAATATTGAGGGAAGGCAACGAAGAGGATTTGAAGCAAGGCAGAATTGCAGGAAACAGATTTCAGGAGGTAGATTCGAATCGCCTTTAACAGCATTACAGGAAAAAGCGGCAAAACCTCGACAATGATGCCTTGGCCAAAAAGGGCGTATGCTTTTTTTCCTGAATATATTCAGGAAAAAACGCATACGCCCTTTTTGGCCAACCAAGCAACCTGGAAAGGCAAATCAGCGCTACAAAGAAGTCTCGCTTCCCATCGGTCAAAAGGGCCATGCTGAATAAAGTGTCAATACCAGAAATGCAGGAGAGGCCATGGAGAAATGGGAGCCTTGCTACGCTGATGGGCGGGATGTAAATTGCCAACAGCTACTCTGGAGAAGTGTACGGTGTGTCCTGAAATATCTAAAAAACTCGGCTTAGAGAGCATAGGGCACTTCCACTCATGGGCGTCTAATTTGGGAAAACTAAAAATCAGCAAGGCACATGCACTCCAAAGTTTAGGGTTGCTCTGTTGCCAAGAACCTCCACTTCATTCCACCTTAAATATCCCAGGAAAGAGAAAAATGGATAAAGAAGTTGTGGTCCTTAGGTACAATGGAATATCACTCAGCCATGAAATCAACGTCATAAGGCTAGTAGCAGCATGATGAGTGGATTCAGGTACGACGGTTCTAAGTGAAATAAGTCACACAGAAAAAGACACTAATCAGAAGATATCACTTATAGAGGGAATGTAAAAACCGCTACACTTGAACTGAATTACAAAACAGAACAGAGTCACACATTTAGAAAACACACTATGGCTGCCTAACGGGAAAGGTGAGGTGGGGTGATGCCTAAAACAAGGGTTTCAAATTAGCTCAGATACCGTTCCATAAACCCAATATGTAATAGACAAGACCTACTCCTTGCTCAGTGAACTGGACCCAACACCCCCTATTCACCGCCCAAGAATAGATCTGACTAGTAAGAATCTTCAAACCTATGTATTGATATCTCTCCGTAAGTGAGTCAAGTGGGAGTAAAGCGGCATAAACACAGCAGTGAAAAGCAGCTAAACCCCATTAGGAAAATCAATTACTCTTAAAAAACCCGTGAAACAAAGACAGTGAAAGAGAGAGAAATTCTTACAAAATTCGTTCAGTGGCTGTGATGCCACCTGGATTGACCATATCTAGACCCACAGCTGATTGAGACATAAGGGTGGACACTCTTGGGGCTGAGAGGTTTGGTGATGTTGGGTGAGCAAACGCAGACCCTTTAAAGTAATACTGCGTGGTACCCGTCTGATGGGTCCCAAATCTCCAGGTTCAAGGGCATCTTCCTACATCGAAAACATGCATGAGAAACCCAGAAGATGGTACACCGTGTGATCGGGAAAGGTTTCTAAAACGCACCTCATTTCTCATCTCCTTGTGCTCGGGTTCGCCATTCCAGCCACTTTAATAGCAATCTCCCTCCTTGGAGAATCAGCACTTTAACCTCCTGTTCCGTACAGGTTTCAATTTGTCCTGAGGATGAACGGGAAGAGGGGGAACCAATGAGCGACTAGCTCTAGGTAGTGGGACAGGCACAGGTCACTCTATTTTCCCATCAGGAAGAAGAATTAACCACAGGCTCAGCCTGCCGCCCGGAACCAGAATAGGGCCTGAAGCAATCCTACGCTTTTGCGGCCAGCTCCCAAAAAAGCGAGTTGAAAAATGGAGCTCAGGGGCCCTGCAAATCACAAACCTGCAGAGTTATAAATGATAACTCTCGCCCACAAAAATATTGAGGGAAGGCAACGAAGAGGATTTGAAAGCAAGGCAGAATTGCAGGAAACAGATTTCAGGAGGTAGATTCGAATCGCCTTTAAAGCACAGGAAAAGCGGCAAAACCTCGACAATGATGCCCTTGGCCAAAAAGGGCGTATGCGTTTTTTCCTGAATATATTCAGGAAAAAACGCATACGCCCTTTTTGGCCAACCAAGCAACCGGGAAAGGCAAATCAGCGCTACAAAGAAGTCTCGCTTCCCATCGGTCAAAAGGGCCATGCTGAATAAAGTGTCAATACCAGAAATGCAAGAGAGGCCATGGAGAAATGGGAGCCTTGCTACGCTGATGGGCGGGATGTAAATTGCCAACAGCCACTCTGGAGAAGTGTACGGTGTGTCCTGAAACATCTAAAAAACTCGGCTTAGAGAGCATAGGGCACTTCCACTCATGGGCGTCTAATTTGGGAAAACTAAAAATCAGCAAGGCACAGGCACTCCAAAGTTTAGGGTTGCTCTGTTGACAAGAACCTCCACTTCATTTCACCTTAAATATCCCAGGAAAGAGAAAAATGGATAAAGAAGTTGTGGTCCTTAGGTACAATGGAATATCACTCAGCCATGAAATCAACGTCATAAGGCTAGTAGCAGCATGATGAGTGGATTCAGGTACGACGGTTCTAAGTGAAATAAGTCACACAGAAAAAGACACTAATCATAAGATATCACTTATAGAGGGAAAGTAAAAACCGCTACACTTGAACTGAATTACAAAACAGAACAGAGTCACACATTTAGAAAACACACTATGGCTGCCTAACGGGAAAGGCGAGGTGGGGTGATGCATAAAACTAGGGTTTCAAATTAGCTCAGATACCGTTCCATAAACCCAATATGTAATAGACAAGACCTACTCCTTGCTCAGTGAACTGGACTCAACACCCCCTATTCACCGCCCAAGAATAGATCTGACTAGTAAGAATCTTCAAACCTATGTATTGATATCTCTCTGTACGTGAGTCAAGTGGGTGTAAAGCGGCATAAACACAGCAGTGAAAAGCAGCTAAACCCCATTAGGAAAATCAATTACTTTTAAAAACCCGTGAAACAAAGACAGTGAAAGAGAGAGAAATTCTTACAAAATTCGTTCAGGGGCTGTGATGCCACCTGGATTGACCATATCTAGACCCACAGCTGATTGAGACATAAGGGTGGACACTCTTGGGGCTGAGAGGTTAGTTGAGGTTGGGTGAGCAAACACAGACCCTTTAAAGTAATAGTGCGTGGTACCCGTCTGATGGGTCCCAAATCTCCAGGTTGAAGGGCATCTTCCTACATCGAAAACATGCATGAGAACCCCAGAAGATGGTACACCGTGTGATCGGGAAAGGTTTCTAAAACGCACCTCATTTCTCATCTCCTTGTGCTCGGCGTCGCCATTCCAGCCGCTTTACTAGCAATCTCCCTCCTTGGAGAATCAGCACGTTTACCCTCCTGTTCCGTACAGGTTTCAATTTGTCCTGAGGATGAACGGGAAGAGGGGGAACCAATGAGCGACTAGCTCTAGGTGGTGGGACAGGCACAGGTCACTCTATTTTCCCATCAGGAAGAAGAATTAACCACCGGCTCAGCGTGCCGCCCGGAACCAGAATAGGGCCTGAAGCAATCCTACGCTTTTGCGGCCAGCTCCCAAAAAAGCGAGTTGAAAAATGGAGCTCAGGGGCCCTGCAAATCACAAACCTGCAGAGTTATAAATGATAACTCTCGCCCACAAAAATATTGAGGGAAGGCAACGAAGAGGATTTGAAAACAAGGCAGAATTGCAGGAAACAGATTTCAGGAGGTAGATTCGAATCGCCTTTAAAGCACAGGAAAAGCGGCAAAACCTCGACAATGATGCCTTGGCCAAAAAGGGCGTATGCGTTTTTTCCTGAATATATTCAGGAAAAAACGCATACGCCCTTTTTGGCCAACCAAGCAACCTGGAAAGGCAAATCAGCGCTACAAAGAAGTCTCGCTTCCCATCGGTCAAAAGGGCCATGCTGAATAAAGTGTCAATACCAGAAATGCAGGAGAGGCCATGGAGAAATGGGAGCCTTGCTACGCTGATGGGCGGGATGTAAATTGCCAACAGCCACTCTGGAGAAGTGTACGGTGTGTCCTGAAATATCTAAAAAACTCGGCTTAGAGAGCATAGGGCACTTCAACTCATGGGCGTCTAATTTGGGAAAACTAAAAATCAGCAAGGCACATGCACTCTAAAGTTTAGGGTTGCTCTGTTGCCAAGAACCTCCACTTCATTCCACCTTAAATATCCCAGGAAAGAGAAAAATGGATAAAGAAGTTGTGGTCCTTAGGTACAATGGAATATCACTCAGCCATGAAATCAACGTCATAAGGCTAGTAGCAGCATGATGAGTGGATTCAGGTACGACGGTTCTAAGTGAAATAAGTCACACAGAAAAAGACACTAATCAGAAGATATCACTTATAGAGGGAATGTAAAAACCGCTACACTTGAACTGAATTACAAAACAGAACAGAGTCACACATTTAGAAAACACACTATGGCTGCCTAACGGGAAAGGTGAGGTGGGGTGATGCCTAAAACAAGGGTTTCAAATTAGCTCAGATACCGTTCCATAAACCCAATATGTAATAGACAAGACCTACTCCTTGCTCAGTGAACTGGACCCAACACCCCCTATTCACCGCCCAAGAATAGATCTGACTAGTAAGAATCTTCAAACCTATGTATTGATATCTCTCCGTAAGTGAGTCAAGTGGGAGTAAAGCGGCATAAACACAGCAGTGAAAAGCAGCTAAACCCCATTAGGAAAATCAATTACTCTTAAAAAACCCGTGAAACAAAGACAGTGAAAGAGAGAGAAATTCTTACAAAATTCGTTCAGTGGCTGTGATGCCACCTGGATTGACCATATCTAGACCCACAGCTGATTGAGACATAAGGGTGGACACTCTTGGGGCTGAGAGGTTTGGTGAGGTTGGGTGAGCAAACGCAGACCCTTTAAAGTAATACTGCGTGGTACCCGTCCCATGGGTCCCAAATCTCCAGGTTCAAGGGCATCTTCCTACATCGAAAACATGCATGAGAAACCCAGAAGATGGTACACCGTGTGATCGGGAAAGGTTTCTAAAACGGACCTCATTTCTCATCTCCTTGTGCTCGGGTTCGCCATTCCAGCCACTTTAATAGCAATCTCCCTCCTTGGAGAATCAGCACTTTAACCTCCTGTTCCGTACAGGTTTCAATTTGTCCTGAGGATGAACGGGAAGAGGGGGAACCAATGAGCGACTAGCTCTAGGTGGTGGGACAGGCACAGGTCACTCTATTTTCCCATCAGGAAGAAGAATTAACCACCGGCTCAGCCTGCCGCCCGGAACCAGAATAGGGCCTGAAGCAATCCTACGCTTTTGCGGCCAGCTCCCAAAAAAGCGAGTTGAAAAATGGAGCTCAGGGGCCCTGCAAATCACAAACCTGCAGAGTTATAAATGATAACTCTCGCCCACAAAAATATTGAGGGAAGGCAACGAAGAGGATTTGAAAGCAAGGCAGAATTGCAGGAAACAGATTTCAGGAGGTAGATTCGAATCGCCTTTAAAGCACAGGAAAAGCGGCAAAACCTCGACAATGATGCCTTGGCCAAAAAGGGCGTATGCTTTTTTTCCTGAATATATTCAGGAAAAAACGCATACGCCCTTTTTGGCCAACCAAGCAACCTGGAAAGGCAAATCAGCGCTACAAAGAAGTCTCGCTTCCCATCGGTCAAAAGGGCCATGCTGAATAAAGTGTCAATACCAGAAATGCAGGAGAGGCCATGGAGAAATGGGAGCCTTGCTACGCTGATGGGCGGGATGTAAATTGCCAACAGCCACTCTGGAGAAGTGTACGGTGTGTCCTGAAATATCTAAAAAACTCGGCTTAGAGAGCATAGGGCACTTCAACTCATGGGCGTCTAATTTGGGAAAACTAAAAATCAGCAAGGCACATGCACTCCAAAGTTTAGGGTTGCTCTGTTGCCAAGAACCTCCACTTCATTCCACCTTAAATATCCCAGGAAAGAGAAAAATGGATAAAGAAGTTGTGGTCCTTAGGTACAATGGAATATCACTCAGCCATGAAATCAACGTCATAAGGCTAGTAGCAGCATGATGAGTGGATTCAGGTACGACGGTTCTAAGTGAAATAAGTCACACAGAAAAAGACACTAATCAGAAGATATCACTTATAGAGGGAATGTAAAAACCGCTACACTTGAACTGAATTACAAAACAGAACAGAGTCACACATTTAGAAAACACACTATGGCTGCCTAACGGGAAAGGTGAGGTGGGGTGATGCCTAAAACAAGGGTTTCAAATTAGCTCAGATACTGTTCCATAAACCCAATATGTAATAGACAAGACCTACTCCTTGCTCAGTGAACTGGACCCAACACCCCCTATTCACCGCCCAAGAATAGATCTGACTAGTAAGAATCTTCAAACCTATGTATTGATATCTCTCCGTAAGTGAGTCAAGTGGGAGTAAAGCGGCATAAACACAGCAGTGAAAAGCAGCTAAACCCCATTAGGAAAATCAATTACTCTTAAAAAACCCGTGAAACAAAGACAGTGAAAGAGAGAGAAATTCTTACAAAATTCGTTCAGTGGCTGTGATGCCACCTGGATTGACCATATCTAGACCCACAGCTGATTGAGACATAAGGGTGGACACTCTTGGGGCTGAGAGGTTTGGTGAGGTTGGGTGAGCAAACGCAGACCCTTTAAAGTAATACTGCGTGGTACCCGTCCCATGGGTCCCAAATCTCCAGGTTCAAGGGCATCTTCCTACATCGAAAACATGCATGAGAAACCCAGAAGATGGTACACCGTGTGATCGGGAAAGGTTTCTAAAACGCACCTCATTTCTCATCTCCTTGTGCTCGGGTTCGCCATTCCAGCCACTTTAATAGCAATCTCCCTCCTTGGAGAATCAGCACTTTAACCTCCTGTTCCGTACAGGTTTCAATTTGTCCTGAGGATGAACGGGAAGAGGGGGAACCAATGAGCGACTAGCTCTAGGTGGTGGGACAGGCACAGGTCACTCTATTTTCCCATCAGGAAGAAGAATTAACCACAGGCTCAGCCTGCCGCCCGGAACCAGAATAGGGCCTGAAGCAATCCTACGCTTTTGCGGCCAGCTCCCAAAAAAGCGAGTTGAAAAATGGAGCTCAGGGGCCCTGCAAATCACAAACCTGCAGAGTTATAAATGATAACTCTCGCCCACAAAAATATTGAGGGAAGGCAACGAAGAGGATTTGAAAGCAAGGCAGAATTGCAGGAAACAGATTTCAGGAGGTAGATTCGAATCGCCTTTAAAGCACAGGAAAAGCGGCAAAACCTCGACAATGATGCCCTTGGCCAAAAAGGGCGTATGCGTTTTTTCCTGAATATATTCAGGAAAAAACGCATACGCCCTTTTTGGCCAACCAAGCAACCGGGAAAGGCAAATCAGCGCTACAAAGAAGTCTCGCTTCCCATCGGTCAAAAGGGCCATGCTGAATAAAGTGTCAATACCAGAAATGCAAGAGAGGCCATGGAGAAATGGGAGCCTTGCTACGCTGATGGGCGGGATGTAAATTGCCAACAGCCACTCTGGAGAAGTGTACGGTGTGTCCTGAAATATCTAAAAAACTCGGCTTAGAGAGCATAGGGCACTTCCACTCATGGGCGTCTAATTTGGGAAAACTAAAAATCAGCAAGGCACAGGCACTCCAAAGTTTAGGGTTGCTCTGTTGACAAGAACCTCCACTTCATTCCACCTTAAATATCCCAGGAAAGAGAAAAATGGATAAAGAAGTTGTGGTCCTTAGGTACAATGGAATATCACTCAGCCATGAAATCAACGTCATAAGGCTAGTAGCAGCATGATGAGTGGATTCAGGTACGACGGTTCTAAGTGAAATAAGTCACACAGAAAAAGACACTAATCATAAGATATCACTTATAGAGGGAAAGTAAAAACCGCTACACTTGAACTGAATTACAAAACAGAACAGAGTCACACATTTAGAAAACACACTATGGCTGCCTAACGGGAAAGGCGAGGTGGGGTGATGCCTAAAACAAGGGTATCAAATTAGCTCAGATACCGTTCCATAAACCCAATATGTAATAGAAAAGACCTACTCCTTGCTCAGTGAACTGGACCCAACACCCCCTATTCACCGCCCAAGAATAGATCTGAATAGTAAGAATCTTCAAACCTATGTATTGATATCTCTCCGTAAGTGAGTCAAGTGGGAGTAAAGCGGCATAAACACAGCAGTGAAAAGCAGCTAAACCCCATTAGGAAAATCAATTACTTTTAAAAACCCGTGAAACAAAGACAGTGAAAGAGAGAGAAATTCTTACAAAATTCGTTCAGGGGCTGTGATGCCACCTGGATTGACCATATCTAGACCCACAGCTGATTGAGACATAAGGGTGGACACTCTTGGGGCTGAGAGGTTTGGTGAGGTTGGGTGAGCAAACGCAGACCCTTTAAAGTAATACTGCGTGGTACCCGTCTGATGGGTCCCAAATCTCCAGGTTGAAGGGCATCTTCCTACATCGAAAACATGCATGAGAACCCCAGAAGATGGTACACCGTGTGATCGGGAAAGGTTTCTAAAACGCACCTCATTTCTCATCTCCTTGTGCTCGGCGTCGCCATTCCAGCCGCTTTACTAGCAATCTCCCTCCTTGGAGAATCAGCACTTTAACCTCCTGTTCCGTACAGGTTGCAATTTGTCCTGAGGATGAACGGGAAGAGGGGGAACCAATGAGCGACTAGCTCTAGGTGTTGGGAAAGGCACAGGTCACTCTATTTTCCCATCAGGAAGAAGAATTAACCACAGGCTCAGCCTGCCGCCCGGAACCAGAATAGGGCCTGAAGCAATCCTACGCTTTTGCGGCCAGCTCCCAAAAAAGCGAGTTGAAAAATGGAGCTCAGGGGCCCTGCAAATCACAAACCTGCAGAGTTATAAATGATAACTCTCGCCCACAAAAATATTGAGGGAAGGCAACGAAGAGGATTTGAAAGCAAGGCAGAATTGCAGGAAACAGATTTCAGGAGGTAGATTCGAATCGCCTTTAAAGCACAGGAAAAGCGGCAAAACCTCGACAATGATGCCCTTGGCCAAAAAGGGCGTATGCGTTTTTTCCTGAATATATTCAGGAATAAACGCATACGCCCTTTTTGGCCAACCAAGCAACCTGGAAAGGCAAATCAGCGCTACAAAGAAGTCTCGTTTCCCATCGGTCAAAAGGGCCATGCTGAATAAAGTGTCAATACCAGAAATGCAGGAGAGGCCATGGAGAAATGGGAGCTTTGCTACGCTGATGGGCGGGATGTAAATTGCCAACAGCCACTCTGGAGAAGTGTACGGTGTGTCCTGAAATATCTAAAAAACTCGGCTTAGAGAGCATAGGGCACTTCCACTCATGGGCGTCTAATTTGGGAAAACTAAAAATCAGCAAGGCACAGGCACTCCAAAGTTTAGGGTTGCTCTGTTGACAAGAACCTCCACTTCATTCCACCTTAAATATCCCAGGAAAGAGAAAAATGGATAAAGAAGTTGTGGTCCTTAGGTACAATGGAATATCACTCAGCCATGAAATCAACGTCATAAGGCTAGTAGCAGCATGATGAGTGGATTCAGGTACGACGGTTCTAAGTGAAATAAGTCACACAGAAAAAGACACTAATCATAAGATATCACTTATAGAGGGAAAGTAAAAACCGCTACACTTGAACTGAATTACAAAACAGAACAGAGTCACACATTTAGAAAACACACTATGGCTGCCTAACGGGAAAGGTGAGGTGGGGTGATGCCTAAAACAAGGGTTTCAAATTAGCTCAGATACCGTTCCATAAACCCAATATGTAATAGACAAGACCTACTCCTTGCTCAGTGAACTGGACCCAACACCCCGTATTCACCGCCCAAGAATAGATCTGACTAGTAAGAATCTTCAAACCTATGTATTGATATCTCTCCGTAAGTGAGTCAAGTGGGAGTAAAGCGGCATAAACACAGCAGTGAAAAGCAGCTAAACCCCATTAGGAAAATCAATTACTTTTAAAAACCCGTGAAACAAAGACAGTGAAAGAGAGAGAAATTCTTACAAAATTCGTTCAGGGGCTGTGATGCCACCTGGATTGACCATATCTAGACCCACAGCTGATTGAGACATAAGGGTGGACACTCTTGGGGCTGAGAGGTTTGGTGAGGTTGGGTGAGCAAACGCAGACCCTTTAAAGTAATACTGCGTGGTACCCATCCCATGGGTCCCAAATCTCCAGGTTCAAGGGCATCTTCCTACATCGAAAACATGCATGAGAAACCCAGAAGATGGTACACCGTGTGATCGGGAAAGGTTTCTAAAACGCACCTCATTTCTCATCTCCTTGTGCTCGGGTTCGCCATTCCAGCCACTTTAATAGCAATCTCCCTCCTTGGAGAATCAGCACTTTAACCTCCTGTTCCGTACAGGTTTCAATTTGTCCTGAGGATGAACGGGAAGAGGGGGAACCAATGAGCGACTAGCTCTAGGTGGTGGGACAGGCACAGGTCACTCTATTTTCCCATCAGGAAGAAGAATTAACCACCGGCTCAGCCTGCCGCCCGGAACCAGTATAGGGCCTGAAGCAATCCTACGCTTTTGCGGCCAGCTCCCAAAAAAGCGAGTTGAAAAATGGAGCTCAGGGGCCCTGCAAATCACAAACCTGCAGAGTTATAAATGATAACTCTCGCCCACAAAAATATTGAGGGAAGGCAACGAAGAGGATTTGAAAACAAGGCAGAATTGCAGGAAACAGATTTCAGGAGGTAGATTCGAATCGCCTTTAAAGCACAGGAAAAGCGGCAAAACCTCGACAATGATGCCTTGGCCAAAAAGGGCGTATGCGTTTTTTCCTGAATATATTCAGGAAAAAACACATACGCCCTTTTTGGCCAACCAAGCAACCTGAAAAGGCAAATCAGCGCTACAAAGAAGTCTCGCTTCCCATCGGTCAAAAGGGCCATGCTGAATAAAGTGTCAATACCAGAAATGCAGGAGAGGCCATGGAGAAATGGGAGCCTTGCTACGCTGATGGGCGGGATGTAAATTGCCAACAGCCACTCTGGAGAAGTGTACGGTGTGTCCTGAAATATCTAAAAAACTCGGCTTAGAGAGCATAGGGCACTTCAACTCATGGGCGTCTAATTTGGGAAAACTAAAAATCAGCAAGGCACATGCACTCCAAAGTTTAGGGTTGCTCTGTTGCCAAGAACCTCCACTTCATTCCACCTTAAATATCCCAGGAAAGAGAAAAATGGATAAAGAAGTTGTGGTCCTTAGGTACAATGGAATATCACTCAGCCATGAAATCAACGTCATAAGGCTAGTAGCAGCATGATGAGTGGATTCAGGTACGACGGTTCTAAGTGAAATAAGTCACACAGAAAAAGACACTAATCAGAAGATATCACTTATAGAGGGAATGTAAAAACCGCTACACTTGAACTGAATTACAAAACAGAACAGAGTCACACATTTAGAAAACACACTATGGCTGCCTAACGGGAAAGGTGAGGTGGGGTGATGCCTAAAACAAGGGTTTCAAATTAGCTCAGATACCGTTCCATAAACCCAATATGTAATAGACAAGACCTACTCCTTGCTCAGTGAACTGGACCCAACACCCCCTATTCACCGCCCAAGAATAGATCTGACTAGTAAGAATCTTCAAACCTATGTATTGATATCTCTCCGTAAGTGAGTCAAGTGGGAGTAAAGCGGCATAAACACAGCAGTGAAAAGCAGCTAAACCCCATTAGGAAAATCAATTACTCTTAAAAAACCCGTGAAACAAAGACAGTGAAAGAGAGAGAAATTCTTACAAAATTCGTTCAGTGGCTGTGATGCCACCTGGATTGACCATATCTAGACCCACAGCTGATTGAGACATAAGGGTGGACACTCTTGGGGCTGAGAGGTTTGGTGAGGTTGGGTGAGCAAACGCAGACCCTTTAAAGTAATACTGCGTGGTACCCGTCCCATGGGTCCCAAATCTCCAGGTTCAAGGGCATCTTCCTACATCGAAAACATGCATGAGAAACCCAGAAGATGGTACACCGTGTGATCGGGAAAGGTTTCTAAAACGGACCTCATTTCTCATCTCCTTGTGCTCGGGTTCGCCATTCCAGCCACTTTAATAGCAATCTCCCTCCTTGGAGAATCAGCACTTTAACCTCCTGTTCCGTACAGGTTTCAATTTGTCCTGAGGATGAACGGGAAGAGGGGGAACCAATGAGCGACTAGCTCTAAGTGGTGGGACAGGCACAGGTCACTCTATTTTCCCATCAGGAAGAAGAATTAACCACCGGCTCAGCCTGCCGCCCGGAACCAGAATAGGGCCTGAAGCAATCCTACGCTTTTGCGGCCAGCTCCCAAAAAAGCGAGTTGAAAAATGGAGCTCAGGGGCCCTGCAAATCACAAACCTGCAGAGTTATAAATGATAACTCTCGCCCACAAAAATATTGAGGGAAGGCAACGAAGAGGATTTGAAAGCAAGGCAGAATTGCAGGAAACAGATTTCAGGAGGTAGATTCGAATCGCCTTTAAAGCACAGGAAAAGCGGCAAAACCTCGACAATGATGCCTTGGCCAAAAAGGGCGTATGCTTTTTTTCCTGAATATATTCAGGAAAAAACGCATACGCCCTTTTTGGCCAACCAAGCAACCTGGAAAGGCAAATCAGCGCTACAAAGAAGTCTCGCTTCCCATCGGTCAAAAGGGCCATGCTGAATAAAGTGTCAATACCAGAAATGCAGGAGAGGCCATGGAGAAATGGGAGCCTTGCTACGCTGATGGGCGGGATGTAAATTGCCAACAGCCACTCTGGAGAAGTGTACGGTGTGTCCTGAAATATCTAAAAAACTCGGCTTAGAGAGCATAGGGCACTTCAACTCATGGGCGTCTAATTTGGGAAAACTAAAAATCAGCAAGGCACATGCACTCCAAAGTTTAGGGTTGCTCTGTTGCCAAGAACCTCCACTTCATTCCACCTTAAATATCCCAGGAAAGAGAAAAATGGATAAAGAAGTTGTGGTCCTTAGGTACAATGGAATATCACTCAGCCATGAAATCAACGTCATAAGGCTAGTAGCAGCATGATGAGTGGATTCAGGTACGACGGTTCTAAGTGAAATAAGTCACACAGAAAAAGACACTAATCAGAAGATATCACTTATAGAGGGAATGTAAAAACCGCTACACTTGAACTGAATTACAAAACAGAACAGAGTCACACATTTAGAAAACACACTATGGCTGCCTAACGGGAAAGGTGAGGTGGGGTGATGCCTAAAACAAGGGTTTCAAATTAGCTCAGATACTGTTCCATAAACCCAATATGTAATAGACAAGACCTACTCCTTGCTCAGTGAACTGGACCCAACACCCCCTATTCACCGCCCAAGAATAGATCTGACTAGTAAGAATCTTCAAACCTATGTATTGATATCTCTCCGTAAGTGAGTCAAGTGGGAGTAAAGCGGCATAAACACAGCAGTGAAAAGCAGCTAAACCCCATTAGGAAAATCAATTACTCTTAAAAAACCCGTGAAACAAAGACAGTGAAAGAGAGAGAAATTCTTACAAAATTCGTTCAGCGGCTGTGATGCCACCTGGATTGACCATATCTAGACCCACAGCTGATTGAGACATAAGGGTGGACACTCTTGGGGCTGAGAGGTTTGGTGAGGTTGGGTGAGCAAACGCAGACCCTTTAAAGTAATACTGCGTGGTACCCGTCCCATGGGTCCCAAATCTCCAGGTTCAAGGGCATCTTCCTACATCGAAAACATGCATGAGAAACCCAGAAGATGGTACACCGTGTGATCGGGAAAGGTTTCTAAAACGCACCTCATTTCTCATCTCCTTGTGCTCGGGTTCGCCATTCCAGCCACTTTAATAGCAATCTCCCTCCTTGGAGAATCAGCACTTTAACCTCCTGTTCCGTACAGGTTTCAATTTGTCCTGAGGATGAACGGGAAGAGGGGGAACCAATGAGCGACTAGCTCTAGGTGGTGGGACAGGCACAGGTCACTCTATTTTCCCATCAGGAAGAAGAATTAACCACAGGCTCAGCCTGCCGCCCGGAACCAGAATAGGGCCTGAAGCAATCCTACGCTTTTGCGGCCAGCTCCCAAAAAAGCGAGTTGAAAAATGGAGCTCAGGGGCCCTGCAAATCACAAACCTGCAGAGTTATAAATGATAACTCTCGCCCACAAAAATATTGAGGGAAGGCAACGAAGAGGATTTGAAAGCAAGGCAGAATTGCAGGAAACAGATTTCAGGAGGTAGATTCGAATCGCCTTTAAAGCACAGGAAAAGCGGCAAAACCTCGACAATGATGCCCTTGGCCAAAAAGGGCGTATGCGTTTTTTCCTGAATATATTCAGGAAAAAACGCATACGCCCTTTTTGGCCAACCAAGCAACCGGGAAAGGCAAATCAGCGCTACAAAGAAGTCTCGCTTCCCATCGGTCAAAAGGGCCATGCTGAATAAAGTGTCAATACCAGAAATGCAAGAGAGGCCATGGAGAAATGGGAGCCTTGCTACGCTGATGGGCGGGATGTAAATTGCCAACAGCCACTCTGGAGAAGTGTACGGTGTGTCCTGAAATATCTAAAAAACTCGGCTTAGAGAGCATAGGGCACTTCCACTCATGGGCGTCTAATTTGGGAAAACTAAAAATCAGCAAGGCACAGGCACTCCAAAGTTTAGGGTTGCTCTGTTGACAAGAACCTCCACTTCATTCCACCTTAAATATCCCAGGAAAGAGAAAAATGGATAAAGAAGTTGTGGTCCTTAGGTACAATGGAATATCACTCAGCCATGAAATCAACGTCATAAGGCTAGTAGCAGCATGATGAGTGGATTCAGGTACGACGGTTCTAAGTGAAATAAGTCACACAGAAAAAGACACTAATCATAAGATATCACTTATAGAGGGAAAGTAAAAACCGCTACACTTGAACTGAATTACAAAACAGAACAGAGTCACACATTTAGAAAACACACTATGGCTGCCTAACGGGAAAGGCGAGGTGGGGTGATGCCTAAAACAAGGGTATCAAATTAGCTCAGATACCGTTCCATAAACCCAATATGTAATAGAAAAGACCTACTCCTTGCTCAGTGAACTGGACCCAACACCCCCTATTCACCGCCCAAGAATAGATCTGAATAGTAAGAATCTTCAAACCTATGTATTGATATCTCTCCGTAAGTGAGTCAAGTGGGAGTAAAGCGGCATAAACACAGCAGTGAAAAGCAGCTAAACCCCATTAGGAAAATCAATTACTTTTAAAAACCCGTGAAACAAAGACAGTGAAAGAGAGAGAAATTCTTACAAAATTCGTTCAGGGGCTGTGATGCCACCTGGATTGACCATATCTAGACCCACAGCTGATTGAGACATAAGGGTGGACACTCTTGGGGCTGAGAGGTTTGGTGAGGTTGGGTGAGCAAACGCAGACCCTTTAAAGTAATACTGCGTGGTACCCGTCTGATGGGTCCCAAATCTCCAGGTTGAAGGGCATCTTCCTACATCGAAAACATGCATGAGAACCCCAGAAGATGGTACACCGTGTGATCGGGAAAGGTTTCTAAAACGCACCTCATTTCTCATCTCCTTGTGCTCGGCGTCGCCATTCCAGCCGCTTTACTAGCAATCTCCCTCCTTGGAGAATCAGCACTTTAACCTCCTGTTCCGTACAGGTTGCAATTTGTCCTGAGGATGAACGGGAAGAGGGGGAACCAATGAGCGACTAGCTCTAGGTGTTGGGAAAGGCACAGGTCACTCTATTTTCCCATCAGGAAGAAGAATTAACCACAGGCTCAGCCTGCCGCCCGGAACCAGAATAGGGCCTGAAGCAATCCTACGCTTTTGCGGCCAGCTCCCAAAAAAGCGAGTTGAAAAATGGAGCTCAGGGGCCCTGCAAATCACAAACCTGCAGAGTTATAAATGATAACTCTCGCCCACAAAAATATTGAGGGAAGGCAACGAAGAGGATTTGAAAGCAAGGCAGAATTGCAGGAAACAGATTTCAGGAGGTAGATTCGAATCGCCTTTAAAGCACAGGAAAAGCGGCAAAACCTCGACAATGATGCCCTTGGCCAAAAAGGGCGTATGCGTTTTTTCCTGAATATATTCAGGAATAAACGCATACGCCCTTTTTGGCCAACCAAGCAACCTGGAAAGGCAAATCAGCGCTACAAAGAAGTCTCGTTTCCCATCGGTCAAAAGGGCCATGCTGAATAAAGTGTCAATACCAGAAATGCAGGAGAGGCCATGGAGAAATGGGAGCTTTGCTACGCTGATGGGCGGGATGTAAATTGCCAACAGCCACTCTGGAGAAGTGTACGGTGTGTCCTGAAATATCTAAAAAACTCGGCTTAGAGAGCATAGGGCACTTCCACTCATGGGCGTCTAATTTGGGAAAACTAAAAATCAGCAAGGCACAGGCACTCCAAAGTTTAGGGTTGCTCTGTTGACAAGAACCTCCACTTCATTCCACCTTAAATATCCCAGGAAAGAGAAAAATGGATAAAGAAGTTGTGGTCCTTAGGTACAATGGAATATCACTCAGCCATGAAATCAACGTCATAAGGCTAGTAGCAGCATGATGAGTGGATTCAGGTACGACGGTTCTAAGTGAAATAAGTCACACAGAAAAAGACACTAATCATAAGATATCACTTATAGAGGGAAAGTAAAAACCGCTACACTTGAACTGAATTACAAAACAGAACAGAGTCACACATTTAGAAAACACACTATGGCTGCCTAACGGGAAAGGTGAGGTGGGGTGATGCCTAAAACAAGGGTTTCAAATTACCTCAGATACCGTTCCATAAACCCAATATGTAATAGACAAGACCTACTCCTTGCTCAGTGAACTGGACCCAACACCCCGTATTCACCGCCCAAGAATAGATCTGACTAGTAAGAATCTTCAAACCTATGTATTGATATCTCTCCGTAAGTGAGTCAAGTGGGAGTAAAGCGGCATAAACACAGCAGTGAAAAGCAGCTAAACCCCATTAGGAAAATCAATTACTTTTAAAAACCCGTGAAACAAAGACAGTGAAAGAGAGAGAAATTCTTACAAAATTCGTTCAGGGGCTGTGATGCCACCTGGATTGACCATATCTAGACCCACAGCTGATTGAGACATAAGGGTGGACACTCTTGGGGCTGAGAGGTTTGGTGAGGTTGGGTGAGCAAACGCAGACCCTTTAAAGTAATACTGCGTGGTACCCATCCCATGGGTCCCAAATCTCCAGGTTCAAGGGCATCTTCCTACATCGAAAACATGCATGAGAAACCCAGAAGATGGTACACCGTGTGATCGGGAAAGGTTTCTAAAACGCACCTCATTTCTCATCTCCTTGTGCTCGGGTTCGCCATTCCAGCCACTTTAATAGCAATCTCCCTCCTTGGAGAATCAGCACTTTAACCTCCTGTTCCGTACAGGTTTCAATTTGTCCTGAGGATGAACGGGAAGAGGGGGAACCAATGAGCGACTAGCTCTAGGTGGTGGGACAGGCACAGGTCACTCTATTTTCCCATCAGGAAGAAGAATTAACCACCGGCTCAGCCTGCCGCCCGGAACCAGTATAGGGCCTGAAGCAATCCTACGCTTTTGCGGCCAGCTCCCAAAAAAGCGAGTTGAAAAATGGAGCTCAGGGGCCCTGCAAATCACAAACCTGCAGAGTTATAAATGATAACTCTCGCCCACAAAAATATTGAGGGAAGGCAACGAAGAGGATTTGAAAACAAGGCAGAATTGCAGGAAACAGATTTCAGGAGGTAGATTCGAATCGCCTTTAAAGCACAGGAAAAGCGGCAAAACCTCGACAATGATGCCTTGGCCAAAAAGGGCGTATGCGTTTTTTCCTGAATATATTCAGGAAAAAACACATACGCCCTTTTTGGCCAACCAAGCAACCTGAAAAGGCAAATCAGCGCTACAAAGAAGTCTCGCTTCCCATCGGTCAAAAGGGCCATGCTGAATAAAGTGTCAATACCAGAAATGCAGGAGAGGCCATGGAGAAATGGGAGCCTTGCTACGCTGATGGGCGGGATGTAAATTGCCAACAGCCACTCTGGAGAAGTGTACGGTGTGTCCTGAAATATCTAAAAAACTCGGCTTAGAGAGCATAGGGCACTTCAACTCATGGGCGTCTAATTTGGGAAAACTAAAAATCAGCAAGGCACATGCACTCCAAAGTTTAGGGTTGCTCTGTTGCCAAGAACCTCCACTTCATTCCACCTTAAATATCCCAGGAAAGAGAAAAATGGATAAAGAAGTTGTGGTCCTTAGGTACAATGGAATATCACTCAGCCATGAAATCAACGTCATAAGGCTAGTAGCAGCATGATGAGTGGATTCAGGTACGACGGTTCTAAGTGAAATAAGTCACACAGAAAAAGACACTAATCAGAAGATATCACTTATAGAGGGAATGTAAAAACCGCTACACTTGAACTGAATTACAAAACAGAACAGAGTCACACATTTAGAAAACACACTATGGCTGCCTAACGGGAAAGGTGAGGTGGGGTGATGCCTAAAACAAGGGTTTCAAATTAGCTCAGATACCGTTCCATAAACCCAATATGTAATAGACAAGACCTACTCCTTGCTCAGTGAACTGGACCCAACACCCCCTATTCACCGCCCAAGAATAGATCTGACTAGTAAGAATCTTCAAACCTATGTATTGATATCTCTCCGTAAGTGAGTCAAGTGGGAGTAAAGCGGCATAAACACAGCAGTGAAAAGCAGCTAAACCCCATTAGGAAAATCAATTACTCTTAAAAAACCCGTGAAACAAAGACAGTGAAAGAGAGAGAAATTCTTACAAAATTCGTTCAGTGGCTGTGATGCCACCTGGATTGACCATATCTAGACCCACAGCTGATTGAGACATAAGGGTGGACACTCTTGGGGCTGAGAGGTTTGGTGAGGTTGGGTGAGCAAACGCAGACCCTTTAAAGTAATACTGCGTGGTACCCGTCCCATGGGTCCCAAATCTCCAGGTTCAAGGGCATCTTCCTACATCGAAAACATGCATGAGAAACCCAGAAGATGGTACACCGTGTGATCGGGAAAGGTTTCTAAAACGCACCTCATTTCTCATCTCCTTGTGCTCGGGTTCGCCATTCCAGCCACTTTAATAGCAATCTCCCTCCTTGGAGAATCAGCACTTTAACCTCCTGTTCCGTACAGGTTTCAATTTGTCCTGAGGATGAACGGGAAGAGGGGGAACCAATGAGCGACTAGCTCTAGGTGGTGGGACAGGCACAGGTCACTCTATTTTCCCATCAGGAAGAAGAATTAACCACCGGCTCAGCCTGCCGCCCGGAACCAGAATAGGGCCTGAAGCAATCCTACGCTTTTGCGGCCAGCTCCCAAAAAAGCGAGTTGAAAAATGGAGCTCAGGGGCCCTGCAAATCACAAACCTGCAGAGTTAGAAATGATAACTCTCGCCCACAAAAATATTGAGGGAAGGCAACGAAGAGGATTTGAAAGCAAGGCAGAATTGCAGGAAACAGATTTCAGGAGGTAGATTCGAATCGCCTTTAAAGCACAGGAAAAGCGGCAAAACCTCGACAATGATGCCCTTGGCCAAAAAGGGCGTATGCGTTTTTTCCTGAATATATTCAGGAAAAAACGCATACGCCCTTTTTGGCCAACCAAGCAACCGGGAAAGGCAAATCAGCGCTACAAAGAAGTCTCGCTTCCCATCGGTCAAAAGGGCCATGCTGAATAAAGTGTCAATACCAGAAATGCAAGAGAGGCCATGGAGAAATGGGAGCCTTGTTACGCTAATGGGCGGGATGTAAATTGCCAACAGCCACTCTGGAGAAGTGTACGGTGTGTCCTGAAACATCTAAAAAACTCGGCTTAGAGAGCATAGGGCACTTCCACTCATGGGCGTCTAATTTGGGAAAACTAAAAATCAGCAAGGCACAGGCACTCCAAAGTTTAGGGTTGCTCTGTTGACAAGAACCTCCACTTCATTTCACCTTAAATATCCCAGGAAAGAGAAAAATGGATAAAGAAGTTGTGGTCCTTAGGTACAATGGAATATCACTCAGCCATGAAATCAACGTCATAAGGCTAGTAGCAGCATGATGAGTGGATTCAGGTACGACGGTTCTAAGTGAAATAAGTCACAGAGAAAAAGACACTAATCATAAGATATCACTTATAGAGGGAAAGTAAAAACCGCTACACTTGAACTGAATTACAAAACAGAACAGAGTCACACATTTAGAAAACACACTATGGCTGCCTAACGGGAAAGGCGAGGTGGGGTGATGCATAAAACTAGGGTTTCAAATTAGCTCAGATACCGTTCCTTAAACCCAATATGTAATAGACAAGACCTACTCCTTGCTCAGTGAACTGGACTCAACACCCCCTATTCACCGCCCAAGAATAGATCTGACTAGTAAGAATCTTCAAACCTATGTATTGATATCTCTCTGTAAGTGAGTCAAGTGGGTGTAAAGCGGCATAAACACAGCAGTGAAAAGCGGCTAAACCCCATTAGGAAAATGAATTACTTTTAAAAACCCGTGAAACAAAGACAGTGAAAGAGAGAGAAATTCTTACAAAATTCGTTCAGGGGCTGTGATGCCACCTGGATTGACCATATCTAGACCCACAGCTGATTGAGACATAAGGGTGGACACTCTTGGGGCTGAGAGGTTAGTTTAGGTTGGGTGAGCAAACACAGACCCTTTAAAGTAATAGTGCGTGGTACCCGTCTGATGGGTCCCAAATCTCCAGGTTGAAGGGCATCTTCCTACATCGAAAACATGCATGAGAACCCCAGAAGATGGTACACCGTGTGATCGGGAAAGGTTTCTAAAACGCACCTCATTTCTCATCTCCTTGTGCTCGGCGTCGCCATTCCAGCCGCTTTACTAGCAATCTCCCTCCTTGGAGAATCAGCACGTTTACCCTCCTGTTCCGTACAGGTTTCAATTTGTCCTGAGGATGAACGGGAAGAGGGGGAACCAATGAGCGACTAGCTCTAGGTGGTGGGACAGGCACAGGTCACTCTATTTTCCCATCAGGAAGAAGAATTAACCACCGGCTCAGCGTGCCGCCCGGAACCAGAATAGGGCCTGAAGCAATCCTACGCTTTTGCGGCCAGCTCCCAAAAAAGCGAGTTGAAAAATGGAGCTCAGGGGCCCTGCAAATCACAAACCTGCAGAGTTATAAATGATAACTCTCGCCCACAAAAATATTGAGGGAAGGCAACGAAGAGGATTTGAAAACAAGGCAGAATTGCAGGAAACAGATTTCAGGAGGTAGATTCGAATCGCCTTTAAAGCACAGGAAAAGCGGCAAAACCTCGACAATGATGCCTTGGCCAAAAAGGGCGTATGCGTTTTTTCCTGAATATATTCAGGAAAAAACGCATACGCCCTTTTTGGCCAACCAAGCAACCTGGAAAGGCAAATCAGCGCTACAAAGAAGTCTCGCTTCCCATCGGTCAAAAGGGCCATGCTGAATAAAGTGTCAATACCAGAAATGCAGGAGAGGCCATGGAGAAATGGGAGCCTTGCTACGCTGATGGGCGGGATGTAAATTGCCAACAGCCACTCTGGAGAAGTGTACGGTGTGTCCTGAAATATCTAAAAAACTCGGCTTAGAGAGCATAGGGCACTTCAACTCATGGGCGTCTAATTTGGGAAAACTAAAAATCAGCAAGGCACATGCACTCCAAAGTTTAGGGTTGCTCTGTTGCCAAGAACCTCCACTTCATTCCACCTTAAATATCCCAGGAAAGAGAAAAATGGATAAAGAAGTTGTGGTCCTTAGGTACAATGGAATATCACTCAGCCATGAAATCAACGTCATAAGGCTAGTAGCAGCATGATGAGTGGATTCAGGTACGACGGTTCTAAGTGAAATAAGTCACACAGAAAAAGACACTAATCAGAAGATATCACTTATAGAGGGAATGTAAAAACCGCTACACTTGAACTGAATTACAAAACAGAACAGAGTCACACATTTAGAAAACACACTATGGCTGCCTAACGGGAAAGGTGAGGTGGGGTGATGCCTAAAACAAGGGTTTCAAATTAGCTCAGATACCGTTCCATAAACCCAATATGTAATAGACAAGACCTACTCCTTGCTCAGTGAACTGGACCCAACACCCCCTATTCACCGCCCAAGAATAGATCTGACTAGTAAGAATCTTCAAACCTATGTATTGATATCTCTCCGTAAGTGAGTCAAGTGGGAGTAAAGCGGCATAAACACAGCAGTGAAAAGCAGCTAAACCCCATTAGGAAAATCAATTACTCTTAAAAAACCCGTGAAACAAAGACAGTGAAAGAGAGAGAAATTCTTACAAAATTCGTTCAGTGGCTGTGATGCCACCTGGATTGACCATATCTAGACCCACAGCTGATTGAGACATAAGGGTGGACACTCTTGGGGCTGAGAGGTTTGGTGAGGTTGGGTGAGCAAACGCAGACCCTTTAAAGTAATACTGCGTGGTACCCGTCCCATGGGTCCCAAATCTCCAGGTTCAAGGGCATCTTCCTACATCGAAAACATGCATGAGAAACCCAGAAGATGGTACACCGTGTGATCGGGAAAGGTTTCTAAAACGGACCTCATTTCTCATCTCCTTGTGCTCGGGTTCGCCATTCCAGCCACTTTAATAGCAATCTCCCTCCTTGGAGAATCAGCACTTTAACCTCCTGTTCCGTACAGGTTTCAATTTGTCCTGAGGATGAACGGGAAGAGGGGGAACCAATGAGCGACTAGCTCTAGGTGGTGGGACAGGCACAGGTCACTCTATTTTCCCATCAGGAAGAAGAATTAACCACCGGCTCAGCCTGCCGCCCGGAACCAGAATAGGGCCTGAAGCAATCCTACGCTTTTGCGGCCAGCTCCCAAAAAAGCGAGTTGAAAAATGGAGCTCAGGGGCCCTGCAAATCACAAACCTGCAGAGTTATAAATGATAACTCTCGCCCACAAAAATATTGAGGGAAGGCAACGAAGAGGATTTGAAAGCAAGGCAGAATTGCAGGAAACAGATTTCAGGAGGTAGATTCGAATCGCCTTTAAAGCACAGGAAAAGCGGCAAAACCTCGACAATGATGCCTTGGCCAAAAAGGGCGTATGCTTTTTTTCCTGAATATATTCAGGAAAAAACGCATACGCCCTTTTTGGCCAACCAAGCAACCTGGAAAGGCAAATCAGCGCTACAAAGTAGTCTCGCTTCCCATCGGTCAAAAGGGCCATGCTGAATAAAGTGTCAATACCAGAAATGCAGGAGAGGCCATGGAGAAATGGGAGCCTTGCTACGCTGATGGGCGGGATGTAAATTGCCAACAGCCACTCTGGAGAAGTGTACGGTGTGTCCTGAAATATCTAAAATACTCGGCTTAGAGAGCATAGGGCACTTCAACTCATGGGCGTCTAATTTGGGAAAACTAAAAATCAGCAAGGCACATGCACTCCAAAGTTTAGGGTTGCTCTGTTGCCAAGAACCTCCACTTCATTCCACCTTAAATATCCCAGGAAAGAGAAAAATGGATAAAGAAGTTGTGGTCCTTAGGTACAATGGAATATCACTCAGCCATGAAATCAACGTCATAAGGCTAGTAGCAGCATGATGAGTGGATTCAGGTACGACGGTTCTAAGTGAAATAAGTCACACAGAAAAAGACACTAATCAGAAGATATCACTTATAGAGGGAATGTAAAAACCGCTACACTTGAACTGAATTACAAAACAGAACAGAGTCACACATTTAGAAAACACACTATGGCTGCCTAACGGGAAAGGTGAGGTGGGGTGATGCCTAAAACAAGGGTTTCAAATTAGCTCAGATACTGTTCCATAAACCCAATATGTAATAGACAAGACCTACTCCTTGCTCAGTGAACTGGACCCAACACCCCCTATTCACCGCCCAAGAATAGATCTGACTAGTAAGAATCTTCAAACCTATGTATTGATATCTCTCCGTAAGTGAGTCAAGTGGGAGTAAAGCGGCATAAACACAGCAGTGAAAAGCAGCTAAACCCCATTAGGAAAATCAATTACTCTTAAAAAACCCGTGAAACAAAGACAGTGAAAGAGAGAGAAATTCTTACAAAATTCGTTCAGTGGCTGTGATGCCACCTGGATTGACCATATCTAGACCCACAGCTGATTGAGACATAAGGGTGGACACTCTTGGGGCTGAGAGGTTTGGTGAGGTTGGGTGAGCAAACGCAGACCCTTTAAAGTAATACTGCGTGGTACCCGTCCCATGGGTCCCAAATCTCCAGGTTCAAGGGCATCTTCCTACATCGAAAACATGCATGAGAAACCCAGAAGATGGTACACCGTGTGATCGGGAAAGGTTTCTAAAACGCACCTCATTTCTCATCTCCTTGTGCTCGGGTTCGCCATTCCAGCCACTTTAATAGCAATCTCCCTCCTTGGAGAATCAGCACTTTAACCTCCTGTTCCGTACAGGTTTCAATTTGTCCTGAGGATGAACGGGAAGAGGGGGAACCAATGAGCGACTAGCTCTAGGTGGTGGGACAGGCACAGGTCACTCTATTTTCCCATCAGGAAGAAGAATTAACCACAGGCTCAGCCTGCCGCCCGGAACCAGAATAGGGCCTGAAGCAATCCTACGCTTTTGCGGCCAGCTCCCAAAAAAGCGAGTTGAAAAATGGAGCTCAGGGGCCCTGCAAATCACAAACCTGCAGAGTTATAAATGATAACTCTCGCCCACAAAAATATTGAGGGAAGGCAACGAAGAGGATTTGAAAGCAAGGCAGAATTGCAGGAAACAGATTTCAGGAGGTAGATTCGAATCGCCTTTAAAGCACAGGAAAAGCGGCAAAACCTCGACAATGATGCCCTTGGCCAAAAAGGGCGTATGCGTTTTTTCCTGAATATATTCAGGAAAAAACGCATACGCCCTTTTTGGCCAACCAAGCAACCGGGAAAGGCAAATCAGCGCTACAAAGAAGTCTCGCTTCCCATCGGTCAAAAGGGCCATGCTGAATAAAGTGTCAATACCAGAAATGCAAGAGAGGCCATGGAGAAATGGGAGCCTTGCTACGCTGATGGGCGGGATGTAAATTGCCAACAGCCACTCTGGAGAAGTGTACGGTGTGTCCTGAAATATCTAAAAAACTCGGCTTAGAGAGCATAGGGCACTTCCACTCATGGGCGTCTAATTTGGGAAAACTAAAAATCAGCAAGGCACAGGCACTCCAAAGTTTAGGGTTGCTCTGTTGACAAGAACCTCCACTTCATTCCACCTTAAATATCCCAGGAAAGAGAAAAATGGATAAAGAAGTTGTGGTCCTTAGGTACAATGGAATATCACTCAGCCATGAAATCAACGTCATAAGGCTAGTAGCAGCATGATGAGTGGATTCAGGTACGACGGTTCTAAGTGAAATAAGTCACACAGAAAAAGACACTAATCATAAGATATCACTCATAGAGGGAAAGTAAAAACCGCTACACTTGAACTGAATTACAAAACAGAACAGAGTCACACATTTAGAAAACACACTATGGCTGCCTAACGGGAAAGGCGAGGTGGGGTGATGCCTAAAACAAGGGTTTCAAATTAGCTCAGATACCGTTCCATAAACCCAATATGTAATAGACAAGACCTACTCCTTGCTCAGTGAACTGGACCCAACACCCCCTATTCACCGCCCAAGAATAGATCTGAATAGTAAGAATCTTCAAACCTATGTATTGATATCTCTCCGTAAGTGAGTCAAGTGGGAGTAAAGCGGCATAAACACAGCAGTGAAAAGCAGCTAAACCCCATTAGGAAAATCAATTACTTTTAAAAACCCGTGAAACAAAGACAGTGAAAGAGAGAGAAATTCTTACAAAATTCGTTCAGGGGCTGTGATGCCACCTGGATTGACCATATCTAGACCCACAGCTGATTGAGACATAAGGGTGGACACTCTTGGGGCTGAGAGGTTTGGTGAGGTTGGGTGAGCAAACGCAGACCCTTTAAAGTAATACTGCGTGGTACCCATCCCATGGGTCCCAAATCTCCAGGTTCAAGGGCATCTTCCTACATCGAAAACATGCATGAGAAACCCAGAAGATGGTACACCGTGTGATCGGGAAAGGTTTCTAAAACGCACCTCATTTCTCATCTCCTTGTGCTCGGGTTCGCCATTCCAGCCACTTTAATAGCAATCTCCCTCCTTGGAGAATCAGCACTTTAACCTCCTGTTCCGTACAGGTTTCAATTTGTCCTGAGGATGAACGGGAAGAGGGGGAACCAATGAGCGACTAGCTCTAGGTGGTGGGACAGGCACAGGTCACTCTATTTTCCCATCAGTAAGAAGAATTAACCACAGGCTCAGCCTGCCGCCCGGAACCAGAATAGGGCCTGAAGCAATCCTACGCTTTTGCGGCCAGCTCCCAAAAAAGCGAGTTGAAAAATGGAGCTCAGGGGCCCTGCAAATCACAAACCTGCAGAGTTATAAATGATAACTCTCGCCCACAAAAATATTGAGGGAAGGCAACGAAGAGGATTTGAAAACAAGGCAGAATTGCAGGAAACAGATTTCAGGAGGTAGATTCGAATCGCCTTTAAAGCACAGGAAAAGCGGCAAAACCTCGACAATGATGCCTTGGCCAAAAAGGGCGTATGCGTTTTTTCCTGAATATATTCAGGAAAAAACACATACGCCCTTTTTGGCCAACCAAGCAACCTGAAAAGGCAAATCAGCGCTACAAAGAAGTCTCGCTTCCCATCGGTCAAAAGGGCCATGCTGAATAAAGTGTCAATACCAGAAATGCAGGAGAGGCCATGGAGAAATGGGAGCCTTGCTACGCTGATGGGCGGGATGTAAATTGCCAACAGCCACTCTGGAGAAGTGTACGGTGTGTCCTGAAATATCTAAAAAACTCGGCTTAGAGAGCATAGGGCACTTCAACTCATGGGCGTCTAATTTGGGAAAACTAAAAATCAGCAAGGCACATGCACTCCAAAGTTTAGGGTTGCTCTGTTGCCAAGAACCTCCACTTCATTCCACCTTAAATATCCCAGGAAAGAGAAAAATGGATAAAGAAGTTGTGGTCCTTAGGTACAATGGAATATCACTCAGCCATGAAATCAACGTCATAAGGCTAGTAGCAGCATGATGAGTGGATTCAGGTACGACGGTTCTAAGTGAAATAAGTCACACAGAAAAAGACACTAATCAGAAGATATCACTTATAGAGGGAATGTAAAAACCGCTACACTTGAACTGAATTACAAAACAGAACAGAGTCACACATTTAGAAAACACACTATGGCTGCCTAACGGGAAAGGTGAGGTGGGGTGATGCCTAAAACAAGGGTTTCAAATTAGCTCAGATACCGTTCCATAAACCCAATATGTAATAGACAAGACCTACTCCTTGCTCAGTGAACTGGACCCAACACCCCCTATTCACCGCCCAAGAATAGATCTGACTAGTAAGAATCTTCAAACCTATGTATTGATATCTCTCCGTAAGTGAGTCAAGTGGGAGTAAAGCGGCATAAACACAGCAGTGAAAAGCAGCTAAACCCCATTAGGAAAATCAATTACTCTTAAAAAACCCGTGAAACAAAGACAGTGAAAGAGAGAGAAATTCTTACAAAATTCGTTCAGTGGCTGTGATGCCACCTGGATTGACCATATCTAGACCCACAGCTGATTGAGACATAAGGGTGGACACTCTTGGGGCTGAGAGGTTTGGTGAGGTTGGGTGAGCAAACGCAGACCCTTTAAAGTAATACTGCGTGGTACCCGTCCCATGGGTCCCAAATCTCCAGGTTCAAGGGCATCTTCCTACATCGAAAACATGCATGAGAAACCCAGAAGATGGTACACCGTGTGATCGGGAAAGGTTTCTAAAACGCACCTCATTTCTCATCTCCTTGTGCTCGGGTTCGCCATTCCAGCCACTTTAATAGCAATCTCCCTCCTTGGAGAATCAGCACTTTAACCTCCTGTTCCGTACAGGTTTCAATTTGTCCTGAGGATGAACGGGAAGAGGGGGAACCAATGAGCGACTAGCTCTAGGTGGTGGGACAGGCACAGGTCACTCTATTTTCCCATCAGGAAGAAGAATTAACCACCGGCTCAGCCTGCCGCCCGGAACCAGAATAGGGCCTGAAGCAATCCTACGCTTTTGCGGCCAGCTCCCAAAAAAGCGAGTTGAAAAATGGAGCTCAGGGGCCCTGCAAATCACAAACCTGCAGAGTTATAAATGATAACTCTCGCCCACAAAAATATTGAGGGAAGGCAACGAAGAGGATTTGAAAGCAAGGCAGAATTGCAGGAAACAGATTTCAGGAGGTAGATTCGAATCGCCTTTAAAGCACAGGAAAAGCGGCAAAACCTCGACAATGATGCCCTTGGCCAAAAAGGGCGTATGCGTTTTTTCCTGAATATATTCAGGAAAAAACGCATACGCCCTTTTTGGCCAACCAAGCAACCGGGAAAGGCAAATCAGCGCTACAAAGAAGTCTCGCTTCCCATCGGTCAAAAGGGCCATGCTGAATAAAGTGTCAATACCAGAAATGCAAGAGAGGCCATGGAGAAATGGGAGCCTTGCTACGCTAATGGGCGGGATGTAAATTGCCAACAGCCACTCTGGAGAAGTGTACGGTGTGTCCTGAAACATCTAAAAAACTCGGCTTAGAGAGCATAGGGCACTTCCACTCATGGGCGTCTAATTTGGGAAAACTAAAAATCAGCAAGGCACAGGCACTCCAAAGTTTAGGGTTGCTCTGTTGACAAGAACCTCCACTTCATTTCACCTTAAATATCCCAGGAAAGAGAAAAATGGATAAAGAAGTTGTGGTCCTTAGGTACAATGGAATATCACTCAGCCATGAAATCAACGTCATAAGGCTAGTAGCAGCATGATGAGTGGATTCAGGTACGACGGTTCTAAGTGAAATAAGTCACACAGAAAAAGACACTAATCATAAGATATCACTTATAGAGGGAAAGTAAAAACCGCTACACTTGAACTGAATTACAAAACAGAACAGAGTCACACATTTAGAAAACACACTATGGCTGCCTAACGGGAAAGGCGAGGTGGGGTGATGCATAAAACTAGGGTTTCAAATTAGCTCAGATACCGTTCCATAAACCCAATATGTAATAGACAAGACCTACTCCTTGCTCAGTGAACTGGACTCAACACCCCCTATTCACCGCCCAAGAATAGATCTGACTAGTAAGAATCTTCAAACCTATGTATTGATATCTCTCTGTAAGTGAGTCAAGTGGGTGTAAAGCGGCATAAACACAGCAGTGAAAAGCAGCTAAACCCCATTAGGAAAATGAATTACTTTTAAAAACCCGTGAAACAAAGACAGTGAAAGAGAGAGAAATTCTTACAAAATTCGTTCAGGGGCTGTGATGCCACCTGGATTGACCATATCTAGACCCACAGCTGATTGAGACATAAGGGTGGACACTCTTGGGGCTGAGAGGTTAGTTGAGGTTGGGTGAGCAAACACAGACCCTTTAAAGTAATAGTGCGTGGTACCCGTCTGATGGGTCCCAAATCTCCAGGTTGAAGGGCATCTTCCTACATCGAAAACATGCATGAGAACCCCAGAAGATGGTACACCGTGTGATCGGGAAAGGTTTCTAAAACGCACCTCATTTCTCATCTCCTTGTGCTCGGCGTCGCCATTCCAGCCGCTTTACTAGCAATCTCCCTCCTTGGAGAATCAGCACGTTTACCCTCCTGTTCCGTACAGGTTTCAATTTGTCCTGAGGATGAACGGGAAGAGGGGGAACCAATGAGCGACTAGCTCTAGGTGGTGGGACAGGCACAGGTCACTCTATTTTCCCATCAGGAAGAAGAATTAACCACCGGCTCAGCGTGCCGCCCGGAACCAGAATAGGGCCTGAAGCAATCCTACGCTTTTGCGGCCAGCTCCCAAAAAAAGCGAGTTGAAAAATGGAGCTCAGGGGCCCTGCAAATCACAAACCTGCAGAGTTATAAATGATAACTCTCGCCCACAAAAATATTGAGGGAAGGCAACGAAGAGGATTTGAAAACAAGGCAGAATTGCAGGAAACAGATTTCAGGAGGTAGATTCGAATCGCCTTTAAAGCACAGGAAAAGCGGCAAAACCTCGACAATGATGCCTTGGCCAAAAAGGGCGTATGCGTTTTTTCCTGAATATATTCAGGAAAAAACGCATACGCCCTTTTTGGCCAACCAAGCAACCTGGAAAGGCAAATCAGCGCTACAAAGAAGTCTCGCTTCCCATCGGTCAAAAGGGCCATGCTGAATAAAGTGTCAATACCAGAAATGCAGGAGAGGCCATGGAGAAATGGGAGCCTTGCTACGCTGATGGGCGGGATGTAAATTGCCAACAGCCACTCTGGAGAAGTGTACGGTGTGTCCTGAAATATCTAAAAAACTCGGCTTAGAGAGCATAGGGCACTTCAACTCATGGGCGTCTAATTTGGGAAAACTAAAAATCAGCAAGGCACATGCACTCCAAAGTTTAGGGTTGCTCTGTTGCCAAGAACCTCCACTTCATTCCACCTTAAATATCCCAGGAAAGAGAAAAATGGATAAAGAAGTTGTGGTCCTTAGGTACAATGGAATATCACTCAGCCATGAAATCAACGTCATAAGGCTAGTAGCAGCATGATGAGTGGATTCAGGTACGACGGTTCTAAGTGAAATAAGTCACACAGAAAAAGACACTAATCAGAAGATATCACTTATAGAGGGAATGTAAAAACCGCTACACTTGAACTGAATTACAAAACAGAACAGAGTCACACATTTAGAAAACACACTATGGCTGCCTAACGGGAAAGGTGAGGTGGGGTGATGCCTAAAACAAGGGTTTCAAATTAGCTCAGATACCGTTCCATAAACCCAATATGTAATAGACAAGACCTACTCCTTGCTCAGTGAACTGGACCCAACACCCCCTATTCACCGCCCAAGAATAGATCTGACTAGTAAGAATCTTCAAACCTATGTATTGATATCTCTCCGTAAGTGAGTCAAGTGGGAGTAAAGCGGCATAAACACAGCAGTGAAAAGCAGCTAAACCCCATTAGGAAAATCAATTACTCTTAAAAAACCCGTGAAACAAAGACAGTGAAAGAGAGAGAAATTCTTACAAAATTCGTTCAGTGGCTGTGATGCCACCTGGATTGACCATATCTAGACCCACAGCTGATTGAGACATAAGGGTGGACACTCTTGGGGCTGAGAGGTTTGGTGAGGTTGGGTGAGCAAACGCAGACCCTTTAAAGTAATACTGCGTGGTACCCGTCCCATGGGTCCCAAATCTCCAGGTTCAAGGGCATCTTCCTACATCGAAAACATGCATGAGAAACCCAGAAGATGGTACACCGTGTGATCGGGAAAGGTTTCTAAAACGGACCTCATTTCTCATCTCCTTGTGCTCGGGTTCGCCATTCCAGCCACTTTAATAGCAATCTCCCTACTTGGAGAATCAGCACTTTAACCTCCTGTTCCGTACAGGTTTCAATTTGTCCTGAGGATGAACGGGAAGAGGGGGAACCAATGAGCGACTAGCTCTAGGTGGTGGGACAGGCACAGGTCACTCTATTTTCCCATCAGGAAGAAGAATTAACCACCGGCTCAGCCTGCCGCCCGGAACCAGAATAGGGCCTGAAGCAATCCTACGCTTTTGCGGCCAGCTCCCAAAAAAGCGAGTTGAAAAATGGAGCTCAGGGGCCCTGCAAATCACAAACCTGCAGAGTTATAAATGATAACTCTCGCCCACAAAAATATTGAGGGAAGGCAACGAAGAGGATTTGAAAGCAAGGCAGAATTGCAGGAAACAGATTTCAGGAGGTAGATTCGAATCGCCTTTAAAGCACAGGAAAAGCGGCAAAACCTCGACAATGATGCCTTGGCCAAAAAGGGCGTATGCTTTTTTTCCTGAATATATTCAGGAAAAAACGCATACGCCCTTTTTGGCCAACCAAGCAACCTGGAAAGGCAAATCAGCGCTACAAAGAAGTCTCGCTTCCCATCGGTCAAAAGGGCCATGCTGAATAAAGTGTCAATACCAGAAATGCAGGAGAGGCCATGGAGAAATGGGAGCCTTGCTACGCTGATGGGCGGGATGTAAATTGCCAACAGCCACTCTGGAGAAGTGTACGGTGTGTCCTGAAATATCTAAAAAACTCGGCTTAGAGAGCATAGGGCACTTCAACTCATGGGCGTCTAATTTGGGAAAACTAAAAATCAGCAAGGCACATGCACTCCAAAGTTTAGGGTTGCTCTGTTGCCAAGAACCTCCACTTCATTCCACCTTAAATATCCCAGGAAAGAGAAAAATGGATAAAGAAGTTGTGGTCCTTAGGTACAATGGAATATCACTCAGCCATGAAATCAACGTCATAAGGCTAGTAGCAGCATGATGAGTGGATTCAGGTACGACGGTTCTAAGTGAAATAAGTCACACAGAAAAAGACACTAATCAGAAGATATCACTTATAGAGGGAATGTAAAAACCGCTACACTTGAACTGAATTACAAAACAGAACAGAGTCACACATTTAGAAAACACACTATGGCTGCCTAACGGGAAAGGTGAGGTGGGGTGATGCCTAAAACAAGGGTTTCAAATTAGCTCAGATACTGTTCCATAAACCCAATATGTAATAGACAAGACCTACTCCTTGCTCAGTGAACTGGACCCAACACCCCCTATTCACCGCCCAAGAATAGATCTGACTAGTAAGAATCTTCAAACCTATGTATTGATATCTCTCCGTAAGTGAGTCAAGTGGGAGTAAAGCGGCATAAACACAGCAGTGAAAAGCAGCTAAACCCCATTAGGAAAATCAATTACTCTTAAAAAACCCGTGAAACAAAGACAGTGAAAGAGAGAGAAATTCTTACAAAATTCGTTCAGTGGCTGTGATGCCACCTGGATTGACCATATCTAGACCCACAGCTGATTGAGACATAAGGGTGGACACTCTTGGGGCTGAGAGGTTTGGTGAGGTTGGGTGAGCAAACGCAGACCCTTTAAAGTAATACTGCGTGGTACCCGTCCCATGGGTCCCAAATCTCCAGGTTCAAGGGCATCTTCCTACATCGAAAACATGCATGAGAAACCCAGAAGATGGTACACCGTGTGATCGGGAAAGGTTTCTAAAACGCACCTCATTTCTCATCTCCTTGTGCTCGGGTTCGCCATTCCAGCCACTTTAATAGCAATCTCCCTCCTTGGAGAATCAGCACTTTAACCTCCTGTTCCGTACAGGTTTCAATTTGTCCTGAGGATGAACGGGAAGAGGGGGAACCAATGAGCGACTAGCTCTAGGTGGTGGGACAGGCACAGGTCACTCTATTTTCCCATCAGGAAGAAGAATTAACCACAGGCTCAGCCTGCCGCCCGGAACCAGAATAGGGCCTGAAGCAATCCTACGCTTTTGCGGCCAGCTCCCAAAAAAGCGAGTTGAAAAATGGAGCTCAGGGGCCCTGCAAATCACAAACCTGCAGAGTTATAAATGATAACTCTCGCCCACAAAAATATTGAGGGAAGGCAACGAAGAGGATTTGAAAGCAAGGCAGAATTGCAGGAAACAGATTTCAGGAGGTAGATTCGAATCGCCTTTAAAGCACAGGAAAAGCGGCAAAACCTCGACAATGATGCCCTTGGCCAAAAAGGGCGTATGCGTTTTTTCCTGAATATATTCAGGAAAAAACGCATACGCCCTTTTTGGCCAACCAAGCAACCGGGAAAGGCAAATCAGCGCTACAAAGAAGTCTCGCTTCCCATCGGTCAAAAGGGCCATGCTGAATAAAGTGTCAATACCAGAAATGCAAGAGAGGCCATGGAGAAATGGGAGCCTTGCTACGCTGATGGGCGGGATGTAAATTGCCAACAGCCACTCTGGAGAAGTGTACGGTGTGTCCTGAAATATCTAAAAAACTCGGCTTAGAGAGCATAGGGCACTTCCACTCATGGGCGTCTAATTTGGGAAAACTAAAAATCAGCAAGGCACAGGCACTCCAAAGTTTAGGGTTGCTCTGTTGACAAGAACCTCCACTTCATTTCACCTTAAATATCCCAGGAAAGAGAAAAATGGATAAAGAAGTTGTGGTCCTTAGGTACAATGGAATATCACTCAGCCATGAAATCAACGTCATAAGGCTAGTAGCAGCATGATGAGTGGATTCAGGTACGACGGTTCTAAGTGAAATAAGTCACACAGAAAAAGACACTAATCATAAGATATCACTTATAGAGGGAAAGTAAAAACCGCTACACTTGAACTGAATTACAAAACAGAACAGAGTCACACATTTAGAAAACACACTATGGCTGCCTAACGGGAAAGGCGAGGTGGGGTGATGCATAAAACTAGGGTTTCAAATTAGCTCAGATACCGTTCCATAAACCCAATATGTAATAGACAAGACCTACTCCTTGCTCAGTGAACTGGACTCAACACCCCCTATTCACCGCCCAAGAATAGATCTGACTAGTAAGAATCTTCAAACCTATGTATTGATATCTCTCTGTAAGTGAGTCAAGTGGGTGTAAAGCGGCATAAACACAGCAGTGAAAAGCAGCTAAACCCCATTAGGAAAATGAATTACTTTTAAAAACCCGTGAAACAAAGACAGTGAAAGAGAGAGAAATTCTTACAAAATTCGTTCAGGGGCTGTGATGCCACCTGGATTGACCATATCTAGACCCACAGCTGATTGAGACATAAGGGTGGACACTCTTGGGGCTGAGAGGTTAGTTGAGGTTGGGTGAGCAAACACAGACCCTTTAAAGTAATAGTGCGTGGTACCCGTCTGATGGGTCCCAAATCTCCAGGTTGAAGGGCATCTTCCTACATCGAAAACATGCATGAGAACCCCAGAAGATGGTACACCATGTGATCGGGAAAGGTTTCTAAAACGCACCTCATTTCTCATCTCCTTGTGCTCGGCGTCGCCATTCCAGCCGCTTTACTAGCAATCTCCCTCCTTGGAGAATCAGCACGTTTACCCTCCTGTTCCGTACAGGTTGCAATTTGTCCTGAGGATGAACGGGAAGAGGGGGAACCAATGAGCGACTAGCTCTAGGTGTTGGGAAAGGCACAGGTCACTCTATTTTCCCATCAGGAAGAAGAATTAACCACAGGCTCAGCCTGCCGCCCGGAACCAGAATAGGTCCTGAAGCAATCCTACGCTTTTGCGGCCAGCTCCCAAAAAAGCGAGTTGAAAAATGGAGCTCAGGGGCCCTGCAAATCACAAACCTGCAGAGTTATAAATGATAACTCTCGCCCACAAAAATATTGAGGGAAGGCAACGAAGAGGATTTGAAAACAAGGCAGAATTGCAGGAAACAGATTTCAGGAGGTAGATTCGAATCGCCTTTAAAGCACAGGAAAAGCGGCAAAACCTCGACAATGATGCCTTGGCCAAAAAGGGCGTACGCGTTTTATCCTGAATATATTCAGGAAAAAACGCGTACGCCCTTTTTGGCCAATCAAGCAACCTGGAAAGGCAAATCAGCGCTACAAAGAAGTCTCGCTTCCCATCGGTCAAAAGGGCCATGCTGAATAAAGTGTCAAAACCAGAAATGCAGGAGAGGCCATGGAGAAATGGGAGCCTTGCTACGCTGATGGGCGGGATGTAAATTGCCAACAGCCACTCTGGAGAAGTGTACGGTGTGTCCTGAAATATCTAAAAAACTCGGCTTAGAGAGCATAGGGCACTTCAACTCATGGGCGTCTAATTTGGGAAAACTAAAAATCAGCAAGGCACAGGCACTCCAAAGTTTAGGGTTGCTCTGTTGACAAGAACCTCCACTTCATTCCACCTTAAATATCCCAGGAAAGAGAAAAATGGATAAAGAAGTTGTGGTCCTTAGGTACAATGGAATATCACTCAGCCATGAAATCAACGTCATAAGGCTAGTAGCAGCATGATGAGTGGATTCAGGTACGACGGTTCTAAGTGAAATAAGTCACACAGAAAAAGACACTAATCAGAAGATATCACTTATAGAGGGAATGTAAAAACCGCTACACTTGAACTGAATTACAAAACAGAACAGAGTCACACATTTAGAAAACACACTATGGCTGCCTAACGGAAAAGGTGAGGTGGGGTGATGCCTAAAACAAGGGTTTCAAATTAGCTCAGATACCGTTCCATAAACCCAATATGTAATAGACAAGACCTACTCCTTGCTCAGTGAACTGAACCCAACACCCCCTATTCACCGCCCAAGAATAGATCTGAATAGTAAGAATCTTCAAACCTACGTATTGATATCTCTCCGTAAGTGAGTCAAGTGGGAGTAAAGCGGCATAAACACAGCAGTGAAAAGCAGCTAAACCCCATTAGGAAAATCAATTACTTTTAAAAACCCGTGAAACAAAGACAGTGAAAGAGAGAGAAATTCTTACAAAATTCGTTCAGGGGCTGTGATGCCACCTGGATTGACCATATCTAGACCCACAGCTGATTGAGACATAAGGGTGGACACTCTTGGGGCTGAGAGGTTTGGTGAGGTTGGGTGAGCAAACGCAGACCCTTTAAAGTAATACTGCGTGGTACCCGTCCCATGGGTCCCAAATCTCCAGGTTCAAGGGCATCTTCCTACATCGAAAACATGCATGAGAAACCCAGAAGATGGTACACCGTGTGATCGGGAAAGGTTTCTAAAACGCACCTCATTTCTCATCTCCTTGTGCTCGGGTTCGCCATTCCAGCCACTTTAATAGCAATCTCCCTCCTTGGAGAATCAGCACTTTAACCTCCTGTTCCGTACAGGTTTCAATTTGTCCTGAGGATGAACGGGAAGAGGGGGAACCAATGAGCGACTAGCTCTAGGTGGTGGGACAGGCACAGGTCACTCTATTTTCCCATCAGGAAGAAGAATTAACCACCGGCTCAGCGTGCCGCCCGGAACCAGAATAGGGCCTGAAGCAATCCTACGCTTTTGCGGCCAGCTCCCAAAAAAGCGAGTTGAAAAATGGAGCTCAGGGGCCCTGCAAATCACAAACCTGCAGAGTTATAAATGATAACTCTCGCCCACAAAAATATTGAGGGAAGGCAACGAAGAGGATTTGAAAGCAAGGCAGAATTGCAGGAAACAGATTTCAGGAGGTAGATTCGAATCGCCTTTAAAGCACAGGAAAAGCGGCAAAACCTCGACAATGATGCCCTTGGCCAAAAAGGGCGTATGCGTTTTTTCCTGAATATATTCAGGAAAAAACGCATACGCCCTTTTTGGCCAACCAAGCAACCTGGAAAGGCAAATCAGCGCTACAAAGAAGTCTCGTTTCCCATCGGTCAAAAGGGCCATGCTGAATAAAGTGTCAATACCAGAAATGCAGGAGAGGCCATGGAGAAATGGGAGCTTTGCTACGCTGATGGGCGGGATGTAAATTGCCAACAGCCACTCTGGAGAAGTGTACGGTGTGTCCTGAAATATCTAAAAAACTCGGCTTAGAGAGCATAGGGCACTTCCACTCATGGGCGTCTAATTTGGGAAAACTAAAAATCAGCAAGGCACATGCACTCCAAAGTTTAGGGTTGCTCTGTTGCCAAGAACCTCCACTTCATTCCACCTTAAATATCCCAGGAAAGAGAAAAATGGATAAAGAAGTTGTGGTCCTTAGGTACAATGGAATATCACTCAGCCATGAAATCAACGTCATAAGGCTAGTAGCAGCATGATGAGTGGATTCAGGTACGACGGTTCTAAGTGAAATAAGTCACACAGAAAAAGACACTAATCAGAAGATATCACTTATAGAGGGAATGTAAAAACCGCTACACTTGAACTGAATTACAAAACAGAACAGAGTCACACATTTAGAAAACACACTATGGCTGCCTAACGGGAAAGGTGAGGTGGGGTGATGCCTAAAACAAGGGTTTCAAATTAGCTCAGATACCGTTCCATAAACCCAATATGTAATAGACAAGACCTACTCCTTGCTCAGTGAACTGAACCCAACACCCCCTATTCACCGCCCAAGAATAGATCTGAATAGTAAGAATCTTCAAACCTATGTATTGATATCTCTCCGTAAGTGAGTCAAGTGGGAGTAAAGCGGCATAAACACAGCAGTGAAAAGCAGCTAAACCCCATTAGGAAAATCAATTACTTTTAAAAACCCGTGAAACAAAGACAGTGAAAGAGAGAGAAATTCTTACAAAATTCGTTCAGGGGCTGTGATGCCACCTGGATTGACCATATCTAGACCCACAGCTGATTGAGACATAAGGGTGGACACTCTTGGGGCTGAGAGGTTTGGTGAGGTTGGGTGAGCAAACGCAGACCCTTTAAAGTAATACTGCGTGGTACCCGTCCCATGGGTCCCAAATCTCCAGGTTCAAGGGCATCTTCCTACATCGAAAACATGCATGAGAAACCCAGAAGATGGTACACCGTGTGATCGGGAAAGGTTTCTAAAACGCACCTCATTTCTCATCTCCTTGTGCTCGGGTTCGCCATTCCAGCCACTTTAATAGCAATCTCCCTCCTTGGAGAATCAGCACTTTAACCTCCTGTTCCGTACAGGTTTCAATTTGTCCTGAGGATGAACGGGAAGAGGGGGAACCAATGAGCGACTAGCTCTAGGTGGTGGGACAGGCACAGGTCACTCTATTTTCCCATCAGGAAGAAGAATTAACCACCGGCTCAGCGTGCCGCCCGGAACCAGAATAGGGCCTGAAGCAATCCTACGCTTTTGCGGCCAGCTCCCAAAAAAGCGAGTTGAAAAATGGAGCTCAGGGGCCCTGCAAATCACAAACCTGCAGAGTTATAAATGATAACTCTCGCCCACAAAAATATTGAGGGAAGGCAACGAAGAGGATTTGAAAGCAAGGCAGAATTGCAGGAAACAGATTTCAGGAGGTAGATTCGAATCGCCTTTAAAGCACAGGAAAAGCGGCAAAACCTCGACAATGATGCCCTTGGCCAAAAAGGGCGTATGCGTTTTTTCCTGAATATATTCAGGAAAAAACGCATACGCCCTTTTTGGCCAACCAAGCAACCTGGAAAGGCAAATCAGCGCTACAAAGAAGTCTCGTTTCCCATCGGTCAAAAGGGCCATGCTGAATAAAGTGTCAATACCAGAAATGCAGGAGAGGCCATGGAGAAATGGGAGCTTTGCTACGCTGATGGGCGGGATGTAAATTGCCAACAGCCACTCTGGAGAAGTGTACGGTGTGTCCTGAAATATCTAAAAAACTCGGCTTAGAGAGCATAGGGCACTTCCACTCATGGGCGTCTAATTTGGGAAAACTAAAAATCAGCAAGGCACAGGCACTCCAAAGTTTAGGGTTGCTCTGTTGACAAGAACCTCCACTTCATTCCACCTTAAATATCCCAGGAAAGAGAAAAATGGATAAAGAAGTTGTGGTCCTTAGGTACAATGGAATATCACTCAGCCATGAAATCAACGTCATAAGGCTAGTAGCAGCATGATGAGTGGATTCAGGTACGACGGTTCTAAGTGAAATAAGTCACACAGAAAAAGACACTAATCATAAGATATCACTTATAGAGGGAAAGTAAAAACCGCTACACTTGAACTGAATTACAAAACAGAACAGAGTCACACATTTAGAAAACACACTATGGCTGCCTAACGGGAAAGGTGAGGTGGGGTGATGCCTAAAACAAGGGTTTCAAATTAGCTCAGATACCGTTCCATAAACCCAATATGTAATAGACAAGACCTACTCCTTGCTCAGTGAACTGGACCCAACACCCCGTATTCACCGCCCAAGAATAGATCTGACTAGTAAGAATCTTCAAACCTATGTATTGATATCTCTCCGTAAGTGAGTCAAGTGGGAGTAAAGCGGCATAAACACAGCAGTGAAAAGCAGCTAAACCCCATTAGGAAAATCAATTACTTTTAAAAACCCGTGAAACAAAGACAGTGAAAGAGAGAGAAATTCTTACAAAATTCGTTCAGGGGCTGTGATGCCACCTGGATTGACCATATCTAGACCCACAGCTGATTGAGACATAAGGGTGGACACTCTTGGGGCTGAGAGGTTTGGTGAGGTTGGGTGAGCAAACGCAGACCCTTTAAAGTAATACTGCGTGGTACCCATCCCATGGGTCCCAAATCTCCAGGTTCAAGGGCATCTTCCTACATCGAAAACATGCATGAGAAACCCAGAAGATGGTACACCGTGTGATCGGGAAAGGTTTCTAAAACGCACCTCATTTCTCATCTCCTTGTGCTCGGGTTCGCCATTCCAGCCACTTTAATAGCAATCTCCCTCCTTGGAGAATCAGCACTTTAACCTCCTGTTCCGTACAGGTTTCAATTTGTCCTGAGGATGAACGGGAAGAGGGGGAACCAATGAGCGACTAGCTCTAGGTGGTGGGACAGGCACAGGTCACTCTATTTTCCCATCAGGAAGAAGAATTAACCACCGGCTCAGCCTGCCGCCCGGAACCAGAATAGGGCCTGAAGCAATCCTACGCTTTTGCGGCCAGCTCCCAAAAAAGCGAGTTGAAAAATGGAGCTCAGGGGCCCTGCAAATCACAAACCTGCAGAGTTATAAATGATAACTCTCGCCCACAAAAATATTGAGGGAAGGCAACGAAGAGGATTTGAAAACAAGGCAGAATTGCAGGAAACAGATTTCAGGAGGTAGATTCGAATCGCCTTTAAAGCACAGGAAAAGCGGCAAAACCTCGACAATGATGCCTTGGCCAAAAAGGGCGTATGCGTTTTTTCCTGAATATATTCAGGAAAAAACGCATACGCCCTTTTTGGCCAACCAAGCAACCTGGAAAGGCAAATCAGCGCTACAAAGAAGTCTCGCTTCCCATCGGTCAAAAGGGCCATGCTGAATAAAGTGTCAATACCAGAAATGCAGGAGAGGCCATGGAGAAATGGGAGCCTTGCTACGCTGATGGGCGGGATGTAAATTGCCAACAGCCACTCTGGAGAAGTGTACGGTGTGTCCTGAAATATCTAAAAAACTCGGCTTAGAGAGCATAGGGCACTTCAACTCATGGGCGTCTAATTTGGGAAAACTAAAAATCAGCAAGGCACATGCACTCCAAAGTTTAGGGTTGCTCTGTTGCCAAGAACCTCCACTTCATTCCACCTTAAATATCCCAGGAAAGAGAAAAATGGATAAAGAAGTTGTGGTCCTTAGGTACAATGGAATATCACTCAGCCATGAAATCAACGTCATAAGGCTAGTAGCAGCATGATGAGTGGATTCAGGTACGACGGTTCTAAGTGAAATAAGTCACACAGAAAAAGACACTAATCAGAAGATATCACTTATAGAGGGAATGTAAAAACCGCTACACTTGAACTGAATTACAAAACAGAACAGAGTCACACATTTAGAAAACACACTATGGCTGCCTAACGGGAAAGGTGAGGTGGGGTGATGCCTAAAACAAGGGTTTCAAATTAGCTCAGATACCGTTCCATAAACCCAATATGTAATAGACAAGACCTACTCCTTGCTCAGTGAACTGGACCCAACACCCCCTATTCACCGCCCAAGAATAGATCTGACTAGTAAGAATCTTCAAACCTATGTATTGATATCTCTCCGTAAGTGAGTCAAGTGGGAGTAAAGCGGCATAAACACAGCAGTGAAAAGCAGCTAAACCCCATTAGGAAAATCAATTACTTTTAAAAACCCGTGAAACAAAGACAGTGAAAGAGAGAGAAATTCTTACAAAATTCGTTCAGGGGCTGTGATGCCACCTGGATTGACCATATCTAGACCCACAGCTGATTGAGACATAAGGGTGGACACTCTTGGGGCTGAGAGGTTTGGTGAGGTTGGGTGAGCAAACGCAGACCCTTTAAAGTAATACTGCGTGGTACCCGTCCCATGGGTCCCAAATCTCCAGGTTCAAGGGCATCTTCCTACATCGAAAACATGCATGAGAAACCCAGAAGATGGTACACCGTGTGATCGGGAAAGGTTTCTAAAACGCACCTCATTTCTCATCTCCTTGTGCTCGGGTTCGCCATTCCAGCCACTTTAATAGCAATCTCCCTCCTTGGAGAATCAGCACTTTAACCTCCTGTTCCGTACAGGTTTCAATTTGTCCTGAGGATGAACGGGAAGAGGGGGAACCAATGAGCGACTAGCTCTAGGTGGTGGGACAGGCACAGGTCACTCTATTTTCCCATCAGGAAGAAGAATTAACCACCGGCTCAGCCTGCCGCCCGGAACCAGAATAGGGCCTGAAGCAATCCTACGCTTTTGCGGCCAGCTCCCAAAAAAGCGAGTTGAAAAATGGAGCTCAGGGGCCCTGCAAATCACAAACCTGCAGAGTTATAAATGATAACTCTCGCCCACAAAAATATTGAGGGAAGGCAACGAAGAGGATTTGAAAACAAGGCAGAATTGCAGGAAACAGATTTCAGGAGGTAGATTCGAATCGCCTTTAAAGCACAGGAAAAGCGGCAAAACCTCGACAATGATGCCTTGGCCAAAAAGGGCGTATGCGTTTTTTCCTGAATATATTCAGGAAAAAACGCATACGCCCTTTTTGGCCAACCAAGCAACCTGGAAAGGCAAATCAGTGCTACAAAGAAGTCTCGCTTCCCATCGGTCAAAAGGGCCATGCTGAATAAAGTGTCAATACCAGAAATGCAGGAGAGGCCATGGAGAAATGGGAGCCTTGCTACGCTGATGGGCGGGATGTAAATTGCCAACAGCCACTCTGGAGAAGTGTACGGTGTGTCCTGAAATATCTAAAAAACTCGGCTTAGAGAGCATAGGGCACTTCAACTCATGGGCGTCTAATTTGGGAAAACTAAAAATCAGCAAGGCACATGCACTCCAAAGTTTAGGGTTGCTCTGTTGCCAAGAACCTCCACTTCATTCCACCTTAAATATCCCAGGAAAGAGAAAAATGGATAAAGAAGTTGTGGTCCTTAGGTACAATGGAATATCACTCAGCCATGAAATCAACGTCATAAGGCTAGTAGCAGCATGATGAGTGGATTCAGGTACGACGGTTCTAAGTGAAATAAGTCACACAGAAAAAGACACTAATCAGAAGATATCACTTATAGAGGGAATGTAAAAACCGCTACACTTGAACTGAATTACAAAACAGAACAGAGTCACACATTTAGAAAACACACTATGGCTGCCTAACGGGAAAGGTGAGGTGGGGTGATGCCTAAAACAAGGGTTTCAAATTAGCTCAGATACCGTTCCATAAACCCAATATGTAATAGACAAGACCTACTCCTTGCTCAGTGAACTGAACCCAACACCCCCTATTCACCGCCCAAGAATAGATCTGACTAGTAAGAATCTTCAAACCTATGTATTGATATCTCTCCGTAAGTGAGTCAAGTGGGAGTAAAGCGGCATAAACACAGCAGTGAAAAGCAGCTAAACCCCATTAGGAAAATCAATTACTTTTAAAAACCCGTGAAACAAAGACAGTGAAAGAGAGAGAAATTCTTACAAAATTCGTTCAGGGGCTGTGATGCCACCTGGATTGACCATATCTAGACCCACAGCTGATTGAGACATAAGGGTGGACACTCTTGGGGCTGAGAGGTTTGGTGAGGTTGGGTGAGCAAACGCAGACCCTTTAAAGTAATACTGCGTGGTACCCGTCCCATGGGTCCCAAATCTCCAGGTTCAAGGGCATCTTCCTACATCGAAAACATGCATGAGAAACCCAGAAGATGGTACACCGTGTGATCGGGAAAGGTTTCTAAAACGCACCTCATTTCTCATCTCCTTGTGCTCGGGTTCGCCATTCCAGCCACTTTAATAGCAATCTCCCTCCTTGGAGAATCAGCACTTTAACCTCCTGTTCCGTACAGGTTTCAATTTGTCCTGAGGATGAACGGGAAGAGGGGGAACCAATGAGCGACTAGCTCTAGGTGGTGGGACAGGCACAGGTCACTCTATTTTCCCATCAGGAAGAAGAATTAACCACCGGCTCAGCGTGCCGCCCGGAACCAGAATAGGGCCTGAAGCAATCCTACGCTTTTGCGGCCAGCTCCCAAAAAAGCGAGTTGAAAAATGGAGCTCAGGGGCCCTGCAAATCACAAACCTGCAGAGTTATAAATGATAACTCTCGCCCACAAAAATATTGAGGGAAGGCAACGAAGAGGATTTGAAAGCAAGGCAGAATTGCAGGAAACAGATTTCAGGAGGTAGATTCGAATCGCCTTTAAAGCACAGGAAAAGCGGCAAAACCTCGACAATGATGCCCTTGGCCAAAAAGGGCGTATGCGTTTTTTCCTGAATATATTCAGGAAAAAACGCATACGCCCTTTTTGGCCAACCAAGCAACCTGGAAAGGCAAATCAGCGCTACAAAGAAGTCTCGTTTCCCATCGGTCAAAAGGGCCATGCTGAATAAAGTGTCAATACCAGAAATGCAGGAGAGGCCATGGAGAAATGGGAGCTTTGCTACGCTGATGGGCGGGATGTAAATTGCCAACAGCCACTCTGGAGAAGTGTACGGTGTGTCCTGAAATATCTAAAAAACTCGGCTTAGAGAGCATAGGGCACTTCCACTCATGGGCGTCTAATTTGGGAAAACTAAAAATCAGCAAGGCACAGGCACTCCAAAGTTTAGGGTTGCTCTGTTGACAAGAACCTCCACTTCATTCCACCTTAAATATCCCAGGAAAGAGAAAAATGGATAAAGAAGTTGTGGTCCTTAGGTACAATGGAATATCACTCAGCCATGAAATCAACGTCATAAGGCTAGTAGCAGCATGATGAGTGGATTCAGGTACGACGGTTCTAAGTGAAATAAGTCACACAGAAAAAGACACTAATCATAAGATATCACTTATAGAGGGAAAGTAAAAACCGCTACACTTGAACTGAATTACAAAACAGAACAGAGTCACACATTTAGAAAACACACTATGGCTGCCTAACGGGAAAGGTGAGGTGGGGTGATGCCTAAAACAAGGGTTTCAAATTAGCTCAGATACCGTTCCATAAACCCAATATGTAATAGACAAGACCTACTCCTTGCTCAGTGAACTGGACCCAACACCCCGTATTCACCGCCCAAGAATAGATCTGACTAGTAAGAATCTTCAAACCTATGTATTGATATCTCTCCGTAAGTGAGTCAAGTGGGAGTAAAGCGGCATAAACACAGCAGTGAAAAGCAGCTAAACCCCATTAGGAAAATCAATTACTTTTAAAAACCCGTGAAACAAAGACAGTGAAAGAGAGAGAAATTCTTACAAAATTCGTTCAGGGGCTGTGATGCCACCTGGATTGACCATATCTAGACCCACAGCTGATTGAGACATAAGGGTGGACACTCTTGGGGCTGAGAGGTTTGGTGAGGTTGGGTGAGCAAACGCAGACCCTTTAAAGTAATACTGCGTGGTACCCATCCCATGGGTCCCAAATCTCCAGGTTCAAGGGCATCTTCCTACATCGAAAACATGCATGAGAAACCCAGAAGATGGTACACCGTGTGATCGGGAAAGGTTTCTAAAACGCACCTCATTTCTCATCTCCTTGTGCTCGGGTTCGCCATTCCAGCCACTTTAATAGCAATCTCCCTCCTTGGAGAATCAGCACTTTAACCTCCTGTTCCGTACAGGTTTCAATTTGTCCTGAGGATGAACGGGAAGAGGGGGAACCAATGAGCGACTAGCTCTAGGTGGTGGGACAGGCACAGGTCACTCTATTTTCCCATCAGGAAGAAGAATTAACCACCGGCTCAGCCTGCCGCCCGGAACCAGAATAGGGCCTGAAGCAATCCTACGCTTTTGCGGCCAGCTCCCAAAAAAGCGAGTTGAAAAATGGAGCTCAGGGGCCCTGCAAATCACAAACCTGCAGAGTTATAAATGATAACTCTCGCCCACAAAAATATTGAGGGAAGGCAACGAAGAGGATTTGAAAACAAGGCAGAATTGCAGGAAACAGATTTCAGGAGGTAGATTCGAATCGCCTTTAAAGCACAGGAAAAGCGGCAAAACCTCGACAATGATGCCTTGGCCAAAAAGGGCGTATGCGTTTTTTCCTGAATATATTCAGGAAAAAACGCATACGCCCTTTTTGGCCAACCAAGCAACCTGGAAAGGCAAATCAGCGCTACAAAGAAGTCTCGCTTCCCATCGGTCAAAAGGGCCATGCTGAATAAAGTGTCAATACCAGAAATGCAGGAGAGGCCATGGAGAAATGGGAGCCTTGCTACGCTGATGGGCGGGATGTAAATTGCCAACAGCCACTCTGGAGAAGTGTACGGTGTGTCCTGAAATATCTAAAAAACTCGGCTTAGAGAGCATAGGGCACTTCAACTCATGGGCGTCTAATTTGGGAAAACTAAAAATCAGCAAGGCACATGCACTCCAAAGTTTAGGGTTGCTCTGTTGCCAAGAACCTCCACTTCATTCCACCTTAAATATCCCAGGAAAGAGAAAAATGGATAAAGAAGTTGTGGTCCTTAGGTACAATGGAATATCACTCAGCCATGAAATCAACGTCATAAGGCTAGTAGCAGCATGATGAGTGGATTCAGGTACGACGGTTCTAAGTGAAATAAGTCACACAGAAAAAGACACTAATCAGAAGATATCACTTATAGAGGGAATGTAAAAACCGCTACACTTGAACTGAATTACAAAACAGAACAGAGTCACACATTTAGAAAACACACTATGGCTGCCTAACGGGAAAGGTGAGGTGGGGTGATGCCTAAAACAAGGGTTTCAAATTAGCTCAGATACCGTTCCATAAACCCAATATGTAATAGACAAGACCTACTCCTTGCTCAGTGAACTGGACCCAACACCCCCTATTCACCGCCCAAGAATAGATCTGACTAGTAAGAATCTTCAAACCTATGTATTGATATCTCTCCGTAAGTGAGTCAAGTGGGAGTAAAGCGGCATAAACACAGCAGTGAAAAGCAGCTAAACCCCATTAGGAAAATCAATTACTCTTAAAAAACCCGTGAAACAAAGACAGTGAAAGAGAGAGAAATTCTTACAAAATTCGTTCAGTGGCTGTGATGCCACCTGGATTGACCATATCTAGACCCACAGCTGATTGAGACATAAGGGTGGACACTCTTGGGGCTGAGAGGTTTGGTGAGGTTGGGTGAGCAAACGCAGACCCTTTAAAGTAATACTGCGTGGTACCCGTCCCATGGGTCCCAAATCTCCAGGTTCAAGGGCATCTTCCTACATCGAAAACATGCATGAGAAACCCAGAAGATGGTACACCGTGTGATTGGGAAAGGTTTCTAAAACGCACCTCATTTCTCATCTCCTTGTGCTCGGGTTCGCCATTCCAGCCACTTTAATAGCAATCTCCCTCCTTGGAGAATCAGCACTTTAACCTCCTGTTCCGTACAGGTTTCAATTTGTCCTGAGGATGAACGGGAAGAGGGGGAACCAATGAGCGACTAGCTCTAGGTGGTGGGACAGGCACAGGTCACTCTATTTTCCCATCAGGAAGAAGAATTAACCACCGGCTCAGCCTGCCGCCCGGAACCAGAATAGGGCCTGAAGCAATCCTACGCTTTTGCGGCCAGCTCCCAAAAAAGCGAGTTGAAAAATGGAGCTCAGGGGCCCTGCAAATCACAAACCTGCAGAGTTATAAATGATAACTCTCGCCCACAAAAATATTGAGGGAAGGCAACGAAGAGGATTTGAAAACAAGGCAGAATTGCAGGAAACAGATTTCAGGAGGTAGATTCGAATCGCCTTTAAAGCACAGGAAAAGCGGCAAAACCTCGCCAATGATGCCTTGGCCAAAAAGGGCGTATGCGTTTTTTCCTGAATATATTCAGGAAAAAACGCATACGCCCTTTTTGGCCAACCAAGCAACCTGGAAAGGCAAATCAGCGCTACAAAGAAGTCTCGCTTCCCATCGGTCAAAAGGGCCATGCTGAATAAAGTGTCAATACCAGAAATGCAGGAGAGGCCATGGAGAAATGGGAGCCTTGCTACGCTGATGGGCGGGATGTAAATTGCCAACAGCCACTCTGGAGAAGTGTACGGTGTGTCCTGAAATATCTAAAAAACTCGGCTTAGAGAGCATAGGGCACTTCAACTCATGGGCGTCTAATTTGGGAAAACTAAAAATCAGCAAGGCACATGCACTCCAAAGTTTAGGGTTGCTCTGTTGCCAAGAACCTCCACTTCATTCCACCTTAAATATCCCAGGAAAGAGAAAAATGGATAAAGAAGTTGTGGTCCTTAGGTACAATGGAATATCACTCAGCCATGAAATCAACGTCATAAGGCTAGTAGCAGCATGATGAGTGGATTCAGGTACGACGGTTCTAAGTGAAATAAGTCACACAGAAAAAGACACTAATCAGAAGATATCACTTATAGAGGGAATGTAAAAACCGCTACACTTGAACTGAATTACAAAACAGAACAGAGTCACACATTTAGAAAACACACTATGGCTGCCTAACGGGAAAGGTGAGGTGGGGTGATGCCTAAAACAAGGGTTTCAAATTAGCTCAGATACCGTTCCATAAACCCAATATGTAATAGACAAGACCTACTCCTTGCTCAGTGAACTGGACCCAACACCCCCTATTCACCGCCCAAGAATAGATCTGACTAGTAAGAATCTTCAAACCTATGTATTGATATCTCTCCGTAAGTGAGTCAAGTGGGAGTAAAGCGGCATAAACACAGCAGTGAAAAGCAGCTAAACCCCATTAGGAAAATCAATTACTCTTAAAAAACCCGTGAAACAAAGACAGTGAAAGAGAGAGAAATTCTTACAAAATTCGTTCAGTGGCTGTGATGCCACCTGGATTGACCATATCTAGACCCACAGCTGATTGAGACATAAGGGTGGACACTCTTGGGGCTGAGAGGTTTGGTGAGGTTGGGTGAGCAAACGCAGACCCTTTAAAGTAATACTGCGTGGTACCCGTCCCATGGGTCCCAAATCTCCAGGTTCAAGGGCATCTTCCTACATCGAAAACATGCATGAGAAACCCAGAAGATGGTACACCGTTTGATCGGGAAAGGTTTCTTAAACGCACCTCATTTCTCATCTCCTTGTGCTCGGGTTCGCCATTCCAGCCACTTTAATAGCAATCTCCCTCCTTGGAGAATCAGCACTTTAACCTCCTGTTCCGTACAGGTTTCAATTTGTCCTGAGGATGAACGGGAAGAGGGGGAACAAATGAGCGACTAGCTCTAGGTGGTGGGACAGGCACAGGTCACTCTATTTTCCCATCAGGAAGAAGAATTAACCACCGGCTCAGCCTGCCGCCCGGAACCAGAATAGGGCCTGAAGCAATACTACGCCTTTGCGGCCAGCTCCCAAAAAAGCGAGTTGAAAAATGGAGCTCAGGGGCCCTGCAAATCACAAACCTGCAGAGTTATAAATGATAACTCTCGCCCACAAAAATATTGAGGGAAGGCAACGAAGAGGATTTGAAAGCAAGGCAGAATTGCAGGAAACAGATTTCAGGAGGTAGATTCGAATCGCCTTTAAAGCAGAGGAAAAGCGGCAAAACCTCGACAATGATGCCCTTGGCCAAAAAGGGCGTATGCGTTTTTTCCTGAATATATTCAGGAAAAAACGCATACGTCCTTTTTGGCCAACCAAGCAACCGGGAAAGGCAAATCAGCGCTACAAAGAAGTCTCGCTTCCCATCGGTCAAAAGGGCCATGCTGAATAAAGTGTCAATACCAGAAATGCAAGAGAGGCCATGGAGAAATGGGAGCCTTGCTACGCTGATGGGCGGGATGTAAATTGCCAACAGCCACTCTGGAGAAGTGTACGGTGTGTCCTGAAACATCTAAAAAACTCGGCTTAGAGAGCATAGGGCACTTCCGCTCATGGGCGTCTAATTTGGGAAAACTAAAAATCAGCAAGGCACAGGCACTCCAAAGTTTAGGGTTGCTCTGTTGACAAGAACCTCCACTTCATTTCACCTTAAATATCCCAGGAAAGAGAAAAATGGATAAAGAAGTTGTGGTCCTTAGGTACAATGGAATATCACTCAGCCATGAAATCAACGTCATAAGGCTAGTAGCAGCATGATGAGTGGATTCAGGTACGACGGTTCTAAGTGAAATAAGTCACACAGAAAAAGACACTAATCAGAAGATATCACTTATAGAGGGAATGTAAAAACCGCTACACTTGAACTGAATTACAAAACAGAACAGAGTCACACATTTAGAAAACACACTATGGCTGCCTAACGGGAAAGGTGAGGTGGGGTGATGCCTAAAACAAGGGTTTCAAATTAGCTCAGATACTGTTCCATAAACCCAATATGTAATAGACAAGACCTACTCCTTGCTCAGTGAACTGGACCCAACACCCCCTATTCACCGCCCAAGAATAGATCTGACTAGTAAGAATCTTCAAACCTATGTATTGATATCTCTCCGTAAGTGAGTCAAGTGGGAGTAAAGCGGCATAAACACAGCAGTGAAAAGCAGCTAAACCCCATTAGGAAAATCAATTACTCTTAAAAAACCCGTGAAACAAAGACAGTGAAAGAGAGAGAAATTCTTACAAAATTCGTTCAGTGGCTGTGATGCCACCTGGATTGACCATATCTAGACCCACAGCTGATTGAGACATAAGGGTGGACACTCTTGGGGCTGAGAGGTTTGGTGAGGTTGGGTGAGCAAACGCAGACCCTTTAAAGTAATACTGCGTGGTACCCGTCCCATGGGTCCCAAATCTCCAGGTTCAAGGGCATCTTCCTACATCGAAAACATGCATGAGAAACCCAGAAGATGGTACACCGTGTGATCGGGAAAGGTTTCTAAAACGCACCTCATTTCTCATCTCCTTGTGCTCGGGTTCGCCATTCCAGCCACTTTAATAGCAATCTCCCTCCTTGGAGAATCAGCACTTTAACCTCCTGTTCCGTACAGGTTTCAATTTGTCCTGAGGATGAACGGGAAGAGGGGGAACCAATGAGCGACTAGCTCTAGGTGGTGGGACAGGCACAGGTCACTCTATTTTCCCATCAGGAAGAAGAATTAACCACAGGCTCAGCCTGCCGCCCGGAACCAGAATAGGGCCTGAAGCAATCCTACGCTTTTGCGGCCAGCTCCCAAAAAAGCGAGTTGAAAAATGGAGCTCAGGGGCCCTGCAAATCACAAACCTGCAGAGTTATAAATGATAACTCTCGCCCACAAAAATATTGAGGGAAGGCAACGAAGAGGATTTGAAAGCAAGGCAGAATTGCAGGAAACAGATTTCAGGAGGTAGATTCGAATCGCCTTTAAAGCACAGGAAAAGCGGCAAAACCTCGACAATGATGCCCTTGGCCAAAAAGGGTGTATGCGTTTTTTCCTGAATATATTCAGGAAAAAAACGCATACGCCCTTTTTGGCCAACCAAGCAACCGGGAAAGGCAAATCAGCGCTACAAAGAAGTCTCGCTTCCCATCGGTCAAAAGGGCCATGCTGAATAAAGTGTCAATACCAGAAATGCAAGAGAGGCCATGGAGAAATGGGAGCCTTGCTACGCTGATGGGCGGGATGTAAATTGCCAACAGCCACTCTGGAGAAGTGTACGGTGTGTCCTGAAATATCTAAAAAACTCGGCTTAGAGAGCATAGGGCACTTCCACTCATGGGCGTCTAATTTGGGAAAACTAAAAATCAGCAAGGCACAGGCACTCCAAAGTTTAGGGTTGCTCTGTTGACAAGAACCTCCACTTCATTTCACCTTAAATATCCCAGGAAAGAGAAAAATGGATAAAGAAGTTGTGGTCCTTAGGTACAATGGAATATCACTCAGCCATGAAATCAACGTCATAAGGCTAGTAGCAGCATGATGAGTGGATTCAGGTACGACGGTTCTAAGTGAAATAAGTCACACAGAAAAAGACACTAATCATAAGATATCACTTATAGAGGGAAAGTAAAAACCGCTACACTTGAACTGAATTACAAAACAGAACAGAGTCACACATTTAGAAAACACACTATGGCTGCCTAACGGGAAAGGCGAGGTGGGGTGATGCATAAAACTAGGGTTTCAAATTAGCTCAGATACCGTTCCATAAACCCAATATGTAATAGACAAGACCTACTCCTTGCTCAGTGAACTGGACTCAACACCCCCTATTCACCGCCCAAGAATAGATCTGACTAGTAAGAATCTTCAAACCTATGTATTGATATCTCTCTGTAAGTGAGTCAAGTGGGTGTAAAGCGGCATAAACACAGCAGTGAAAAGCAGCTAAACCCCATTAGGAAAATGAATTACTTTTAAAAACCCGTGAAACAAAGACAGTGAAAGAGAGAGAAATTCTTACAAAATTCGTTCAGGGGCTGTGATGCCACCTGGATTGACCATATCTAGACCCACAGCTGATTGAGACATAAGGGTGGACACTCTTGGGGCTGAGAGGTTAGTTGAGGTTGGGTGAGCAAACACAGACCCTTTAAAGTAATAGTGCGTGGTACCCGTCTGATGGGTCCCAAATCTCCAGGTTGAAGGGCATCTTCCTACATCGAAAACATGCATGAGAACCCCAGAAGATGGTACACCGTGTGATCGGGAAAGGTTTCTAAAACGCACCTCATTTCTCATCTCCTTGTGCTCGGCGTCGCCATTCCAGCCGCTTTACTAGCAATCTCCCTCCTTGGAGAATCAGCACGTTTACCCTCCTGTTCCGTACAGGTTGCAATTTGTCCTGAGGATGAACGGGAAGAGGGGGAACCAATGAGCGACTAGCTCTAGGTGTTGGGAAAGGCACAGGTCACTCTATTTTCCCATCAGGAAGAAGAATTAACCACAGGCTCAGCCTGCCGCCCGGAACCAGAATAGGTCCTGAAGCAATCCTACGCTTTTGCGGCCAGCTCCCAAAAAAGCGAGTTGAAAAATGGAGCTCAGGGGCCCTGCAAATCACAAACCTGCAGAGTTATAAATGATAACTCTCGCCCACAAAAATATTGAGGGAAGGCAACGAAGAGGATTTGAAAACAAGGCAGAATTGCAGGAAACAGATTTCAGGAGGTAGATTCGAATCGCCTTTAAAGCACAGGAAAAGCGGCAAAACCTCGACAATGATGCCTTGGCCAAAAAGGGCGTACGCGTTTTTTCCTGAATATATTCAGGAAAAAACGCATACGCCCTTTTTGGCCAACCAAGCAACCTGGAAAGGCAAATCAGCGCTACAAAGAAGTCTCGCTTCCCATCGGTCAAAAGGGCCATGCTGAATAAAGTGTCAAAACCAGAAATGCAGGAGAGGCCATGGAGAAATGGGAGCCTTGCTACGCTGATGGGCGGGATGTAAATTGCCAACAGCCACTCTGGAGAAGTGTACGGTGTGTCCTGAAATATCTAAAAAACTCGGCTTAGAGAGCATAGGGCACTTCCACTCATGGGCGTCTAATTTGGGAAAACTAAAAATCAGCAAGGCACAGGCACTCCAAAGTTTAGGGTTGCTCTGTTGACAAGAACCTCCACTTCATTCCACCTTAAATATCCCAGGAAAGAGAAAAATGGATAAAGAAGTTGTGGTCCTTAGGTACAATGGAATATCACTCAGCCATGAAATCAACGTCATAAGGCTAGTAGCAGCATGATGAGTGGATTCAGGTAGGACGGTTCTAAGTGAAATAAGTCACACAGAAAAAGACACTAATCAGAAGATATCACTTATAGAGGGAATGTAAAAACCGCTACACTTGAACTGAATTACAAAACAGAACAGAGTCACACATTTAGAAAACACACTATGGCTGCCTAACGGGAAAGGTGAGGTGGGGTGATGCCTAAAACAAGGGTTTCAAATTAGCTCAGATACCGTTCCATAAACCCAATATGTAATAGACAAGACCTACTCCTTGCTCAGTGAACTGAACCCAACACCCCCTATTCACCGCCCAAGAATAGATCTGAATAGTAAGAATCTTCAAACCTATGTATTGATATCTCTCCGTAAGTGAGTCAAGTGGGAGTAAAGCGGCATAAACACAGCAGTGAAAAGCAGCTAAACCCCATTAGGAAAATCAATTACTTTTAAAAACCCGTGAAACAAAGACAGTGAAAGAGAGAGAAATTCTTACAAAATTCGTTCAGGGGCTGTGATGCCACCTGGATTGACCATATCTAGACCCACAGCTGATTGAGACATAAGGGTGGACACTCTTGGGGCTGAGAGGTTTGGTGAGGTTGGGTGAGCAAACGCAGACCCTTTAAAGTAATACTGCGTGGTACCCGTCCCATGGGTCCCAAATCTCCAGGTTCAAGGGCATCTTCCTACATCGAAAACATGCATGAGAAACCCAGAAGATGGTACACCGTGTGATCGGGAAAGGTTTCTAAAACGCACCTCATTTCTCATCTCCTTGTGCTCCGGTTCGCCATTCCAGCCACTTTAATAGCAATCTCCCTCCTTGGAGAATCAGCACTTTAACCTCCTGTTCCGTACAGGTTTCAATTTGTCCTGAGGATGAACGGGAAGAGGGGGAACCAATGAGCGACTAGCTCTAGGTGGTGGGACAGGCACAGGTCACTCTATTTTCCCATCAGGAAGAAGAATTAACCACCGGCTCAGCGTGCCGCCCGGAACCAGAATAGGGCCTGAAGCAATCCTACGCTTTTGCGGCCAGCTCCCAAAAAAGCGAGTTGAAAAATGGAGCTCAGGGGCCCTGCAAATCACAAACCTGCAGAGTTATAAATGATAACTCTCGCCCACAAAAATATTGAGGGAAGGCAACGAAGAGGATTTGAAAGCAAGGCAGAATTGCAGGAAACAGATTTCAGGAGGTAGATTCGAATCGCCTTTAAAGCACAGGAAAAGCGGCAAAACCTCGACAATGATGCCCTTGGCCAAAAAGGGCGTATGCGTTTTTTCCTGAATATATTCAGGAAAAAACGCATACGCCCTTTTTGGCCAACCAAGCAACCTGGAAAGGCAAATCAGCGCTACAAAGAAGTCTCGCTTCCCATCGGTCAAAAGGGCCATGCTGAATAAAGTGTCAATACCAGAAATGCAGGAGAGGCCATGGAGAAATGGGAGCCTTGCTACGCTGATGGGCGGGATGTAAATTGCCAACAGCCACTCTGGAGAAGTGTACGGTGTGTCCTGAAACATCTAAAAAACTCGGCTTAGAGAGCATAGGGCACTTCCACTCATGGGCGTCTAATTTGGGAAAACTAAAAATCAGCAAGGCACAGGCACTCCAAAGTTTAGGGTTGCTCTGTTGACAAGAACCTCCACTTCATTCCACCTTAAATATCCCAGGAAAGAGAAAAATGGATAAAGAAGTTGTGGTCCTTAGGTACAATGGAATATCACTCAGCCATGAAATCAACGTCATAAGGCTAGTAGCAGCATGATGAGTGGATTCAGGTACGACGGTTCTAAGTGAAATAAGTCACACAGAAAAAGACACTAATCAGAAGATATCACTTATAGAGGGAATGTAAAAACCGCTACACTTGAACTGAATTACAAAACAGAACAGAGTCACACATTTAGAAAACACACTATGGCTGCCTAACGGGAAAGGTGAGGTGGGGTGATGCCTAAAACAAGGGTTTCAAATTAGCTCAGATACCGTTCCATAAACCCAATATGTAATAGACAAGACCTACTCCTTGCTCAGTGAACTGGACCCAACACCCCCTATTAACCGCCCAAGAATAGATCTGACTAGTAAGAATCTTCAAACCTATGTATTGATATCTCTCCGTAAGTGAGTCAAGTGGGAGTAAAGCGGCATAAACACAGCAGTGAAAAGCAGCTAAACCCCATTAGGAAAATCAATTACTCTTAAAAAACCCGTGAAACAAAGACAGTGAAAGAGAGAGAAATTCTTACAAAATTCGTTCAGTGGCTGTGATGCCACCTGGATTGACCATATCTAGACCCACAGCTGATTGAGACATAAGGGTGGACACTCTTGGGGCTGAGAGGTTTGGTGAGGTTGGGTGAGCAAACGCAGACCCTTTAAAGTAATACTGCGTGGTACCCGTCCCATGGGTCCCAAATCTCCAGGTTCAAGGGCATCTTCCTACATCGAAAACATGCATGAGAAACCCAGAAGATGGTACACCGTGTGATCGGGAAAGGTTTCTAAAACGCACCTCATTTCTCATCTCCTTGTGCTCGGGTTCGCCATTCCAGCCACTTTAATAGCAATCTCCCTCCTTGGAGAATCAGCACTTTAACCTCCTGTTCCGTACAGGTTTCAATTTGTCCTGAGGATGAACGGGAAGAGGGGGAACCAATGAGCGACTAGCTCTAGGTGGTGGGACAGGCACAGGTCACTCTATTTTCCCATCAGGAAGAAGAATTAACCACAGGCTCAGCCTGCCGCCCGGAACCAGAATAGGGCCTGAAGCAATCCTACGCTTTTGCGGCCAGCTCCCAAAAAAGCGAGTTGAAAAATGGAGCTCAGGGGCCCTGCAAATCACAAACCTGCAGAGTTATAAATGATAACTCTCGCCCACAAAAATATTGAGGGAAGGCAACGAAGAGGATTTGAAAACAAGGCAGAATTGCAGGAAACAGATTTCAGGAGGTAGATTCGAATCGCCTTTAAAGCACAGGAAAAGCGGCAAAACCTCGCCAATGATGCCTTGGCCAAAAAGGGCGTATGCGTTTTTTCCTGAATATATTCAGGAAAAAACGCATACGCCCTTTTTGGCCAACCAAGCAACCTGGAAAGGCAAATCAGCGCTACAAAGAAGTCTCGCTTCCCATCGGTCAAAAGGGCCATGCTGAATAAAGTGTCAATACCAGAAATGCAGGAGAGGCCATGGAGAAATGGGAGCCTTGCTACGCTGATGGGCGGGATGTAAATTGCCAACAGCCACTCTGGAGAAGTGTACGGTGTGTCCTGAAATATCTAAAAAACTCGGCTTAGAGAGCATAGGGCACTTCAACTCATGGGCGTCTAATTTGGGAAAACTAAAAATCAGCAAGGCACATGCACTCCAAAGTTTAGGGTTGCTCTGTTGCCAAGAACCTCCACTTCATTCCACCTTAAATATCCCAGGAAAGAGAAAAATGGATAAAGAAGTTGTGGTCCTTAGGTACAATGGAATATCACTCAGCCATGAAATCAACGTCATAAGGCTAGTAGCAGCATGATGAGTGGATTCAGGTACGACGGTTCTAAGTGAAATAAGTCACACAGAAAAAGACACTAATCAGAAGATATCACTTATAGAGGGAATGTAAAAACCGCTACACTTGAACTGAATTACAAAACAGAACAGAGTCACACATTTAGAAAACACACTATGGCTGCCTAACGGGAAAGGTGAGGTGGGGTGATGCCTAAAACAAGGGTTTCAAATTAGCTCAGATACCGTTCCATAAACCCAATATGTAATAGACAAGACCTACTCCTTGCTCAGTGAACTGGACCCAACACCCCCTATTCACCGCCCAAGAATAGATCTGACTAGTAAGAATCTTCAAACCTATGTATTGATATCTCTCCGTAAGTGAGTCAAGTGGGAGTAAAGCGGCATAAACACAGCAGTGAAAAGCAGCTAAACCCCATTAGGAAAATCAATTACTCTTAAAAAACCCGTGAAACAAAGACAGTGAAAGAGAGAGAAATTCTTACAAAATTCGTTCAGTGGCTGTGATGCCACCTGGATTGACCATATCTAGACCCACAGCTGATTGAGACATAAGGGTGGACACTCTTGGGGCTGAGAGGTTTGGTGAGGTTGGGTGAGCAAACGCAGACCCTTTAAAGTAATACTGCGTGGTACCCGTCCCATGGGTCCCAAATCTCCAGGTTCAAGGGCATCTTCCTACATCGAAAACATGCATGAGAAACCCAGAAGATGGTACACCGTTTGATCGGGAAAGGTTTCTTAAACGCACCTCATTTCTCATCTCCTTGTGCTCGGGTTCGCCATTCCAGCCACTTTAATAGCAATCTCCCTCCTTGGAGAATCAGCACTTTAACCTCCTGTTCCGTACAGGTTTCAATTTGTCCTGAGGATGAACGGGAAGAGGGGGAACAAATGAGCGACTAGCTCTAGGTGGTGGGACAGGCACAGGTCACTCTATTTTCCCATCAGGAAGAAGAATTAACCACCGGCTCAGCCTGCCGCCCGGAACCAGAATAGGGCCTGAAGCAATACTACGCTTTTGCGGCCAGCTCCCAAAAAAGCGAGTTGAAAAATGGAGCTCAGGGGCCCTGCAAATCACAAACCTGCAGAGTTATAAATGATAACTCTCGCCCACAAAAATATTGAGGGAAGGCAACGAAGAGGATTTGAAAGCAAGGCAGAATTGCAGGAAACAGATTTCAGGAGGTAGATTCGAATCGCCTTTAAAGCAGAGGAAAAGCGGCAAAACCTCGACAATGATGCCCTTGGCCAAAAAGGGCGTATGCGTTTTTTCCTGAATATATTCAGGAAAAAACGCATACGCCCTTTTTGGCCAACCAAGCAACCGGGAAAGGCAAATCAGCGCTACAAAGAAGTCTCGCTTCCCATCGGTCAAAAGGGCCATGCTGAATAAAGTGTCAATACCAGAAATGCAAGAGAGGCCATGGAGAAATGGGAGCCTTGCTACGCTGATGGGCGGGATGTAAATTGCCAACAGCCACTCTGGAGAAGTGTACGGTGTGTCCTGAAACATCTAAAAAACTCGGCTTAGAGAGCATAGGGCACTTCCGCTCATGGGCGTCTAATTTGGGAAAACTAAAAATCAGCAAGGCACAGGCACTCCAAAGTTTAGGGTTGCTCTGTTGACAAGAACCTCCACTTCATTTCACCTTAAATATCCCAGGAAAGAGAAAAATGGATAAAGAAGTTGTGGTCCTTAGGTACAATGGAATATCACTCAGCCATGAAATCAACGTCATAAGGCTAGTAGCAGCATGATGAGTGGATTCAGGTACGACGGTTCTAAGTGAAATAAGTCACACAGAAAAAGACACTAATCAGAAGATATCACTTATAGAGGGAATGTAAAAACCGCTACACTTGAACTGAATTACAAAACAGAACAGAGTCACACATTTAGAAAACACACTATGGCTGCCTAACGGGAAAGGTGAGGTGGGGTGATGCCTAAAACAAGGGTTTCAAATTAGCTCAGATACTGTTCCATAAACCCAATATGTAATAGACAAGACCTACTCCTTGCTCAGTGAACTGGACCCAACACCCCCTATTCACCGCCCAAGAATAGATCTGACTAGTAAGAATCTTCAAACCTATGTATTGATATCTCTCCGTAAGTGAGTCAAGTGGGAGTAAAGCGGCATAAACACAGCAGTGAAAAGCAGCTAAACCCCATTAGGAAAATCAATTACTCTTAAAAAACCCGTGAAACAAAGACAGTGAAAGAGAGAGAAATTCTTACAAAATTCGTTCAGTGGCTGTGATGCCACCTGGATTGACCATATCTAGACCCACAGCTGATTGAGACATAAGGGTGGACACTCTTGGGGCTGAGAGGTTTGGTGAGGTTGGGTGAGCAAACGCAGACCCTTTAAAGTAATACTGCGTGGTACCCGTCCCATGGGTCCCAAATCTCCAGGTTCAAGGGCATCTTCCTACATCGAAAACATGCATGAGAAACCCAGAAGATGGTACACCGTGTGATCGGGAAAGGTTTCTAAAACGCACCTCATTTCTCATCTCCTTGTGCTCGGGTTCGCCATTCCAGCCACTTTAATAGCAATCTCCCTCCTTGGAGAATCAGCACTTTAACCTCCTGTTCCGTACAGGTTTCAATTTGTCCTGAGGATGAACGGGAAGAGGGGGAACCAATGAGCGACTAGCTCTAGGTGGTGGGACAGGCACAGGTCACTCTATTTTCCCATCAGGAAGAAGAATTAACCACCGGCTCAGCGTGCCGCCCGGAACCAGAATAGGGCCTGAAGCAATCCTACGCTTTTGCGGCCAGCTCCCAAAAAAGCGAGTTGAAAAATGGAGCTCAGGGGCCCTGCAAATCACAAACCTGCAGAGTTATAAATGATAACTCTCGCCCACAAAAATATTGAGGGAAGGCAACGAAGAGGATTTGAAAGCAAGGCAGAATTGCAGGAAACAGATTTCAGGAGGTAGATTCGAATCGCCTTTAAAGCACAGGAAAAGCGGCAAAACCTCGACAATGATGCCCTTGGCCAAAAAGGGCGTATGCGTTTTTTCCTGAATATATTCAGGAAAAAACGCATACGCCCTTTTTGGCCAACCAAGCAACCGGGAAAGGCAAATCAGCGCTACAAAGAAGTCTCGCTTCCCATCGGTCAAAAGGGCCATGCTGAATAAAGTGTCAATACCAGAAATGCAAGAGAGGCCATGGAGAAATGGGAGCCTTGCTACGCTGATGGGCGGGATGTAAATTGCCAACAGCCACTCTGGAGAAGTGTACGGTGTGTCCTGAAATATCTAAAAAACTCGGCTTAGAGAGCATAGGGCACTTCCACTCATGGGCGTCTAATTTGGGAAAACTAAAAATCAGCAAGGCACAGGCACTCCAAAGTTTAGGGTTGCTCTGTTGACAAGAACCTCCACTTCATTCCACCTTAAATATCCCAGGAAAGAGAAAAATGGATAAAGAAGTTGTGGTCCTTAGGTACAATGGAATATCACTCAGCCATGAAATCAACGTCATAAGGCTAGTAGCAGCATGATGAGTGGATTCAGGTACGACGGTTCTAAGTGAAATAAGTCACACAGAAAAAGACACTAATCATAAGATATCACTTATAGAGGGAAAGTAAAAACCGCTACACTTGAACTGAATTACAAAACAGAACAGAGTCACACATTTAGAAAACACACTATGGCTGCCTAACGGGAAAGGCGAGGTGGGGTGATGCATAAAACTAGGGTTTCAAATTAGCTCAGATACCGTTCCATAAACCCAATATGTAATAGACAAGACCTACTCCTTGCTCAGTGAACTGGACTCAACACCCCCTATTCACCGCCCAAGAATAGATCTGACTAGTAAGAATCTTCAAACCTATGTATTGATATCTCTCTGTAAGTGAGTCAAGTGGGTGTAAAGCGGCATAAACACAGCAGTGAAAAGCAGCTAAACCCCATTAGGAAAATGAATTACTTTTAAAAACCCGTGAAACAAAGACAGTGAAAGAGAGAGAAATTCTTACAAAATTCGTTCAGGGGCTGTGATGCCACCTGGATTGACCATATCTAGACCCACAGCTGATTGAGACATAAGGGTGGACACTCTTGGGGCTGAGAGGTTAGTTGAGGTTGGGTGAGCAAACACAGACCCTTTAAAGTAATAGTGCGTGGTACCCGTCTGATGGGTCCCAAATCTCCAGGTTGAAGGGCATCTTCCTACATCGAAAACATGCATGAGAACCCCAGAAGATGGTACACCGTGTGATCGGGAAAGGTTTCTAAAACGCACCTCATTTCTCATCTCCTTGTGCTCGGCGTCGCCATTCCAGCCGCTTTACTAGCAATCTCCCTCCTTGGAGAATCAGCACGTTTACCCTCCTGTTCCGTACAGGTTGCAATTTGTCCTGAGGATGAACGGGAAGAGGGGGAACCAATGAGCGACTAGCTCTAGGTGTTGGGAAAGGCACAGGTCACTCTATTTTCCCATCAGGAAGAAGAATTAACCACAGGCTCAGCCTGCCGCCCGGAACCAGAATAGGTCCTGAAGCAATCCTACGCTTTTGCGGCCAGCTCCCAAAAAAGCGAGTTGAAAAATGGAGCTCAGGGGCCCTGCAAATCACAAACCTGCAGAGTTATAAATGATAACTCTCGCCCACAAAAATATTGAGGGAAGGCAACGAAGAGGATTTGAAAACAAGGCAGAATTGCAGGAAACAGATTTCAGGAGGTAGATTCGAATCGCCTTTAAAGCACAGGAAAAGCGGCAAAACCTCGACAATGATGCCTTGGCCAAAAAGGGCGTACGCGTTTTTTCCTGAATATATTCAGGAAAAAACGCATACGCCCTTTTTGGCCAACCAAGCAACCTGGAAAGGCAAATCAGCGCTACAAAGAAGTCTCGCTTCCCATCGGTCAAAAGGGCCATGCTGAATAAAGTGTCAATACCAGAAATGCAGGAGAGGCCATGGAGAAATGGGAGCCTTGCTACGCTGATGGGCGGGATGTAAATTGCCAACAGCCACTCTGGAGAAGTGTACGGTGTGTCCTGAAATATCTAAAAAACTCGGCTTAGAGAGCATAGGGCACTTCAACTCATGGGCGTCTAATTTGGGAAAACTAAAAATCAGCAAGGCACATGCACTCCAAAGTTTAGGGTTGCTCTGTTGACAAGAACCTCCACTTCATTCCACCTTAAATATCCCAGGAAAGAGAAAAATGGATAAAGAAGTTGTGGTCCTTAGGTACAATGGAATATCACTCAGCCATGAAATCAACGTCATAAGGCTAGTAGCAGCATGATGAGTGGATTCAGGTACGACGGTTCTAAGTGAAATAAGTCACACAGAAAAAGACACTAATCAGAAGATATCACTTATAGAGGGAATGTAAAAACCGCTACACTTGAACTGAATTACAAAACAGAACAGAGTCACACATTTAGAAAACACACTATGGCTGCCTAACGGGAAAGGTGAGGTGGGGTGATGCCTAAAACAAGGGTTTCAAATTAGCTCAGATACCGTTCCATAAACCCAATATGTAATAGACAAGACCTACTCCTTGCTCAGTGAACTGGACCCAACACCCCCTATTCACCGCCCAAGAATAGATCTGACTAGTAAGAATCTTCAAACCTATGTATTGATATCTCTCCGTAAGTGAGTCAAGTGGGAGTAAAGCGGCATAAACACAGCAGTGAAAAGCAGCTAAACCCCATTAGGAAAATCAATTACTCTTAAAAAACCCGTGAAACAAAGACAGTGAAAGAGAGAGAAATTCTTACAAAATTCGTTCAGTGGCTGTGATGCCACCTGGATTGACCATATCTAGACCCACAGCTGATTGAGACATAAGGGTGGACACTCTTGGGGCTGAGAGGTTTGGTGAGGTTGGGTGAGCAAACGCAGACCCTTTAAAGTAATACTGCGTGGTACCCGTCCCATGGGTCCCAAATCTCCAGGTTCAAGGGCATCTTCCTACATCGAAAACATGCATGAGAAACCCAGAAGATGGTACACCGTGTGATCGGGAAAGGTTTCTAAAACGCACCTCATTTCTCATCTCCTTGTGCTCGGGTTCGCCATTCCAGCCACTTTAATAGCAATCTCCCTCCTTGGAGAATCAGCACTTTAACCTCCTGTTCCGTACAGGTTTCAATTTGTCCTGAGGATGAACGGGAAGAGGGGGAACAAATGAGCGACTAGCTCTAGGTGGTGGGACAGGCACAGGTCACTCTATTTTCCCATCAGGAAGAAGAATTAACCACCGGCTCAGCCTGCCGCCCGGAACCAGAATAGGGCCTGAAGCAATCCTACGCTTTTGCGGCCAGCTCCCAAAAAAGCGAGTTGAAAAATGGAGCTCAGGGGCCCTGCAAATCACAAACCTGCAGAGTTATAAATGATAACTCTCGCCCACAAAAATATTGAGGGAAGGCAACGAAGAGGATTTGAAAGCAAGGCAGAATTGCAGGAAACAGATTTCAGGAGGTAGATTCGAATCGCCTTTAAAGCAGAGGAAAAGCGGCAAAACCTCGACAATGATGCCCTTGGCCAAAAAGGGCGTATGCGTTTTTTCCTGAATATATTCAGGAAAAAACGCATACGCCCTTTTTGGCCAACCAAGCAACCGGGAAAGGCAAATCAGCGCTACAAAGAAGTCTCGCTTCCCATCGGTCAAAAGGGCCATGCTGAATAAAGTGTCAATACCAGAAATGCAAGAGAGGCCATGGAGAAATGGGAGCCTTGCTACGCTGATGGGCGGGATGTAAATTGCCAACAGCCACTCTGGAGAAGTGTACGGTGTGTCCTGAAACATCTAAAAAACTCGGCTTAGAGAGCATAGGGCACTTCCACTCATGGGCGTCTAATTTGGGAAAACTAAAAATCAGCAAGGCACAGGCACTCCAAAGTTTAGGGTTGCTCTGTTGACAAGAACCTCCACTTCATTTCACCTTAAATATCCCAGGAAAGAGAAAAATGGATAAAGAAGTTGTGGTCCTTAGGTACAATGGAATATCACTCAGCCATGAAATCAACGTCATAAGGCTAGTAGCAGCATGATGAGTGGATTCAGGTACGACGGTTCTAAGTGAAATAAGTCACACAGAAAAAGACACTAATCATAAGATATCACTTATAGAGGGAAAGTAAAAACCGCTACACTTGAACTGAATTACAAAACAGAACAGAGTCACACATTTAGAAAACACACTATGGCTGCCTAACGGGAAAGGCGAGGTGGGGTGATGCATAAAACAAGGGTTTCAAATTAGCTCAGATACCGTTCCATAAACCCAATATGTAATAGACAAGACCTACTCCTTGCTCAGTGAACTGGACTCAACACCCCCTATTCACCGCCCAAGAATAGATCTGACTAGTAAGAATCTTCAAACCTATGTATTGATATCTCTCCGTAAGTGAGTCAAGTGGGTGTAAAGCGGCATAAACACAGCAGTGAAAAGCAGCTAAACCCCATTAGGAAAATGAATTACTTTTAAAAACCCGTGAAACAAAGACAGTGAAAGAGAGAGAAATTCTTACAAAATTCGTTAGGGGCTGTGATGCCACCTGGATTGACCATATCTAGACCCACAGCTGATTGAGACATAAGGGTGGACACTCTTGGGGCTGAGAGGTTTGGTGAGGTTGGGTGAGCAAACACAGACCCTTTAAAGTAATAGTGCGTGGTACCCGTCTGATGGGTCCCAAATCTCCAGGTTGAAGGGCATCTTCCTACATCGAAAACATGCATGAGAACCCCAGAAGATGGTACACCGTGTGATCGGGAAAGGTTCCTAAAACGCACCTCATTTCTCATCTCCTTGTGCTCGGCGTCGCCATTCCAGCCGCTTTACTAGCAATCTCCCTCCTTGGAGAATCAGCACGTTTAACCTCCTGTTCCGTACAGGTTGCAATTTGTCCTGAGGATGAACGGGAAGAGGGGGAACCAATGAGCGACTAGCTCTAGGTGTTGGGAAAGGCACAGGTCACTCTATTTTCCCATCAGGAAGAAGAATTAACCACAGGCTCAGCCTGCCGCCCGGAACCAGAATAGGTCCTGAAGCAATCCTACGCTTTTGCGGCCAGCTCCCAAAAAAGCGAGTTGAAAAATGGAGCTCAGGGGCCCTGCAAATCACAAACCTGCAGAGTTATAAATGATAACTCTCGCCCACAAAAATATTGAGGGAAGGCAACGAAGAGGATTTGAAAACAAGGCAGAATTGCAGGAAACAGATTTCAGGAGGTAGATTCGAATCGCCTTTAAAGCACAGGAAAAGCGGCAAAACCTCGACAATGATGCCTTGGCCAAAAAGGGCGTATGCGTTTTTTCCTGAATATATTCAGGAAAAAACGCATACGCCCTTTTTGGCCAACCAAGCAACCTGGAAAGGCAAATCAGCGCTACAAAGAAGTCTCGCTTCCCATCGGTCAAAAGGGCCATGCTGAATAAAGTGTCAATACCAGAAATGCAGGAGAGGCCATGGAGAAATGGGAGCCTTGCTACGCTGATGGGCGGGATGTAAATTGCCAACAGCCACTCTGGAGAAGTGTACGGTGTGTCCTGAAATATCTAAAAAACTCGGCTTAGAGAGCATAGGGCACTTCCACTCATGGGCGTCTAATTTGGGAAAACTAAAAATCAGCAAGGCACAGGCACTCCAAAGTTTAGGGTTGCTCTGTTGACAAGAACCTCCACTTCATTCCACCTTAAATATCCCAGGAAAGAGAAAAATGGATAAAGAAGTTGTGGTCCTTAGGTACAATGGAATATCACTCAGCCATGAAATCAACGTCATAAGGCTAGTAGCAGCATGATGAGTGGATTCAGGTACGACGGTTCTAAGTGAAATAAGTCACACAGAAAAAGACACTAATCAGAAGATATCACTTATAGAGGGAATGTAAAAACCGCTACACTTGAACTGAATTACAAAACAGAACAGAGTCACACATTTAGAAAACACACTATGGCTGCCTAACGGGAAAGGTGAGGTGGGGTGATGCCTAAAACAAGGGTTTCAAATTAGCTCAGATACCGTTCCATAAACCCAATATGTAATAGACAAGACCTACTCCTTGCTCAGTGAACTGGACCCAACACCCCCTATTCACCGCCCAAGAAGAGATCTGACTAGTAACAATCTTCAAACCTATGTATTGATATCTCTCCGTAAGTGAGTCAAGTGGGAGTAAAGCGGCATAAACACAGCAGTGAAAAGCAGCTAAACCCCATTAGGAAAATCAATTACTTTTAAAAACCCGTGAAACAAAGACAGTGAAAGAGAGAGAAATTCTTACAAAATTCGTTCAGGGGCTGTGATGCCACCTGGATTGACCATATCTAGACCCACAGCTGATTGAGACATAAGGGTGGACACTCTTGGGGCTGAGAGGTTTGGTGAGGTTGGGTGAGCAAACGCAGACCCTTTAAAGTAATACTGCGTGGTACCCGTCCCATGGGTCCCAAATCTCCAGGTTCAAGGGCATCTTCCTACATCGAAAACATGCATGAGAACCCCAGAAGATGGTACACCGTGTGATCGGGAAAGGTTTCTAAAACGCACCTCATTTCTCATCTCCTTGTGCTCGGGTTCGCCATTCCAGCCACTTTAATAGCAATCTCCCTCCTTGGAGAATCAGCACTTTAACCTCCTGTTCCGTACAGGTTTCAATTTGTCCTGAGGATGAACGGGAAGAGGGGGAACCAATGAGCGACTAGCTCTAGGTGGTGGGACAGGCACAGGTCACTCTATTTTCCCATCTGGAAGAAGAATTAACCACCGGCTCAGCCTGCCGCCCGGAACCAGAATAGGGCCTGAAGCAATCCTACGCTTTTGCGGCCAGCTCCCAAAAAAGCGAGTTGAAAAATGGAGCTCAGGGGCCCTGCAAATCACAAACCTGCAGAGTTATAAATGATAACTCTCGCCCACAAAAATATTGAGGGAAGGCAACGAAGAGGATTTGAAAGCAAGGCAGAATTGCAGGAAACAGATTTCAGGAGGTAGATTCGAATCGCCTTTAAAGCAGAGGAAAAGCGGCAAAACCTCGACAATGATGCCCTTGGCCAAAAAGGGCGTATGCGTTTTTTCCTGAATATATTCAGGAAAAAACGCATACGCCCTTTTTGGCCAACCAAGCAACCGGGAAAGGCAAATCAGCGCTACAAAGAAGTCTCGCTTCCCATCGGTCAAAAGGGCCATGCTGAATAAAGTGTCAATACCAGAAATGCAAGAGAGGCCATGGAGAAATGGGAGCCTTGCTACGCTGATGGGCGGGATGTAAATTGCCAACAGCCACTCTGGAGAAGTGTACGGTGTGTCCTGAAACATCTAAAAAACTCGGCTTAGAGAGCATAGGGCACTTCCACTCATGGGCGTCTAATTTGGGAAAACTAAAAATCAGCAAGGCACAGGCACTCCAAAGTTTAGGGTTGCTCTGTTGACAAGAACCTCCACTTCATTTCACCTTAAATATCCCAGGAAAGAGAAAAATGGATAAAGAAGTTGTGGTCCTTAGGTACAATGGAATATCACTCAGCCATGAAATCAACGTCATAAGGCTAGTAGCAGCATGATGAGTGGATTCAGGTACGACGGTTCTAAGTGAAATAAGTCACACAGAAAAAGACACTAATCATAAGATATCACTTATAGAGGGAAAGTAAAAACCGCTACACTTGAACTGAATTACAAAACAGAACAGAGTCACACATTTAGAAAACACACTATGGCTGCCTAACGGGAAAGGCGAGGTGGGGTGATGCATAAAACAAGGGTTTCAAATTAGCTCAGATACCGTTCCATAAACCCAATATGTAATAGACAAGACCTACTCCTTGCTCAGTGAACTGGACTCAACACCCCCTATTCACCGCCCAAGAATAGATCTGACTAGTAAGAATCTTCAAACCTATGTATTGATATCTCTCCGTAAGTGAGTCAAGTGGGTGTAAAGCGGCATAAACACAGCAGTGAAAAGCAGCTAAACCCCATTAGGAAAATGAATTACTTTTAAAAACCCGTGAAACAAAGACAGTGAAAGAGAGAGAAATTCTTACAAAATTCGTTAGGGGCTGTGATGCCACCTGGATTGACCATATCTAGACCCACAGCTGATTGAGACATAAGGGTGGACACTCTTGGGGCTGAGAGGTTTGGTGAGGTTGGGTGAGCAAACACAGACCCTTTAAAGTAATAGTGCGTGGTACCCGTCTGATGGGTCCCAAATCTCCAGGTTGAAGGGCATCTTCCTACATCGAAAACATGCATGAGAACCCCAGAAGATGGTACACCGTGTGATCGGGAAAGGTTCCTAAAACGCACCTCATTTCTCATCTCCTTGTGCTCGGCGTCGCCATTCCAGCCGCTTTACTAGCAATCTCCCTCCTTGGAGAATCAGCACGTTTAACCTCCTGTTCCGTACAGGTTGCAATTTGTCCTGAGGATGAACGGGAAGAGGGGGAACCAATGAGCGACTAGCTCTAGGTTTTGGGAAAGGCACAGGTCACTCTATTTTCCCATCAGGAAGAAGAATTAACCACAGGCTCAGCCTGCCGCCCGGAACCAGAATAGGTCCTGAAGCAATCCTACGCTTTTGCGGCCAGCTCCCAAAAAAGCGAGTTGAAAAATGGAGCTCAGGGGCCCTGCAAATCACAAACCTGCAGAGTTATAAATGATAACTCTCGCCCACAAAAATATTGAGGGAAGGCAACGAAGAGGATTTGAAAACAAGGCAGAATTGCAGGAAACAGATTTCAGGAGGTAGATTCGAATCGCCTTTAAAGCACAGGAAAAGCGGCAAAACCTCGACAATGATGCCTTGGCCAAAAAGGGCGTATGCGTTTTTTCCTGAATATATTCAGGAAAAAACGCATACGCCCTTTTTGGCCAACCAAGCAACCTGGAAAGGCAAATCAGCGCTACAAAGAAGTCTCGCTTCCCATCGGTCAAAAGGGCCATGCTGAATAAAGTGTCAATACCAGAAATGCAGGAGAGGCCATGGAGAAATGGGAGCCTTGCTACGCTGATGGGCGGGATGTAAATTGCCAACAGCCACTCTGGAGAAGTGTACGGTGTGTCCTGAAATATCTAAAAAACTCGGCTTAGAGAGCATAGGGCACTTCCACTCATGGGCGTCTAATTTGGGAAAACTAAAAATCAGCAAGGCACAGGCACTCCAAAGTTTAGGGTTGCTCTGTTGACAAGAACCTCCACTTCATTCCACCTTAAATATCCCAGGAAAGAGAAAAATGGATAAAGAAGTTGTGGTCCTTAGGTACAATGGAATATCACTCAGCCATGAAATCAACGTCATAAGGCTAGTAGCAGCATGATGAGTGGATTCAGGTACGACGGTTCTAAGTGAAATAAGTCACACAGAAAAAGACACTAATCAGAAGATATCACTTATAGAGGGAATGTAAAAACCGCTACACTTGAACTGAATTACAAAACAGAACAGAGTCACACATTTAGAAAACACACTATGGCTGCCTAACGGGAAAGGTGAGGTGGGGTGATGCCTAAAACAAGGGTTTCAAATTAGCTCAGATACCGTTCCATAAACCCAATATGTAATAGACAAGACCTACTCCTTGCTCAGTGAACTGGACCCAACACCCCCTATTCACCGCCCAAGAAGAGATCTGACTAGTAACAATCTTCAAACCTATGTATTGATATCTCTCCGTAAGTGAGTCAAGTGGGAGTAAAGCGGCATAAACACAGCAGTGAAAAGCAGCTAAACCCCATTAGGAAAATCAATTACTTTTAAAAACCCGTGAAACAAAGACAGTGAAAGAGAGAGAAATTCTTACAAAATTCGTTCAGGGGCTGTGATGCCACCTGGATTGACCATATCTAGACCCACAGCTGATTGAGACATAAGGGTGGACACTCTTGGGGCTGAGAGGTTTGGTGAGGTTGGGTGAGCAAACGCAGACCCTTTAAAGTAATACTGCGTGGTACCCGTCTGATGGGTCCCAAATCTCCAGGTTCAAGGGCATCTTCCTACATCGAAAACATGCATGAGAACCCCAGAAGATGGTACACCGTGTGATCGGGAAAGGTTTCTAAAACGCACCTCATTTCTCATCTCCTTGTGCTCGGGTTCGCCATTCCAGCCACTTTAATAGCAATCTCCCTCCTTGGAGAATCAGCACTTTAACCTCCTGTTCCGTACAGGTTTCAATTTGTCCTGAGGATGAACGGGAAGAGGGGGAACCAATGAGCGACTAGCTCTAGGTGGTGGGACAGGCACAGGTCACTCTATTTTCCCATCTGGAAGAAGAATTAACCACCGGCTCAGCCTGCCGCCCGGAACCAGAATAGGGCCTGAAGCAATCCTACGCTTTTGCGGCCAGCTCCCAAAAAAGCGAGTTGAAAAATGGAGCTCAGGGGCCCTGCAAATCACAAACCTGCAGAGTTATAAATGATAACTCTCGCCCACAAAAATATTGAGGGAAGGCAACGAAGAGGATTTGAAAGCAAGGCAGAATTGCAGGAAACAGATTTCAGGAGGTAGATTCGAATCGCCTTTAAAGCACAGGAAAAGCGGCAAAACCTCGACAATGATGCCCTTGGCCAAAAAGGGCGTATGCGTTTTTTCCTGAATATATTCAGGAAAAAACGCATACGCCCTTTTTGGCCAACCAAGCAACCTGGAAAGGCAAATCAGCGCTACAAAGAAGTCTCGTTTCCCATCGGTCAAAAGGGCCATGCTGAATAAAGTGTCAATACCAGAAATGCAGGAGAGGCCATGGAGAAATGGGAGCCTTGCTACGCTGATGGGCGGGATGTAAATTGCCAACAGCCACTCTGGAGAAGTGTACGGTGTGTCCTGAAATATCTAAAAAACTCGGCTTAGAGAGCATAGGGCACTTCCACTCATGGGCGTCTAATTTGGGAAAACTAAAAATCAGCAAGGCACAGGCACTCCAAAGTTTAGGGTTGCTCTGTTGACAAGAACCTCCACTTCATTCCACCTTAAATATCCCAGGAAAGAGAAAAATGGATAAAGAAGTTGTGGTCCTTAGGTACAATGGAATATCACTCAGCCATGAAATCAACGTCATAAGGCTAGTAGCATCATGATGAGTGGATTCAGGTACGACGGTTCTAAGTGAAATAAGTCACACAGAAAAAGACACTAATCAGAAGATATCACTTATAGAGGGAATGTAAAAACCGCTACACTTGAACTGAATTACAAAACAGAACAGAGTCACACATTTAGAAAACACACTATGGCTGCCTAACGGGAAAGGTGAGGTGGGGTGATGCCTAAAACAAGGGTTTCAAATTAGCTCAGATACCGTTCCATAAACCCAATATGTAATAGACAAGACCTACTCCTTGCTCAGTGAACTGGACCCAACACCCCCTATTCACCGCCCAAGAAGAGATCTGACTAGTAAGAATCTTCAAACCTATGTATTGATATCTCTCCGTAAGTGAGTCAAATGGGAGTAAAGCGGCATATACACAGCAGTGAAAAGCAGCTAAACCCCATTAGGAAAATCAATTACTCTTAAAAAACCCGTGAAACAAAGACAGTGAAAGAGAGAGAAATTCTTACAAAATTCGTTCAGTGGCTGTGATGCCACCTGGATTGACCATATCTAGACCCACAGCTGATTGAGACATAAGGGTGGACACTCTTGGGGCTGAGAGGTTTGGTGAGGTTGGGTGAGCAAACGCAGACCCTTTAAAGTAATACTGCGTGGTACCCGTCCCATGGGTACCAAATCTCCAGGTTCAAGGGCATCTTCCTACATCGAAAACATGCATGAGAAACCCAGAAGATGGTACACCGTGTGATCGGGAAAGGTTTCTAAAACGCACCTCATTTCTCATCTCCTTGTGCTCGGGTTCGCCATTCCAGCCACTTTAATAGCAATCTCCCTCCTTGGAGAATCAGCACTTTAACCTCCTGTTCCGTACAGGTTTCAATTTGTCCTGAGGATGAACGGGAAGAGGGGGAACCAATGAGCGACTAGCTCTAGGTGGTGGGACAGGCACAGGTCACTCTATTTTCCCATCAGGAAGAAGAATTAACCACCGGCTCAGCCTGCCGCCCGGAACCAGAATAGGGCCTGAAGCAATCCTACGCTTTTGCGGCCAGCTCCCAAAAAAGCGAGTTGAAAAATGGAGCTCAGGGGCCCTGCAAATCACAAACCTGCAGAGTTATAAATGATAACACTCGCCCACAAAAATATTGAGGGAAGGCAACGAAGAGGATTTGAAAACAAGGCAGAATTGCAGGAAACAGATTTCAGGAGGTAGATTCGAATCGCCTTTAAAGCACAGGAAAAGCGGCAAAACCTCGACAATGATGCCTTGGCCAAAAAGGGCGTATGCGTTTTTTCCTGAATATATTCAGGAAAAAACGCATACGCCGTTTTTGGCCAACCAAGCAACCTGGAAAGGCAAATCAGCGCTACAAAGAAGTCTCGCTTCCCATCGGTCAAAAGGGCCATGCTGAATAAAGTGTCAATACCAGAAATGCAGGAGAGGCCATGGAGAAATGGGAGCCTTGCTACGCTGATGGGCGGGATGTAAATTGCCAACAGCCACTCTGGAGAAGTGTACGGTGTGTCATGAAATATCTAAAAAACTCGGCTTAGAGAGCATAGGGCACTTCAACTCATGGGCGTCTAATTTGGGAAAACTAAAAATCAGCAAGGCACATGCACTCCAAAGTTTAGGGTTGCTCTGTTGCCAAGAACCTCCACTTCATTCCACCTTAAATATCCCAGGAAAGAGAAAAATGGATAAAGAAGTTGTGGTCCTTAGGTACAATGGAATATCACTCAGCCATGAAATCAACGTCATAAGGCTAGTAGCAGCATGATGAGTGGATTCAGGTACGACGGTTCTTAGTGAAATAAGTCACACAGAAAAAGACACTAATCAGAAGATATCACTTATAGAGGGAATGTAAAAACCGCTACACTTGAACTGAATTACAAAACAGAACAGAGTCACACATTTAGAAAACACACTATGGCTGCCTAACGGGAAAGGTGAGGTGGGGTGATGCCTAAAACAAGGGTTTCAAATTAGCTCAGATACCGTTCCATAAACCCAATATGTAATAGACAAGACCTACTCCTTGCTCAGTGAACTGGACCCAACACCCCCTATTCACCGCCCAAGAATAGATCTGACTAGTAAGAATCTTCAAACCTATGTATTGATATCTCTCCGTAAGTGAGTCAAGTGGGAGTAAAGCGGCATAAACACAGCAGTGAAAAGCAGCTAAACCCCATTAGGAAAATCAATTACTCTTAAAAAACCCGTGAAACAAAGACAGTGAAAGAGAGAGAAATTCTTACAAAATTCGTTCAGTGGCTGTGATGCCACCTGGATTGACCATATCTAGACCCACAGCTGATTGAGACATAAGGGTGGACACTCTTGGGGCTGAGAGGTTTGGTGAGGTTGGGTGAGCAAACGCAGACCCTTTAAAGTAATACTGCGTGGTACCCGTCCCATGGGTCCCAAATCTCCAGGTTCAAGGGCATCTTCCTACATCGAAAACATGCATGAGAAACCCAGAAGATGGTACACCGTGTGATCGGGAAAGGTTTCTAAAACGCACCTCATTTCTCATCTCCTTGTGCTCGGGTTCGCCATTCCAGCCACTTTAATAGCAATCTCCCTCCTTGGAGAATCAGCACTTTAACCTCCTGTTCCGTACAGGTTTCAATTTGTCCTGAGGATGAACGGGAAGAGGGGGAACAAATGAGCGACTAGCTCTAGGTGGTGGGACAGGCACAGGTCACTCTATTTTCCCATCAGGAAGAAGAATTAACCACCGGCTCAGCCTGCCGCCCGGAACCAGAATAGGGCCTGAAGCAATCCTACGCTTTTGCGGCCAGCTCCCAAAAAAGCGAGTTGAAAAATGGAGCTCAGGGGCCCTGCAAATCACAAACCTGCAGAGTTATAAATGATAACTCTCGCCCACAAAAATATTGAGGGAAGGCAACGAAGAGGATTTGAAAGCAAGGCAGAATTGCAGGAAACAGATTTCAGGAGGTAGATTCGAATCGCCTTTAAAGCAGAGGAAAAGCGGCAAAACCTCGACAATGATGCCCTTGGCCAAAAAGGGCGTATGCGTTTTTTCCTGAATATATTCAGGAAAAAACGCATACGCCCTTTTTGGCCAACCAAGCAACCGGGAAAGGCAAATCAGCGCTACAAAGAAGTCTCGCTTCCCATCGGTCAAAAGGGCCATGCTGAATAAAGTGTCAATACCAGAAATGCAAGAGAGGCCATGGAGAAATGGGAGCCTTGCTACGCTGATGGGCGGGATGTAAATTGCCAACAGCCACTCTGGAGAAGTGTACGGTGTGTCCTGAAACATCTAAAAAACTCGGCTTAGAGAGCATAGGGCACTTCCACTCATGGGCGTCTAATTTGGGAAAACTAAAAATCAGCAAGGCACAGGCACTCCAAAGTTTAGGGTTGCTCTGTTGACAAGAACCTCCACTTCATTTCACCTTAAATATCCCAGGAAAGAGAAAAATGGATAAAGAAGTTGTGGTCCTTAGGTACAATGGAATATCACTCAGCCATGAAATCAACGTCATAAGGCTAGTAGCAGCATGATGAGTGGATTCAGGTACGACGGTTCTAAGTGAAATAAGTCACACAGAAAAAGACACTAATCATAAGATATCACTTATAGAGGGAAAGTAAAAACCGCTACACTTGAACTGAATTACAAAACAGAACAGAGTCACACATTTAGAAAACACACTATGGCTGCCTAACGGGAAAGGCGAGGTGGGGTGATGCATAAAACAAGGGTTTCAAATTAGCTCAGATACCGTTCCATAAACCCAATATGTAATAGACAAGACCTACTCCTTGCTCAGTGAACTGGACTCAACACCCCCTATTCACCGCCCAAGAATAGATCTGACTAGTAAGAATCTTCAAACCTATGTATTGATATCTCTCCGTAAGTGAGTCAAGTGGGTGTAAAGCGGCATAAACACAGCAGTGAAAAGCAGCTAAACCCCATTAGGAAAATGAATTACTTTTAAAAACCCGTGAAACAAAGACAGTGAAAGAGAGAGAAATTCTTACAAAATTCGTTAGGGGCTGTGATGCCACCTGGATTGACCATATCTAGACCCACAGCTGATTGAGACATAAGGGTGGACACTCTTGGGGCTGAGAGGTTTGGTGAGGTTGGGTGAGCAAACACAGACCCTTTAAAGTAATAGTGCGTGGTACCCGTCTGATGGGTCCCAAATCTCCAGGTTGAAGGGCATCTTCCTACATCGAAAACATGCATGAGAACCCCAGAAGATGGTACACCGTGTGATCGGGAAAGGTTCCTAAAACGCACCTCATTTCTCATCTCCTTGTGCTCGGCGTCGCCATTCCAGCCGCTTTACTAGCAATCTCCCTCCTTGGAGAATCAGCACGTTTAACCTCCTGTTCCGTACAGGTTGCAATTTGTCCTGAGGATGAACGGGAAGAGGGGGAACCAATGAGCGACTAGCTCTAGGTGTTGGGAAAGGCACAGGTCACTCTATTTTCCCATCAGGAAGAAGAATTAACCACAGGCTCAGCCTGCCGCCCGGAACCAGAATAGGTCCTGAAGCAATCCTACGCTTTTGCGGCCAGCTCCCAAAAAAGCGAGTTGAAAAATGGAGCTCAGGGGCCCTGCAAATCACAAACCTGCAGAGTTATAAATGATAACTCTCGCCCACAAAAATATTGAGGGAAGGCAACGAAGAGGATTTGAAAACAAGGCAGAATTGCAGGAAACAGATTTCAGGAGGTAGATTCGAATCGCCTTTAAAGCACAGGAAAAGCGGCAAAACCTCGACAATGATGCCTTGGCCAAAAAGGGCGTATGCGTTTTTTCCTGAATATATTCAGGAAAAAACGCATACGCCCTTTTTGGCCAACCAAGCAACCTGGAAAGGCAAATCAGCGCTACAAAGAAGTCTCGCTTCCCATCGGTCAAAAGGGCCATGCTGAATAAAGTGTCAATACCAGAAATGCAGGAGAGGCCATGGAGAAATGGGAGCCTTGCTACGCTGATGGGCGGGATGTAAATTGCCAACAGCCACTCTGGAGAAGTGTACGGTGTGTCCTGAAATATCTAAAAAACTCGGCTTAGAGAGCATAGGGCACTTCCACTCATGGGCGTCTAATTTGGGAAAACTAAAAATCAGCAAGGCACAGGCACTCCAAAGTTTAGGGTTGCTCTGTTGACAAGAACCTCCACTTCATTCCACCTTAAATATCCCAGGAAAGAGAAAAATGGATAAAGAAGTTGTGGTCCTTAGGTACAATGGAATATCACTCAGCCATGAAATCAACGTCATAAGGCTAGTAGCAGCATGATGAGTGGATTCAGGTACGACGGTTCTAAGTGAAATAAGTCACACAGAAAAAGACACTAATCAGAAGATATCACTTATAGAGGGAATGTAAAAACCGCTACACTTGAACTGAATTACAAAACAGAACAGAGTCACACATTTAGAAAACACACTATGGCTGCCTAACGGGAAAGGTGAGGTGGGGTGATGCCTAAAACAAGGGTTTCAAATTAGCTCAGATACCGTTCCATAAACCCAATATGTAATAGACAAGACCTACTCCTTGCTCAGTGAACTGGACCCAACACCCCCTATTCACCGCCCAAGAAGAGATCTGACTAGTAACAATCTTCAAACCTATGTATTGATATCTCTCCGTAAGTGAGTCAAGTGGGAGTAAAGCGGCATAAACACAGCAGTGAAAAGCAGCTAAACCCCATTAGGAAAATCAATTACTTTTAAAAACCCGTGAAACAAAGACAGTGAAAGAGAGAGAAATTCTTACAAAATTCGTTCAGGGGCTGTGATGCCACCTGGATTGACCATATCTAGACCCACAGCTGATTGAGACATAAGGGTGGACACTCTTGGGGCTGAGAGGTTTGGTGAGGTTGGGTGAGCAAACGCAGACCCTTTAAAGTAATACTGCGTGGTACCCGTCTGATGGGTCCCAAATCTCCAGGTTCAAGGGCATCTTCCTACATCGAAAACATGCATGAGAACCCCAGAAGATGGTACACCGTGTGATCGGGAAAGGTTTCTAAAACGCACCTCATTTCTCATCTCCTTGTGCTCGGGTTCGCCATTCCAGCCACTTTAATAGCAATCTCCCTCCTTGGAGAATCAGCACTTTAACCTCCTGTTCCGTACAGGTTTCAATTTGTCCTGAGGATGAACGGGAAGAGGGGGAACCAATGAGCGACTAGCTCTAGGTGGTGGGACAGGCACAGGTCACTCTATTTTCCCATCTGGAAGAAGAATTAACCACCGGCTCAGCCTGCCGCCCGGAACCAGAATAGGGCCTGAAGCAATCCTACGCTTTTGCGGCCAGCTCCCAAAAAAGCGAGTTGAAAAATGGAGCTCAGGGGCCCTGCAAATCACAAACCTGCAGAGTTATAAATGATAACTCTCGCCCACAAAAATATTGAGGGAAGGCAACGAAGAGGATTTGAAAGCAAGGCAGAATTGCAGGAAACAGATTTCAGGAGGTAGATTCGAATCGCCTTTAAAGCACAGGAAAAGCGGCAAAACCTCGACAATGATGCCCTTGGCCAAAAAGGGCGTATGCGTTTTTTCCTGAATATATTCAGGAAAAAACGCATACGCCCTTTTTGGCCAACCAAGCAACCTGGAAAGGCAAATCAGCGCTACAAAGAAGTCTCGTTTCCCATCGGTCAAAAGGGCCATGCTGAATAAAGTGTCAATACCAGAAATGCAGGAGAGGCCATGGAGAAATGGGAGCCTTGCTACGCTGATGGGCGGGATGTAAATTGCCAACAGCCACTCTGGAGAAGTGTACGGTGTGTCCTGAAATATCTAAAAAACTCGGCTTAGAGAGCATAGGGCACTTCCACTCATGGGCGTCTAATTTGGGAAAACTAAAAATCAGCAAGGCACAGGCACTCCAAAGTTTAGGGTTGCTCTGTTGACAAGAACCTCCACTTCATTCCACCTTAAATATCCCAGGAAAGAGAAAAATGGATAAAGAAGTTGTGGTCCTTAGGTACAATGGAATATCACTCAGCCATGAAATCAACGTCATAAGGCTAGTAGCATCATGATGAGTGGATTCAGGTACGACGGTTCTAAGTGAAATAAGTCACACAGAAAAAGACACTAATCATAAGATATCAATTATAGAGGGAAAGTAAAAACCGCTACACTTGAACTGAATTACAAAACAGAACAGAGTCACACATTTAGAAAACACACTATGGCTGCCTAACGGGAAAGGTGAGGTGGGGTGATGCCTAAAACAAGGGTTTCAAATTAGCTCAGATACCGTTCCATAAACCCAATATGTAATAGACAAGACCTACTCCTTGCTCAGTGAACTGGACCCAACACCCCCTATTCACCGCCCAAGAATAGATCTGACTAGTAAGAATCTTCAAACCTATGTATTGATATCTCTCCGTAAGTGAGTCAAATGGGAGTAAAGCGGCATATACACAGCAGTGAAAAGCAGCTAAACCCCATTAGGAAAATCAATTACTCTTAAAAAACCCGTGAAACAAAGACAGTGAAAGAGAGAGAAATTCTTACAAAATTCGTTCAGTGGCTGTGATGCCACCTGGATTGACCATATCTAGACCCACAGCTGATTGAGACATAAGGGTGGACACTCTTGGGGCTGAGAGGTTTGGTGAGGTTGGGTGAGCAAACGCAGACCCTTTAAAGTAATACTGCGTGGTACCCGTCCCATGGGTACCAAATCTCCAGGTTCAAGGGCATCTTCCTACATCGAAAACATGCATGAGAAACCCAGAAGATGGTACACCGTGTGATCGGGAAAGGTTTCTAAAACGCACCTCATTTCTCATCTCCTTGTGCTCGGGTTCGCCATTCCAGCCACTTTAATAGCAATCTCCCTCCTTGGAGAATTAGCACTTTAACCTCCTGTTCCGTACAGGTTTCAATTTGTCCTGAGGATGAACGGGAAGAGGGGGAACCAATGAGCGACTAGCTCTAGGTGGTGGGACAGGCACAGGTCACTCTATTTTCCCATCAGGAAGAAGAATTAACCACCGGCTCAGCCTGCCGCCCGGAACCAGAATAGGGCCTGAAGCAATCCTACGCTTTTGCGGCCAGCTCCCAAAAAAGCGAGTTGAAAAATGGAGCTCAGGGGCCCTGCAAATCACAAACCTGCAGAGTTATAAATGATAACACTCGCCCACAAAAATATTGAGGGAAGGCAACGAAGAGGATTTGAAAACAAGGCAGAATTGCAGGAAACAGATTTCAGGAGGTAGATTCGAATCGCCTTTAAAGCACAGGAAAAGCGGCAAAACCTCGACAATGATGCCTTGGCCAAAAAGGGCGTATGCGTTTTTTCCTGAATATATTCAGGAAAAAACGCATACGCCCTTTTTGGCCAACCAAGCAACCTGGAAAGGCAAATCAGCGCTACAAAGAAGTCTCGCTTCCCATCGGTCAAAAGGGCCATGCTGAATAAAGTGTCAATACCAGAAATGCAGGAGAGGCCATGGAGAAATGGGAGCCTTGCTACGCTGATGGGCGGGATGTAAATTGCCAACAGCCACTCTGGAGAAGTGTACGGTGTGTCATGAAATATCTAAAAAACTCGGCTTAGAGAGCATAGGGCACTTCAACTCATGGGCGTCTAATTTGGGAAAACTAAAAATCAGCAAGGCACATGCACTCCAAAGTTTAGGGTTGCTCTGTTGCCAAGAACCTCCACTTCATTCCACCTTAAATATCCCAGGAAAGAGAAAAATGGATAAAGAAGTTGTGGTCCTTAGGTACAATGGAATATCACTCAGCCATGAAATCAACGTCATAAGGCTAGTAGCAGCATGATGAGTGGATTCAGGTACGACGGTTCTTAGTGAAATAAGTCACACAGAAAAAGACACTAATCAGAAGATATCACTTATAGAGGGAATGTAAAAACCGCTACACTTGAACTGAATTACAAAACAGAACAGAGTCACACATTTAGAAAACACACTATGGCTGCCTAACGGGAAAGGTGAGGTGGGGTGATGCCTAAAACAAGGGTTTCAAATTAGCTCAGATACCGTTCCATAAACCCAATATGTAATAGACAAGACCTACTCCTTGCTCAGTGAACTGGACCCAACACCCCCTATTCACCGCCCAAGAATAGATCTGACTAGTAAGAATCTTCAAACCTATGTATTGATATCTCTCCGTAAGTGAGTCAAGTGGGAGTAAAGCGGCATAAACACAGCAGTGAAAAGCAGCTAAACCCCATTAGGAAAATCAATTACTCTTAAAAAACCCGTGAAACAAAGACAGTGAAAGAGAGAGAAATTCTTACAAAATTCGTTCAGTGGCTGTGATGCCACCTGGATTGACCATATCTAGACCCACAGCTGATTGAGACATAAGGGTGGACACTCTTGGGGCTGAGAGGTTTGGTGAGGTTGGGTGAGCAAACGCAGACCCTTTAAAGTAATACTGCGTGGTACCCGTCCCATGGGTCCCAAATCTCCAGGTTCAAGGGCATCTTCCTACATCGAAAACATGCATGAGAAACCCAGAAGATGGTACACCGTGTGATCGGGAAAGGTTTCTAAAACGCACCTCATTTCTCATCTCCTTGTGCTCGGGTTCGCCATTCCAGCCACTTTAATAGCAATCTCCCTCCTTGGAGAATCAGCACTTTAACCTCCTGTTCCGTACAGGTTTCAATTTGTCCTGAGGATGAACGGGAAGAGGGGGAACAAATGAGCGACTAGCTCTAGGTGGTGGGACAGGCACAGGTCACTCTATTTTCCCATCAGGAAGAAGAATTAACCACCGGCTCAGCCTGCCGCCCGGAACCAGAATAGGGCCTGAAGCAATCCTACGCTTTTGCGGCCAGCTCCCAAAAAAGCGAGTTGAAAAATGGAGCTCAGGGGCCCTGCAAATCACAAACCTGCAGAGTTATAAATGATAACTATCGCCCACAAAAATATTGAGGGAAGGCAACGAAGAGGATTTGAAAGCAAGGCAGAATTGCAGGAAACAGATTTCAGGAGGTAGATTCGAATCGCCTTTAAAGCAGAGGAAAAGCGGCAAAACCTCGACAATGATGCCCTTGGCCAAAAAGGGCGTATGCGTTTTTTCCTGAATATATTCAGGAAAAAACGCATACGCCCTTTTTGGCCAACCAAGCAACCGGGAAAGGCAAATCAGCGCTACAAAGAAGTCTCGCTTCCCATCGGTCAAAAGGGCCATGCTGAATAAAGTGTCAATACCAGAAATGCAAGAGAGGCCATGGAGAAATGGGAGCCTTGCTACGCTGATGGGCGGGATGTAAATTGCCAACAGCCACTCTGGAGAAGTGTACGGTGTGTCCTGAAACATCTAAAAAACTCGGCTTAGAGAGCATAGGGCACTTCCACTCATGGGCGTCTAATTTGGGAAAACTAAAAATCAGCAAGGCACAGGCACTCCAAAGTTTAGGGTTGCTCTGTTGACAAGAACCTCCACTTCATTTCACCTTAAATATCCCAGGAAAGAGAAAAATGGATAAAGAAGTTGTGGTCCTTAGGTACAATGGAATATCACTCAGCCATGAAATCAACGTCATAAGGCTAGTAGCAGCATGATGAGTGGATTCAGGTACGACGGTTCTAAGTGAAATAAGTCACACAGAAAAAGACACTAATCATAAGATATCACTTATAGAGGGAAAGTAAAAACCGCTACACTTGAACTGAATTACAAAACAGAACAGAGTCACACATTTAGAAAACACACTATGGCTGCCTAACGGGAAAGGCGAGGTGGGGTGATGCATAAAACAAGGGTTTCAAATTAGCTCAGATACCGTTCCATAAACCCAATATGTAATAGACAAGACCTACTCCTTGCTCAGTGAACTGGACTCAACACCCCCTATTCACCGCCCAAGAATAGATCTGACTAGTAAGAATCTTCAAACCTATGTATTGATATCTCTCCGTAAGTGAGTCAAGTGGGTGTAAAGCGGCATAAACACAGCAGTGAAAAGCAGCTAAACCCCATTAGGAAAATGAATTACTTTTAAAAACCCGTGAAACAAAGACAGTGAAAGAGAGAGAAATTCTTACAAAATTCGTTAGGGGCTGTGATGCCACCTGGATTGACCATATCTAGACCCACAGCTGATTGAGACATAAGGGTGGACACTCTTGGGGCTGAGAGGTTTGGTGAGGTTGGGTGAGCAAACACAGACCCTTTAAAGTAATAGTGCGTGGTACCCGTCTGATGGGTCCCAAATCTCCAGGTTGAAGGGCATCTTCCTACATCGAAAACATGCATGAGAACCCCAGAAGATGGTACACCGTGTGATCGGGAAAGGTTCCTAAAACGCACCTCATTTCTCATCTCCTTGTGCTCGGCGTCGCCATTCCAGCCGCTTTACTAGCAATCTCCCTCCTTGGAGAATCAGCACGTTTAACCTCCTGTTCCGTACAGGTTGCAATTTGTCCTGAGGATGAACGGGAAGAGGGGGAACCAATGAGCGACTAGCTCTAGGTGTTGGGAAAGGCACAGGTCACTCTATTTTCCCATCAGGAAGAAGAATTAACCACAGGCTCAGCCTGCCGCCCGGAACCAGAATAGGTCCTGAAGCAATCCTACGCTTTTGCGGCCAGCTCCCAAAAAAGCGAGTTGAAAAATGGAGCTCAGGGGCCCTGCAAATCACAAACCTGCAGAGTTATAAATGATAACTCTCGCCCACAAAAATATTGAGGGAAGGCAACGAAGAGGATTTGAAAACAAGGCAGAATTGCAGGAAACAGATTTCAGGAGGTAGATTCGAATCGCCTTTAAAGCACAGGAAAAGCGGCAAAACCTCGACAATGATGCCTTGGCCAAAAAGGGCGTATGCGTTTTTTCCTGAATATATTCAGGAAAAAACGCATACGCCCTTTTTGGCCAACCAAGCAACCTGGAAAGGCAAATCAGCGCTACAAAGAAGTCTCGCTTCCCATCGGTCAAAAGGGCCATGCTGAATAAAGTGTCAATACCAGAAATGCAGGAGAGGCCATGGAGAAATGGGAGCCTTGCTACGCTGATGGGCGGGATGTAAATTGCCAACAGCCACTCTGGAGAAGTGTACGGTGTGTCCTGAAATATCTAAAAAACTCGGCTTAGAGAGCATAGGGCACTTCCACTCATGGGCGTCTAATTTGGGAAAACTAAAAATCAGCAAGGCACAGGCACTCCAAAGTTTAGGGTTGCTCTGTTGACAAGAACCTCCACTTCATTCCACCTTAAATATCCCAGGAAAGAGAAAAATGGATAAAGAAGTTGTGGTCCTTAGGTACAATGGAATATCACTCAGCCATGAAATCAACGTCATAAGGCTAGTAGCAGCATGATGAGTGGATTCAGGTACGACGGTTCTAAGTGAAATAAGTCACACAGAAAAAGACACTAATCAGAAGATATCACTTATAGAGGGAATGTAAAAACCGCTACACTTGAACTGAATTACAAAACAGAACAGAGTCACACATTTAGAAAACACACTATGGCTGCCTAACGGGAAAGGTGAGGTGGGGTGATGCCTAAAACAAGGGTTTCAAATTAGCTCAGATACCGTTCCATAAACCCAATATGTAATAGACAAGACCTACTCCTTGCTCAGTGAACTGGACCCAACACCCCCTATTCACCGCCCAAGAAGAGATCTGACTAGTAACAATCTTCAAACCTATGTATTGATATCTCTCCATAAGTGAGTCAAGTGGGAGTAAAGCGGCATAAACACAGCAGTGAAAAGCAGCTAAACCCCATTAGGAAAATCAATTACTTTTAAAAACCCGTGAAACAAAGACAGTGAAAGAGAGAGAAATTCTTACAAAATTCGTTCAGGGGCTGTGATGCCACCTGGATTGACCATATCTAGACCCACAGCTGATTGAGACATAAGGGTGGACACTCTTGGGGCTGAGAGGTTTGGTGAGGTTGGGTGAGCAAACGCAGACCCTTTAAAGTAATACTGCGTGGTACCCGTCTGATGGGTCCCAAATCTCCAGGTTCAAGGGCATCTTCCTACATCGAAAACATGCATGAGAACCCCAGAAGATGGTACACCGTGTGATCGGGAAAGGTTTCTAAAACGCACCTCATTTCTCATCTCCTTGTGCTCGGGTTCGCCATTCCAGCCACTTTAATAGCAATCTCCCTCCTTGGAGAATCAGCACTTTAACCTCCTGTTCCGTACAGGTTTCAATTTGTCCTGAGGATGAACGGGAAGAGGGGGAACCAATGAGCGACTAGCTCTAGGTGGTGGGACAGGCACAGGTCACTCTATTTTCCCATCTGGAAGAAGAATTAACCACCGGCTCAGCCTGCCGCCCGGAACCAGAATAGGGCCTGAAGCAATCCTACGCTTTTGCGGCCAGCTCCCAAAAAAGCGAGTTGAAAAATGGAGCTCAGGGGCCCTGCAAATCACAAACCTGCAGAGTTATAAATGATAACTCTCGCCCACAAAAATATTGAGGGAAGGCAACGAAGAGGATTTGAAAGCAAGGCAGAATTGCAGGAAACAGATTTCAGGAGGTAGATTCGAATCGCCTTTAAAGCACAGGAAAAGCGGCAAAACCTCGACAATGATGCCCTTGGCCAAAAAGGGCGTATGCGTTTTTTCCTGAATATATTCAGGAAAAAACGCATACGCCCTTTTTGGCCAACCAAGCAACCTGGAAAGGCAAATCAGCGCTACAAAGAAGTCTCGTTTCCCATCGGTCAAAAGGGCCATGCTGAATAAAGTGTCAATACCAGAAATGCAGGAGAGGCCATGGAGAAATGGGAGCCTTGCTACGCTGATGGGCGGGATGTAAATTGCCAACAGCCACTCTGGAGAAGTGTACGGTGTGTCCTGAAATATCTAAAAAACTCGGCTTAGAGAGCATAGGGCACTTCCACTCATGGGCGTCTAATTTGGGAAAACTAAAAATCAGCAAGGCACAGGCACTCCAAAGTTTAGGGTTGCTCTGTTGACAAGAACCTCCACTTCATTCCACCTTAAATATCCCAGGAAAGAGAAAAATGGATAAAGAAGTTGTGGTCCTTAGGTACAATGGAATATCACTCAGCCATGAAATCAACGTCATAAGGCTAGTAGCATCATGATGAGTGGATTCAGGTACGACGGTTCTAAGTGAAATAAGTCACACAGAAAAAGACACTAATCAGAAGATATCACTTATAGAGGGAATGTAAAAACCGCTACACTTGAACTGAATTACAAAACAGAACAGAGTCACACATTTAGAAAACACACTATGGCTGCCTAACGGGAAAGGTGAGGTGGGGTGATGCCTAAAACAAGGGTTTCAAATTAGCTCAGATACCGTTCCATAAACCCAATATGTAATAGACAAGACCTACTCCTTGCTCAGTGAACTGGACCCAACACCCCCTATTCACCGCCCAAGAATAGATCTGACTAGTAAGAATCTTCAAACCTATGTATTGATATCTCTCCGTAAGTGAGTCAAATGGGAGTAAAGCGGCATATACACAGCAGTGAAAAGCAGCTAAACCCCATTAGGAAAATCAATTACTCTTAAAAAACCCGTGAAACAAAGACAGTGAAAGAGAGAGAAATTCTTACAAAATTCGTTCAGTGGCTGTGATGCCACCTGGATTGACCATATCTAGACCCACAGCTGATTGAGACATAAGGGTGGACACTCTTGGGGCTGAGAGGTTTGGTGAGGTTGGGTGAGCAAACGCAGACCCTTTAAAGTAATACTGCGTGGTACCCGTCCCATGGGTACCAAATCTCCAGGTTCAAGGGCATCTTCCTACATCGAAAACATGCATGAGAAACCCAGAAGATGGTACACCGTGTGATCGGGAAAGGTTTCTAAAACGCACCTCATTTCTCATCTCCTTGTGCTCGGGTTCGCCATTCCAGCCACTTTAATAGCAATCTCCCTCCTTGGAGAATCAGCACTTTAACCTCCTGTTCCGTACAGGTTTCAATTTGTCCTGAGGATGAACGGGAAGAGGGGGAACCAATGAGCGACTAGCTCTAGGTGGTGGGACAGGCACAGGTCACTCTATTTTCCCATCAGGAAGAAGAATTTACCACCGGCTCAGCCTGCCGCCCGGAACCAGAATAGGGCCTGAAGCAATCCTACGCTTTTGCGGCCAGCTCCCAAAAAAGCGAGTTGAAAAATGGAGCTCAGGGGCCCTGCAAATCACAAACCTGCAGAGTTATAAATGATAACACTCGCCCACAAAAATATTGAGGGAAGGCAACGAAGAGGATTTGAAAACAAGGCAGAATTGCAGGAAACAGATTTCAGGAGGTAGATTCGAATCGCCTTTAAAGCACAGGAAAAGCGGCAAAACCTCGACAATGATGCCTTGGCCAAAAAGGGCGTATGCGTTTTTTCCTGAATATATTCAGGAAAAAACGCATACGCCCTTTTTGGCCAACCAAGCAACCTGGAAAGGCAAATCAGCGCTACAAAGAAGTCTCGCTTCCCATCGGTCAAAAGGGCCATGCTGAATAAAGTGTCAATACCAGAAATGCAGGAGAGGCCATGGAGAAATGGGAGCCTTGCTACGCTGATGGGCGGGATGTAAATTGCCAACAGCCACTCTGGAGAAGTGTACGGTGTGTCATGAAATATCTAAAAAACTCGGCTTAGAGAGCATAGGGCACTTCAACTCATGGGCGTCTAATTTGGGAAAACTAAAAATCAGCAAGGCACATGCACTCCAAAGTTTAGGGTTGCTCTGTTGCCAAGAACCTCCACTTCATTCCACCTTAAATATCCCAGGAAAGAGAAAAATGGATAAAGAAGTTGTGGTCCTTAGGTACAATGGAATATCACTCAGCCATGAAATCAACGTCATAAGGCTAGTAGCAGCATGATGAGTGGATTCAGGTACGACGGTTCTTAGTGAAATAAGTCACACAGAAAAAGACACTAATCAGAAGATATCACTTATAGAGGGAATGTAAAAACCGCTACACTTGAACTGAATTACAAAACAGAACAGAGTCACACATTTAGAAAACACACTATGGCTGCCTAACGGGAAAGGTGAGGTGGGGTGATGCCTAAAACAAGGGTTTCAAATTAGCTCAGATACCGTTCCATAAACCCAATATGTAATAGACAAGACCTACTCCTTGCTCAGTGAACTGGACCCAACACCCCCTATTCACCGCCCAAGAATAGATCTGACTAGTAAGAATCTTCAAACCTATGTATTGATATCTCTCCGTAAGTGAGTCAAGTGGGAGTAAAGCGGCATAAACACAGCAGTGAAAAGCAGCTAAACCCCATTAGGAAAATCAATTACTCTTAAAAAACCCGTGAAACAAAGACAGTGAAAGAGAGAGAAATTCTTACAAAATTCGTTCAGTGGCTGTGATGCCACCTGGATTGACCATATCTAGACCCACAGCTGATTGAGACATAAGGGTGGACACTCTTGGGGCTGAGAGGTTTGGTGAGGTTGGGTGAGCAAACGCAGACCCTTTAAAGTAATACTGCGTGGTACCCGTCCCATGGGTCCCAAATCTCCAGGTTCAAGGGCATCTTCCTACATCGAAAACATGCATGAGAAACCCAGAAGATGGTACACCGTGTGATCGGGAAAGGTTTCTAAAACGCACCTCATTTCTCATCTCCTTGTGCTCGGGTTCGCCATTCCAGCCACTTTAATAGCAATCTCCCTCCTTGGAGAATCAGCACTTTAACCTCCTGTTCCGTACAGGTTTCAATTTGTCCTGAGGATGAACGGGAAGAGGGGGAACAAATGAGCGACTAGCTCTAGGTGGTGGGACAGGCACAGGTCACTCTATTTTCCCATCAGGAAGAAGAATTAACCACCGGCTCAGCCTGCCGCCCGGAACCAGAATAGGGCCTGAAGCAATCCTACGCTTTTGCGGCCAGCTCCCAAAAAAGCGAGTTGAAAAATGGAGCTCAGGGGCCCTGCAAATCACAAACCTGCAGAGTTATAAATGATAACTATCGCCCACAAAAATATTGAGGGAAGGCAACGAAGAGGATTTGAAAGCAAGGCAGAATTGCAGGAAACAGATTTCAGGAGGTAGATTCGAATCGCCTTTAAAGCAGAGGAAAAGCGGCAAAACCTCGACAATGATGCCCTTGGCCAAAAAGGGCGTATGCGTTTTTTCCTGAATATATTCAGGAAAAAACGCATACGCCCTTTTTGGCCAACCAAGCAACCGGGAAAGGCAAATCAGCGCTACAAAGAAGTCTCGCTTCCCATCGGTCAAAAGGGCCATGCTGAATAAAGTGTCAATACCAGAAATGCAAGAGAGGCCATGGAGAAATGGGAGCCTTGCTACGCTGATGGGCGGGATGTAAATTGCCAACAGCCACTCTGGAGAAGTGTACGGTGTGTCCTGAAACATCTAAAAAACTCGGCTTAGAGAGCATAGGGCACTTCCACTCATGGGCGTCTAATTTGGGAAAACTAAAAATCAGCAAGGCACAGGCACTCCAAAGTTTAGGGTTGCTCTGTTGACAAGAACCTCCACTTCATTTCACCTTAAATATCCCAGGAAAGAGAAAAATGGATAAAGAAGTTGTGGTCCTTAGGTACAATGGAATATCACTCAGCCATGAAATCAACGTCATAAGGCTAGTAGCAGCATGATGAGTGGATTCAGGTACGACGGTTCTAAGTGAAATAAGTCACACAGAAAAAGACACTAATCATAAGATATCACTTATAGAGGGAAAGTAAAAACCGCTACACTTGAACTGAATTACAAAACAGAACAGAGTCACACATTTAGAAAACACACTATGGCTGCCTAACGGGAAAGGCGAGGTGGGGTGATGCATAAAACAAGGGTTTCAAATTAGCTCAGATACCGTTCCATAAACCCAATATGTAATAGACAAGACCTACTCCTTGCTCAGTGAACTGGACTCAACACCCCCTATTCACCGCCCAAGAATAGATCTGACTAGTAAGAATCTTCAAACCTATGTATTGATATCTCTCCGTAAGTGAGTCAAGTGGGTGTAAAGCGGCATAAACACAGCAGTGAAAAGCAGCTAAACCCCATTAGGAAAATGAATTACTTTTAAAAACCCGTGAAACAAAGACAGTGAAAGAGAGAGAAATTCTTACAAAATTCGTTAGGGGCTGTGATGCCACCTGGATTGACCATATCTAGACCCACAGCTGATTGAGACATAAGGGTGGACACTCTTGGGGCTGAGAGGTTTGGTGAGGTTGGGTGAGCAAACACAGACCCTTTAAAGTAATAGTGCGTGGTACCCGTCTGATGGGTCCCAAATCTCCAGGTTGAAGGGCATCTTCCTACATCGAAAACATGCATGAGAACCCCAGAAGATGGTACACCGTGTGATCGGGAAAGGTTCCTAAAACGCACCTCATTTCTCATCTCCTTGTGCTCGGCGTCGCCATTCCAGCCGCTTTACTAGCAATCTCCCTCCTTGGAGAATCAGCACGTTTAACCTCCTGTTCCGTACAGGTTGCAATTTGTCCTGAGGATGAACGGGAAGAGGGGGAACCAATGAGCGACTAGCTCTAGGTGTTGGGAAAGGCACAGGTCACTCTATTTTCCCATCAGGAAGAAGAATTAACCACAGGCTCAGCCTGCCGCCCGGAACCAGAATAGGTCCTGAAGCAATCCTACGCTTTTGCGGCCAGCTCCCAAAAAAGCGAGTTGAAAAATGGAGCTCAGGGGCCCTGCAAATCACAAACCTGCAGAGTTATAAATGATAACTCTCGCCCACAAAAATATTGAGGGAAGGCAACGAAGAGGATTTGAAAACAAGGCAGAATTGCAGGAAACAGATTTCAGGAGGTAGATTCGAATCGCCTTTAAATCACAGGAAAAGCGGCAAAACCTCGACAATGATGCCTTGGCCAAAAAGGGCGTATGCGTTTTTTCCTGAATATATTCAGGAAAAAACGCATACGCCCTTTTTGGCCAACCAAGCAACCGGGAAAGGCAAATCAGCGCTACAAAGAAGTCTCGCTTCCCATCGGTCAAAAGGGCCATGCTGAATAAAGTGTCAATACCAGAAATGCAAGAGAGGCCATGGAGAAATGGGAGCCTTGCTACGCTGATGGGCGGGATGTAAATTGCCAACAGCCACTCTGGAGAAGTGTACGGTGTGTCCTGAAATATCTAAAAAACTCGGCTTAGAGAGCATAGGGCACTTCCACTCATGGGCGTCTAATTTGGGAAAACTAAAAATCAGCAAGGCACAGGCACTCCAAAGTTTAGGGTTGCTCTGTTGACAAGAACTTCCACTTCATTTCACCTTAAATATCCCAGGAAAGAGAAAAATGGATAAAGAAGTTGTGGTCCTTAGGTACAATGGAATATCACTCAGCCATGAAATCAACGTCATAAGGCTAGTAGCAGCATGATGAGTGGATTCAGGTACGACGGTTCTAAGTGAAATAAGTCACACAGAAAAAGACACTAATCATAAGATATCACTTATAGAGGGAAAGTAAAAACCGCTACACTTGAACTGAATTACAAAACAGAACAGAGTCACACATTTAGAAAACACACTATGGCTGCCTAACGGGAAAGGCGAGGTGGGGTGATGCATAAAACAAGGGTTTCAAATTAGCTCAGATACCGTTCCATAAACCCAATATGTAATAGACAAGACCTACTCCTTGCTCAGTGAACTGGACTCAACACCCCCTATTCACCGCCCAAGATTAGATCTGACTAGTAAGAATCTTCAAACCTATGTATTGATATCTCTCCGTAAGTGAGTCAAGTGGGTGTAAAGCGGCATAAACACAGCAGTGAAAAGCAGCTAAACCCCATTAGGAAAATGAATTACTTTTAAAAACCCGTGAAACAAAGACAGTGAAAGAGAGAGAAATTCTTACAAAATTCTTTAGGGGCTGTGATGCCACCTGGATTGACCATATCTAGACCCACAGCTGATTGAGACATAAGGGTGGACACTCTTGGGGCTGAGAGGTTTGGTGAGGTTGGGTGAGCAAACACAGACCCTTTAAAGTAATACTGCGTGGTACCCGTCTGATGGGTCCCAAATCTCCAGGTTGAAGGGCATCTTCCTACATCGAAAACATGCATGAGAACCCCAGAAGATGGTACACCGTGTGATCGGGAAAGGTTCCTAAAACGCACCTCATTTCTCATCTCCTTGTGCTCGGCGTCGCCATTCCAGCCGCTTTACTAGCAATCTCCCTCCTTGGAGAATCAGCACGTTTAACCTCCTGTTCCGTACAGGTTGCAATATGTCCTGAGGATGAACGGGAAGAGGGGGAACCAATGAGCGACTAACTCTAGGTGTTGGGAAAGGCACAGGTCACTCTATTTTCCCATCAGGAAGAAGAATTAACCACAGGCTCTGCCTGCCGCCCGGAACCAGAATAGGTCCTGAAGCAATCCTACGCTTTTGCGGCCAGCTCCCAAAAAAGCGAGTTGAAAAATGGAGCTCAGGGGCCCTGCAAATCACAAACCTGCAGAGTTATAAATGATAACTCTCGCCCACAAAAATATTGAGGGAAGGCAACGAAGAGGATTTGAAAACAAGGCAGAATTGCAGGAAACAGATTTCAGGAGGTAGATTCGAATCGCCTTTAAAGCACAGGAAAAGCGGCAAAACCTCGACAATGATGCCTTGGCCAAAAAGGGCGTATGCGTTTTTTCCTGAATATATTCAGGAAAAAACGCATACGCCCTTTTTGGCCAACCAAGCAACCTGGAAAGGCAAATCAGCGCTACAAAGAAGTCTCGTTTCCCATCGGTCAAAAGGGCCATGCTGAATAAAGTGTCAATACCAGAAATGCAGGAGAGGCCATGGAGAAATGGGAGCCTTGCTACGCTGATGGGCGGGATGTAAATTGCCAACAGCCACTCTGGAGAAGTGTACGGTGTGTCCTGAAATATCTAAAAAACTCGGCTTAGAGAGCATAGGGCACTTCCACTCATGGGCGTCTAATTTGGGAAAACTAAAAATCAGCAAGGCACAGGCACTCCAAAGTTTAGGGTTGCTCTGTTGACAAGAACCTCCACTTCATTCCACCTTAAATATCCCAGGAAAGAGAAAAATGGATAAAGAAGTTGTGGTCCTTAGGTACAATGGAATATCACTCAGCCATGAAATCAACGTCATAAGGCTAGTAGCAGCATGATGAGTGGATTCAGGTACGACGGTTCTAAGTGAAATAAGTCACACAGAAAAAGACACTAATCAGAAGATATCACTTATAGAGGGAATGTAAAAACCGCTACACTTGAACTGAATTACAAAACAGAACAGAGTCACACATTTAGAAAACACACTATGGCTGCCTAACGGGAAAGGTGAGGTGGGGTGATGCCTAAAACAAGGGTTTCAAATTAGCTCAGATACCGTTCCATAAACCCAATATGTAATAGACAAGACCTACTCCTTGCTCAGTGAACTGGACTCAACACCCCCTATTCACCGCCCAAGAATAGATCTGACTAGTAAGAATCTTCAAACCTATGTATTGATATCTCTCCGTAAGTGAGTCAAGTGGGAGTAAAGCGGCATAAACACAGCAGTGAAAAGCAGCTAAACCCCATTAGGAAAATCAATTACTTTTAAAAACCCGTGAAACAAAGACAGTGAAAGAGAGAGAAATTCTTACAAAATTCGTTCAGGGGCTGTGATGCCACCTGGATTGACCATATCTAGACCCACAGCTGATTGAGACATAAGGGTGGACACTCTTGGGGCTGAGAGGTTTGGTGAGGTTGGGTGAGCAAACGCAGACCCTTTAAAGTAATACTGCGTGGTACCCGTCCCATGGGTCCCAAATCTCCAGGTTCAAGGGCATCTTCCTACATCGAAAACATGCATGAGAAACCCAGAAGATGGTACACCGTGTGATCGGGAAAGGTTTCTAAAACGCACCTCATTTCTCATCTCCTTGTGCTCGGGTTCGCCATTCCAGCCACTTTAATAGCAATCTCCCTCCTTGGAGAATTAGCACTTTAACCTCCTGTTCCGTACAGGTTTCAATTTGTCCTGAGGATGAACGGAAAGAGGGGGAACCAATGAGCGACTAGCTCTAGGTGGTGGGACAGGCACAGGTCACTCTATTTTCCCATCAGGAAGAAGAATTAACCACCGGCTCAGCCTGCCGCCCGGAACCAGAATAGGTCCTGAAGCAATCCTACGCTTTTGCGGCCAGCTCCCAAAAAAGCGAGTTGAAAAATGGAGCTCAGGGGCCCTGCAAATCACAAACCTGCAGAGTTATAAATGATAACTCTCGCCCACAAAAATATTGAGGGAAGGCAACGAAGAGGATTTGAAAGCAAGGCAGAATTGCAGGAAACAGATTTCAGGAGGTAGATTCGAATCGCCTTTAAAGCACAGGAAAAGCGGCAAAACCTCGACAATGATGCCCTTGGCCAAAAAGGGCGTATGCGTTTTTTCCTGAATATATTCAGGAAAAAACGCATACGCCCTTCTTGGCCAACCAAGCAACCTGGAAAGGCAAATCAGCGCTACAAAGAAGTCTCGCTTACCATCGGTCAAAAGGGCCATGCTGAATAAAGTGTCAATACCAGAAATGCAAGAGAGGCCATGGAGAAATGGGAGCCTTGCTACGCTGATGGGCGGGATGTAAATTGCCAACAGCCACTCTGGAGAAGTGTACGGTGTGTCCTGAAACATCTAAAAAACTCGGCTTAGAGAGCATAGGGCACTTCCACTCATGGGCGTCTAATTTGGGAAAACTAAAAATCAGCAAGGCACAGGCACTCCAAAGTTTAGGGTTGCTCTGTTGACAAGAACCTCCACTTCATTTCACCTTAAATATCCCAGGAAAGAGAAAAATGGATAAAGAAGTTGTGGTCCTTAGGTACAATGGAATATCACTCAGCCATGAAATCAACGTCATAAGGCTAGTAGCAGCATGATGAGTGGATTCAGGTACGACGGTTCTAAGTGAAATAAGTCACACAGAAAAAGACACTAATCATAAGATATCACTTATAGAGGGAAAGTAAAAACCGCTACACTTGAACTGAATTACAAAACAGAACAGAGTCACACATTTAGAAAACACACTATGGCTGCCTAACGGGAAAGGCGAGGTGGGGTGATGCATAAAACAAGGGTTTCAAATTAGCTCAGATACCGTTCCATAAACCCAATATGTAATAGACAAGACCTACTCCTTGCTCAGTGAACTGGACTCAACACCCCCTATTCACCGCCCAAGAATAGATCTGACTAGTAAGAATCTTCAAACCTATGTATTGATATCTCTCCGTAAGTGAGTCAAGTGGGTGTAAAGCGGCATAAACACAGCAGTGAAAAGCAGCTAAACCCCATTAGGAAAATGAATTACTTTTAAAAACCCGTGAAACAAAGACAGTGAAAGAGAGAGAAATTCTTACAAAATTCGTTAGGGGCTGTGATGCCACCTGGATTGACCATATCTAGACCCACAGCTGATTGAGACATAAGGGTGGACACTCTTGGGGCTGAGAGGTTTGGTGAGGTTGGGTGAGCAAACACAGACCCTTTAAAGTAATAGTGCGTGGTACCCGTCTGATGGGTCCCAAATCTCCAGGTTGAAGGGCATCTTCCTACATCGAAAACATGCATGAGAACCCCAGAAGATGGTACACCGTGTGATCGGGAAAGGTTCCTAAAACGCACCTCATTTCTCATCTCCTTGTGCTCGGCGTCGCCATTCCAGCCGCTTTACTAGCAATCTCCCTCCTTGGAGAATCAGCACGTTTAACCTCCTGTTCCGTACAGGTTGCAATTTGTCCTGAGGATGAACGGGAAGAGGGGGAACCAATGAGCGACTAGCTCTAGGTGTTGGGAAAGGCACAGGTCACTCTATTTTCCCATCAGGAAGAAGAATTAACCACAGGCTCAGCCTGCCGCCCGGAACCAGAATAGGTCCTGAAGCAATCCTACGCTTTTGCGGCCAGCTCCCAAAAAAGCGAGTTGAAAAATGGAGCTCAGGGGCCCTGCAAATCACAAACCTGCAGAGTTATAAATGATAACTCTCGCCCACAAAAATATTGAGGGAAGGCAACGAAGAGGATTTGAAAACAAGGCAGAATTGCAGGAAACAGATTTCAGGAGGTAGATTCGAATCGCCTTTAAATCACAGGAAAAGCGGCAAAACCTCGACAATGATGCCTTGGCCAAAAAGGGCGTATGCGTTTTTTCCTGAATATATTCAGGAAAAAACGCATACGCCCTTTTTGGCCAACCAAGCAACCGGGAAAGGCAAATCAGCGCTACAAAGAAGTCTCGCTTCCCATCGGTCAAAAGGGCCATGCTGAATAAAGTGTCAATACCAGAAATGCAAGAGAGGCCATGGAGAAATGGGAGCCTTGCTACGCTGATGGGCGGGATGTAAATTGCCAACAGCCACTCTGGAGAAGTGTACGGTGTGTCCTGAAATATCTAAAAAACTCGGCTTAGAGAGCATAGGGCACTTCCACTCATGGGCGTCTAATTTGGGAAAACTAAAAATCAGCAAGGCACAGGCACTCCAAAGTTTAGGGTTGCTCTGTTGACAAGAACTTCCACTTCATTTCACCTTAAATATCCCAGGAAAGAGAAAAATGGATAAAGAAGTTGTGGTCCTTAGGTACAATGGAATATCACTCAGCCATGAAATCAACGTCATAAGGCTAGTAGCAGCATGATGAGTGGATTCAGGTACGACGGTTCTAAGTGAAATAAGTCACACAGAAAAAGACACTAATCATAAGATATCACTTATAGAGGGAAAGTAAAAACCGCTACACTTGAACTGAATTACAAAACAGAACAGAGTCACACATTTAGAAAACACACTATGGCTGCCTAACGGGAAAGGCGAGGTGGGGTGATGCATAAAACAAGGGTTTCAAATTAGCTCAGATACCGTTCCATAAACCCAATATGTAATAGACAAGACCTACTCCTTGCTCAGTGAACTGGACTCAACACCCCCTATTCACCGCCCAAGATTAGATCTGACTAGTAAGAATCTTCAAACCTATGTATTGATATCTCTCCGTAAGTGAGTCAAGTGGGTGTAAAGCGGCATAAACACAGCAGTGAAAAGCAGCTAAACCCCATTAGGAAAATGAATTACTTTTAAAAACCCGTGAAACAAAGACAGTGAAAGAGAGAGAAATTCTTACAAAATTCTTTAGGGGCTGTGATGCCACCTGGATTGACCATATCTAGACCCACAGCTGATTGAGACATAAGGGTGGACACTCTTGGGGCTGAGAGGTTTGGTGAGGTTGGGTGAGCAAACACAGACCCTTTAAAGTAATACTGCGTGGTACCCGTCTGATGGGTCCCAAATCTCCAGGTTGAAGGGCATCTTCCTACATCGAAAACATGCATGAGAACCCCAGAAGATGGTACACCGTGTGATCGGGAAAGGTTCCTAAAACGCACCTCATTTCTCATCTCCTTGTGCTCGGCGTCGCCATTCCAGCCGCTTTACTAGCAATCTCCCTCCTTGGAGAATCAGCACGTTTAACCTCCTGTTCCGTACAGGTTGCAATATGTCCTGAGGATGAACGGGAAGAGGGGGAACCAATGAGCGACTAACTCTAGGTGTTGGGAAAGGCACAGGTCACTCTATTTTCCCATCAGGAAGAAGAATTAACCACAGGCTCTGCCTGCCGCCCGGAACCAGAATAGGTCCTGAAGCAATCCTACGCTTTTGCGGCCAGCTCCCAAAAAAGCGAGTTGAAAAATGGAGCTCAGGGGCCCTGCAAATCACAAACCTGCAGAGTTATAAATGATAACTCTCGCCCACAAAAATATTGAGGGAAGGCAACGAAGAGGATTTGAAAACAAGGCAGAATTGCAGGAAACAGATTTCAGGAGGTAGATTCGAATCGCCTTTAAAGCACAGGAAAAGCGGCAAAACCTCGACAATGATGCCTTGGCCAAAAAGGGCGTATGCGTTTTTTCCTGAATATATTCAGGAAAAAACGCATACGCCCTTTTTGGCCAACCAAGCAACCTGGAAAGGCAAATCAGCGCTACAAAGAAGTCTCGTTTCCCATCGGTCAAAAGGGCCATGCTGAATAAAGTGTCAATACCAGAAATGCAGGAGAGGCCATGGAGAAATGGGAGCCTTGCTACGCTGATGGGCGGGATGTAAATTGCCAACAGCCACTCTGGAGAAGTGTACGGTGTGTCCTGAAATATCTAAAAAACTCGGCTTAGAGAGCATAGGGCACTTCCACTCATGGGCGTCTAATTTGGGAAAACTAAAAATCAGCAAGGCACAGGCACTCCAAAGTTTAGGGTTGCTCTGTTGACAAGAACCTCCACTTCATTCCACCTTAAATATCCCAGGAAAGAGAAAAATGGATAAAGAAGTTGTGGTCCTTAGGTACAATGGAATATCACTCAGCCATGAAATCAACGTCATAAGGCTAGTAGCAGCATGATGAGTGGATTCAGGTACGACGGTTCTAAGTGAAATAAGTCACACAGAAAAAGACACTAATCAGAAGATATCACTTATAGAGGGAATGTAAAAACCGCTACACTTGAACTGAATTACAAAACAGAACAGAGTCACACATTTAGAAAACACACTATGGCTGCCTAACGGGAAAGGTGAGGTGGGGTGATGCCTAAAACAAGGGTTTCAAATTAGCTCAGATACCGTTCCATAAACCCAATATGTAATAGACAAGACCTACTCCTTGCTCAGTGAACTGGACCCAACACCCCCTATTCACCGCCCAAGAATAGATCTGACTAGTAACAATCTTCAAACCTATGTATTGATATCTCTCCGTAAGTGAGTCAAGTGGGAGTAAAGCGGCATAAACACAGCAGTGAAAAGCAGCTAAACCCCATTAGGAAAATCAATTACTTTTAAAAACCCGTGAAACAAAGACAGTGAAAGAGAGAGAAATTCTTACAAAATTCGTTCAGGGGCTGTGATGCCACCTGGATTGACCATATCTAGACCCACAGCTGATTGAGACATAAGGGTGGACACTCTTGGGGCTGAGAGGTTTGGTGAGGTTGGGTGAGCAAACGCAGACCCTTTAAAGTAATACTGCGTGGTACCCGTCTGATGGGTCCCAAATCTCCAGGTTCAAGGGCATCTTCCTACATCGAAAACATGCATGAGAAACCCAGAAGATGGTACACCGTGTGATCGGGAAAGGTTTCTAAAACGCACCTCATTTCTCATCTCCTTGTGCTCGGGTTCGCCATTCCAGCCACTTTAATAGCAATCTCCCTCCTTGGAGAATCAGCACTTTAACCTCCTGTTCCGTACAGGTTTCAATTTGTCCTGAGGATGAACGGGAAGAGGGGGAACCAATGAGCGACTAGCTCTAGGTGGTGGGACAGGCACAGGTCACTCTATTTTCCCATCAGGAAGAAGAATTAACCACCGGCTCAGCCTGCCGCCCGGAACCAGAATAGGGCCTGAAGCAATCCTACGCTTTTGCGGCCAGCTCCCAAAAAAGCGAGTTGAAAAATGGAGCTCAGGGGCCCTGCAAATCACAAACCTGCAGAGTTATAAATGATAACTCTCGCCCACAAAAATATTGAGGGAAGGCAACGAAGAGGATTTGAAAGCAAGGCAGAATTGCAGGAAACAGATTTCAGGAGGTAGATTCGAATCGCCTTTAAAGCACAGGAAAAGCGGCAAAACCTCGACAATGATGCCCTTGGCCAAAAAGGGCGTATGCGTTTTTTCCTGAATATATTCAGGAAAAAACGCATACGCCCTTTTTGGCCAACCAAGCAACCTGGAAAGGCAAATCAGCGCTACAAAGAAGTCTCGTTTCCCATCGGTCAAAAGGGCCATGCTGAATAAAGTGTCAATACCAGAAATGCAGGAGAGGCCATGGAGAAATGGGAGCCTTGCTACGCTGATGGGCGGGATGTAAATTGCCAACAGCCACTCTGGAGAAGTGTACGGTGTGTCCTGAAATATCTAAAAAACTCGGCTTAGAGAGCATAGGGCACTTCCACTCATGGGCGTCTAATTTGGGAAAACTAAAAATCAGCAAGGCACAGGCACTCCAAAGTTTAGGGTTGCTCTGTTGACAAGAACCTCCACTTCATTCCACCTTAAATATCCCAGGAAAGAGAAAAATGGATAAAGAAGTTGTGGTCCTTAGGTACAATGGAATATCACTCAGCCATGAAATCAACGTCATAAGGCTAGTAGCAGCATGATGAGTGGATTCAGGTACGACGGTTCTAAGTGAAATAAGTCACACAGAAAAAGACACTAATCAGAAGATATCACTTATAGAGGGAATGTAAAAACCGCTACACTTGAACTGAATTACAAAACAGAACAGAGTCACACATTTAGAAAACACACTATGGCTGCCTAACGGGAAAGGTGAGGTGGGGTGATGCCTAAAACAAGGGTTTCAAATTAGCTCAGATACCGTTCCATAAACCCAATATGTAATAGACAAGACCTACTCCTTGCTCAGTGAACTGGACCCAACACCCCCTATTCACCGCCCAAGAATAGATCTGACTAGTAAGAATCTTCAAACCTATGTATTGATATCTCTCCGTAAGTGAGTCAAATGGGAGTAAAGCGGCATATACACAGCAGTGAAAAGCAGCTAAACCCCATTAGGAAAATCAATTACTCTTAAAAAACCCTTGAAACAAAGACAGTGAAAGAGAGAGAAATTCTTACAAAATTCGTTCAGTGGCTGTGATGCCACCTGGATTGACCATATCTAGACCCACAGCTCATTGAGACATAAGGGTGGACACTCTTGGGGCTGAGAGGTTTGGTGAGGTTGGGTGAGCAAACGCAGACCCTTTAAAGTAATACTGCGTGGTACCCGTCCCATGGGTACCAAATCTCCAGGTTCAAGGGCATCTTCCTACATCGAAAACATGCATGAGAAACCCAGAAGATGGTACACCGTGTGATCGGGAAAGGTTTCTAAAACGCACCTCATTTCTCATCTCCTTGTGCTCGGGTTCGCCATTCCAGCCACTTTAATAGCAATCTCCCTCCTTGGAGAATCAGCACTTTAACCTCCTGTTCCGTACAGGTTTCAATTTGTCCTGAGGATGAACGGGAAGAGGGGGAACCAATGAGCGACTAGCTCTAGGTGGTGGGACAGGCACAGGTCACTCTATTTTCCCATCAGGAAGAAGAATTAACCACAGGCTCAGCCTGCCGCCCGGAACCAGAATAGGTCCTGAAGCAATCCTACGCTTTTGCGGCCAGCTCCCAAAAAAGCGAGTTGAAAAATGGAGCTCAGGGGCCCTGCAAATCACAAACCTGCAGAGTTATAAATGATAACTCTCGCCCACAAAAATATTGAGGGAAGGCAACGAAGAGGATTTGAATGCAAGGCAGAATTGCAGGAAACAGATTTCAGGAGGTAGATTCGAATCGCCTTTAAAGCACAGGAAAAGCGGCAAAACCTCGACAATGATGCCCTTGGCCAAAAAGGGCGTATGCGTTTTTTCCTGAATATATTCAGGAAAAAACGCATACGCCCTTTTTGGCCAACCAAGCAACCTGGAAAGGCAAATCAGCGCTACAAAGAAGTCTCGCTTCCCATCGGTCAAAAGGGCCATGCTGAATAAAGTGTCAATACCAGAAATGCAAGAGAGGCCATGGAGAAATGGGAGCCTTGCTACGCTGATGGGCGGGATGTAAATTGCCAACAGCCACTCTGGAGAAGTGTACGGTGTGTCCTGAAATATCTAAAAAACTCGGCTTAGAGAGCATAGGGCACTTCCACTCATGGGCGTCTAATTTGGGAAAACTAAAAATCAGCAAGGCACAGGCACTCCAAAGTTTAGGGTTGCTCTGTTGACAAGAACCTCCACTTCATTTCACCTTAAATATCCCAGGAAAGAGAAAAATGGATAAAGAAGTTGTGGTCCTTAGGTACAATGGAATATCACTCAGCCATGAAATCAACGTCATAAGGCTAGTAGCAGCATGATGAGTGGATTCAGGTACGACGGTTCTAAGTGAAATAAGTCACACAGAAAAAGACACTAATCATAAGATATCACTTATAGAGGGAAAGTAAAAACCGCTACACTTGAACTGAATTACAAAACAGAACAGAGTCACACATTTAGAAAACACACTATGGCTGCCTAACGGGAAAGGCGAGGTGGGGTGATGCATAAAACAAGGGTTTCAAATTAGCTCAGATACCGTTCCATAAACCCAATATGTAATAGACAAGACCTACTCCTTGCTCAGTGAACTGGACTCAACACCCCCTATTCACCGCCCAAGATTAGATCTGACTAGTAAGAATCTTCAAACCTATGTATTGATATCTCTCCGTAAGTGAGTCAAGTGGGTGTAAAGCGGCATAAACACAGCAGTGAAAAGCAGCTAAACCCCATTAGGAAAATGAATTACTTTTAAAAACCCGTGAAACAAAGACAGTGAAAGAGAGAGAAATTCTTACAAAATTCTTTAGGGGCTGTGATGCCACCTGGATTGACCATATCTAGACCCACAGCTGATTGAGACATAAGGGTGGACACTCTTGGGGCTGAGAGGTTTGGTGAGGTTGGGTGAGCAAACACAGACCCTTTAAAGTAATACTGCGTGGTACCCGTCTGATGGGTCCCAAATCTCCAGGTTGAAGGGCATCTTCCTACATCGAAAACATGCATGAGAACCCCAGAAGATGGTACACCGTGTGATCGGGAAAGGTTCCTAAAACGCACCTCATTTCTCATCTCCTTGTGCTCGGCGTCGCCATTCCAGCCGCTTTACTAGCAATCTCCCTCCTTGGAGAATCAGCACGTTTAACCTCCTGTTCCGTACAGGTTGCAATATGTCCTGAGGATGAACGGGAAGAGGGGGAACCAATGAGCGACTAACTCTAGGTGTTGGGAAAGGCACAGGTCACTCTATTTTCCCATCAGGAAGAAGAATTAACCACAGGCTCTGCCTGCCGCCCGGAACCAGAATAGGTCCTGAAGCAATCCTACGCTTTTGCGGCCAGCTCCCAAAAAAGCGAGTTGAAAAATGGAGCTCAGGGGCCCTGCAAATCACAAACCTGCAGAGTTATAAATGATAACTCTCGCCCACAAAAATATTGAGGGAAGGCAACGAAGAGGATTTGAAAACAAGGCAGAATTGCAGGAAACAGATTTCAGGAGGTAGATTCGAATCGCCTTTAAAGCACAGGAAAAGCGGCAAAACCTCGACAATGATGCCTTGGCCAAAAAGGGCGTATGCGTTTTTTCCTGAATATATTCAGGAAAAAACGCATACGCCCTTTTTGGCCAACCAAGCAACCTGGAAAGGCAAATCAGCGCTACAAAGAAGTCTCGTTTCCCATCGGTCAAAAGGGCCATGCTGAATAAAGTGTCAATACCAGAAATGCAGGAGAGGCCATGGAGAAATGGGAGCCTTGCTACGCTGATGGGCGGGATGTAAATTGCCAACAGCCACTCTGGAGAAGTGTACGGTGTGTCCTGAAATATCTAAAAAACTCGGCTTAGAGAGCATAGGGCACTTCCACTCATGGGCGTCTAATTTGGGAAAACTAAAAATCAGCAAGGCACAGGCACTCCAAAGTTTAGGGTTGCTCTGTTGACAAGAACCTCCACTTCATTCCACCTTAAATATCCCAGGAAAGAGAAAAATGGATAAAGAAGTTGTGGTCCTTAGGTACAATGGAATATCACTCAGCCATGAAATCAACGTCATAAGGCTAGTAGCAGCATGATGAGTGGATTCAGGTACGACGGTTCTAAGTGAAATAAGTCACACAGAAAAAGACACTAATCAGAAGATATCACTTATAGAGGGAATGTAAAAACCGCTACACTTGAACTGAATTACAAAACAGAACAGAGTCACACATTTAGAAAACACACTATGGCTGCCTAACGGGAAAGGTGAGGTGGGGTGATGCCTAAAACAAGGGTTTCAAATTAGCTCAGATACCGTTCCATAAACCCAATATGTAATAGACAAGACCTACTCCTTGCTCAGTGAACTGGACTCAACACCCCCTATTCACCGCCCAAGAATAGATCTGACTAGTAAGAATCTTCAAACCTATGTATTGATATCTCTCCGTAAGTGAGTCAAGTGGGAGTAAAGCGGCATAAACACAGCAGTGAAAAGCAGCTAAACCCCATTAGGAAAATCAATTACTTTTAAAAACCCGTGAAACAAAGACAGTGAAAGAGAGAGAAATTCTTACAAAATTCGTTCAGGGGCTGTGATGCCACCTGGATTGACCATATCTAGACCCACAGCTGATTGAGACATAAGGGTGGACACTCTTGGGGCTGAGAGGTTTGGTGAGGTTGGGTGAGCAAACGCAGACCCTTTAAAGTAATACTGCGTGGTACCCGTCCCATGGGTCCCAAATCTCCAGGTTCAAGGGCATCTTCCTACATCGAAAACATGCATGAGAAACCCAGAAGATGGTACACCGTGTGATCGGGAAAGGTTTCTAAAACGCACCTCATTTCTCATCTCCTTGTGCTCGGGTTCGCCATTCCAGCCACTTTAATAGCAATCTCCCTCCTTGGAGAATTAGCACTTTAACCTCCTGTTCCGTACAGGTTTCAATTTGTCCTGAGGATGAACGGAAAGAGGGGGAACCAATGAGCGACTAGCTCTAGGTGGTGGGACAGGCACAGGTCACTCTATTTTCCCATCAGGAAGAAGAATTAACCACCGGCTCAGCCTGCCGCCCGGAACCAGAATAGGTCCTGAAGCAATCCTACGCTTTTGCGGCCAGCTCCCAAAAAAGCGAGTTGAAAAATGGAGCTCAGGGGCCCTGCAAATCACAAACCTGCAGAGTTATAAATGATAACTCTCGCCCACAAAAATATTGAGGGAAGGCAACGAAGAGGATTTGAAAGCAAGGCAGAATTGCAGGAAACAGATTTCAGGAGGTAGATTCGAATCGCCTTTAAAGCACAGGAAAAGCGGCAAAACCTCGACAATGATGCCCTTGGCCAAAAAGGGCGTATGCGTTTTTTCCTGAATATATTCAGGAAAAAACGCATACGCCCTTCTTGGCCAACCAAGCAACCTGGAAAGGCAAATCAGCGCTACAAAGAAGTCTCGCTTCCCATCGGTCAAAAGGGCCATGCTGAATAAAGTGTCAATACCAGAAATGCAAGAGAGGCCATGGAGAAATGGGAGCCTTGCTACGCTGATGGGCGGGATGTAAATTGCCAACAGCCACTCTGGAGAAGTGTACGGTGTGTCCTGAAACATCTAAAAAACTCGGCTTAGAGAGCATAGGGCACTTCCACTCATGGGCGTCTAATTTGGGAAAACTAAAAATCAGCAAGGCACAGGCACTCCAAAGTTTAGGGTTGCTCTGTTGACAAGAACCTCCACTTCATTCCACCTTAAATATCCCAGGAAAGAGAAAAATGGATAAAGAAGTTGTGGTCCTTAGGTACAATGGAATATCACTCAGCCATGAAATCAACGTCATAAGGCTAGTAGCAGCATGATGAGTGGATTCAGGTAAGACGGTTCTAAGTGAAATAAGTCACACAGAAAAAGACACTAATCAGAAGATATCACTTATAGAGGGAATGTAAAAACCGCTACACTTGAACTGAATTACAAAACAGAACAGAGTCACACATTTAGAAAACACACTATGGCTGCCTAACGGGAAAGGTGAGGTGGGGTGATGCCTAAAACAAGGGTTTCAAATTAGCTCAGATACCGTTCCATAAACCCAATATGTAATAGACAAGACCTACTCCTTGCTCAGTGAACTGGACTCAACACCCCCTATTCACCGCCCAAGAATAGATCTGACTAGTAAGAATCTTCAAACCTATGTATTGATATATCTCCGTAAGTGAGTCAAGTGGGAGTAAAGCGGCATAAACACAGCAGTGAAAAGCAGCTAAACCCCATTAGGAAAATCAATTACTTTTAAAAACCCGTGAAACAAAGACAGTGAAAGAGAGAGAAATTCTTACAAAATTCGTTCAGGGGTTGTGATGCCACCTGGATTGACCATATCTAGACCCACAGCTGATTGAGACATAAGGGTGGACACTCTTGGGGCTGAGAGGTTTGGTGAGGTTGGATGAGCAAACGCAGACCCTTTAAAGTAATACTGTGTGGTACCAATCCCATGGGTCTCAAATCTCCAGGTTCAAGGGCATCTTCCTACATCGAAAACATGCATGAGAAACCCAGAAGATGGTACACCGTGTGATCGGGAAAGGTTTCTAAAACGCACCTCATTTCTCATCTCCTTGTGCTCGGGTTCGCCATTCCAGCCACTTTAATAGCAATCTCCCTCCTTGGAGAATCAGCACTTTAACCTCCTGTTCCGTACAGGTTTCAATTTGTCCTGAGGATGAACGGGAAGAGGGGGAACCAATGAGCGACTAGCTCTAGGTGGTGGGACAGGCACAGGTCACTCTATTTTCCCATCAGGAAGAAGAATTAACCACCGGCTCAGCCTGCCGCCCGGAACCAGAATAGGTCCTGAAGCAATCCTACGCTTTTGCGGCCAGCTCCCAAAAAAGCGAGTTGAAAAATGGAGCTCAGGGGCCCTGCAAATCACAAACCTGCAGAGTTATAAATGATAACTCTCGCCCACAAAAATATTGAGGGAAGGCAACGAAGAGGATTTGAAAGCAAGGCAGAATTGCAGGAAACAGATTTCAGGAGGTAGATTCGAATCGCCTTTAAAGCACAGGAAAAGCGGCAAAACCTCGACAATGATGCCCTTGGCCAAAAAGGGCGTATGCGTTTTTTCCTGAATATATTCAGGAAAAAACGCATACGCCCTTTTTGGCCAACCAAGCAACCTGGAAAGGCAAATCAGCGCTACAAAGAAGTCTCGCTTCCCATCGGTCAAAAGGGCCATGCTGAATAAAGTGTCAATACCAGAAATGCAAGAGAGGCCATGGAGAAATGGGAGCCTTGCTACGCTGATGGGCGGGATGTAAATTGCCAACAGCCACTCTGGAGAAGTGTACGGTGTGTCCTGAAACATCTAAAAAACTCGGCTTAGAGAGCATAGGGCACTTCCACTCATGGGCGTCTAATTTGGGAAAACTAAAAATCAGCAAGGCACAGGCACTCCAAAGTTTAGGGTTGCTCTGTTGACAAGAACCTCCACTTCATTCCACCTTAAATATCCCAGGAAAGAGAAAAATGGATAAAGAAGTTGTGGTCCTTAGGTACAATGGAATATCACTCAGCCATGAAATCAACGTCATAAGGCTAGTAGCAGCATGATGAGTGGATTCAGGTACGACGGTTCTAAGTGAAATAAGTCACACAGAAAAAGACACTAATCAGAAGATATCACTTATAGAGGGAATGTAAAAACCGCTACACTTGAACTGAATTACAAAACAGAACAGAGTCACACATTTAGAAAACACACTATGGCTGCCTAACGGGAAAGGTGAGGTGGGGTGATGCCTAAAACAAGGGTTTCAAATTAGCTCAGATACCGTTCCATAAACCCAATATGTAATAGACAAGACCTACTCCTTGCTCAGTGAACTGGACTCAACACCCCCTATTCACCGCCCAAGAATAGATCTGACTAGTAAGAATCTTCAAACCTATGTATTGATATCTCTCCGTAAGTGAGTCAAGTGGGAGTAAAGCGGCATAAACACAGCAGTGAAAAGCAGCTAAACCCCATTAGGAAAATCAATTACTTTTAAAAACCCGTGAAACAAAGACAGTGAAAGAGAGAGAAATTCTTACAAAATTCGTTCAGGGGTTGTGATGCCACCTGGATTGACCATATCTAGACCCACAGCTGATTGAGACATAAGGGTGGACACTCTTGGGGCTGAGAGGTTTGGTGAGGTTGGATGAGCAAACGCAGACCCTTTAAAGTAATACTGTGTGGTACCCATCCCATGGGTCCCAAATCTCCAGGTTCAAGGGCATCTTCCTACATCGAAAACATGCATGAGAAACCCAGAAGATGGTACACCGTGTGATCGGGAAAGGTTTCTAAAACGCACCTCATTTCTCATCTCCTTGTGCTCGGGTTCGCCATTCCAGCCACTTTAATAGCAATCTCCCTCCTTGGAGAATCAGCACTTTAACCTCCTGTTCCGTACAGGTTTCAATTTGTCCTGAGGATGAACGGGAAGAGGGGGAACCAATGAGCGACTAGCTCTAGGTGGTGGGACAGGCACAGGTCACTCTATTTTCCCATCAGGAAGAAGAATTAACCACCGGCTCAGCCTGCCGCCCGGAACCAGAATAGGTCCTGAAGCAATCCTACGCTTTTGCGGCCAGCTCCCAAAAAAGCGAGTTGAAAAATGGAGCTCAGGGGCACTGCAAATCACAAACCTGCAGAGTTAGAAATGATAACTCTCGCCCACAAAAATATTGAGGGAAGGCAACGAAGAGGATTTGAAAGCAAGGCAGAATTGCAGGAAACAGATTTCAGGAGGTAGATTCGAATCGCCTTTAAAGCACAGGAAAAGCGGCAAAACCTCGACAATGATGCCCTTGGCCAAAAAGGGCGTATGCGTTTTTTCCTGAATATATTCAGGAAAAAACGCATACGCCCTTTTTGGCCAACCAAGCAACCTGGAAAGGCAAATCAGCGCTACAAAGAAGTCTCGCTTCCCATCGGTCAAAAGGGCCATGCTGAATAAAGTGTCAATACCAGAAATGCAAGAGAGGCCATGGAGAAATGGGAGCCTTGCTACGCTGATGGGCGGGATGTAAATTGCCAACAGCCACTCTGGAGAAGTGTACGGTGTGTCCTGAAATATCTAAAAAACTCGGCTTAGAGAGCATAGGGCACTTCCACTCATGGGCGTCTAATTTGGGAAAACTAAAAATCAGCAAGGCACAGGCACTCCAAAGTTTAGGGTTGCTCTGTTGACAAGAACCTCCACTTCATTCCACCTTAAATATCCCAGGAAAGAGAAAAATGGATAAAGAAGTTGTGGTCCTTAGGTACAATGGAATATCACTCAGCCATGAAATCAACGTCATAAGGCTAGTAGCAGCATGATGAGTGGATTCAGGTAGGACGGTTCTAAGTGAAATAAGTCACACAGAAAAAGACACTAATCACAAGATATCACTTATAGAGGGAAAGTAAAAACCGCTACACTTGAACTGAATTACAAAACAGAACAGAGTCCCACATTTAGAAAACACACTATGGCTGCCTAACGGGAAAGGCGAGGTGGGGTGATGCATAAAACAAGGGTTTCAAATTAGCTCAGATACCGTTCCATAAACCCAATATGTAATAGACAAGACCTACTGCTTGCTCAGTGAACTGGACTCAACACCCCCTATTCACCGCCCAAGAATATATCTGACTAGTAAGAATCTTCAAACCTATGTATTGATATCTCTCCGTAAGTGAGTCAAGTGGGAGTAAAGCGGCATAAACACAGCAGTGAAAAGCAGCTAAACCCCATTAGGAAAATCAATTACTTTTAAAAACCCGTGAAACAAAGACAGTGAAAGAGAGAGAAATTCTTACAAAATTCGTTCAGGGGCTGTGATGCCACCTGGATTGACCATATCTAGACCCACAGCTGATTGAGACATAAGGGTGGACACTCTTGGGGCTGAGAGGTTTGGTGAGGTTGGGTGAGCAAACGCAGACCCTTTAAAGTAATACTGCGTGGTACCCGTCTGATGGGTCCCAAATCTCCAGGTTCAAGGGCATCTTCCTACATCGAAAACATGCATGAGAAACCCAGAAGATGGTACACCGTGTGATCGGGAAAGGTTTCTAAAACGCACCTCATTTCTCATCTCCTTGTGCTCGGGTTCGCCATTCCATCCGCTTTACTAGCAATCTCCCTCCTTGGAGAATCAACACGTTTAACCTCCTGTTCCGTACAGGGTGCAATTTGTCCTGAGGATGAACGGGAAGAGGGGGAACCAATGAGCGACTAGCTCTAGGTGTTGGGAAAGGCACAGGTCACTCTATTTTCCCATCAGGAAGAAGAATTAACCACAGGCTCAGCCTGCCGCCCGGAACCAGAATAGGGCCTGAAGCAATCCTACGCTTTTGCGGCCAGCTCCCAAAAAAGCGAGTTGAAAAATGGAGCTCAGGGGCACTGCAAATCACAAACCTGCAGAGTTAGAAATGATAACTCTCGCCCACAAAAATATTGAGGGAAGGCAACGAAGAGGATTTGAAAGCAAGGCAGAATTGCAGGAAACAGATTTCAGGAGGTAGATTCGAATCGCCTTTAAAGCACAGGAAAAGCGGCAAAACCTCGACAATGATGCCCTTGGCCAAAAAGGGCGTATGCGTTTTTTCCTGAATATATTCAGGAAAAAACGCATACGCCCTTTTTGGCCAACCAAGCAACCTGGAAAGGCAAATCAGCGCTACAAAGAAGTCTCGCTTCCCATCGGTCAAAAGGGCCATGCTGAATAAAGTGTCAATACGAGAAATGCAAGACAGGCCATGGAGAAATGGGAGCCTTGCTACGCTGATGGGCGGGATGTAAATTGCCAACAGCCACTCTGGAGAAGTGTACGGTGTGTCCTGAAACATCTAAAAAACTCGGCTTAGAGAGCATAGGGCACTTCCACTCATGGGCGTCTAATTTGGGAAAACTAAAAATCAGCAAGGCACAGGCACTCCAAAGTTTAGGGTTGCTCTGTTGACAAGAACCTCCAATTCATTCCACCTTAAATACCCCAGGAAAGAGAAAAATGGATAAAGAAGTTGTGGTCCTTAGGTACAATGGAATATCACTCAGCCATGAAATCAACGTCATAAGGCTAGTAGCAGCATGATGAGTGGATTCAGGTACGACGGTTCTAAGTGAAATAAGTCACACAGAAAAAGACACTAATCAGAAGATATCACTTATAGAGGGAATGTAAAAACCGCTACACTTGAACTGAATTACAAAACAGAACAGAGTCACACATTTAGAAAACACACTATGGCTGCCTAACGGGAAAGGCGAGGTGGGGTGATGCATAAAACAAGGGTTTCAAATTAGCTCAGATACCGTTCCATAAACCCAATATGTAATAGACAAGACCTACTGCTTGCTCAGTGAACTGCACTCAACACCCCCTATTCACCGCCCAAGAATAGATCTGATTAGTAAGAATCTTCAAACCTATGTATTGATATCTCTCCGTAAGTGAGTCAAGTGGGAGTAAAGCGGCATAAACACAGCAGTGAAAAGCAGCTAAACCCCATTAGGAAAATCAATTACTTTTAAAAACCCGTGAAACAAAGACAGTGAAAGAGAGAGAAATTCTTACAAAATTCGTTCAGGGGCTGTGATGCCACCTGGATTGACCATATCTAGACCCACAGCTGATTGAGACATAAGGGTGGACACTCTTGGGGCTGAGAGTTTTGGTGAGCTTGGGTGAGCAAACGCAGACCCTTTAAAGTAATACTGCGTGGTACCCGTCTGATGGGTCCCAAATCTCCAGGTTCAAGGGCATCTTCCTACATCGAAAACATGCATGAGAAACCCAGAAGATGGTACACTGTGTGATCGGGAAAGGTTTCTAAAACGCACCTCATTTCTCATCTCCTTGTGCTCGGGTTCGCCATTCCAGCCACTTTAATAGCAACCTCCCTCCTTGGAGAATCAGCACTTTAACCTCCTGTTCCGTACAGGTTTCAATTTGTCCTGAGGATGAACGGGAAGAGGGGGAACCAATGAGCGACTAGCTCTAGGTGGTGGGACAGGCACAGGTCACTCTATTTTCCCATCAGGAAGAAGAATTAACCACAGGCTCAGCCTGCCGCCCGGAACCAGAATAGGGCCTGAAGCAATCCTACGCTTTTGCGGCCAGCTCCCAAAAAAGCGAGTTGAAAAATGGAGCTCAGGGGCCCTGCAAATCACAAACCTGCAGAGTTAGAAATGATAACTCTCGCCCACAAAAATATTGAGGGAAGGCAACGAAGAGGATTTGAAAGCAAGGCAGAATTGCAGGAAACAGATTTCAGGAGGTAGATACGAATCGCCTTTAAAGCACAGGAAAAGCGGCAAAACCTCGACAATGATGCCCTTGGCCAAAAAGGGCGTATGCGTTTTTTCCTGAATATATTCAGGAAAAAACGCATACGCCCTTTTTGGCCAACCAAGCAACCTGGAAAGGCAAATCAGCGCTACAAAGAAGTCTCGCTTCCCATCGGTCAAAAGGGCCATGCTGAATAAAGTGTCAATACCAGAAATGCAGGAGAGGCCATGGAGAAATGGGAGCCTTGCTACGCTGATGGGTGGGATGTAAATTGCCAACAGCCACTCTGGAGAAGTGTATGGTGTGTCCTGAAACATCTAAAAAACTCGGCTTAGAGAGCATAGGGCACTTCCACTCATGGGCGTCTAATTTGGGAAAACTAAAAATCAGCAAGGCACAGGCACTCCAAAGTTTAGGGTTGCTCTGTTGACAAGAACCTCCACTTCATTCCACCTTAAATATCCCAGGAAAGAGAAAAATGGATAAAGAAGTTGTGGTCCTTAGGTACAATGGAATATCACTCAGCCATGAAATCAACGTCATAAGGCTAGTAGCAGCATGATGAGTGGATTCAGGTACGACGGTTCTAAGTGAAATAAGTCACACAGAAAAAGACACTAATCAGAAGATATCACTTATAGAGGGAATGTAAAAACCGCTACACTTGAACTGAATTACAAAACAGAACAGAGTCACACATTTAGAAAACACACTATGGCTGCCTAACGGGAAAGGCGAGGTGGGGTGATGCCTAAAACAAGGGTTTCAAATTAGCTCAGATACCGTTCCATAAACCCAATATGTAATAGACAAGACCTACTCCTTGCTCAGTGAACTGGACTCAACACCCCCTATTCACCGCCCAAGAATAGATCTGACTAGTAAGAATCTTCAAACCTATGTATTGATATCTCTCCGTAAGTGAGTCAAGTGGGAGTAAAGCGGCATAAACACAGCAGTGAAAAGCAGCTAAACCCCATTAGGAAAATCAATTACTTTTAAAAACCCGTGAAACAAAGACAGTGAAAGAGAGAGAAATTCTTACAAAATTCGTTCAGGGGCTGTGATGCCACCTGGATTGACCATATCTAGACCCACAGCTGATTGAGACATAAGGGTGGACACTCTTGGGGCTGAGAGGTTTGGTGAGGTTGGGTGAGCAAACGCAGACCCTTTAAAGTAATACTGCGTGGTACCCGTCCCATGGGTCCCAAATCTCCAGGTTCAAGGGCATCTTCCTACATCGAAAACATGCATGAGAACCCCAGAAGATGGTACACCGTGTGATCGGGAAAGGTTTCTAAAACGCACCTCATTTCTCATCTCCTTGTGCTCGGGTTCGCCATTCCAGCCACTTTAATAGCAACCTCCCTCCTTGGAGAATCAGCACTTTAACCTCCTGTTCCGTACAGGTTTCAATTTGTCCTGAGGATGAACGGGAAGAGGGGGAACTAATGAGCGACTAGCTCTAGGTGGTGGGACAGGCACAGGTCACTCTATTTTCCCATCAGGAAGAAGAATTAACCACAGGCTCAGCCTGCCGCCCGGAACCAGAATAGGGCCTGAAGCAATCCTACGCTTTTGCGGCCAGCTCCCAAAAAAGCGAGTTGAAAAATGGAGCTCAGGGGCCCTGCAAATCACAAACCTGCAGAGTTAGAAATGATAACTCTCGCCCACAAAAATATTGAGGGAAGGCAACGAAGAGGATTTGAAAGCAAGGCAGAATTGCAGGAAACAGATTTCAGGAGGTAGATTCGAATCGCCTTTAAAGCACAGGAAAAGCGGCAAAACCTCGACAATGATGCCCTTGGCCAAAAAGGGCGTATGCGTTTTTTCCTGAATATATTCAGGAAAAAACGCATACGCCCTTTTTGGCCAACCAAGCAACCTGGAAAGGCAAATCAGCGCTACAAATAAGTCTCGCTTCCCATCGGTCAAAAGGGCCATGCTGAATAAAGTGTCAATACGAGAAATGCAGGAGAGGCCATGGAGAAATGGGAGCCTTGCTACGCTGATGGGCGGGATGTAAATTGCCAACAGCCACTCTGGAGAAGTGTACGGTGTGTCCTGAAACATCTAAAAAACTCGGCTTAGAGAGCATAGGGCACTTCCACTCATGGGCGTCTAATTTGGGAAAACTAAAAATCAGCAAGGCACAGGCACTCCAAAGTTTAGGGTTGCTCTGTTGACAAGAACCTCCACTTCATTCCACCTTAAATATCCCAGGAAAGAGAAAAATGGATAAAGAAGTTGTGGTCCTTAGGTACAATGGAATATCACTCAGCCATGAAATCAACGTCATAAGGCTAGTAGCAGCATGATGAGTGGATTCAGGTACGACGGTTCTAAGTGAAATAAGTCACACAGAAAAAGACACTAATCAGAAGATATCACTTATAGAGGGAATGTAAAAACCGCTACACTTGAACTGAATTACAAAACAGAACAGAGTCACACATTTAGAAAACACACTATGGCTGCCTAACGGGAAAGGCGAGGTGGGGTGATGCCTAAAACAAGGGTTTCAAATTAGCTCAGATACCGTTCCATAAACCCAATATGTAATAGACAAGACCTACTCCTTGCTCAGTGAACTGGACTCAACACCCCCTATTCACCGCCCAAGAATAGATCTGACTAGTAAGAATCTTCAAACCTATGTATTGATATCTCTCCGTAAGTGAGTCAAGTGGGAGTAAAGCGGCATAAACACAGCAGTGAAAAGCAGCTAAACCCCATTAGGAAAATCAATTACTTTTAAAAACCCGTGAAACAAAGACAGTGAAAGAGAGAGAAATTCTTACAAAATTCGTTCAGGGGCTGTGATGCCACCTGGATTGACCATATCTAGACCCACAGCTGATTGAGACATAAGGGTGGACACTCTTGGGGCTGAGAGGTTTGGTGAGGTTGGGTGAGCAAACGCAGACCCTTTAAAGTAATACTGCGTGGTACCCGTCCCATGGGTCCCAAATCTCCAGGTTCAAGGGCATCTTCCTACATCGAAAACATGCATGAGAAACCCAGAAGATGGTACACCGTGTGATCGGGAAAGGTTTCTAAAACGCACCTCATTTCTCATCTCCTTGTGCTCGGGTTCGCCATTCCAGCCACTTTAATAGCAATCTCCCTCCTTGGAGAATTAGCACTTTAACCTCCTGTTCCGTACAGGTTTCAATTTGTCCTGAGGATGAACGGGAAGAGGGGGAACCAATGAGCGACTAGCTCTAGGTGGTGGGACAGGCACAGGTCACTCTATTTTCCCATCAGGAAGAAGAATTAACCACCGGCTCAGCCTGCCGCCCGGAACCAGAATAGGTCCTGAAGCAATCCTACGCTTTTGCGGCCAGCTCCCAAAAAAGCGAGTTGAAAAATGGAGCTCAGGGGCCCTGCAAATCACAAACCTGCAGAGTTATAAATGATAACTCTCGCCCACAAAAATATTGAGGGAAGGCAACGAAGAGGATTTGAAAGCAAGGCAGAATTGCAGGAAACAGATTTCAGGAGGTAGATTCGAATCGCCTTTAAAGCACAGGAAAAGCGGCAAAACCTCGACAATGATGCCCTTGGCCAAAAAGGGCGTATGCGTTTTTTCCTGAATATATTCAGGAAAAAACGCATACGCCCTTTTTGGCCAACCAAGCAACCTGGAAAGGCAAATCAGCGCTACAAAGAAGTCTCGCTTCCCATCGGTCAAAAGGGCCATGCTGAATAAAGTGTCAATACCAGAAATGCAAGAGAGGCCATGGAGAAATGGGAGCCTTGCTACGCTGATGGGCGGGATGTAAATTGCCAACAGCCACTCTGGAGAAGTGTACGGTGTGTCCTGAAACATCTAAAAAACTCGGCTTAGAGAGCATAGGGCACTTCCACTCATGGGCGTCTAATTTGGGAAAACTAAAAATCAGCAAGGCACAGGCACTCCAAAGTTTAGGGTTGCTCTGTTGACAAGAACCTCCACTTCATTCCACCTTAAATATCCCAGGAAAGAGAAAAATGGATAAAGAAGTTGTGGTCCTTAGGTACAATGGAATATCACTCAGCCATGAAATCAACGTCATAAGGCTAGTAGCAGCATGATGAGTGGATTCAGGTACGACGGTTCTAAGTGAAATAAGTCACACAGAAAAAGACACTAATCAGAAGATATCACTTATAGAGGGAATGTAAAAACCGCTACACTTGAACTGAATTACAAAACAGAACAGAGTCACACATTTAGAAAACACACTATGGCTGCCTAACGGGAAAGGTGAGGTGGGGTGATGCCTAAAACAAGGGTTTCAAATTAGCTCAGATACCGTTCCATAAACCCAATATGTAATAGACAAGACCTACTCCTTGCTCAGTGAACTGGACTCAACACCCCCTATTCACCGCCCAAGAATAGATCTGACTAGTAAGAATCTTCAAACCTATGTATTGATATCTCTCCGTAAGTGAGTCAAGTGGGAGTAAAGCGGCATAAACACAGCAGTGAAAAGCAGCTAAACCCCATTAGGAAAATCAATTACTTTTAAAAACCCGTGAAACAAAGACAGTGAAAGAGAGAGAAATTCTTACAAAATACGTTCAGGGGTTGTGATGCCACCTGGATTGACCATATCTAGACCCACAGCTGATTGAGACATAAGGGTGGACACTCTTGGGGCTGAGAGGTTTGGTGAGGTTGGATGAGCAAACGCAGACCCTTTAAAGTAATACTGCGTGGTACCCATCCCATGGGTCCCAAATCTCCAGGTTCAAGGGCATCTTCCTACATCGAAAACATGCATGAGAAACCCAGAAGATGGTACACCGTGTGATCGGGAAAGGTTTCTAAAACGCACCTCATTTCTCATCTCCTTGTGCTCGGGTTCGCCATTCCAGCCACTTTAATAGCAATCTCCCTCCTTGGAGAATCAGCACTTAAACCTCCTGTTCCGTACAGGTTTCAATTTGTCCTGAGGATGAACGGGAAGAGGGGGAACCAATGAGCGACTAGCTCTAGGTGGTGGGACAGGCACAGGTCACTCTATTTTCCCATCAGGAAGAAGAATTAACCACCGGCTCAGCCTGCCGCCCGGAACCAGAATAGGTCCTGAAGCAATCCTACGCTTTTGCGGCCAGCTCCCAAAAAAGCGAGTTGAAAAATGGAGCTCAGGGGCACTGCAAATCACAAACCTGCAGAGTTATAAATGATAACTATCGCCCACAAAAATATTGAGGGAAGGCAACGAAGAGGATTTGAAAGCAAGGCAGAATTGCAGGAAACAGATTTCAGGAGGTAGATTCGAATCGCCTTTAAAGCACAGGAAAAGCGGCAAAACCTCGACAATGATGCCCTTGGCCAAAAAGGGCGTATGCGTTTTTTCCTGAATATATTCAGGAAAAAACGCATACGCCCTTTTTGGCCAACCAAGCAACCTGGAAAAGCAAATCAGCGCTACAAAGAAGTCTCGCTTCCCATCGGTCAAAAGGGCCATGCTGAATAAAGTGTCAATACGAGAAATGCAGGAGAGGCCATGGAGAAATGGGAGCCTTGCTACGCTGATGGGCGGGATGTAAATTGCCAACAGCCACTCTGGAGAAGTGTACGGTGTGTCCTGAAACATCTAAAAAACTCGGCTTAGAGAGCATAGGGCACTTCCACTCATGGGCGTCTAATTTGGGAAAACTAAAAATCAGCAAGGCACAGGCACTCCAAAGTTTAGGGTTGCTCTGTTGACAAGAACCTCCACTTCATTCCACCTTAAATACCCCAGGAAAGAGAAAAATGGATAAAGAAGTTGTGGTCCTTAGGTACAATGGAATATCACTCAGCCATGAAATCAACGTCATAAGGCTAGTAGCAGCATGATGAGTGGATTCAGGTACGACGGTTCTAAGTGAAATAAGTCACACAGAAAAAGACACTAATCAGAAGATATCACTTATAGAGGGAATGTAAAAACCGCTACACTTGAACTGAATTACAAAACAGAACAGAGTCACACATTTAGAAAACACACTATGGCTGCCTAACGGGAAAGGCGAGGTGGGGTGATGCATAAAACAAGGGTTTCAAATTAGCTCAGATACCGTTCCATAAACCCAATATGTAATAGACAAGACCTACTGCTTGCTCAGTGAACTGCACTCAACACCCCCTATTCACCGCCCAAGAATAGATCTGATTAGTAAGAATCTTCAAACCTATGTATTGATATCTCTCCATAAGTGAGTCAAGTGGGAGTAAAGCGGCATAAACACAGCAGTGAAAAGCAGCTAAACCCCATTAGGAAAATCAATTACTTTTAAAAACCCGTGAAACAAAGACAGTGAAAGAGAGAGAAATTCTTACAAAATTCGTTCAGGGGCTGTGATGCCACCTGGATTGACCATATCTAGACCCACAGCTGATTGAGACATAAGGGTGGACACTCTTGGGGCTGAGAGTTTTGGTGAGCTTGGGTGAGCAAACGCAGACCCTTTAAAGTAATACTGCGTGGTACCCGTCTGATGGGTCCCAAATCTCCAGGTTCAAGGGCATCTTCCTACATCGAAAACATGCATGAGAAACCCAGAAGATGGTACACTGTGTGATCGGGAAAGGTTTCTAAAACGCACCTCATTTCTCATCTCCTTGTGCTCGGGTTCGCCATTCCAGCCACTTTAATAGCAACCTCCCTCCTTGGAGAATCAGCACTTTAACCTCCTGTTCCGTACAGGTTTCAATTTGTCCTGAGGATGAACGGGAAGAGGGGGAACCAATGAGCGACTAGCTCTAGGTGGTGGGACAGGCACAGGTCACTCTATTTTCCCATCAGGAAGAAGAATTAACCACAGGCTCAGCCTGCCGCCCGGAACCAGAATAGGGCCTGAAGCAATCCTACGCTTTTGCGGCCAGCTCCCAAAAAAGCGAGTTGAAAAATGGAGCTCAGGGGCCCTGCAAATAACAAACCTGCAGAGTTAGAAATGATAACTCTCGCCCACAAAAATATTGAGGGAAGGCAACGAAGAGGATTTGAAAGCAAGGCAGAATTGCAGGAAACAGATTTCAGGAGGTAGATTCGAATCGCCTTTAAAGCACAGGAAAAGCGGCAAAACCTCGACAATGATGCCCTTGGCCAAAAAGGGCGTATGCGTTTTTTCCTGAATATATTCAGGAAAAAACGCATACGCCCTTTTTGGCCAACCAAGCAACCTGGAAAGGCAAATCAGCGCTACAAAGAAGTCTCGCTTCCCATCGGTCAAAAGGGCCATGCTGAATAAAGTGTCAATACCAGAAATGCAGGAGAGGCCATGGAGAAATGGGAGCCTTGCTACGCTGATGGGTGGGATGTAAATTGCCAACAGCCACTCTGGAGAAGTGTATGGTGTGTCCTGAAACATCTAAAAAACTCGGCTTAGAGAGCATAGGGCACTTCCACTCATGGGCGTCTAATTTGGGAAAACTAAAAATCAGCAAGGCACAGGCACTCCAAAGTTTAGGGTTGCTCTGTTGACAAGAACCTCCACTTCATTCCACCTTAAATATCCCAGGAAAGAGAAAAATGGATAAAGAAGTTGTGGTCCTTAGGTACAATGGAATATCACTCAGCCATGAAATCAACGTCATAAGGCTAGTAGCAGCATGATGAGTGGATTCAGGTAGGACGGTTCTAAGTGAAATAAGTCACACAGAAAAAGACACTAATCAGAAGATATCACTTATAGAGGGAATGTAAAAACCGCTACACTTGAACTGAATTACAAAACAGAACAGAGTCACACATTTAGAAAACACACTATGGCTGCCTAACGGGAAAGGCGAGGTGGGGTGATGCCTAAAACAAGGGTTTCAAATTAGCTCAGATACCGTTCCATAAACCCAATATGTAATAGACAAGACCTACTCCTTGCTCAGTGAACTGGACTCAACACCCCCTATTCACCGCCCAAGAATAGATCTGACTAGTAAGAATCTTCAAACCTATGTATTGATATCTCTCCGTAAGTGAGTCAAGTGGGAGTAAAGCGGCATAAACACAGCAGTGAAAAGCAGCTAAACCCCATTAGGAAAATCAATTACTTTTAAAAACCCGTGAAACAAAGACAGTGAAAGAGAGAGAAATTCTTACAAAATTCGTTCAGGGGCTGTGATGCCACCTGGATTGACCATATCTAGACCCACAGCTGATTGAGACATAAGGGTGGACACTCTTGGGGCTGAGAGGTTTGGTGAGGTTGGGTGAGCAAACGCAGACCCTTTAAAGTAATACTGCGTGGTACCCGTCCCATGGGTCCCAAATCTCCAGGTTCAAGGGCATCTTCCTACATCGAAAACATGCATGAGAAACCCAGAAGATGGTACACCGTGTGATCGGGAAAGGTTTCTAAAACGCACCTCATTTCTCATCTCCTTGTGCTCGGGTTCGCCATTCCAGCCACTTTAATAGCAATCTCCCTCCTTGGAGAATTAGCACTTTAACCTCCTGTTCCGTACAGGTTTCAATTTGTCCTGAGGATGAACGGGAAGAGGGGGAACCAATGAGCGACTAGCTCTAGGTGGTGGGACAGGCACAGGTCACTCTATTTTCCCATCAGGAAGAAGAATTAACCACCGGCTCAGCCTGCCGCCCGGAACCAGAATAGGTCCTGAAGCAATCCTACGCTTTTGCGGCCAGCTCCCAAAAAAGCGAGTTGAAAAATGGAGCTCAGGGGCCCTGCAAATCACAAACCTGCAGAGTTATAAATGATAACTCTCGCCCACAAAAATATTGAGGGAAGGCAACGAAGAGGATTTGAAAGCAAGGCAGAATTGCAGGAAACAGATTTCAGGAGGTAGATTCGAATCGCCTTTAAAGCACAGGTAAAGCGGCAAAACCTCGACAATGATGCCCTTGGCCAAAAAGGGCGTATGCGTTTTTTCCTGAATATATTCAGGAAAAAACGCATACGCCCTTTTTGGCCAACCAAGCAACCTGGAAAGGCAAATCAGCGCTACAAAGAAGTCTCGCTTCCCATCGGTCAAAAGGGCCATGCTGAATAAAGTGTCAATACCAGAAATGCAGGAGAGGCCATGGAGAAATGGGAGCCTTGCTACGCTGATGGGTGGGATGTAAATTGCCAACAGCCACTCTGGAGAAGTGTATGGTGTGTCCTGAAACATCTAAAAAACTTGGCTTAGAGAGCATAGGGCACTTCCACTCATGGGCGTCTAATTTGGGAAAACTAAAAATCAGCAAGGCACAGGCACTCCAAAGTTTAGGGTTGCTCTGTTGACAAGAACCTCCACTTCATTCCACCTTAAATATCCCAGGAAAGAGAAAAATGGATAAAGAAGTTGTGGTCCTTAGGTACAATGGAATATCACTCAGCCATGAAATCAACGTCATAAGGCTAGTAGCAGCATGATGAGTGGATTCAGGTACGACGGTTCTAAGTGAAATAAGTCACACAGAAAAAGACACTAATCAGAAGATATCACTTATAGAGGGAATGTAAAAACCGCTACACTTGAACTGAATTACAAAACAGAACAGAGTCACACATTTAGAAAACACACTATGGCTGCCTAACGGGAAAGGCGATGTGGGGTGATGCCTAAAACAAGGGTTTCAAATTAGCTCAGATACCGTTCCATAAACCCAATATGTAATAGACAAGACCTACTCCTTGCTCAGTGAACTGGACTCAACACCCCCTATTCACCGCCCAAGAATAGATCTGAATAGTAAGAATCTTCAAACCTATGTATTGATATCTCTCCGTAAGTGAGTCAAGTGGGAGTAAAGCGGCATAAACACAGCAGTGAAAAGCAGCTAAACCCCATTAGGAAAATCAATTACTTTTAAAAACCCGTGAAACAAAGACAGTGAAAGAGAGAGAAATTCTTACAAAATTCGTTCAGGGGCTGTGATGCCACCTGGATTGACCATATCTAGACCCACAGCTGATTGAGACATAAGGGTGGACACTCTTGGGGCTGAGAGGTTTGGTGAGGTTGGGTGAGCAAACGCAGACCCTTTAAAGTAATACTGCGTGGTACCCGTCCCATGGGTCCCAAATCTCCAGGTTCAAGGGCATCTTCCTACATCGAAAACATGCATGAGAAACCCAGAAGATGGTACACCGTGTGATCGGGAAAGGTTTCTAAAACGCACCTCATTTCTCATCTCCTTGTGCTCGGGTTCGCCATTCCAGCCACTTTAATAGCAATCTCCCTCCTTGGAGAATTAGCACTTTAACCTCCTGTTCCGTACAGGTTTCAATTTGTCCTGAGGATGAACGGAAAGAGGGGGAACCAATGAGCGACTAGCTCTAGGTGGTGGGACAGGCACAGGTCACTCTATTTTCCCATCAGGAAGAAGAATTAACCACCGGCTCAGCCTGCCGCCCGGAACCAGAATAGGTCCTGAAGCAATCCTACGCTTTTGCGGCCAGCTCCCAAAAAAGCGAGTTGAAAAATGGAGCTCAGGGGCCCTGCAAATCACAAACCTGCAGAGTTATAAATGATAACTCTCGCCCACAAAAATATTGAGGGAAGGCAACGAAGAGGATTTGAAAGCAAGGCAGAATTGCAGGAAACAGATTTCAGGAGGTAGATTCGAATCGCCTTTAAAGCACAGGAAAAGCGGCAAAACCTCGACAAAGATGCCCTTGGCCAAAGAGGGCGTATGCGTTTTTTCCTGAATATATTCAGGAAAAAACGCATACGCCCTTTTTGGCCAACCAAGCAACCTGGAAAGGCAAATCAGCGCTACAAAGAAGTCTCGCTTCCCATCGGTCAAAAGGGCCATGCTGAATAAAGTGTCAATACGAGAAATGCAGAAGAGGCCATGGAGAAATGGGAGCCTTGCTACGCTGATGGGCGGGATGTAAATTGCCAACAGCCACTCTGGAGAAGTGTATGGTGTGTCCTGAAACATCTAAAAAACTCGGCTTAGAGAGCATAGGGCACTTCCACTCATGGGCGTCTAATTTGGGAAAACTAAAAATCAGCAAGGCACAGGCACTCCAAAGTTTAGGGTTGCTCTGTTGACAAGAACCTCCACTTCATTCCACCTTAAATATCCCAGGAAAGAGAAAAATGGATAAAGAAGTTGTGGTCCTTAGGTACAATGGAATATCACTCAGCCATGAAATCAACGTCATAAGGCTAGTAGCAGCATGATGAGTGGATTCAGGTACGACGGTTCTAAGTGAAATAAGTCACACAGAAAAAGACACTAATCAGAAGATATCACTTATAGAGGGAATGTAAAAACCGCTACACTTGAACTGAATTACAAAACAGAACAGAGTCACACATTTAGAAAACACACTATGGCTGCCTAACGGGAAAGGCGAGGTGGGGTGATGCCTAAAACAAGGGTTTCAAATTAGCTCAGATACCGTTCCATAAACCCAATATGTAATAGACAAGACCTACTCCTTGCTCAGTGAACTGGACTCAACACCCCCTATTCACCGCCCAAGAATAGATCTGACTAGTAAGAATCTTCAAACCTATGTATTGATATCTCTCCGTAAGTGAGTCAAGTGGGAGTAAAGCGGCATAAACACAGCAGTGAAAAGCAGCTAAACCCCATTAGGAAAATCAATTACTTTTAAAAACCCGTGAAACAAAGACAGTGAAAGAGAGAGAAATTCTTACAAAATTCGTTCAGGGGCTGTGATGCCACCTGGATTGACCATATCTAGACCCACAGCTGATTGAGACATAAGGGTGGACACTCTTGGGGCTGAGAGGTTTGGTGAGGTTGGGTGAGCAAACGCAGACCCTTTAAAGTAATACTGCGTGGTACCCGTCCCATGGGTCCCAAATCTCCAGGTTCAAGGGCATCTTCCTACATCGAAAACATGCATGAGAAACCCAGAAGATGGTACACCGTGTGATCGGGAAAGGTTTCTAAAACGCACCTCATTTCTCATCTCCTTGTGCTCGGGTTCGCCATTCCAGCCACTTTAATAGCAATCTCCCTCCTTGGAGAATTAGCACTTTAACCTCCTGTTCCGTACAGGTTTCAATTTGTCCTGAGGATGAACGGGAAGAGGGGGAACCAATGAGCGACTAGCTCTAGGTGGTGGGACAGGCACAGGTCACTCTATTTTCCCATCAGGAAGAAGAATTAACCACCGGCTCAGCCTGCCGCCCGGAACCAGAATAGGTCCTGAAGCAATCCTACGCTTTTGCGGCCAGCTCCCAAAAAAGCGAGTTGAAAAATGGAGCTCAGGGGCCCTGCAAATCACAAACCTGCAGAGTTATAAATGATAACTCTCGCCCACAAAAATATTGAGGGAAGGCAACGAAGAGGATTTGAAAGCAAGGCAGAATTGCAGGAAACAGATTTCAGGAGGTAGATTCGAATCGCCTTTAAAGCACAGGAAAAGCGGCAAAACCTCGACAATGATGCCCTTGGCCAAAAAGGGCGTATGCGTTTTTTCCTGAATATATTCAGGAAAAAACGCATACGCCCTTTTTGGCCAACCAAGCAACCTGGAAAGGCAAATCAGCGCTACAAAGAAGTCTCGCTTCCCATCGGTCAAAAGGGCCATGCTGAATAAAGTGTCAATACCAGAAATGCAGGAGAGGCCATGGAGAAATGGGAGCCTTGCTACGCTGATGGGCGGGATGTAAATTGCCAACAGCCACTCTGGAGAAGTGTACGGTGTGTCCTGAAACATCTAAAAAACTCGGCTTAGAGAGCATAGGGCACTTCCACTCATGGGCGTCTAATTTGGGAAAACTAAAAATCAGCAAGGCACAGGCACTCCAAAGTTTAGGGTTGCTCTGTTGACAAGAACCTCCACTTCATTCCACCTTAAATATCCCAGGAAAGAGAAAAATGGATAAAGAAGTTGTGGTCCTTAGGTACAATGGAATATCACTCAGCCATGAAATCAACGTCATAAGGCTAGTAGCAGCATGATGAGTGGATTCAGGTACGACGGTTCTAACTGAAATAAGTCACACAGAAAAAGACACTAATCAGAAGATATCACTTATAGAGGGAATGTAAAAACCGCTACACTTGAACTGAATTACAAAACAGAACAGAGTCACACATTTAGAAAACACACTATGGCTGCCTAACGGGAAAGGTGAGGTGGGGTGATGCCTAAAACAAGGGTTTCAAATTAGCTCAGATACCGTTCCATAAACCCAATATGTAATAGACAAGACCTACTCCTTGCTCAGTGAACTGGACTCAACACCCCCTATTCACCGCCCAAGAATAGATCTGACTAGTAAGAATCTTCAAACCTATGTATTGATATCTCTCCGTAAGTGAGTCAAGTGGGAGTAAAGCGGCATAAACACAGCAGTGAAAAGCAGCTAAACCCCATTAGGAAAATCAATTACTTTTAAAAACCCGTGAAACAAAGACAGTGAAAGAGAGAGAAATTCTTACAAAATTCGTTCAGGGGTTGTGATGCCACCTGGATTGACCATATCTAGACCCACAGCTGATTGAGACATAAGGGTGGACACTCTTGGGGCTGAGAGGTTTGGTGAGGTTGGATGAGCAAACGCAGACCCTTTAAAGTAATACTGTGTGGTACCCATCCCATGGGTCTCAAATCTCCAGGTTCAAGGGCATCTTCCTACATCGAAAACATGCATGAGAAACCCAGAAGATGGTACACCGTGTGATCGGGAAAGGTTTCTAAAACGCACCTCATTTCTCATCTCCTTGTGCTCGGGTTCGCCATTCCAGCCACTTTAATAGCAGTCTCCCTCCTTGGAGAATCAGCACTTTAACCTCCTGTTCCGTACAGGTTTCAATTTGTCCTGAGGATGAACGGGAAGAGGGGGAACCAATGAGCGACTAGCTCTAGGTGGTGGGACAGGCACAGGTCACTCTATTTTCCCATCAGGAAGAAGAATTAACCACCGGCTCAGCCTGCCGCCCGGAACCAGAATAGGTCCTGAAGCAATCCTACGCTTTTGCGGCCAGCTCCCAAAAAAGCGAGTTGAAAAATGGAGCTCAGGGGCCCTGCAAATCACAAACCTGCAGAGTTATAAATGATAACTCTCGCCCACAAAAATATTGAGGGAAGGCAACGAAGAGGATTTGAAAGCAAGGCAGAATTGCAGGAAACAGATTTCAGGAGGTAGATTCGAATCGCCTTTAAAGCACAGGAAAAGCGGCAAAACCTCGACAATGATGCCCTTGGCCAAAAAGGGCGTATGCGTTTTTTCCTGAATATATTCAGGAAAAAACGCATACGCCCTTTTTGGCCAACCAAGCAACCTGGAAAGGCAAATCAGCGCTACAAAGAAGTCTCGCTTCCCATCGGTCAAAAGGGCCATGCTGAATAAAGTGTCAATACCAGAAATGCAAGAGAGGCCATGGAGAAATGGGAGCCTTGCTACGCTGATGGGCGGGATGTAAATTGCCAACAGCCACTCTGGAGAAGTGTACGGTGTGTCCTGAAACATCTAAAAAACTCGGCTTAGAGAGCATAGGGCACTTCCACTCATGGGCGTCTAATTTGGGAAAACTAAAAATCAGCAAGGCACAGGCACTCCAAAGTTTAGGGTTGCTCTGTTGACAAGAACCTCCACTTCATTCCACCTTAAATATCCCAGGAAAGAGAAAAATGGATAAAGAAGTTGTGGTCCTTAGGTACAATGGAATATCACTCAGCCATGAAATCAACGTCATAAGGCTAGTAGCAGCATGATGAGTGGATTCAGGTACGACGGTTCTAAGTGAAATAAGTCACACAGAAAAAGACACTAATCAGAAGATATCACTTATAGAGGGAATGTAAAAACCGCTACACTTGAACTGAATTACAAAACAGAACAGAGTCACACATTTAGAAAACACACTATGGCTGCCTAACGGGAAAGGTGAGGTGGGGTGATGCCTAAAACAAGGGTTTCAAATTAGCTCAGATACCGTTCCATAAACCCAATATGTAATAGACAAGACCTACTCCTTGCTCAGTGAACTGGACCCAACACCCCCTATTCACCGCCCAAGAATAGATCTGACTAGTAAGAATCTTCAAACCTATGTATTGATATCTCTCCGTAAGTGAGTCAAGTGGGAGTAAAGCGGCATAAACACAGCAGTGAAAAGCAGCTAAACCCCATTAGGAAAATCAATTACTTTTAAAAACCCGTGAAACAAAGACAGTGAAAGAGAGAGAAATTCTTACAAAATTCGTTCAGGGGTTGTGATGCCACCTGGATTGACCATATCTAGACCCACAGCTGATTGAGACATAAGGGTGGACACTCTTGGGGCTGAGAGGTTTGGTGAGGTTGGATGAGCAAACGCAGACCCTTTAAAGTAATACTGTGTGGTACCCATCCCATGGGTCCCAAATCTCCAGGTTCAAGGGCATCTTCCTACATCGAAAACATGCATGAGAAACCCAGAAGATGGTACACCGTGTGATCGGGAAAGGTTTCTAAAACGCACCTCATTTCTCATCTCCTTGTGCTCGGGTTCGCCATTCCAGCCACTTTAATAGCAATCTCCCTCCTTGGAGAATCAGCACTTAAACCTCCTGTTCCGTACAGGTTTCAATTTGTCCTGAGGATGAACGGGAAGAGGGGGAACCAATGAGCGACTAGCTCTAGGTGGTGGGACAGGCACAGGTCACTCTATTTTCCCATCAGGAAGAAGAATTAACCACCGGCTCAGCCTGCCGCCCGGAACCAGAATAGGTCCTGAAGCAATCCTACGCTTTTGCGGCCAGCTCCCAAAAAAGCGAGTTGAAAAATGGAGCTCAGGGGCCCTGCAAATCACAAACCTGCAGAGTTATAAATGATAACTCTCGCCCACAAAAATATTGAGGGAAGGCAACGAAGAGGATTTGAAAGCAAGGCAGAATTGCAGGAAACAGATTTCAGGAGGTAGATTCGAATCGCCTTTAAAGCACAGGAAAAGCGGCAAAACCTCGACAATGATGCCCTTGGCCAAAAAGGGCGTATGCGTTTTTTCCTGAATATATTCAGGAAAAAACGCATACGCCCTTTTTGGCCAACCAAGCAACCTGGAAAGGCAAATCAGCGCTACAAAGAAGTCTCGCTTCCCATCGGTCAAAAGGGCCATGCTGAATAAAGTGTCAATACCAGAAATGCAAGAGAGGCCATGGAGAAATGGGAGCCTTGCTACGCTGATGGGCGGGATGTAAATTGCCAACAGCCACTCTGGAGAAGTGTACGGTGTGTCCTGAAACATCTAAAAAACTCGGCTTAGAGAGCATAGGGCACTTCCACTCATGGGCGTCTAATTTGGGAAAACTAAAAATCAGCAAGGCACAGGCACTCCAAAGTTTAGGGTTGCTCTGTTGACAAGAACCTCCACTTCATTCCACCTTAAATATCCCAGGAAAGAGAAAAATGGATAAAGAAGTTGTGGTCCTTAGGTACAATGGAATATCACTCAGCCATGAAATCAACGTCATAAGGCTAGTAGCAGCATGATGAGTGGATTCAGGTACGACGGTTCTAAGTGAAATAAGTCACACAGAAAAAGACACTAATCAGAAGATATCACTTATAGAGGGAATGTAAAAACCGCTACACTTGAACTGAATTACAAAACAGAACAGAGTCACACATTTAGAAAACACACTATGGCTGCCTAACGGGAAAGGTGAGGTGGGGTGATGCCTAAAACAAGGGTTTCAAATTAGCTCAGATACCGTTCCATAAACCCAATATGTAATAGACAAGACCTACTCCTTGCTCAGTGAACTGGACCCAACACCCCCTATTCACCGCCCAAGAATAGATCTGACTAGTAAGAATCTTCAAACCTATGTATTGATATCTCTCCGTAAGTGAGTCAAGTGGGAGTAAAGCGGCATAAACACAGCAGTGAAAAGCAGCTAAACCCCATTAGGAAAATCAATTACTTTTAAAAACCCGTGAAACAAAGACAGTGAAAGAGAGAGAAATTCTTACAAAATTCGTTCAGGGGTTGTGATGCCACCTGGATTGACCATATCTAGACCCACAGCTGATTGAGACATAAGGGTGGACACTCTTGGGGCTGAGAGGTTTGGTGAGGTTGGATGAGCAAACGCAGACCCTTTAAAGTAATACTGTGTGGTACCCATCCCATGGGTCCCAAATCTCCAGGTTCAAGGGCATCTTCCTACATCGAAAACATGCATGAGAAACCCAGAAGATGGTACACCGTGTGATCGGGAAAGGTTTCTAAAACGCACCTCATTTCTCATCTCCTTGTGCTCGGGTTCGCCATTCCAGCCACTTTAATAGCAATCTCCCTCCTTGGAGAATCAGCACTTAAACCTCCTGTTCCGTACAGGTTTCAATTTGTCCTGAGGATGAACGGGAAGAGGGGGAACCAATGAGCGACTAGCTCTAGGTGGTGGGACAGGCACAGGTCACTCTATTTTCCCATCAGGAAGAAGAATTAACCACCGGCTCAGCCTGCCGCCCGGAACCAGAATAGGTCCTGAAGCAATCCTACGCTTTTGCGGCCAGCTCCCAAAAAAGCGAGTTGAAAAATGGAGCTCAGGGGCCCTGCAAATCACAAACCTGCAGAGTTATAAATGATAACTCTCGCCCACAAAAATATTGAGGGAAGGCAACGAAGAGGATTTGAAAGCAAGGCAGAATTGCAGGAAACAGATTTCAGGAGGTAGATTCGAATCGCCTTTAAAGCACAGGAAAAGCGGCAAAACCTCGACAATGATGCCCTTGGCCAAAAAGGGCGTATGCGTTTTTTCCTGAATATATTCAGGAAAAAACGCATACGCCCTTTTTGGCCAACCAAGCAACCTGGAAAGGCAAATCAGCGCTACAAAGAAGTCTCGCTTCCCATCGGTCAAAAGGGCCATGCTGAATAAAGTGTCAATACCAGAAATGCAAGAGAGGCCATGGAGAAATGGGAGCCTTGCTACGCTGATGGGCGGGATGTAAATTGCCAACAGCCACTCTGGAGAAGTGTACGGTGTGTCCTGAAATATCTAAAAAACTCGGCTTAGAGAGCATAGGGCACTTCCACTCATGGGCGTCTAATTTGGGAAAACTAAAAATCAGCAAGGCACAGGCACTCCAAAGTTTAGGGTTGCTCTGTTGACAAGAACCTCCACTTCATTCCACCTTAAATATCCCAGGAAAGAGAAAAATGGATAAAGAAGTTGTGGTCCTTAGGTACAATGGAATATCACTCAGCCATGAAATCAACGTCATAAGGCTAGTAGCAGCATGATGAGTGGATTCAGGTAGGACGGTTCTAAGTGAAATAAGTCACACAGAAAAAGACACTAATCATAAGATATCACTTATAGAGGGAAAGTAAAAACCGCTACACTTGAACTGAATTACAAAACAGAACAGAGTCACACATTTAGAAAACACACTATGGCTGCCTAACGGGAAAGGCGAGGTGGGGTGATGCATAAAACAAGGGTTTCAAATTAGCTCAGATACCGTTCCATAAACCCAATATGTAATAGACAAGACCTACTGCTTGCTCAGTGAACTGGACTCAACACCCCCTATTCACCGCCCAAGAATAGATCTGACTAGTAAGAATCTTCAAACCTATGTATTGATATCTCTCCGTAAGTGAGTCAAGTGGGAGTAAAGCGGCATAAACACAGCAGTGAAAAGCAGCTAAACCCCATTAGGAAAATCAATTACTTTTAAAAACCCGTGAAACAAAGACAGTGAAAGAGAGAGAAATTCTTACAAAATTCGTTCAGGGGTTGTGATGCCAACTGGATTGACCATATCTAGACCCACAGCTGATTGAGACATAAGGGTGGACACTCTTGGGGCTGAGAGGTTTGGTGAGGTTGGATGAGCAAACGCAGACCCTTTAAAGTAATACTGTGTGGTACCCATCCCATGGGTCTCAAATCTCCAGGTTCAAGGGCATCTTCCTACATCGAAAACATGCATGAGAAACCCAGAAGATGGTACACCGTGTGATCGGGAAAGGTTTCTAAAACGCACCTCATTTCTCATCTCCTTGTGCTCGGGTTCGCCATTCCAGCCACTTTAATAGCAGTCTCCCTCCTTGGAGAATCAGCACTTTAACCTCCTGTTCCGTACAGGTTTCAATTTGTCCTGAGGATGAACGGGAAGAGGGGGAACCAATGAGCGACTAGCTCTAGGTGGTGGGACAGGCACAGGTCACTCTATTTTCCCATCAGGAAGAAGAATTAACCACCGGCTCAGCCTGCCGCCCGGAACCAGAATAGGTCCTGAAGCAATCCTACGCTTTTGCGGCCAGCTCCCAAAAAAGCGAGTTGAAAAATGGAGCTCAGGGGCCCTGCAAATCACAAACCTGCAGAGTTATAAATGATAACTCTCGCCCACAAAAATATTGAGGGAAGGCAACGAAGAGGATTTGAAAGCAAGGCAGAATTACAGGAAACAGATTTCAGGAGGTAGATTCGAATCGCCTTTAAAGCACAGGAAAAGCGGCAAAACCTCGACAATGATGCCCTTGGCCAAAAAGGGCGTATGCGTTTTTTCCTGAATATATTCAGGAAAAAACGCATACGCCCTTTTTGGCCAACCAAGCAACCTGGAAAGGCAAATCAGCGCTACAAAGAAGTCTCGCTTCCCATCGGTCAAAAGGGCCATGCTGAATAAAGTGTCAATACCAGAAATGCAAGAGAGGCCATGGAGAAATGGGAGCCTTGCTACGCTGATGGGCGGGATGTAAATTGCCAACAGCCACTCTGGAGAAGTGTACGGTGTGTCCTGAAACATCTAAAAAACTCGGCTTAGAGAGCATAGGGCACTTCCACTCATGGGCGTCTAATTTGGGAAAACTAAAAATCAGCAAGGCACAGGCACTCCAAAGTTTAGGGTTGCTCTGTTGACAAGAACCTCCACTTCATTCCACCTTAAATATCCCAGGAAAGAGAAAAATGGATAAAGAAGTTGTGGTCCTTAGGTACAATGGAATATCACTCAGCCATGAAATCAACGTCATAAGGCTAGTAGCAGCATGATGAGTGGATTCAGGTACGACGGTTCTAAGTGAAATAAGTCACACAGAAAAAGACACTAATCAGAAGATATCACTTATAGAGGGAATGTAAAAACCGCTACACTTGAACTGAATTACAAAACAGAACAGAGTCACACATTTAGAAAACACACTATGGCTGCCTAACGGGAAAGGTGAGGTGGGGTGATGCCTAAAACAAGGGTTTCAAATTAGCTCAGATACCGTTCCATAAACCCAATATGTAATAGACAAGACCTACTCCTTGCTCAGTGAACTGGACTCAACACCCCCTATTCACCGCCCAAGAATAGATCTGACTAGTAAGAATCTTCAAACCTATGTATTGATATCTCTCCGTAAGTGAGTCAAGTGGGAGTAAAGCGGCATAAACACAGCAGTGAAAAGCAGCTAAACCCCATTAGGAAAATCAATTACTTTTAAAAACCCGTGAAACAAAGACAGTGAAAGAGAGAGAAATTCTTACAAAATTCGTTCAGGGGTTGTGATGCCACCTGGATTGACCATATCTAGACCCACAGCTGATTGAGACATAAGGGTGGACACTCTTGGGGCTGAGAGGTTTGGTGAGGTTGGATGAGCAAACGCAGACCCTTTAAAGTAATACTGTGTGGTACCCATCCCATGGGTCCCAAATCTCCAGGTTCAAGGGCATCTTCCTACATCGAAAACATGCATGAGAAACCCAGAAGATGGTACACCGTGTGATCGGGAAAGGTTTCTAAAACGCACCTCATTTCTCATCTCCTTGTGCTCGGGTTCGCCATTCCAGCCACTTTAATAGCAATCTCCCTCCTTGGAGAATCAGCACTTAAACCTCCTGTTCCGTACAGGTTTCAATTTGTCCTGAGGATGAACGGGAAGAGGGGGAACCAATGAGCGACTAGCTCTAGGTGGTGGGACAGGCACAGGTCACTCTATTTTCCCATCAGGAAGAAGAATTAACCACCGGCTCAGCCTGCCGCCCGGAACCAGAATAGGTCCTGAAGCAATCCTACGCTTTTGCGGCCAGCTCCCAAAAAAGCGAGTTGAAAAATGGAGCTCAGGGGCCCTGCAAATCACAAACCTGCAGAGTTATAAATGATAACTCTCGCCCACAAAAATATTGAGGGAAGGCAACGAAGAGGATTTGAAAGCAAGGCAGAATTGCAGGAAACAGATTTCAGGAGGTAGATTCGAATCGCCTTTAAAGCACAGGAAAAGCGGCAAAACCTCGACAATGATGCCCTTGGCCAAAAAGGGCGTATGCGTTTTTTCCTGAATATATTCAGGAAAAAACGCATACGCCCTTTTTGGCCAACCAAGCAACCTGGAAAGGCAAATCAGCGCTACAAAGAAGTCTCGCTTCCCATCGGTCAAAAGGGCCATGCTGAATAAAGTGTCAATACCAGAAATGCAAGAGAGGCCATGGAGAAATGGGAGCCTTGCTACGCTGATGGGCGGGATGTAAATTGCCAACAGCCACTCTGGAGAAGTGTACGGTGTGTCCTGAAATATCTAAAAAACTCGGCTTAGAGAGCATAGGGCACTTCCACTCATGGGCGTCTAATTTGGGAAAACTAAAAATCAGCAAGGCACAGGCACTCCAAAGTTTAGGGTTGCTCTGTTGACAAGAACCTCCACTTCATTCCACCTTAAATATCCCAGGAAAGAGAAAAATGGATAAAGAAGTTGTGGTCCTTAGGTACAATGGAATATCACTCAGCCATGAAATCAACGTCATAAGGCTAGTAGCAGCATGATGAGTGGATTCAGGTAGGACGGTTCTAAGTGAAATAAGTCACACAGAAAAAGACACTAATCATAAGATATCACTTATAGAGGGAAAGTAAAAACCGCTACACTTGAACTGAATTACAAAACAGAACAGAGTCCCACATTTAGAAAACACACTATGGCTGCCTAACGGGAAAGGCGAGGTGGGGTGATGCATAAAACAAGGGTTTCAAATTAGCTCAGATACCGTTCCATAAACCCAATATGTAATAGACAAGACCTACTGCTTGCTCAGTGAACTGGACTCAACACCCCCTATTCACCGCCCAAGAATAGATCTGACTAGTAAGAATCTTCAAACCTATGTATTGATATCTCTCCGTAAGTGAGTCAAGTGGGAGTAAAGCGGCATAAACACAGCAGTGAAAAGCAGCTAAACCCCATTAGGAAAATCAATTACTTTTAAAAACCCGTGAAACAAAGACAGTGAAAGAGAGAAAAATTCTTACAAAATTCGTTCAGGGGCTGTGATGCCACCTGGATTGACCATATCTAGACCCACAGCTGATTGAGACATAAGGGTGGACACTCTTGGGGCTGAGAGGTTTGGTGAGGTTGGGTGAGCAAACGCAGACCCTTTAAAGTAATACTGCGTGGTACCCGTCTGATGGGTCCCAAATCTCCAGGTTCAAGGGCATCTTCCTACATCGAAAACATGCATGAGAAACCCAGAAGATGGTACACCGTGTGATCGGGAAAGGTTTCTAAAACGCACCTCATTTCTCATCTCCTTGTGCTCGGGTTCGCCATTCCATCCGCTTTACTAGCAATCTCCCTCCTTGGAGAATCAACACGTTTAACCTCCTGTTCCGTACAGGGTGCAATTTGTCCTGAGGATGAACGGGAAGAGGGGGAACCAATGAGCGACTAGCTCTAGGTGTTGGGAAAGGCACAGGTCACTCTATTTTCCCATCAGGAAGAAGAATTAACCACAGGCTCAGCCTGCCGCCCGGAACCAGAATAGGGCCTGAAGCAATCCTACGCTTTTGCGGCCAGCTCCCAAAAAAGCGAGTTGAAAAATGGAGCTCAGGGGCACTGCAAATCACAAAACTGCAGAGTTAGAAATGATAACTCTCGCCCACAAAAATATTGAGGGAAGGCAACGAAGAGGATTTGAAAGCAAGGCAGAATTGCAGGAAACAGATTTCAGGAGGTAGATTCGAATCGCCTTTAAAGCACAGGAAAAGCGGCAAAACCTCGACAATGATGCCCTTGGCCAAAAAGGGCGTATGCGTTTTTTCCTGAATATATTCAGGAAAAAACGCATACGCCCTTTTTGGCCAACCAAGCAACCTGGAAAGGCAAATCAGCGCTACAAAGAAGTCTCGCTTCCCATCGGTCAAAAGGGCCATGCTGAATAAAGTGTCAATACCAGAAATGCAAGACAGGCCATGGAGAAATGGGAGCCTTGCTACGCTGATGGGCGGGATGTAAATTGCCAACAGCCACTCTGGAGAAGTGTACGGTGTGTCCTGAAACATCTAAAAAACTCGGCTTAGAGAGCATAGGGCACTTCCACTCATGGGCGTCTAATTTGGGAAAACTAAAAATCAGCAAGGCACAGGCACTCCAAAGTTTAGGGTTGCTCTGTTGACAAGAACCTCCACTTCATTCCACCTTAAATATCCCAGGAAAGAGAAAAATGGATAAAGAAGTTGTGGTCCTTAGGTACAATGGAATATCACTCAGCCATGAAATCAACGTCATAAGGCTAGTAGCAGCATGATGAGTGGATTCAGGTACGACGGTTCTAAGTGAAATAAGTCACACAGAAAAAGACACTAATCAGAAGATATCACTTATAGAGGGAATGTAAAAACCGCTACACTTGAACTGAATTACAAAACAGAACAGAGTCACACATTTAGAAAACACACTATGGCTGCCTAACGGGAAAGGTGAGGTGGGGTGATGCCTAAAACAAGGGTTTCAAATTAGCTCAGATACCGTTCCATAAACCCAATATGTAATAGACAAGACCTACTCCTTGCTCAGTGAACTGGACTCAACACCCCCTATTCACCGCCCAAGAATAGATCTGACTAGTAAGAATCTTCAAACCTATGTATTGATATCTCTCCGTAAGTGAGTCAAGTGGGAGTAAAGCGGCATAAACACAGCAGTGAAAAGCAGCTAAACCCCATTAGGAAAATCAATTACTTTTAAAAACCCGTGAAACAAAGACAGTGAAAGAGAGAGAAATTCTTACAAAATTCGTTCAGGGGTTGTGATGCCACCTGGATTGACCATATCTAGACCCACAGCTGATTGAGACATAAGGGTGGACACTCTTGGGGCTGAGAGGTTTGGTGAGGTTGGATGAGCAAACGCAGACCCTTTAAAGTAATACTGTGTGGTACCCATCCCATGGGTCCCAAATCTCCAGGTTCAAGGGCATCTTCCTACATCGAAAACATGCATGAGAAACCCAGAAGATGGTACACCGTGTGATCGGGAAAGGTTTCTAAAACGCACCTCATTTCTCATCTCCTTGTGCTCGGGTTCGCCATTCCAGCCACTTTAATAGCAATCTCCCTCCTTGGAGAATCAGCACTTAAACCTCCTGTTCCGTACAGGTTTCAATTTGTCCTGAGGATGAACGGGAAGAGGGGGAACCAATGAGCGACTAGCTCTAGGTGGTGGGACAGGCACAGGTCACTCTATTTTCCCATCAGGAAGAAGAATTAACCACCGGCTCAGCCTGCCGCCCGGAACCAGAATAGGTCCTGAAGCAATCCTACGCTTTTGCGGCCAGCTCCCAAAAAAGCGAGTTGAAAAATGGAGCTCAGGGGCCCTGCAAATCACAAACCTGCAGAGTTATAAATGATAACTCTCGCCCACAAAAATATTGAGGGAAGGCAACGAAGAGGATTTGAAAGCAAGGCAGAATTGCAGGAAACAGATTTCAGGAGGTAGATTCGAATCGCCTTTAAAGCACAGGAAAAGCGGCAAAACCTCGACAATGATGCCCTTGGCCAAAAAGGGCGTATGCGTTTTTTCCTGAATATATTCAGGAAAAAACGCATACGCCCTTTTTGGCCAACCAAGCAACCTGGAAAGGCAAATCAGCGCTACAAAGAAGTCTCGCTTCCCATCGGTCAAAAGGGCCATGCTGAATAAAGTGTCAATACCAGAAATGCAAGAGAGGCCATGGAGAAATGGGAGCCTTGCTACGCTGATGGGCGGGATGTAAATTGCCAACAGCCACTCTGGAGAAGTGTACGGTGTGTCCTGAAATATCTAAAAAACTCGGCTTAGAGAGCATAGGGCACTTCCACTCATGGGCGTCTAATTTGGGAAAACTAAAAATCAGCAAGGCACAGGCACTCCAAAGTTTAGGGTTGCTCTGTTGACAAGAACCTCCACTTCATTCCACCTTAAATATCCCAGGAAAGAGAAAAATGGATAAAGAAGTTGTGGTCCTTAGGTACAATGGAATATCACTCAGCCATGAAATCAACGTCATAAGGCTAGTAGCAGCATGATGAGTGGATTCAGGTAGGACGGTTCTAAGTGAAATAAGTCACACAGAAAAAGACACTAATCATAAGATATCACTTATAGAGGGAAAGTAAAAACCGCTACACTTGAACTGAATTACAAAACAGAACAGAGTCCCACATTTAGAAAACACACTATGGCTGCCTAACGGGAAAGGCGAGGTGGGGTGATGCATAAAACAAGGGTTTCAAATTAGCTCAGATACCGTTCCATAAACCCAATATGTAATAGACAAGACCTACTCCTTGCTCAGTGAACTGGACTCAACACCCCCTATTCACCGCCCAAGAATATATCTGACTAGTAAGAATCTTCAAACCTATGTATTGATATCTCTCCGTAAGTGAGTCAAGTGGGAGTAAAGCGGCATAAACACAGCAGTGAAAAGCAGCTAAACCCCATTAGGAAAATCAATTACTTTTAAAAACCCGTGAAACAAAGACAGTGAAAGAGAGAGAAATTCTTACAAAATTCGTTCAGGGGCTGTGATGCCACCTGGATTGACCATATCTAGACCCACAGCTGATTGAGACATAAGGGTGGACACTCTTGGGGCTGAGAGGTTTGGTGAGGTTGGGTGAGCAAACGCAGACCCTTTAAAGTGATACTGCGTGGTACCCGTCTGATGGGTCCCAAATCTCCAGGTTCAAGGGCATCTTCCTACATCGAAAACATGCATGAGAAACCCAGAAGATGGTACACCGTGTGATCGGGAAAGGTTTCTAAAACGCACCTCATTTCTCATCTCCTTGTGCTCGGGTTCGCCATTCCATCCGCTTTACTAGCAATCTCCCTCCTTGGAGAATCAACACGTTTAACCTCCTGTTCCGTACAGGGTGCAATTTGTCCTGAGGATGAACGGGAAGAGGGGGAACCAATGAGCGACTAGCTCTAGGTGTTGGGAAAGGCACAGGTCACTCTATTTTCCCATCAGGAAGAAGAATTAACCACAGGCTCAGCCTGCCGCCCGGAACCAGAATAGGGCCTGAAGCAATCCTACGCTTTTGCGGCCAGCTCCCAAAAAAGCGAGTTGAAAAATGGAGCTCAGGGGCACTGCAAATCACAAACCTGCAGAGTTAGAAATGATAACTCTCGCCCACAAAAATATTGAGGGAAGGCAACGAAGAGGATTTGAAAGCAAGGCAGAATTGCAGGAAACAGATTTCAGGAGGTAGATTCGAATCGCCTTTAAAGCACAGGAAAAGCGGCAAAACCTCGACAATGATGCCCTTGGCCAAAAAGGGCGTATGCGTTTTTTCCTGAATATATTCAGGAAAAAACGCATACGCCCTTTTTGGCCAACCAAGCAACCTGGAAAAGCAAATCAGCGCTACAAAGAAGTCTCGCTTCCCATCGGTCAAAAGGGCCATGCTGAATAAAGTGTCAATACGAGAAATGCAGGAGAGGCCATGGAGAAATGGGAGCCTTGCTACGCTGATGGGCGGGATGTAAATTGCCAACAGCCACTCTGGAGAAGTGTACGGTGTGTCCTGAAACATCTAAAAAACTCGGCTTAGAGAGCATAGGGCACTTCCACTCATGGGCGTCTAATTTGGGAAAACTAAAAATCAGCAAGGCACAGGCACTCCAAAGTTTAGGGTTGCTCTGTTGACAAGAACCTCCACTTCATTCCACCTTAAATATCCCAGGAAAGAGAAAAATGGATAAAGAAGTTGTGGTCCTTAGGTACAATGGAATATCACTCAGCCATGAAATCAACGTCATAAGGCTAGTAGCAGCATGATGAGTGGATTCAGGTACGACGGTTCTAAGTGAAACAAGTCACACAGAAAAAGACACTATTCAGAAGATATCACTTATAGAGGGAATGTAAAAACCGCTACACTTGAACTGAATTACAAAACAGAACAGAGTCACACATTTAGAAAACACACTATGGCTGCCTAACGGGAAAGGCGAGGTGGGGTGATGCATAAAACAAGGGTTTCAAATTAGCTCAGATACCGTTCCATAAACCCAATATGTAATAGACAAGACCTACTGCTTGCTCAGTGAACTGCACTCAACACCCCCTATTCACCGCCCAAGAATAGATCTGATTAGTAAGAATCTTCAAACCTATGTATTGATATCTCTCCGTAAGTGAGTCAAGTGGGAGTAAAGCGGCATAAACACAGCAGTGAAAAGCAGCTAAACCCCATTAGGAAAATCAATTACTTTTAAAAACCCGTGAAACAAAGACAGTGAAAGAGAGAGAAATTCTTACAAAATTCGTTCAGGGGCTGTGATGCCACCTGGATTGACCATATCTAGACCCACAGCTGATTGAGACATAAGGGTGGACACTCTTGGGGCTGAGAGTTTTGGTGAGCTTGGGTGAGCAAACGCAGACCCTTTAAAGTAATACTGCGTGGTACCCGTCTGATGGGTCCCAAATCTCCAGGTTCAAGGGCATCTTCCTACATCGAAAACATGCATGAGAAACCCAGAAGATGGTACACTGTGTGATCGGGAAAGGTTTCTAAAACGCACCTCATTTCTCATCTCCTTGTGCTCGGGTTCGCCATTCCAGCCACTTTAATAGCAACCTCCCTCCTTGGAGAATCAGCACTTTAACCTCCTGTTCCGTACAGTTTTCAAATTGTCCTGAGGATGAACGGGAAGAGGGGGAACCAATGAGCGACTAGCTCTAGGTGGTGGGACAGGCACAGGTCACTCTATTTTCCCATCAGGAAGAAGAATTAACCACAGGCTCAGCCTGCCGCCCGGAACCAGAATAGGGCCTGAAGCAATCCTACGCTTTTGCGGCCAGCTCCCAAAAAAGCGAGTTGAAAAATGGAGCTCAGGGGCCCTGCAAATCACAAACCTGCAGAGTTATAAATGATAACTCTCGCCCACAAAAATATTGAGGGAAGGCAACGAAGAGGATTTGAAAGCAAGGCAGAATTGCAGGAAACAGATTTCAGGAGGTAGATTCGAATCGCCTTTAAAGCACAGGAAAAGCGGCAAAACCTCGACAATGATGCCCTTGGCCAAAAAGGGGGTATGCGTTTTTTCCTGAATATATTCAGGAAAAAACGCATACGCCCTTTTTGGCCAACCAAGCAACCTGGAAAGGCAAATCAGCGCTACAAAGAAGTCTCGCTTCCCATCGGTCAAAAGGGCCATGCTGAATAAAGTGTCAATACCAGAAATGCAGGAGAGGCCATGGAGAAATGGGAGCCTTGCTACGCTGATGGGTGGGATGTAAATTGCCAACAGCCACTCTGGAGAAGTGTATGGTGTGTCCTGAAACATCTAAAAAACTCGGCTTAGAGAGCATAGGGCACTTCCACTCATGGGCGTCTAATTTGGGAAAACTAAAAATCAGCAAGGCACAGGCACTCCAAAGTTTAGGGTTGCTCTGTTGACAAGAACCTCCACTTCATTCCACCTTAAATATCCCAGGAAAGAGAAAAATGGATAAAGAAGTTGTGGTCCTTAGGTACAATGGAATATCACTCAGCCATGAAATCAACGTCATAAGGCTAGTAGCAGCATGATGAGTGGATTCAGGTACGACGGTTCTAAGTGAAATAAGTCACACAGAAAAAGACACTAATCAGAAGATATCACTTATAGAGGGAATGTAAAAACCGCTACACTTGAACTGAATTACAAAACAGAACAGAGTCACACATTTAGAAAACACACTATGGCTGCCTAACGGGAAAGGCGAGGTGGGGTGATGCCTAAAACAAGGGTTTCAAATTAGCTCAGATACCGTTCCATAAACCCAATATGTAATAGACAAGACCTACTCCTTGCTCAGTGAACTGGACTCAACACCCCCTATTCACCGCCCAAGAATAGATCTGACTAGTAAGAATCTTCAAACCTATGTATTGATATCTCTCCGTAAGTGAGTCAAGTGGGAGTAAAGCGGCATAAACACAGCAGTGAAAAGCAGCTAAACCCCAATAGGAAAATCAATTACTTTTAAAAACCCGTGAAACAAAGACAGTGAAAGAGAGAGAAATTCTTACAAAATTCGTTCAGGGGCTGTGATGCCACCTGGATTGACCATATCTAGACCCACAGCTGATTGAGACATAAGGGTGGACACTCTTGGGGCTGAGAGGTTTGGTGAGGTTGGGTGAGCAAACGCACACCCTTTAAAGTAATACTGCGTGGTACCCGTCCCATGGGTCCCAAATCTCCAGGTTCAAGGGCATCTTCCTACATCGAAAACATGCATGAGAAACCCAGAAGATGGTACACCGTGTGATCGGGAAAGGTTTCTAAAACGCACCTCATTTCTCATCTCCTTGTGCTCGGGTTCGCCATTCCAGCCACTTTAATAGCAATCTCCCTCCTTGGAGAATTAGCACTTTAACCTCCTGTTCCGTACAGGTTTCAATTTGTCCTGAGGATGAACGGGAAGAGGGGGAACCAATGAGCGACTAGCTCTAGGTGGTGGGACAGGCACAGGTCACTCTATTTTCCCATCAGGAAGAAGAATTAACCACCGGCTCAGCCTGCCGCCCGGAACCAGAATAGGTCCTGAAGCAATCCTACGCTTTTGCGGCCAGCTCCCAAAAAAGCGAGTTGAAAAATGGAGCTCAGGGGCCCTGCAAATCACAAACCTGCAGAGTTATAAATGATAACTCTCGCCCACAAAAATATTGAGGGAAGGCAACGAAGAGGATTTGAAAGCAAGGCAGAATTGCAGGAAACAGATTTCAGGAGGTAGATTCGAATCGCCTTTAAAGCACAGGAAAAGCGGCAAAACCTCGACAATGATGCCCTTGGCCAAAAAGGGCGTATGCGTTTTTTCCTGAATATATTCAGGAAAAAACGCATACGCCCTTTTTGGCCAACCAAGCAACCTGGAAAGGCAAATCAGCGCTACAAAGAAGTCTCGCTTCCCATCGGTCAAAAGGGCCATGCTGAATAAAGTGTCAATACCAGAAATGCAAGAGAGGCCATGGAGAAATGGGAGCCTTGCTACGCTGATGGGCGGGATGTAAATTGCCAACAGCCACTCTGGAGAAGTGTACGGTGTGTCCTGAAATATCTAAAAAACTCGGCTTAGAGAGCATAGGGCACTTCCACTCATGGGCGTCTAATTTGGGAAAACTAAAAATCAGCAAGGCACAGGCACTCCAAAGTTTAGGGTTGCTCTGTTGACAAGAACCTCCACTTCATTCCACCTTAAATATCCCAGGAAAGAGAAAAATGGATAAAGAAGTTGTGGTCCTTAGGTACAATGGAATATCACTCAGCCATGAAATCAACGTCATAAGGCTAGTAGCAGCATGATGAGTGGATTCAGGTAGGACGGTTCTAAGTGAAATAAGTCACACAGAAAAAGACACTAATCATAAGATATCACTTATAGAGGGAAAGTAAAAACCGCTACACTTGAACTGAATTACAAAACAGAACAGAGTCACACATTTAGAAAACACACTATGGCTGCCTAACGGGAAAGGCGAGGTGGGGTGATGCATAAAACAAGGGTTTCAAATTAGCTCAGATACCGTTCCATAAACCCAATATGTAATAGACAAGACCTACTGCTTGCTCAGTGAACTGGACTCAACACCCCCTATTCACCGCCCAAGAATATATCTGACTAGTAAGAATCTTCAAACCTATGTATTGATATCTCTCCGTAAGTGAGTCAAGTGGGAGTAAAGCGGCATAAACACAGCAGTGAAAAGCAGCTAAACCCCATTAGGAAAATCAATTACTTTTAAAAACCCGTGAAACAAAGACAGTGAAAGAGAGAGAAATTCTTACAAAATTCGTTCAGGGGTTGTGATGCCAACTGGATTGACCATATCTAGACCCACAGCTGATTGAGACATAAGGGTGGACACTCTTGGGGCTGAGAGGTTTGGTGAGGTTGGATGAGCAAACGCAGACCCTTTAAAGTAATACTGTGTGGTACCCATCCCATGGGTCTCAAATCTCCAGGTTCAAGGGCATCTTCCTACATCGAAAACATGCATGAGAAACCCAGAAGATGGTACACCGTGTGATCGGGAAAGGTTTCTAAAACGCACCTCATTTCTCATCTCCTTGTGCTCGGGTTCGCCATTCCAGCCACTTTAATAGCAGTCTCCCTCCTTGGAGAATCAGCACTTTAACCTCCTGTTCCGTACAGGTTTCAATTTGTCCTGAGGATGAACGGGAAGAGGGGGAACCAATGAGCGACTAGCTCTAGGTGGTGGGACAGGCACAGGTCACTCTATTTTCCCATCAGGAAGAAGAATTAACCACCGGCTCAGCCTGCCGCCCGGAACCAGAATAGGTCCTGAAGCAATCCTACGCTTTTGCGGCCAGCTCCCAAAAAAGCGAGTTGAAAAATGGAGCTCAGGGGCCCTGCAAATCACAAACCTGCAGAGTTATAAATGATAACTCTCGCCCACAAAAATATTGAGGGAAGGCAACGAAGAGGATTTGAAAGCAAGGCAGAATTACAGGAAACAGATTTCAGGAGGTAGATTCGAATCGCCTTTAAAGCACAGGAAAAGCGGCAAAACCTCGACAATGATGCCCTTGGCCAAAAAGGGCGTATGCGTTTTTTCCTGAATATATTCAGGAAAAAACGCATACGCCCTTTTTGGCCAACCAAGCAACCTGGAAAGGCAAATCAGCGCTACAAAGAAGTCTCGCTTCCCATCGGTCAAAAGGGCCATGCTGAATAAAGTGTCAATACCAGAAATGCAAGAGAGGCCATGGAGAAATGGGAGCCTTGCTACGCTGATGGGCGGGATGTAAATTGCCAACAGCCACTCTGGAGAAGTGTACGGTGTGTCCTGAAACATCTAAAAAACTCGGCTTAGAGAGCATAGGGCACTTCCACTCATGGGCGTCTAATTTGGGAAAACTAAAAATCAGCAAGGCACAGGCACTCCAAAGTTTAGGGTTGCTCTGTTGACAAGAACCTCCACTTCATTCCACCTTAAATATCCCAGGAAAGAGAAAAATGGATAAAGAAGTTGTGGTCCTTAGGTACAATGGAATATCACTCAGCCATGAAATCAACGTCATAAGGCTAGTAGCAGCATGATGAGTGGATTCAGGTACGACGGTTCTAAGTGAAATAAGTCACACAGAAAAAGACACTAATCAGAAGATATCACTTATAGAGGGAATGTAAAAACCGCTACACTTGAACTGAATTACAAAACAGAACAGAGTCACACATTTAGAAAACACACTATGGCTGCCTAACGGGAAAGGTGAGGTGGGGTGATGCCTAAAACAAGGGTTTCAAATTAGCTCAGATACCGTTCCATAAACCCAATATGTAATAGACAAGACCTACTCCTTGCTCAGTGAACTGGACTCAACACCCCCTATTCACCGCCCAAGAATAGATCTGACTAGTAAGAATCTTCAAACCTATGTATTGATATCTCTCCGTAAGTGAGTCAAGTGGGAGTAAAGCGGCATAAACACAGCAGTGAAAAGCAGCTAAACCCCATTAGGAAAATCAATTACTTTTAAAAACCCGTGAAACAAAGACAGTGAAAGAGAGAGAAATTCTTACAAAATTCGTTCAGGGGTTGTGATGCCACCTGGATTGACCATATCTAGACCCACAGCTGATTGAGACATAAGGGTGGACACTCTTGGGGCTGAGAGGTTTGGTGAGGTTGGATGAGCAAACGCAGACCCTTTAAAGTAATACTGTGTGGTACCCATCCCATGGGTCCCAAATCTCCAGGTTCAAGGGCATCTTCCTACATCGAAAACATGCATGAGAAACCCAGAAGATGGTACACCGTGTGATCGTGAAAGGTTTCTAAAACGCACCTCATTTCTCATCTCCTTGTGCTCGGGTTCGCCATTCCAGCCACTTTAATAGCAATCTCCCTCCTTGGAGAATCAGCACTTAAACCTCCTGTTCCGTACAGGTTTCAATTTGTCCTGAGGATGAACGGGAAGAGGGGGAACCAATGAGCGACTAGCTCTAGGTGGTGGGACAGGCACAGGTCACTCTATTTTCCCATCAGGAAGAAGAATTAACCACCGGCTCAGCCTGCCGCCCGGAACCAGAATAGGTCCTGAAGCAATCCTACGCTTTTGCGGCCAGCTCCCAAAAAAGCGAGTTGAAAAATGGAGCTCAGGGGCCCTGCAAATCACAAACCTGCAGAGTTATAAATGATAACTCTCGCCCACAAAAATATTGAGGGAAGGCAACGAAGAGGATTTGAAAGCAAGGCAGAATTGCAGGAAACAGATTTCAGGAGGTAGATTCGAATCGCCTTTAAAGCACAGGAAAAGCGGCAAAACCTCGACAATGATGCCCTTGGCCAAAAAGGGCGTATGCGTTTTTTCCTGAATATATTCAGGAAAAAACGCATACGCCCTTTTTGGCCAACCAAGCAACCTGGAAAGGCAAATCAGCGCTACAAAGAAGTCTCGCTTCCCATCGGTCAAAAGGGCCATGCTGAATAAAGTGTCAATACCAGAAATGCAAGAGAGGCCATGGAGAAATGGGAGCCTTGCTACGCTGATGGGCGGGATGTAAATTGCCAACAGCCACTCTGGAGAAGTGTACGGTGTGTCCTGAAATATCTAAAAAACTCGGCTTAGAGAGCATAGGGCACTTCCACTCATGGGCGTCTAATTTGGGAAAACTAAAAATCAGCAAGGCACAGGCACTCCAAAGTTTAGGGTTGCTCTGTTGACAAGAACCTCCACTTCATTCCACCTTAAATATCCCAGGAAAGAGAAAAATGGATAAAGAAGTTGTGGTCCTTAGGTACAATGGAATATCACTCAGCCATGAAATCAACGTCATAAGGCTAGTAGCAGCATGATGAGTGGATTCAGGTAGGACGGTTCTAAGTGAAATAAGTCACACAGAAAAAGACACTAATCATAAGATATCACTTATAGAGGGAAAGTAAAAACCGCTACACTTGAACTGAATTACAAAACAGAACAGAGTCCCACATTTAGAAAACACACTATGGCTGCCTAACGGGAAAGGCGAGGTGGGGTGATGCATAAAACAAGGGTTTCAAATTAGCTCAGATACCGTTCCATAAACCCAATATGTAATAGACAAGACCTACTGCTTGCTCAGTGAACTGGACTCAACACCCCCTATTCACCGCCCAAGAATAGATCTGACTAGTAAGAATCTTCAAACCTATGTATTGATATCTCTCCGTAAGTGAGTCAAGTGGGAGTAAAGCGGCATAAACACAGCAGTGAAAAGCAGCTAAACCCCATTAGGAAAATCAATTACTTTTAAAAACCCGTGAAACAAAGACAGTGAAAGAGAGAGAAATTCTTACAAAATTCGTTCAGGGGCTGTGATGCCACCTGGATTGACCATATCTAGACCCACAGCTGATTGAGACATAAGGGTGGACACTCTTGGGGCTGAGAGGTTTGGTGAGGTTGGGTGAGCAAACGCAGACCCTTTAAAGTAATACTGCGTGGTACCCGTCTGATGGGTCCCAAATCTCCAGGTTCAAGGGCATCTTCCTACATCGAAAACATGCATGAGAAACCCAGAAGATGGTACACCGTGTGATCGGGAAAGGTTTCTAAAACGCACCTCATTTCTCATCTCCTTGTGCTCGGGTTCGCCATTCCATCCGCTTTACTAGCAATCTCCCTCCTTGGAGAATCAACACGTTTAACCTCCTGTTCCGTACAGGGTGCAATTTGTCCTGAGGATGAACGGGAAGAGGGGGAACCAATGAGCGACTAGCTCTAGGTGTTGGGAAAGGCACAGGTCACTCTATTTTCCCATCAGGAAGAAGAATTAACCACAGGCTCAGCCTGCCGCCCGGAACCAGAATAGGGCCTGAAGCAATCCTACGCTTTTGCGGCCAGCTCCCAAAAAAGCGAGTTGAAAAATGGAGCTCAGGGGCACTGCAAATCACAAAACTGCAGAGTTAGAAATGATAACTCTCGCCCACAAAAATATTGAGGGAAGGCAACGAAGAGGATTTGAAAGCAAGGCAGAATTGCAGGAAACAGATTTCAGGAGGTAGATTCGAATCGCCTTTAAAGCACAGGAAAAGCGGCAAAACCTCGACAATGATGCCCTTGGCCAAAAAGGGCGTATGCGTTTTTTCCTGAATATATTCAGGAAAAAACGCATACGCCCTTTTTGGCCAACCAAGCAACCTGGAAAGGCAAATCAGCGCTACAAAGAAGTCTCGCTTCCCATCGGTCAAAAGGGCCATGCTGAATAAAGTGTCAATACCAGAAATGCAAGACAGGCCATGGAGAAATGGGAGCCTTGCTACGCTGATGGGCGGGATGTAAATTGCCAACAGCCACTCTGGAGAAGTGTACGGTGTGTCCTGAAACATCTAAAAAACTCGGCTTAGAGAGCATAGGGCACTTCCACTCATGGGCGTCTAATTTGGGAAAACTAAAAATCAGCAAGGCACAGGCACTCCAAAGTTTAGGGTTGCTCTGTTGACAAGAACCTCCACTTCATTCCACCTTAAATATCCCAGGAAAGAGAAAAATGGATAAAGAAGTTGTGGTCCTTAGGTACAATGGAATATCACTCAGCCATGAAATCAACGTCATAAGGCTAGTAGCAGCATGATGAGTGGATTCAGGTACGACGGTTCTAAGTGAAATAAGTCACACAGAAAAAGACACTAATCAGAAGATATCACTTATAGAGGGAATGTAAAAACCGCTACACTTGAACTGAATTACAAAACAGAACAGAGTCACACATTTAGAAAACACACTATGGCTGCCTAACGGGAAAGGCGAGGTGGGGTGATGCCTAAAACAAGGGTTTCAAATTAGCTCAGATACCGTTCCATAAACCCAATATGTAATAGACAAGACCTACTCCTTGCTCAGTGAACTGGACTCAACACCCCCTATTCACCGCCCAAGAATAGATCTGACTAGTAAGAATCTTCAAACCTATGTATTGATATCTCTCCGTAAGTGAGTCAAGTGGGAGTAAAGCGGCATAAACACAGCAGTGAAAAGCAGCTAAACCCCATTAGGAAAATCAATTACTTTTAAAAACCCGTGAAACAAAGACAGTGAAAGAGAGAGAAATTCTTACAAAATTCGTTCAGGGGTTGTGATGCCACCTGGATTGACCATATCTAGACCCACAGCTGATTGAGACATAAGGGTGGACACTCTTGGGGCTGAGAGGTTTGGTGAGGTTGGATGAGCAAACGCAGACCCTTTAAAGTAATACTGTGTGGTACCCATCCCATGGGTCCCAAATCTCCAGGTTCAAGGGCATCTTCCTACATCGAAAACATGCATGAGAAACCCAGAAGATGGTACACCGTGTGATCGGGAAAGGTTTCTAAAACGCACCTCATTTCTCATCTCCTTGTGCTCGGGTTCGCCATTCCAGCCACTTTAATAGCAATCTCCCTCCTTGGAGAATCAGCACTTAAACCTCCTGTTCCGTACAGGTTTCAATTTGTCCTGAGGATGAACGGGAAGAGGGGGAACCAATGAGCGACTAGCTCTAGGTGGTGGGACAGGCACAGGTCACTCTATTTTCCCATCAGGAAGAAGAATTAACCACCGGCTCAGCCTGCCGCCCGGAACCAGAATAGGTCCTGAAGCAATCCTACGCTTTTGCGGCCAGCTCCCAAAAAAGCGAGTTGAAAAATGGAGCTCAGGGGCCCTGCAAATCACAAACCTGCAGAGTTATAAATGATAACTCTCGCCCACAAAAATATTGAGGGAAGGCAACGAAGAGGATTTGAAAGCAAGGCAGAATTGCAGGAAACAGATTTCAGGAGGTAGATTCGAATCGCCTTTAAAGCACAGGAAAAGCGGCAAAACCTCGACAATGATGCCCTTGGCCAAAAAGGGCGTATGCGTTTTTTCCTGAATATATTCAGGAAAAAACGCATACGCCCTTTTTGGCCAACCAAGCAACCTGGAAAGGCAAATCAGCGCTACAAAGAAGTCTCGCTTCCCATCGGTCAAAAGGGCCATGCTGAATAAAGTGTCAATACCAGAAATGCAAGAGAGGCCATGGAGAAATGGGAGCCTTGCTACGCTGATGGGCGGGATGTAAATTGCCAACAGCCACTCTGGAGAAGTGTACGGTGTGTCCTGAAATATCTAAAAAACTCGGCTTAGAGAGCATAGGGCACTTCCACTCATGGGCGTCTAATTTGGGAAAACTAAAAATCAGCAAGGCACAGGCACTCCAAAGTTTAGGGTTGCTCTGTTGACAAGAACCTCCACTTCATTCCACCTTAAATATCCCAGGAAAGAGAAAAATGGATAAAGAAGTTGTGGTCCTTAGGTACAATGGAATATCACTCAGCCATGAAATCAACGTCATAAGGCTAGTAGCAGCATGATGAGTGGATTCAGGTAGGACGGTTCTAAGTGAAATAAGTCACACAGAAAAAGACACTAATCATAAGATATCACTTATAGAGGGAAAGTAAAAACCGCTACACTTGAACTGAATTACAAAACAGAACAGAGTCCCACATTTAGAAAACACACTATGGCTGCCTAACGGGAAAGGCGAGGTGGGGTGATGCATAAAACAAGGGTTTCAAATTAGCTCAGATACCGTTCCATAAACCCAATATGTAATAGACAAGACCTACTGCTTGCTCAGTGAACTGGACTCAACACCCCCTATTCACCGCCCAAGAATATATCTGACTAGTAAGAATCTTCAAACCTATGTATTGATATCTCTCCGTAAGTGAGTCAAGTGGGAGTAAAGCGGCATAAACACAGCAGTGAAAAGCAGCTAAACCCCATTAGGAAAATCAATTACTTTTAAAAACCCGTGAAACAAAGACAGTGAAAGAGAGAGAAATTCTTACAAAATTCGTTCAGGGGCTGTGATGCCACCTGGATTGACCATATCTAGACCCACAGCTGATTGAGACATAAGGGTGGACACTCTTGGGGCTGAGAGGTTTGGTGAGGTTGGGTGAGCAAACGCAGACCCTTTAAAGTGATACTGCGTGGTACCCGTCTGATGGGTCCCAAATCTCCAGGTTCAAGGGCATCTTCCTACATCGAAAACATGCATGAGAAACCCAGAAGATGGTACACCGTGTGATCGGGAAAGGTTTCTAAAACGCACCTCATTTCTCATCTCCATGTGCTCGGGTTCGCCATTCCATCCGCTTTACTAGCAATCTCCCTCCTTGGAGAATCAACACGTTTAACCTCCTGTTCCGTACAGGGTGCAATTTGTCCTGAGGATGAACGGGAAGAGGGGGAACCAATGAGCGACTAGCTCTAGGTGTTGGGAAAGGCACAGGTCACTCTATTTTCCCATCAGGAAGAAGAATTAACCACAGGCTCAGCCTGCCGCCCGGAACCAGAATAGGGCCTGAAGCAATCCTACGCTTTTGCGGCCAGCTCCCAAAAAAGCGAGTTGGAAAATGGAGCTCAGGGGCACTGCAAATCACAAACCTGCAGAGTTAGAAATGATAACTCTCGCCCACAAAAATATTGAGGGAAGGCAACGAAGAGGATTTGAAAGCAAGGCAGAATTGCAGGAAACAGATTTCAGGAGGTAGATTCGAATCGCCTTTAAAGCACAGGAAAAGCGGCAAAACCTCGACAATGATGCCCTTGGCCAAAAAGGGCGTATGCGTTTTTTCCTGAATATATTCAGGAAAAAACGCATACGCCCTTTTTGGCCAACCAAGCAACCTGGAAAAGCAAATCAGCGCTACAAAGAAGTCTCGCTTCCCATCGGTCAAAAGGGCCATGCTGAATAAAGTGTCAATACGAGAAATGCAGGAGAGGCCATGGAGAAATGGGAGCCTTGCTACGCTGATGGGCGGGATGTAAATTGCCAACAGCCACTCTGGAGAAGTGTACGGTGTGTCCTGAAACATCTAAAAAACTCGGCTTAGAGAGCATAGGGCACTTCCACTCATGGGCGTCTAATTTGGGAAAACTAAAAATCAGCAAGGCACAGGCACTCCAAAGTTTAGGGTTGCTCTGTTGACAAGAACCTCCACTTCATTCCACCTTAAATATCCCAGGAAAGAGAAAAATGGATAAAGAAGTTGTGGTCCTTAGGTACAATGGAATATCACTCAGCCATGAAATCAACGTCATAAGGCTAGTAGCAGCATGATGAGTGGATTCAGGTACGACGGTTCTAAGTGAAACAAGTCACACAGAAAAAGACACTATTCAGAAGATATCACTTATAGAGGGAATGTAAAAACCGCTACACTTGAACTGAATTACAAAACAGAACAGAGTCACACATTTAGAAAACACACTATGGCTGCCTAACGGGAAAGGCGAGGTGGGGTGATGCATAAAACAAGGGTTTCAAATTAGCTCAGATACCGTTCCATAAACCCAATATGTAATAGACAAGACCTACTGCTTGCTCAGTGAACTGCACTCAACACCCCCTATTCACCGCCCAAGAATAGATCTGATTAGTAAGAATCTTCAAACCTATGTATTGATATCTCTCCGTAAGTGAGTCAAGTGGGAGTAAAGCGGCATAAACACAGCAGTGAAAAGCAGCTAAACCCCATTAGGAAAATCAATTACTTTTAAAAACCCGTGAAACAAAGACAGTGAAAGAGAGAGAAATTCTTACAAAATTCGTTCAGGGGCTGTGATGCCACCTGGATTGACCATATCTAGACCCACAGCTGATTGAGACATAAGGGTGGACACTCTTGGGGCTGAGAGTTTTGGTGAGCTTGGGTGAGCAAACGCAGACCCTTTAAAGTAATACTGCGTGGTACCCGTCTGATGGGTCCCAAATCTCCAGGTTCAAGGGCATCTTCCTACATCGAAAACATGCATGAGAAACCCAGAAGATGGTACACTGTGTGATCGGGAAAGGTTTCTAAAACGCACCTCATTTCTCATCTCCTTGTGCTCGGGTTCGCCATTCCAGCCACTTTAATAGCAACCTCCCTCCTTGGAGAATCAGCACTTTAACCTCCTGTTCCGTACAGGTTTCAAATTGTCCTGAGGATGAACGGGAAGAGGGGGAACCAATGAGCGACTAGCTCTAGGTGGTGGGACAGGCACAGGTCACTCTATTTTCCCATCAGGAAGAAGAATTAACCACAGGCTCAGCCTGCCGCCCGGAACCAGAATAGGGCCTGAAGCAATCCTACGCTTTTGCGGCCAGCTCCCAAAAAAGCGAGTTGAAAAATGGAGCTCAGGGGCCCTGCAAATCACAAACCTGCAGAGTTAGAAATGATAACTCTCGCCCACAAAAATATTGAGGGAAGGCAACGAAGAGGATTTGAAAGCAAGGCAGAATTGCAGGAAACAGATTTCAGGAGGTAGATTCGAATCGCCTTTAAAGCACAGGAAAAGCGGCAAAACCTCGACAATGATGCCCTTGGCCAAAAAGGGGGTATGCGTTTTTTCCTGAATATATTCAGGAAAAAACGCATACGCCCTTTTTGGCCAACCAAGCAACCTGGAAAGGCAAATCAGCGCTACAAAGAAGTCTCGCTTCCCATCGGTCAAAAGGGCCATGCTGAATAAAGTGTCAATACCAGAAATGCAGGAGAGGCCATGGAGAAATGGGAGCCTTGCTACGCTGATGGGTGGGATGTAAATTGCCAACAGCCACTCTGGAGAAGTGTATGGTGTGTCCTGAAACATCTAAAAAACTCGGCTTAGAGAGCATAGGGCACTTCCACTCATGGGCGTCTAATTTGGGAAAACTAAAAATCAGCAAGGCACAGGCACTCCAAAGTTTAGGGTTGCTCTGTTGACAAGAACCTCCACTTCATTCCACCTTAAATATCCCAGGAAAGAGAAAAATGGATAAAGAAGTTGTGGTCCTTAGGTACAATGGAATATCACTCAGCCATGAAATCAACGTCATAAGGCTAGTAGCAGCATGATGAGTGGATTCAGGTACGACGGTTCTAAGTGAAATAAGTCACACAGAAAAAGACACTAATCAGAAGATATCACTTATAGAGGGAATGTAAAAACCGCTACACTTGAACTGAATTACAAAACAGAACAGAGTCACACATTTAGAAAACACACTATGGCTGCCTAACGGGAAAGGCGAGGTGGGGTGATGCCTAAAACAAGGGTTTCAAATTAGCTCAGATACCGTTCCATAAACCCAATATGTAATAGACAAGACCTACTCCTTGCTCAGTGAACTGGACTCAACACCCCCTATTCACCGCCCAAGAATAGATCTGACTAGTAAGAATCTTCAAACCTATGTATTGATATCTCTCCGTAAGTGAGTCAAGTGGGAGTAAAGCGGCATAAACACAGCAGTGAAAAGCAGCTAAACCCCAATAGGAAAATCAATTACTTTTAAAAACCCGTGAAACAAAGACAGTGAAAGAGAGAGAAATTCTTACAAAATTCGTTCAGGGGCTGTGATGCCACCTGGATTGACCATATCTAGACCCACAGCTGATTGAGACATAAGGGTGGACACTCTTGGGGCTGAGAGGTTTGGTGAGGTTGGGTGAGCAAACGCACACCCTTTAAAGTAATACTGCGTGGTACCCGTCCCATGGGTCCCAAATCTCCAGGTTCAAGGGCATCTTCCTACATCGAAAACATGCATGAGAAACCCAGAAGATGGTACACCGTGTGATCGGGAAAGGTTTCTAAAACGCACCTCATTTCTCATCTCCTTGTGCTCGGGTTCGCCATTCCAGCCACTTTAATAGCAATCTCCCTCCTTGGAGAATTAGCACTTTAACCTCCTGTTCCGTACAGGTTTCAATTTGTCCTGAGGATGAACGGGAAGAGGGGGAACCAATGAGCGACTAGCTCTAGGTGGTGGGACAGGCACAGGTCACTCTATTTTCCCATCAGGAAGAAGAATTAACCACCGGCTCAGCCTGCCGCCCGGAACCAGAATAGGTCCTGAAGCAATCCTACGCTTTTGCGGCCAGCTCCCAAAAAAGCGAGTTGAAAAATGGAGCTCAGGGGCCCTGCAAATCACAAACCTGCAGAGTTATAAATGATAACTCTCGCCCACAAAAATATTGAGGGAAGGCAACGAAGAGGATTTGAAAGCAAGGCAGAATTGCAGGAAACAGATGTCAGGAGGTAGATTCAAATCGCCTTTAAAGCACAGGAAAAGCGGCAAAACCTCGACAATGATGCCCTTGGCCAAAAAGGGCGTATGCGTTTTTTCCTGAATATATTCAGGAAAAAACGCATACGCCCTTTTTGGCCAACCAAGCAACCTGGAAAGGCAAATCAGCGCTACAAAGAAGTCTCGCTTCCCATCGGTCAAAAGGGCCATGCTGAATAAAGTGTCAATACCAGAAATGCAAGAGAGGCCATGGAGAAATGGGAGCCTTGCTACGCTGATGGGCGGGATGTAAATTGCCAACAGCCACTCTGGAGAAGTGTACGGTGTGTCCTGAAACATCTAAAAAACTCGGCTTAGAGAGCATAGGGCACTTCCACTCATGGGCGTCTAATTTGGGAAAACTAAAAATCAGCAAGGCACAGGCACTCCAAAGTTTAGGGTTGCTCTGTTGACAAGAACCTCCACTTCATTCCACCTTAAATATCCCAGGAAAGAGAAAAATGGATAAAGAAGTTGTGGTCCTTAGGTACAATGGAATATCACTCAGCCATGAAATCAACGTCATAAGGCTAGTAGCAGCATGATGAGTGGATTCAGGTACGACGGTTCTAAGTGAAATAAGTCACACAGAAAAAGACACTAATCAGAAGATATCACTTATAGAGGGAATGTAAAAACCGCTACACTTGAACTGAATTACAAAACAGAACAGAGTCACACATTTAGAAAACACACTATGGCTGCCTAACGGGAAAGGTGAGGTGGGGTGATGCCTAAAACAAGGGTTTCAAATTAGCTCAGATACCGTTCCATAAACCCAATATGTAATAGACAAGACCTACTCCTTGCTCAGTGAACTGGACTCAACACCCCCTATTCACCGCCCAAGAATAGATCTGACTAGTAAGAATCTTCAAACCTATGTATTGATATCTCTCCGTAAGTGAGTCAAGTGGGAGTAAAGCGGCATAAACACAGCAGTGAAAAGCAGCTAAACCCCATTAGGAAAATCAATTACTTTTAAAAACCCGTGAAACAAAGACAGTGAAAGAGAGAGAAATTCTTACAAAATTCGTTCAGGGGCTGTGATGCCACCTGGATTGACCATATCTAGACCCACAGCTGATTGAGACATAAGGGTGGACACTCTTGGGGCTGAGAGGTTTGGTGAGGTTGGGTGAGCAAACGCACACCCTTTAAAGTAATACTGCGTGGTACCCGTCCCATGGGTCCCAAATCTCCAGGTTCAAGGGCATCTTCCTACATCGAAAACATGCATGAGAAACCCAGAAGATGGTACACCGTGTGATCGGGAAAGGTTTCTAAAACGCACCTCATTTCTCATCTCCTTGTGCTCGGGTTCGCCATTCCAGCCACTTTAATAGCAATCTCCCTCCTTGGAGAATTAGCACTTTAACCTCCTGTTCCGTACAGGTTTCAATTTGTCCTGAGGATGAACGGGAAGAGGGGGAACCAATGAGCGACTAGCTCTAGGTGGTGGGACAGGCACAGGTCACTCTATTTTCCCATCAGGAAGAAGAATTAACCACCGGCTCAGCCTGCCGCCCGGAACCAGAATAGGTCCTGAAGCAATCCTACGCTTTTGCGGCCAGCTCCCAAAAAAGCGAGTTGAAAAATGGAGCTCAGGGGCCCTGCAAATCACAAACCTGCAGAGTTATAAATGATAACTCTCGCCCACAAAAATATTGAGGGAAGGCAACGAAGAGGATTTGAAAGCAAGGCAGAATTGCAGGAAACAGATTTCAGGAGGTAGATTCGAATCGCCTTTAAAGCACAGGAAAAGCGGCAAAACCTCGACAATGATGCCCTTGGCCAAAAAGGGCGTATGCGTTTTTTCCTGAATATATTCAGGAAAAAACGCATACGCCCTTTTTGGCCAACCAAGCAACCTGGAAAGGCAAATCAGCGCTACAAAGAAGTCTCGCTTCCCATCGGTCAAAAGGGCCATGCTGAATAAAGTGTCAATACCAGAAATGCAAGAGAGGCCATGGAGAAATGGGAGCCTTGCTACGCTGATGGGCGGGATGTAAATTGCCAACAGCCACTCTGGAGAAGTGTACGGTGTGTCCTGAAACATCTAAAAAACTCGGCTTAGAGAGCATAGGGCACTTCCACTCATGGGCGTCTAATTTGGGAAAACTAAAAATCAGCAAGGCACAGGCACTCCAAAGTTTAGGGTTGCTCTGTTGACAAGAACCTCCACTTCATTCCACCTTAAATATCCCAGGAAAGAGAAAAATGGATAAAGAAGTTGTGGTCCTTAGGTACAATGGAATATCACTCAGCCATGAAATCAACGTCATAAGGCTAGTAGCAGCATGATGAGTGGATTCAGGTACGACGGTTCTAAGTGAAATAAGTCACACAGAAAAAGACACTAATCAGAAGATATCACTTATAGAGGGAATGTAAAAACCGCTACACTTGAACTGAATTACAAAACAGAACAGAGTCACACATTTAGAAAACACACTATGGCTGCCTAACGGGAAAGGTGAGGTGGGGTGATGCCTAAAACAAGGGTTTCAAATTAGCTCAGATACCGTTCCATAAACCCAATATGTAATAGACAAGACCTACTCCTTGCTCAGTGAACTGGACTCAACACCCCCTATTCACCGCCCAAGAATAGATCTGACTAGTAAGAATCTTCAAACCTATGTATTGATATCTCTCCGTAAGTGAGTCAAGTGGGAGTAAAGCGGCATAAACACAGCAGTGAAAAGCAGCTAAACCCCATTAGGAAAATCAATTACTTTTAAAAACCCGTGAAACAAAGACAGTGAAAGAGAGAGAAATTCTTACAAAATTCGTTCAGGGGCTGTGATGCCACCTGGATTGACCATATCTAGACCCACAGCTGATTGAGACATAAGGGTGGACACTCTTGGGGCTGAGAGGTTTGGTGAGGTTGGGTGAGCAAACGCACACCCTTTAAAGTAATACTGCGTGGTACCCGTCCCATGGGTCCCAAATCTCCAGGTTCAAGGGCATCTTCCTACATCGAAAACATGCATGAGAAACCCAGAAGATGGTACACCGTGTGATCGGGAAAGGTTTCTAAAACGCACCTCATTTCTCATCTCCTTGTGCTCGGGTTCGCCATTCCAGCCACTTTAATAGCAATCTCCCTCCTTGGAGAATTAGCACTTTAACCTCCTGTTCCGTACAGGTTTCAATTTGTCCTGAGGATGAACGGGAAGAGGGGGAACCAATGAGCGACTAGCTCTAGGTGGTGGGACAGGCACAGGTCACTCTATTTTCCCATCAGGAAGAAGAATTAACCACCGGCTCAGCCTGCCGCCCGGAACCAGAATAGGTCCTGAAGCAATCCTACGCTTTTGCGGCCAGCTCCCAAAAAAGCGAGTTGAAAAATGGAGCTCAGGGGCCCTGCAAATCACAAACCTGCAGAGTTATAAATGATAACTCTCGCCCACAAAAATATTGAGGGAAGGCAACGAAGAGGATTTGAAAGCAAGGCAGAATTGCAGGAAACAGATTTCAGGAGGTAGATTCGAATCGCCTTTAAAGCACAGGAAAAGCGGCAAAACCTCGACAATGATGCCCTTGGCCAAAAAGGGCGTATGCGTTTTTTCCTGAATATATTCAGGAAAAAACGCATACGCCCTTTTTGGCCAACCAAGCAACCGGGAAAGGCAAATCAGCGCTACAAAGAAGTCTCGCTTCCCATCGGTCAAAAGGGCCATGCTGAATAAAGTGTCAATACCAGAAATGCAAGAGAGGCCATGGAGAAATGGGAGCCTTGCTACGCTGATGGGCGGGATGTAAATTGCCAACAGCCACTCTGGAGAAGTGTACGGTGTGTCCTGAAACATCTAAAAAACTCGGCTTAGAGAGCATAGGGCACTTCCACTCATGGGCGTCTAATTTGGGAAAACTAAAAATCAGCAAGGCACAGGCACTCCAAAGTTTAGGGTTGCTCTGTTGACAAGAACCTCCACTTCATTCCACCTTAAATATCCCAGGAAAGAGAAAAATGGATAAAGAAGTTGTGGTCCTTAGGTACAATGGAATATCACTCAGCCATGAAATCAACGTCATAAGGCTAGTAGCAGCATGATGAGTGGATTCAGGTACGACGGTTCTAAGTGAAATAAGTCACACAGAAAAAGACACTAATCAGAAGATATCACTTATAGAGGGAATGTAAAAACCGCTACACTTGAACTGAATTACAAAACAGAACAGAGTCACACATTTAGAAAACACACTATGGCTGCCTAACGGGAAAGGTGAGGTGGGGTGATGCCTAAAACAAGGGTTTCAAATTAGCTCAGATACCGTTCCATAAACCCAATATGTAATAGACAAGACCTACTCCTTGCTCAGTGAACTGGACCCAACACCCCCTATTCACCGCCCAAGAATAGATCTGACTAGTAAGAATCTTCAAACCTATGTATTGATATCTCTCCGTAAGTGAGTCAAGTGGGAGTAAAGCGGCATAAACACAGCAGTGAAAAGCAGCTAAACCCCATTAGGAAAATCAATTACTTTTAAAAACCCGTGAAACAAAGACAGTGAAAGAGAGAGAAATTCTTACAAAATTCGTTCAGGGGTTGTGATGCCACCTGGATTGACCATATCTAGACCCACAGCTGATTGAGACATAAGGGTGGACACTCTTGGGGCTGAGAGGTTTGGTGAGGTTGGATGAGCAAACGCAGACCCTTTAAAGTAATACTGTGTGGTACCCATCCCATGGGTCCCAAATCTCCAGGTTCAAGGGCATCTTCCTACATCGAAAACATGCATGAGAAACCCAGAAGATGGTACACCGTGTGATCGGGAAAGGTTTCTAAAACGCACCTCATTTCTCATCTCCTTGTGCTCGGATTCGCCATTCCAGCCACTTTAATAGCAATCTCCCTCCTTGGAGAATCAGCACTTAAACCTCCTGTTCCGTACAGGTTTCAATTTGTCCTGAGGATGAACGGGAAGAGGGGGAACCAATGAGCGACTAGCTCTAGGTGGTGGGACAGGCACAGGTCACTCTATTTTCCCATCAGGAAGAAGAATTAACCACCGGCTCAGCCTGCCGCCCGGAACCAGAATAGGTCCTGAAGCAATCCTACGCTTTTGCGGCCAGCTCCCAAAAAAGCGAGTTGAAAAATGGAGCTCAGGGGCCCTGCAAATCACAAACCTGCAGAGTTATAAATGATAACTCTCGCCCACAAAAATATTGAGGGAAGGCAACGAAGAGGATTTGAAAGCAAGGCAGAATTGCAGGAAACAGATTTCAGGAGGTAGATTCGAATCGCCTTTAAAGCACAGGAAAAGCGGCAAAACCTCGACAATGATGCCCTTGGCCAAAAAGGGCGTATGCGTTTTTTCCTGAATATATTCAGGAAAAAACGCATACACCCTTTTTGGCCAACCAAGCAACCTGGAAAGGCAAATCAGCGCTACAAAGAAGTCTCGCTTCCCATCGGTCAAAAGGGCCATGCTGAATAAAGTGTCAATACCAGAAATGCAAGAGAGGCCATGGAGAAATGGGAGCCTTGCTACGCTGATGGGCGGGATGTAAATTGCCAACAGCCACTCTGGAGAAGTGTACGGTGTGTCCTGAAACATCTAAAAAACTCGGCTTAGAGAGCATAGGGCACTTCCACTCATGGGCGTCTAATTTGGGAAAACTAAAAATCAGCAAGGCACAGGCACTCCAAAGTTTAGGGTTGCTCTGTTGACAAGAACCTCCACTTCATTCCACCTTAAATATCCCAGGAAAGAGAAAAATGGATAAAGAAGTTGTGGTCCTTAGGTACAATGGAATATCACTCAGCCATGAAATCAACGTCATAAGGCTAGTAGCAGCATGATGAGTGGATTCAGGTAGGACGGTTCTAAGTGAAATAAGTCACACAGAAAAAGACACTAATCATAAGATATCACTTATAGAGGGAAAGTAAAAACCGCTACACTTGAACTGAATTACAAAACAGAACAGAGTCCCACATTTAGAAAACACACTATGGCTGCCTAACGGGAAAGGCGAGGTGGGGTGATGCATAAAACAAGGGTTTCAAATTAGCTCAGATACCGTTCCATAAACCCAATATGTAATAGACAAGACCTACTGCTTGCTCAGTGAACTGGACTCAACACCCCCTATTCACCGCCCAAGAATAGATCTGACTAGTAAGAATCTTCAAACCTATGTATTGATATCTCTCCGTAAGTGAGTCAAGTGGGAGTAAAGCGGCATAAACACAGCAGTGAAAAGCAGCTAAACCCCATTAGGAAAATCAATTACTTTTAAAAACCCGTGAAACAAAGACAGTGAAAGAGAGAGAAATTCTTACAAAATTCGTTCAGGGGCTGTGATGCCACCTGGATTGACCATATCTAGACCCACAGCTGATTGAGACATAAGGGTGGACACTCTTGGGGCTGAGAGGTTTGGTGAGGTTGGGTGAGCAAACGCAGACCCTTTAAAGTAATACTGCGTGGTACCCGTCTGATGGGTCCCAAATCTCCAGGTTCAAGGGCATCTTCCTACATCGAAAACATGCATGAGAAACCCAGAAGATGGTACACCGTGTGATCGGGAAAGGTTTCTAAAACGCACCTCATTTCTCATCTCCTTGTGCTCGGGTTCGCCATTCCATCCGCTTTACTAGCAATCTCCCTCCTTGGAGAATCAACACGTTTAACCTCCTGTTCCGTACAGGGTGCAATTTGTCCTGAGGATGAACGGGAAGAGGGGGAACCAATGAGCGACTAGCTCTAGGTGTTGGGAAAGGCACAGGTCACTCTATTTTCCCATCAGGAAGAAGAATTAACCACAGGCTCAGCCTGCCGCCCGGAACCAGAATAGGGCCTGAAGCAATCCTACGCTTTTGCGGCCAGCTCCCAAAAAAGCGAGTTGAAAAATGGAGCTCAGGGGCACTGCAAATCACAAACCTGCAGAGTTAGAAATGATAACTCTCGCCCACAAAAATATTGAGGGAAGGCAACGAAGAGGATTTGAAAGCAAGGCAGAATTGCAGGAAACAGATTTCAGGAGGTAGATTCGAATCGCCTTTAAAGCACAGGAAAAGCGGCAAAACCTCGACAATGATGCCCTTGGCCAAAAAGGGCGTATGCGTTTTTTCCTGAATATATTCAGGAAAAAACGCATACGCCCTTTTTGGCCAACCAAGCAACCTGGAAAGGCAAATCAGCGCTACAAAGAAGTCTCGCTTCCCATCGGTCAAAAGGGCCATGCTGAATAAAGTGTCAATACCAGAAATGCAAGAGAGGCCATGGAGAAATGGGAGCCTTGCTACGCTGATGGGCGGGATGTAAATTGCCAACAGCCACTCTGGAGAAGTGTACGGTGTGTCCTGAAACATCTAAAAAACTCGGCTTAGAGAGCATAGGGCACTTCCACTCATGGGCGTCTAATTTGGGAAAACTAAAAATCAGCAAGGCACAGGCACTCCAAAGTTTAGGGTTGCTCTGTTGACAAGAACCTCCACTTCATTCCACCTTAAATATCCCAGGAAAGAGAAAAATGGATAAAGAAGTTGTGGTCCTTAGGTACAATGGAATATCACTCAGCCATGAAATCAACGTCATAAGGCTAGTAGCAGCATGATGAGTGGATTCAGGTACGACGGTTCTAAGTGAAATAAGTCACACAGAAAAAGACACTAATCAGAAGATATCACTTATAGAGGGAATGTAAAACCCGCTACACTTGAACTGAATTACAAAACAGAACAGAGTCACACATTTAGAAAACACACTATGGCTGCCTAACGGGAAAGGTGAGGTGGGGTGATGCCTAAAACAAGGGTTTCAAATGAGCTCAGATACCGTTCCATAAACCCAATATGTAATAGACAAGACCTACTCCTTGCTCAGTGAACTGGACCCAACACCCCCTATTCACCGCCCAAGAATAGATCTGACTAGTAAGAATCTTCAAACCGATGTATTGATATCTCTCCATAAGTGAGTCAAGTGGGAGTAAAGCGGCATAAACACAGCAGTGAAAAGCAGCTAAACCCCATTAGGAAAATCAATTACTTTTAAAAACCCGTGAAACAAAGACAGTGAAAGAGAGAGAAATTCTTACAAAATTCGTTCAGGGGCTGTGATGCCACCTGGATTGACCATATCTAGACCCACAGCTGATTGAGACATAAGGGTGGACACTCTTGGGGCTGAGAGGTTTGGTGAGGTTGGATGAGCAAACGCAGACCCTTTAAAGTAATACTGTGTGGTACCCGTCCCATGGGTCCCAAATCTCCAGGTTCAAGGGCATCTTCCTACATCGAAAACATGCATGAGAAACCCAGAAGATGGTACACCGTGTGATCGGGAAAGGTTTCTAAAACGCACCTCATTTCTCATCTCCTTGTGCTCGGGTTCGCCATTCCAGCCACTTTAATAGCAATCTCCCTCCTTGGAGAATCAGCACTTTAACCTCCTGTTCCGTACAGGTTTCAATTTGTCCTGAGGATGAACGGGAAGAGGGGGAACCAATGAGCGACTAGCTCTAGGTGGTGGGACAGGCACAGGTCACTCTATTTTCCCATCAGGAAGAAGAATTAACCACCGGCTCAGCCTGCCGCCCGGAACCAGAATAGGTCCTGAAGCAATCCTACGCTTTTGCGGCCAGCTCCCAAAAAAGCGAGTTGAAAAATGGAGCTCAGGGGCCCTGCAAATCACAAACCTGCAGAGTTATAAATGATAACTCTCGCCCACAAAAATATTGAGGGAAGGCAACGAAGAGGATTTGAAAGCAAGGCAGAATTGCAGGAAACAGATTTCAGGAGGTAGATTCGAATCGCCTTTAAAGCACAGGAAAAGCGGCAAAACCTCGACAATGATGCCCTTGGCCAAAAAGGGCGTATGCGTTTTTTCCTGAATATATTCAGGAAAAAACGCATACGCCCTTTTTGGCCAACCAAGCAACCTGGAAAGGCAAATCAGCGCTACAAAGAAGTCTCGCTTCCCATCGGTCAAAAGGGCCATGCTGAATAAAGTGTCAATACCAGAAATGCAAGAGAGGCCATGGAGAAATGGGAGCCTTGCTACGCTGATGGGCGGGATGTAAATTGCCAACAGCCACTCTGGAGAAGTGTACGGTGTGTCCTGAAATATCTAAAAAACTCGGCTTAGAGAGCATAGGGCACTTCCACTCATGGGCGTCTAATTTGGGAAAACTAAAAATCAGCAAGGCACAGGCACTCCAAAGTTTAGGGTTGCTCTGTTGACAAGAACCTCCACTTCATTCCACCTTAAATATCCCAGGAAAGAGAAAAATGGATAAAGAAGTTGTGGTCCTTAGGTACAATGGAATATCACTCAGCCATGAAATCAACGTCATAAGGCTAGTAGCAGCATGATGAGTGGATTCAGGTAGGACGGTTCTAAGTGAAATAAGTCACACAGAAAAACACACTAATCATAAGATATCACTTATAGAGGGAAAGTAAAAACCGCTACACTTGAACTGAATTACAAAACAGAACAGAGTCCCACATTTAGAAAACACACTATGGCTGCCTAACGGGAAAGGCGAGGTGGGGTGATGCATAAAACAAGGGTTTCAAATTAGCTCAGATACCGTTCCATAAACCCAATATGTAATAGACAAGACCTACTGCTTGCTCAGTGAACTGGACTCAACACCCCCTATTCACCGCCCAAGAATATATCTGACTAGTAAGAATCTTCAAACCTATGTATTGATATCTCTCCGTAAGTGAGTCAAGTGGGAGTAAAGCGGCATAAACACAGCAGTGAAAAGCAGCTAAACCCCATTAGGAAAATCAATTACTTTTAAAAACCCGTGAAACAAAGACAGTGAAAGAGAGAGAAATTCTTACAAAATTTGTTCAGGGGCTGTGATGCCACCTGGATTGACCATATCTAGACCCACAGCTGATTGAGACATAAGGGTGGACACTCTTGGGGCTGAGAGGTTTGGTGAGGTTGGGTGAGCAAACGCAGACCCTTTAAAGTAATACTGCGTGGTACCCGTCTGATGGGTCCCAAATCTCCAGGTTCAAGGGCATCTTCCTACATCGAAAACATGCATGAGAAACCCAGAAGATGGTACACCGTGTGATCGGGAAAGGTTTCTAAAACGCACCTCATTTCTCATCTCCTTGTGCTCGGGTTCGCCATTCCATCCGCTTTACTAGCAATCTCCCTCCTTGGAGAATCAACACGTTTAACCTCCTGTTCCGTACAGGGTGCAATTTGTCCTGAGGATGAACGGGAAGAGGGGGAACCAATGAGCGACTAGCTCTAGGTGTTGGGAAAGGCACAGGTCACTCTATTTTCCCATCAGGAAGAAGAATTAACCACAGGCTCAGCCTGCCGCCCGGAACCAGATTAGGGCCTGAAGCAATCCTACGCTTTTGCGGCCAGCTCCCAAAAAAGCGAGTTGAAAAATGGAGCTCAGGGGCACTGCAAATCACAAACCTGCAGAGTTAGAAATGATAACTCTCGCCCACAAAAATATTGAGGGAAGGCAACGAAGAGGATTTGAAAGCAAGGCAGAATTGCAGGAAACAGATTTCAGGAGGTAGATTCGAATCGCCTTTAAAGCACAGGAAAAGCGGCAAAACCTCGACAATGATGCCCTTGGCCAAAAAGGGCGTATGCGTTTTTTCCTGAATATATTCAGGAAAAAACGCATACGCCCTTTTTGGCCAACCAAGCAACCTGGAAAAGCAAATCAGCGCTACAAAGAAGTCTCGCTTCCCATCGGTCAAAAGGGCCATGCTGAATAAAGTGTCAATACGAGAAATGCAGGAGAGGCCATGGAGAAATGGGAGCCTTGCTACGCTGATGGGCGGGATGTAAATTGCCAACAGCCACTCTGGAGAAGTGTACGGTGTGTCCTGAAACATCTAAAAAACTCGGCTTAGAGAGCATAGGGCACTTCCACTCATGGGCGTCTAATTTGGGAAAACTAAAAATCAGCAAGGCACAGGCACTCCAAAGTTTAGGGTTGCTCTGTTGACAAGAACCTCCACTTCATTCCACCTTAAATATCCCAGGAAAGAGAAAAATGGATAAAGAAGTTGTGGTCCTTAGGTACAATGGAATATCACTCAGCCATGAAATCAATGTCATAAGGCTAGTAGCAGCATGATGAGTGGATTCAGGTACGACGGTTCTAAGTGAAATAAGTCACACAGAAAAAGACACTAATCAGAAGATATCACTTATAGAGGGAATGTAAAAACCGCTACACTTGAACTGAATTACAAAACAGAACAGAGTCACACATTTAGAAAACACACTATGGCTGCCTAACGGGAAAGGCGAGGTGGGGTGATGCCTAAAACAAGGGTTTCAAATTAGCTCAGATACCGTTCCATAAACCCAATATGTAATAGACAAGACCTACTCCTTGCTCAGTGAACTGGACTCAACACCCCCTATTCACCGCCCAAGAATAGATCTGACTAGTAAGAATCTTCAAACCTATGTATTGATATCTCTCCGTAAGTGAGTCAAGTGGGAGTAAAGCGGCATAAACACAGCAGTGAAAAGCAGCTAAACCCCATTAGGAAAATCAATTACTTTTAAAAACCCGTGAAACAAAGACAGTGAAAGAGAGAGAAATTCTTACAAAATTCGTTCAGGGGCTGTGATGCCACCTGGATTGACCATATCTAGACCCACAGCTGATTGAGACATAAGGGTGGACACTCTTGGGGCTGAGAGGTTTGGTGAGGTTGGGTGAGCAAACGCAGACCCTTTAAAGTAATACTGCGTGGTACCCGTCTGATGGGTCCCAAATCTCCAGGTTCAAGGGCATCTTCCTACATCGAAAACATGCATGAGAAACCCAGAAGATGGTACACCGTGTGATCGGGAAAGGTTTCTAAAACGCACCTCATTTCTCATCTCCTTGTGCTCGGGTTCGCCATTCCATCCGCTTTACTAGCAATCTCCCTCCTTGGAGAATCAACACGTTTAACCTCCTGTTCCGTAAAGGTTTCAATTTGTCCTGAGGATGAACGGGAAGAGGGGGAACCAATGAGCGACTAGCTCTAGGTGTTGGGAAAGGCACAGGTCACTCTATTTTCCCATCAGGAAGAAGAATTAACCACAGGCTCAGCCTGCCGCCCGGAACCAGAATAGGGCCTGAAGCAATCCTACGCTTTTGCGGCCAGCTCCCAAAAAAGCGAGTTGAAAAATGGAGCTCAGGGGCACTGCAAATCACAAACCTGCAGAGTTATAAATGATAACTCTCGCCCACAAAAATATTGAGGGAAGGCAACGAAGAGGATTTGAAAGCAAGGCAGAATTGCAGGAAACAGATTTCAGGAGGTAGATTCGAATCGCCTTTAAAGCACAGGAAAAGCGGCAAAACCTCGACAATGATGCCCTTGTCCAAAAAGGGCGTACGCGTTTTTTCCTGAATATATTCAGGAAAAAACGCATACGCCCTTTTTGGCCAACCAAGCAACCTGGAAAGGCAAATCAGCGCTACAAAGAAGTCTCGCTTCCCATCGGTCAAAAGGGCCATGCTGAATAAAGTGTCAATACCAGAAATGCAGGAGAGGCCATGGAGAAATGGGAGCCTTGCTACGCTGATGGGCGGGATGTAAATTGCCAACAGCCACTCTGGAGAAGTGTACGGTGTGTCCTGAAACATCTAAAAAACTCGGCTTAGAGAGCATAGGGCACTTCCACTCATGGGCGTCTAATTTGGGAAAACTAAAAATCAGCAAGGCACATGCACTCCAAAGTTTAGGGTTGCTCTGTTGACAAGAACCTCCACTTCATTCCACCTTAAATATCCCAGGAAAGAGAAAAATGGATAAAGAAGTTGTGGTCCTTAGGTACAATGGAATATCACTCAGCCATGAAATCAACGTCATAAGGCTAGTAGCAGCATGATGAGTGGATTCAGGTACGACGGTTCTAAGTGAAATAAGTCACACAGAAAAAGACACTAATCAGAAGATATCACTTATAGAGGGAATGTGAAAACCGCTACACTTGAACTGAATTACAAAACAGAACAGAGTCACACATTTAGAAAACACACTATGGCTGCCTAACGGGAAAGGTGAGGTGGGGTGATGCATAAAACAAGGGTTTCAAATTAGCTCAGATACCGTTCCATAAACCCAATATGTAATAGACAAGACCTACTCCTTGCTCAGTGAACTGGACCCAACACCCCCTATTCACCGCCCAAGAATAGATCTGACTAGTAAGAATCTTCAAACCTATGTATTGATATCTCTCTGTAAGTGAGTCAAGTGGGAGTAAAGCGGCATAAACACAGCAGTGAAAAGCAGCTAAACCCCATTAGGAAAATCAATTACTTTTAAAATCCCGTGAAACAAAGACAGTGAAAGAGAGAGAAATTCTTACAAAATTCGTTCAGGGGCTGTGATGCCACCTGGATTGACCATATCTAGACCCACAGCTGATTGAGACATAAGGGTGGACACTCTTGGGGCTGAGAGGTTTGGTGAGGTTGGGTGAGCAAACGCAGACCCTTTAAAGTAATACTGCGTGGTACCCATCCCATGGGTCCCAAATCTCCAGGTTCAAGGGCATCTTCCTACATCGAAAACATGCATGAGAAACCCAGAAGATGGTACACCGTGTGATCGGGAAAGGTTTCTAAAACGCACCTCATTTCTCATCTCCTTGTGCTCGGGTTCGCCATTCCAGCCGCTTTAATAGCAATCTCCCTCCTTGGAGAATCAGCACTTTAACCTCCTGTTCCGTACAGGTTTCAATTTGTCCTGAGGATGAACGGGAAGAGGGGGAACCAATGAGCGACTAGCTCTAGGTGGTGGGACAGGCACAGGTCACTCTATTTTCCCATCAGGAAGAAGAATTAACCACCGGCTCAGCCTGCCGCCCGGAACCAGAATAGGTCCTGAAGCAATCCTACGCTTTTGCGGCCAGCTCCCAAAAAAGCGAGTTGAAAAATGGAGCTCAGGGGCCCTGCAAATCACAAACCTGCAGAGTTATAAATGATAACTCTCGCCCACAAAAATATTGAGGGAAGGCAACGAAGAGGATTTGAAAACAAGGCAGAATTGCAGGAAACAGATTTCAGGAGGTAGATTCGAATCGCCTTTAAAGCACAGGAAAAGCGGCAAAACCTCGACAATGATGCCCTTGGCCAAAAAGGGCGTATGCGTTTTTTCCTGAATATATTCAGGAAAAAACGCATACGCCCTTTTTGGCCAACCAAGCAACCGGGAAAGGCAAATCAGCGCTACAAAGAAGTCTCGCTTCCCATCGGTCAAAAGGGCCATGCTGAAAAAAGTGTCAATACCAGAAATGCAGGAGAGGCCATGGAGAAATGGGAGCCTTGCTACGCTGATGGGCGGGATGTAAATTGCCAACAGCCACTCTGGAGAAGTGTACGGTGTGTCCTGAAATATCTAAAAAACTCGACTTAGAGAGCATAGGGCACTTCCACTCATGGGCGTCTAATTTGGGAAAACTAAAAATCAGCAAGGCACAGGCACTCCAAAGTTTAGGGTTGCTCTGTTGACAAGAACCTCCACTTCATTCCACCTTAAATATCCCAGGAAAGAGAAAAATGGATAAAGAAGTTGTGGTCCTTACGTACAATGGAATATCACTCAGCCATGAAATCAACGTCATAAGGCTAGTAGCAGCATGATGAGTGGATTCAGGTACGACGGTTCTAAGTGAAATAAGTCACACAGAAAAAGACACTAATCATAAGATATCACTTATAGAGGGAAAGTAAAAACCGCTACACTTGAACTGAATTACAAAACAGAACAGAGTCACACATTTAGAAAACACACTATGGCTGCCTAACGGGAAAGGCGAGGTGGGGTGATGCATAAAACAAGGGTTTCAAATTAGCTCATATACCGTTCCATAAACCCAATATGTAATACACAAGACCTACTCCTTGCTCAGTGAACTGGACTCAACACCCCCTATTCACCGCCCAAGAATAGATCTGACTAGTAAGAATCTTCAAACCTATGTATTGATATCTCTCCGTAAGTGAGTCAAGTGGGTGTAAAGCGGCATAAACACAGCAGTGAAAAGCAGCTAAACCCCATTAGGAAAATCAAATACTTTTAAAAACCCGTGAAACAAAGACAGTGAAAGAGAGAGAAATTCTTACAAAATTCGTTCAGGGGCTGTGATGCCACCTGGATTGACCATATCTAGACCCACAGCTGATTGAGACATAAGGGTGGACACTCTTGGGGCTGAGAGGTTTGGTGAGGTTGGGTGAGCAAACACAGACCCTTTAAAGTAATACTGCGTGGTACCCGTCTGATGGGTCCCAAATCTCCAGGTTGAAGGGCATCTTCCTACATCGAAAACATGCATGAGAACCCCAGAAGATGGTACACCGTGTGATCGGGAAAGGTTTCTAAAACGCACCTCATTTCTCATCTCCTTGTGCTCGGGTTCGCCATTCCAGCCGCTTTACTAGCAATCTCCCTCCTTGGAGAATCAGCACGTTTAACCTCCTGTTCCGTACAGGTTGCAATTTGTCCTGAGGATGAACGGGAAGAGGGGGAACCAATGAGCGACTAGCTCTAGGTGTTGGGAAAGGCACAGGTCACTCTATTTTCCCATCAGGAAGAAGAATTAAACACAGGCTCAGCCTGCCGCCCGGAACCAGTATAGGGCCTGAAGCAATCCTACGGTTTTGCGGCCAGCTCCCAAAAAAGCGAGTTGAAAAATGGAGCTCAGGGGCCCTGCAAATCACAAACCTGCAGAGTTATAAATGATAACTCTCGCCCACAAAAATATTCAGAGAAGGCAACGAAGAGGATTTGAAAACAAGGCAGAATTGCAGGAAACAGATTTCAGGAGGTAGATACGAATCGCCTTTAAAGCACAGGAAAAGCGGCAAAACCTCGACAATGATGCCCTTGGCCAAAAAGGGCGTATGCGTTTTTTCCTGAATATATTCAGGAAAAAACGCATACGCCCTTTTTGGCCAACCAAGCAACCTGGAAAGGCAAATCAGCGCTACAAAGAAGTCTCGCTTCCCATCGGTCAAAAGGGCAATGCTGAATAAAGTGTCAATACCAGAAATGCAGGAGAGGCCATGGAGAAATGGGAGCCTTGCTACGCTGATGGGCGGGATGTAAATTGCCAACAGCCACTCTGGAGAAGTGTACGGTGTGTCCTGAAATATCTAAAAAACTCGGCTTAGAGAGCATAGGGCACTTCCACTCATGGGCGTCTAATTTGGGAAAACTAAAAATCAGCAAGGCACAGGCACTCCAAACTTTAGGGTTGCTCTGTTGACAAGAACCTCCACTTCATTCCACCTTAAATATCCCAGGAAAGAGAAAAATGGATAAAGAAGTTGTGGTCCTTAGGTACAATGGAATATCACTCAGCCATGAAATCAACGTCATAAGGCTAGTAGCAGCATGATGAGTGGATTCAGGTACGACAGTTCTAAGTGAAATAAGTCACACAGAAAAAGACACTAATCAGAAGATATCACTTATAGAGGGAATGTAAAAACCGCTACACTTGAACTGAATTACAAAACAGAACAGAGTCACACATTTAGAAAACACACTATGGCTGCCTAACGGGAAAGGTGAGGTGGGGTGATGCCTAAAACAAGGGTTTCAAATTAGCTCAGATACCGTTCCATAAACCCAATATGTAATAGACAAGACCTACTCCTTGCTCAGTGAACTGGACCCAACACCCCCTATTCACCGCCCAAGAATAGATCTGACTAGTAAGAATCTTCAAACCTATGTATTGATATCTCTCCATAAGTGAGTCAAGTGGGAGTAAAGCGGCATAAACACAGCAGTGAAAAGCAGCTAAACCCCATTAGGAAAATCAATTACTTTTAAAAACCCGTGAAACAAAGACAGTGAAAGAGAGAGAAATTCTTACAAAATTCGTTCAGGGGCTGTGATGCCACCTGGATTGACCATATCTAGACCCACAGCTGATTGAGACATAAGGGTGGACACTCTTGGGGCTGAGAGGTTTGGTGAGGTTGGGTGAGCAAACGCAGACCCTTTAAAGTAATACTGCGTGGTACCCATCCCATGGGTCCCAAATCTCCAGGTTCAAGGGCATCTTCCTACATCGAAAACATGCATGAGAAACCCAGAAGATGGTACACCGTGTGATCGGGAAAGGTTTCTAAAACGCACCTCATTTCTCATCTCCTTGTGCTCGGGTTCGCCATTCCAGCCACTTTAATAGCAATCTCCCTCCTTGGAGAATCAGCACTTTAACCTCCTGTTCCGTACAGGTTTCAATTTGTCCTGAGGATGAACGGGAAGAGGGGGAACCAATGAGCGACTAGCTCTAGGTGGTGGGACAGGCACAGGTCACTCTATTTTCCCATCAGGAAGAAGAATTAACCACCGGCTCAGCCTGCCGCCCGGAACCAGAATAGGTCCTGAAGCAATCCTACGCTTTTGCGGCCAGCTCCCAAAAAAGCGAGTTGAGAAATGGAGCTCAGGGGCCCTGCAAATCACAAACCTGCAGAGTTATAAATGATAACTCTCGCCCACAAAAATATTGAGGGAAGGCAACGAAGAGGATTTGAAAACAAGGCAGAATTGCAGGAAACAGATTTCAGGAGGTAGATTCGAATCGCTTTTAAAGCACAGGAAAAGCGGCAAAACCTCGACAATGATGCCCTTGGCCAAAAAGGGCGTATGCGTTTTTTCCTGAATATATTCAGGAAAAAACGCATACGCCCTTTTTGGCCAACCAAGCAACCTGGAAAGGCAAATCAGCGCTACAAAGAAGTCTCGCTTCCCATCGGTCAAAAGGGCCATGCTGAATAAAGTGTCAATACCAGAAATGCAGGAGAGGCCATGGAGAAATGGGAGCCTTGCTACGCTGATGGGCGGGATGTAAATTGCCAACAGCCACTCTGGAGAAGTGTACGGTGTGTCCTGAAATATCTAAAAAACTCGGCTTAGAGAGCATAGGGCACTTCCACTCATGGGCGTCTAATTTGGGAAAACTAAAAATCAGCAAGGCACAGGCACTCCAAAGTTTAGGGTTGCTCTGTTGACAAGAACCTCCACTTCATTCCACCTTAAATATCCCAGGAAAGAGAAAAATGGATAAAGAAGTTGTGGTCCTTAGGTACAATGGAATATCACTCAGCCATGAAATCAACGTCATAAGGCTAGTAGCAGCATGATGAGTGGATTCAGGTACGACGGTTCTAAGTGAAATAAGTCACACAGAAAAAGACACTAATCAGAAGATATCACTTATAGAGGGAATGTAAAAACCGCTACACTTGAACTGAATTACAAAACAGAACAGAGTCACACATTTAGAAAACACACTATGGCTGCCTAACGGGAAAGGTGAGGTGGGGTGATGCCTAAAACAAGGGTTTCAAATTAGCTCAGATACCGTTCCATAAACCCAATATGTAATAGACAAGACCTACTCCTTGCTCAGTGAACTGGACCCAACACCCCCTATTCACCGCCCAAGAATAGATCTGACTAGTAAGAATCTTCAAACCTATGTATTGATATCTCTCCGTAAGTGAGTCAAGTGGGAGTAAAGCGGCATAAACACAGCAGTGAAAAGCAGCTAAACCCCATTAGGAAAATCAATTACTTTTAAAAACCCGTGAAACAAAGACAGTGAAAGAGAGAGAAATTCTTACAAAATTCGTTCAGGGGCTGTGATGCCACCTGGATTGACCATATCTAGACCCACAGCTGATTGAGACATAAGGGTGGACACTCTTGGGGCTGAGAGGTTTGGTGAGGTTGGGTGAGCAAACGCAGACCCTTTAAAGTAATACTGCGTGGTACCCATCCCATGGGTCCCAAATCTCCAGGTTCAAGGGCATCTTCCTACATCGAAAACATGCATGAGAAACCCAGAAGATGGTACACCGTGTGATCGGGAAAGGTTTCTAAAACGCACCTCATTTCTCATCTCCTTGTGCTCGGGTTCGCCATTCCAGCCACTTTAATAGCAATCTCCCTCCTTGGAGAATCAGCACTTTAACCTCCTGTTCCGTACAGGTTTCAATTTGTCCTGAGGATGAACGGGAAGAGGGGGAACCAATGAGCGACTAGCTCTAGGTGGTGGGACAGGCACAGGTCACTCTATTTTCCCATCAGGAAGAAGAATTAACCACCGGCTCAGCCTGCCGCCCGGAACCAGAATAGGTCCTGAAGCAATCCTACGCTTTTGCGGCCAGCTCCCAAAAAAGCGAGTTGAAAAATGGAGCTCAGGGGCCCTGCAAATCACAAACCTGCAGAGTTATAAATGATAACTCTCGCCCACAAAAATATTGAGGGAAGGCAACGAAGAGGATTTGAAAACAAGGCAGAATTGCAGGAAACAGATTTCAGGAGGTAGATTCGAATCGCCTTTAAAGCACAGGAAAAGCGGCAAAACCTCGACAATGATGCCCTTGGCCAAAAAGGGCGTATGCGTTTTTTCCTGAATATATTCAGGAAAAAACGCATACGCCCTTTTTGGCCAACCAAGCAACCTGGAAAGGCAAATCAGCGCTACAAAGAAGTCTCGTTTCAGATCGGTCAAAAGGGCCATGCTGAATAAAGTGTCAATACCAGAAATGCAGGAGAGGCCATGGAGAAATGGGAGCCTTGCTACGCTGATGGGCGGGATGTAAATTGCCAACAGCCACTCTGGAGAAGTGTACGGTGTGTCCTGAAATATCTAAAAAACTCGACTTAGAGAGCATAGGGCACTTCCACTCATGGGCGTCTAATTTGGGAAAACTAAAAATCAGCAAGGCACAGGCACTCCAAAGTTTAGGGTTGCTCTGTTGACAAGAACCTCCACTTCATTCCACCTTAAATATCCCAGGAAAGAGAAAAATGGATAAAGAAGTTGTGGTCCTTAGGTACAATGGAATATCACTCAGCCATGAAATCAACGTCATAAGGCTAGTAGCAGCATGATGAGTGGATTCAGGTACGACGGTTCTAAGTGAAATAAGTCACACAGAAAAAGACACTAATCAGAAGATATCACTTATAGAGGGAATGTAAAAACCGCTACACTTGAATTGAATTACAAAACAGAACAGAGTCACACATTTAGAAAACACACTATGGCTGCCTAACGGGAAAGGTGAGGTGGGGTGATGCCTAAAACAAGGGTTTCAAATTAGCTCAGATACCGTTCCATAAACCCAATATGTAATAGACAAGACCTACTCCTTGCTCAGTGAACTGGACCCAACACCCCCTATTCACCGCCCAAGAATAGATCTGACTAGTAAGAATCTTCAAACCTATGTATTGATATCTCTCCGTAAGTGAGTCAAGTGGGAGTAAAGCGGCATAAACACAGCAGTGAAAAGCAGCTAAACCCCATTAGGAAAATCAATTACTTTTAAAATCCCGTGAAACAAAGACAGTGAAAGAGAGAGAAATTCTTACAAAATTCGTTCAGGGGCTGTGATGCCACCTGGATTGACCATATCTAGACCCACAGCTGATTGAGACATAAGGGTGGACACTCTTGGGGCTGAGAGGTTTGGTGAGGTTGGGTGAGCAAACGCAGACCCTTTAAAGTAATACTGCGTGGTACCCATCCCATGGGTCCCAAATCTCCAGGTTCAAGGGCATCTTCCTACATCGAAAACATGCATGAGAAACCCAGAAGATGGTACACCGTGTGATCGGGAAAGGTTTCTAAAACGCACCTCATTTCTCATCTCCTTGTGCTCGGGTTCGCCATTCCAGCCGCTTTAATAGCAATCTCCCTCCTTGGAGAATCAGCACTTTAACCTCCTGTTCCGTACAGGTTTCAATTTGTCCTGAGGATGAACGGGAAGAGGGGGAACCAATGAGCGACTAGCTCTAGGTGGTGGGACAGGCACAGGTCACTCTATTTTCCCATCAGGAAGAAGAATTAACCACCGGCTCAGCCTGCCGCCCGGAACCAGAATAGGTCCTGAAGCAATCCTACGCTTTTGCGGCCAGCTCCCAAAAAAGCGAGTTGAAAAATGGAGCTCAGGGGCCCTGCAAATCACAAACCTGCAGAGTTATAAATGATAACTCTCGCCCACAAAAATATTGAGGGAAGGCAACGAAGAGGATTTGAAAACAAGGCAGAATTGCAGGAAACAGATTTCAGGAGGTAGATTCGAATCGCCTTTAAAGCACAGGAAAAGCGGCAAAACCTCGACAATGATGCCCTTGGCCAAAAAGGGCGTATGCGTTTTTTCCTGAATATATTCAGGAAAAAACGCATACGCCCTTTTTGGCCAACCAAGCAACCGGGAAAGGCAAATCAGCGCTACAAAGAAGTCTCGCTTCCCATCGGTCAAAAGGGCCATGCTGAATAAAGTGTCAATACCAGAAATGCAGGAGAGGCCATGGAGAAATGGGAGCCTTGCTACGCTGATGGGCGGGATGTAAATTGCCAACAGCCACTCTGGAGAAGTGTACGGTGTGTCCTGAAATATCTAAAAAACTCGGCTTAGAGAGCATAGGGCACTTCCACTCATGGGCGTCTAATTTGGGAAAACTAAATATCAGCAAGGCACAGGCACTCCAAAGTTTAGGGTTGCTCTGTTGACAAGAACCTCCACTTCATTCCACCTTAAATATCCCAGGAAAGAGAAAAATGGATAAAGAAGTTGTGGTCCTTAGGTACAATGGAATATCACTCAGCCATGAAATCAACGTCATAAGGCTAGTAGCAGCATGATGAGTGGATTCAGGTACGACGGTTCTAAGTGAAATAAGTCACACAGAAAAAGACACTAATCAGAAGATATCACTTATAGAGGGAATGTAAAAACCGCTACACTTGAACTGAATTACAAAACAGAACAGAGTCACACATTTAGAAAACACACTATGGCTGCCTAACGGGAAAGGTGAGGTGGGGTGATGCCTAAAACAAGGGTTTCAAATTAGCTCAGATACCGTTCCATAAACCCAATATGTAATAGACAAGACCTACTCCTTGCTCAGTGAACTGGACCCAACACCCCCTATTCACCGCCCAAGAATAGATCTGACTAGTAAGAATCTTCAAACCTATGTATTGATATCTCTCCGTAAGTGAGTCAAGTGGGAGTAAAGCGGCATAAACACAGCAGTGAAAAGCAGCTAAACCCCATTAGGAAAATCAATTACTTTTAAAAACCCGTGAAACAAAGACAGTGAAAGAGAGAGAAATTCTTACAAAATTCGTTCAGGGGCTGTGATGCCACCTGGATTGACCATATCTAGACCCACAGCTGATTGAGACATAAGGGTGGACACTCTTGGGGCTGAGAGGTTTGGTGAGGTTGGGTGAGCAAACGCAGACCCTTTAAAGTAATACTGCGTGGTACCCATCCCATGGGTCCCAAATCTCCAGGTTCAAGGGCATCTTCCTACATCGAAAACATGCATGAGAAACCCAGAAGATGGTACACCGTGTGATCGGGAAAGGTTTCTAAAACGCACCTCATTTCTCATCTCCTTGTGCTCGGGTTCGCCATTCCAGCCACTTTAATAGCAATCTCCCTCCTTGGAGAATCAGCACTTTAACCTCCTGTTCCGTACAGGTTTCAATTTGTCCTGAGGATGAACGGGAAGAGGGGGAACCAATGAGCGACTAGCTCTAGGTGGTGGGACAGGCACAGGTCACTCTATTTTCCCATCAGGAAGAAGAATTAACCACCGGCTCAGCCTGCCGCCCGGAACCAGAATAGGTCCTGAAGCAATCCTACGCTTTTGCGGCCAGCTCCCAAAAAAGCGAGTTGAGAAATGGAGCTCAGGGACCCTGCAAATCACAAACCTGCAGAGTTATAAATGATAACTCTCGCCCACAAAAATATTGAGGGAAGGCAACGAAGAGGATTTGAAAACAAGGCAGAATTGCAGGAAACAGATTTCAGGAGGTAGATTCGAATCGCCTTTAAAGCACAGGAAAAGCGGCAAAACCTCGACAATGATGCCCTTGGCCAAAAAGGGCGTATGCGTTTTTTCCTGAATATATTCAGGAAAAAACGCATACGCCCTTTTTGGCCAACCAAGCAACCTGGAAAGGCAAATCAGCGCTACAAAGAAGTCTCGCTTCCCATCGGTCAAAAGGGCCATGCTGAATAAAGTGTCAATACCAGAAATGCAGGAGAGGCCATGGAGAAATGGGAGCCTTGCTACGCTGATGGGCGGGATGTAAATTGCCAACAGCCACTCTGGAGAAGTGTACGGTGTGTCCTGAAATATCTAAAAAACTCGGCTTAGAGAGCATAGGGCACTTCCACTCATGGGCGTCTAATTTGGGAAAACTAAAAATCAGCAAGGCACAGGCACTCCAAAGTTTAGGGTTGCTCTGTTGACAAGAACCTCCACTTCATTCCACCTTAAATATCCCAGGAAAGAGAAAAATGGATAAAGAAGTTGTGGTCCTTAGGTACAATGGAATATCACTCAGCCATGAAATCAACGTCATAAGGCTAGTAGCAGCATGATGAGTGGATTCAGGTACGACGGTTCTAAGTGAAATAAGTCACACAGAAAAAGACACTAATCAGAAGATATCACTTATAGAGGGAATGTAAAAACCGCTACACTTGAACTGAATTACAAAACAGAACAGAGTCACACATTTAGAAAACACACTATGGCTGCCTAACGGGAAAGGTGAGGTGGGGTGATGCCTAAAACAAGGGTTTCAAATTAGCTCAGATACCGTTCCATAAACCCAATATGTAATAGACAAGACCTACTCCTTGCTCAGTGAACTGGACCCAACACCCCCTATTCACCGCCCAAGAATAGATCTGACTAGTAAGAATCTTCAAACCTATGTATTGATATCTCTCCGTAAGTGAGTCAAGTGGGAGTAAAGCGGCATAAACACAGCAGTGAAAAGCAGCTAAACCCCATTAGGAAAATCAATTACTTTTAAAAACCCGTGAAACAAAGACAGTGAAAGAGAGAGAAATTCTTACAAAATTCGTTCAGGGGCTGTGATGCCACCTGGATTGACCATATCTAGACCCACAGCTGATTGAGACATAAGGGTGGACACTCTTGGGGCTGAGAGGTTTGGTGAGGTTGGGTGAGCAAACGCAGACCCTTTAAAGTAATACTGCGTGGTACCCATCCCATGGGTCCCAAATCTCCAGGTTCAAGGGCATCTTCCTACATCGAAAACATGCATGAGAAACCCAGAAGATGGTACACCGTGTGATCGGGAAAGGTTTCTAAAACGCACCTCATTTCTCATCTCCTTGTGCTCGGGTTCGCCATTCCAGCCACTTTAATAGCAATCTCCCTCCTTGGAGAATCAGCACTTTAACCTCCTGTTCCGTACAGGTTTCAATTTGTCCTGAGGATGAACGGGAAGAGGGGGAACCAAAGAGCGACTAGCTCTAGGTGGTGGGACAGGCACAGGTCACTCTATTTTCCCATCAGGAAGAAGAATTAACCACCGGCTAAGCCTGCCGCCCGGAACCAGAATAGGTCCTGAAGCAATCCTACGCTTTTGCGGCCAGCTCCCAAAAAAGCGAGTTGAAAAATGGAGCTCAGGGGCCCTGCAAATCACAAACCTGCAGAGTTATAAATGATAACTCTCGCCCACAAAAATATTGAGGGAAGGCAACAAAGAGGATTTGAAAGCAAGGCAGAATTGCAGGAAACAGATTTCAGGAGGTAGATTCGAATCGCCTTTAAAGCACAGGAAAAGCGGCAAAACCTCGACAATGATGCCCTTGGCCAAAAAGGGCGTATGCGTTTTTTCCTGAATATATTCAGGAAAAAACGCATACGCCCTTTTTGGCCAACCAAGCAACCTGGAAAGGCAAATCAGCGCTACAAAGAAGTCTCGTTTCAGATCGGTCAAAAGGGCCATGCTGAATAAAGTGTCAATACCAGAAATGCAGGAGAGGCCATGGAGAAATGGGAGCCTTGCTACGCTGATGGGCGGGATGTAAATTGCCAACAGCCACTCTGGAGAAGTGTACGGTGTGTCCTGAAATATCTAAAAAACTCGACTTAGAGAGCATAGGGCACTTCCACTCATGGGCGTCTAATTTGGGAAAACTAAAAATCAGCAAGGCACAGGCACTCCAAAGTTTAGGGTTGCTCTGTTGACAAGAACCTCCACTTCATTCCACCTTAAATATCCCAGGAAAGAGAAAAATGGATAAAGAAGTTGTGGTCCTTAGGTACAATGGAATATCACTCAGCCATGAAATCAACGTCATAAGGCTAGTAGCAGCATGATGAGTGGATTCAGGTACGACGGTTCTAAGTGAAATAAGTCACACAGAAAAAGACACTAATCAGAAGATATCACTTATAGAGGGAATGTAAAAACCGCTACACTTGAATTGAATTACAAAACAGAACAGAGTCACACATTTAGAAAACACACTATGGCTGCCTAACGGGAAAGGTGAGGTGGGGTGATGCCTAAAACAAGGGTTTCAAATTAGCTCAGATACCGTTCCATAAACCCAATATGTAATAGACAAGACCTACTCCTTGCTCAGTGAACTGGACCCAACACCCCCTATTCACCGCCCAAGAATAGATCTGACTAGTAAGAATCTTCAAACCTATGTATTGATATCTCTCCGTAAGTGAGTCAAGTGGGAGTAAAGCGGCATAAACACAGCAGTGAAAAGCAGCTAAACCCCATTAGGAAAATCAATTACTTTTAAAAACCCGTGAAACAAAGACAGTGAAAGAGAGAGAAATTCTTACAAAATTCGTTCAGGGGCTGTGATGCCACCTGGATTGACCATATCTAGACCCACAGCTGATTGAGACATAAGGGTGGACACTCTTGGGGCTGAGAGGTTTGGTGAGGTTGGGTGAGCAAACGCAGACCCTTTAAAGTAATACTGCGTGGTACCCATCCCATGGGTCCCAAATCTCCAGGTTCAAGGGCATCTTCCTACATCGAAAACATGCATGAGAAACCCAGAAGATGGTACACCGTGTGATCGGGAAAGGTTTCTAAAACGCACCTCATTTCTCATCTCCTTGTGCTCGGGTTCGCCATTCCAGCCGCTTTAATAGCAATCTCCCTCCTTGGAGAATCAGCACTTTAACCTCCTGTTCCGTACAGGTTTCAATTTGTCCTGAGGATGAACGGGAAGAGGGGGAACCAATGAGCGACTACCTCTAGGTGGTGGGACAGGCACAGGTCACTCTATTTTCCCATCAGGAAGAAGAATTAACCACCGGCTCAGCCTGCCGCCCGGAACCAGAATAGGGCCTGAAGCAATCCTACGCTTTTGCGGCCAGCTCCCAAAAAAGCGAGTTGAAAAATGGAGCTCAGGGGCCCTGCAAATCACAAACCTGCAGAGTTATAAATGATAACTCTCGCCCACAAAAATATTGAGGGAAGGCAACGAAGAGGATTTGAAAACAAGGCAGAATTGCAGGAAACAGATTTCAGGAGGTAGATTCGAATCGCCTTTAAAGCACAGGAAAAGCGGCAAAACCTCGACAATGATGCCCTTGGCCAAAAAGGGCGTATGCGTTTTTTCCTGAATATATTCAGGAAAAAACGCATACGCCCTTTTTGGCCAACCAAGCAACCTGGAAAGGCAAATCAGCGCTACAAAGAAGTCTCGCTTCCCATCGGTCAAAAGGGCCATGCTGAATAAAGTGTCAATACCAGAAATGCAGGAGAGGCCATGGAGAAATGGGAGCCTTGCTACGCTGATGGGCGGGATGTAAATTGCCAACAGCCACTCTGGAGAAGTGTACGGTGTGTCCTGAAATATCTAAAAAACTCGGCTTAGAGAGCATAGGGCACTTCCACTCATGGGCGTCTAATTTGGGAAAACTAAAAATCAGCAAGGCACAGGCACTCCAAAGTTTAGGGTTGCTCTGTTGACAAGAACCTCCACTTCATTCCACCTTAAATATCCCAGGAAAGAGAAAAATGGATAAAGAAGTTGTGGTCCTTAGGTACAATGGAATATCACTCAGCCATGAAATCAACGTCATAAGGCTAGTAGCAGCATGATGAGTGGATTCAGGTACGACGGTTCTAAGTGAAATAAGTCACACAGAAAAAGACACTAATCAGAAGATATCACTTATAGAGGGAATGTAAAAACCGCTACACTTGAACTGAATTACAAAACAGAACAGAGTCACACATTTAGAAAACACACTATGGCTGCCTAACGGGAAAGGTGAGGTGGGGTGATGCCTAAAACAAGGGTTTCAAATTAGCTCAGATACCGTTCCATAAACCCAATATGTAATAGACAAGACCTACTCCTTGCTCAGTGAACTGGACCCAACACCCCCTATTCACCGCCCAAGAATAGATCTGACTAGTAAGAATCTTCAAACCTATGTATTGATATCTCTCCGTAAGTGAGTCAAGTGGGAGTAAAGCGGCATAAACACAGCAGTGAAAAGCAGCTAAACCCCATTAGGAAAATCAATTACTTTTAAAAACCCGTGAAACAAAGACAGTGAAAGAGAGAGAAATTCTTACAAAATTCGTTCAGGGGCTGTGATGCCACCTGGATTGACCATATCTAGACCCACAGCTGATTGAGACATAAGGGTGGACACTCTTGGGGCTGAGAGGTTTGGTGAGGTTGGGTGAGCAAACGCAGACCCTTTAAAGTAATACTGCGTGGTACCCATCCCATGGGTCCCAAATCTCCAGGTTCAAGGGCATCTTCCTACATCGAAAACATGCATGAGAAACCCAGAAGATGGTACACCGTGTGATCGGGAAAGGTTTCTAAAACGCACCTCATTTCTCATCTCCTTGTGCTCGGGTTCGCCATTCCAGCCACTTTAATAGCAATCTCCCTCCTTGGAGAATCAGCACTTTAACCTCCTGTTCCGTACAGGTTTCAATTTGTCCTGAGGATGAACGGGAAGAGGGGGAACCAATGAGCGACTAGCTCTAGGTGGTGGGACAGGCACAGGTCACTCTATTTTCCCATCAGGAAGAAGAATTAACCACCGGCTCAGCCTGCCGCCCGGAACCAGAATAGGTCCTGAAGCAATCCTACGCTTTTGCGGCCAGCTCCCAAAAAAGCGAGTTGAAAAATGGAGCTCAGGGGCCCTGCAGATCACAAACCTGTAGAGTTATAAATGATAACTCTCGCCCACAAAAATATTGAGGGAAGGCAACGAAGAGGATTTGAAAGCAAGGCAGAATTGCAGGAAACAGATTTCAGGAGGTAGATTCGAATCGCCTTTAAAGCACAGGAAAAGCGGCAAAACCTCGACAATGATGCCCTTGGCCAAAAAGGGCGTATGCGTTTTTTCCTGAATATATTCAGGAAAAAACGCATACGCCCTTTTTGGCCAACCAAGCAACCTGGAAAGGCAAATCAGCGCTACAAAGAAGTCTCGTTTCCCATCGGTCAAAAGGGCCATGCTGAATAAAGTGTCAATACCAGAAATGCAGGAGAGGCCATGGAGAAATGGGAGCCTTGCTACGCTGATGGGCGGGATGTAAATTGCCAACAGCCACTCTGGAGAAGTGTACGGTGTGTCCTGAAATATCTAAAAAACTCGACTTAGAGAGCATAGGGCACTTCCACTCATGGGCGTCTAATTTGGGAAAACTAAAAATCAGCAAGGCACAGGCACTCCAAAGTTTAGGGTTGCTCTGTTGACAAGAACCTCCACTTCATTCCACCTTAAATATCCCAGGAAAGAGAAAAATGGATAAAGAAGTTGTGGTCCTTAGGTACAATGGAATATCACTCAGCCATGAAATCAACGTCATAAGGCTAGTAGCAGCATGATGAGTGGATTCAGGTACGACGGTTCTAAGTGAAATAAGTCACACAGAAAAAGACACTAATCAGAAGATATCACTTATAGAGGGAATGTAAAAACCGCTACACTTGAATTGAATTACAAAACAGAACAGAGTCACACATTTAGAAAACACACTATGGCTGCCTAACGGGAAAGGTGAGGTGGGGTGATGCCTAAAACAAGGGTTTCAAATTAGCTCAGATACCGTTCCATAAACCCAATATGTAATAGACAAGACCTACTCCTTGCTCAGTGAACTGGACCCAACACCCCCTATTCACCGCCCAAGAATAGATCTGACTAGTAAGAATCTTCAAACCTATGTATTGATATCTCTCTGTAAGTGAGTCAAGTGGGAGTAAAGCGGCATAAACACAGCAGTGAAAAGCAGCTAAACCCCATTAGGAAAATCAATTACTTTTAAAATCCCGTGAAACAAAGATAGTGAAAGAGAGAGAAATTCTTACAAAATTCGTTCAGGGGCTGTGATGCCACCTGGATTGACCATATCTAGACCCACAGCTGATTGAGACATAAGGGTGGACACTCTTGGGGCTGAGAGGTTTGGTGAGGTTGGGTGAGCAAACGCAGACCCTTTAAAGTAATACTGCGTGGTACCCATCCCATGGGTCCCAAATCTCCAGGTTCAAGGGCATCTTCCTACATCGAAAACATGCATGAGAAACCCAGAAGATGGTACACCGTGTGATCGGGAAAGGTTTCTAAAACGCACCTCATTTCTCATCTCCTTGTGCTCGGGTTCGCCATTCCAGCCGCTTTAATAGCAATCTCCCTCCTTGGAGAATCAGCACTTTAACCTCCTGTTCCGTACAGGTTTCAATTTGTCCTGAGGATGAACGGGAAGAGGGGGAACCAATGAGCGACTAGCTCTAGGTGGTGGGACAGGCACAGGTCACTCTATTTTCCCATCAGGAAGAAGAATTAACCACCGGCTCAGCCTGCCGCCCGGAACCAGAATAGGTCCTGAAGCAATCCTACGCTTTTGCGGCCAGCTCCCAAAAAAGCGAGTTGAAAAATGGAGCTCAGGGACCCTGCAGATCACAAACCTGCAGAGTTATAAATGATAACTCTCGCCCACAAAAATATTGAGGGAAGGCAACCAAGAGGATTTGAAAACAAGGCAGAATTGCAGGAAACAGATTTCAGGAGGTAGATACGAATCGCCTTTAAAGCACAGGAAAAGCGGCAAAACCTCGACAATGATGCCCTTGGCCAAAAAGGGCGTATGCGTTTTTTCCTGAATATATTCAGGAAAAAACGCATACGCCCTTTTTGGCCAACCAAGCAACCGGGAAAGGCAAATCAGCGCTACAAAGAAGTCTCGCTTCCCATCGGTCAAAAGGGCCATGCTGAATAAAGTGTCAATACCAGAAATGCAGGAGAGGCCATGGAGAAATGGGAGCCTTGCTACGCTGATGGGCGGGATGTAAATTGCCAACAGCCACTCTGGAGAAGTGTACGGTGTGTCCTGAAATATCTAAAAAACTCGACTTAGAGAGCATAGGGCACTTCCACTCATGGGCGTCTAATTTGGGAAAACTAAAAATCAGCAAGGCACAGGCACTCCAAAGTTTAGGGTTGCTCTGTTGACAAGAACCTCCACTTCATTCCACCTTAAATATCCCAGGAAAGAGAAAAATGGATAAAGAAGTTGTGGTCCTTAGGTACAATGGAATATCACTCAGCCATGAAATCAACGTCATAAGGCTAGTAGCAGCATGATGAGTGGATTCAGGTACGACGGTTCTAAGTGAAATAAGTCACACAGAAAAAGACACTAATCAGAAGATATCACTTATAGAGGGAAAGTAAAAACCGCTACACTTGAACTGAATTACAAAACAGAACAGAGTCACACATTTAGAAAACACACTATGGCTGCCTAACGGGAAAGGTGAGGTGGGGTGATGCATAAAACAAGGGTTTCAAATTAGCTCAGATACCGTTCCATAAACCCAATATGTAATAGACAAGACCTACTCCTTGCTCAGTGAACTGGACCCAACACCCCCTATTCACCGCCCAAGAATAGATCTGACTAGTAAGAATCTTCAAACCTATGTATTGATATCTCTCTGTAAGTGAGTCAAGTGGGAGTAAAGCGGCATAAACACAGCAGTGAAAAGCAGCTAAACCCCATTAGGAAAATCAATTACTTTTAAAATCCCGTGAAACAAAGACAGTGAAAGAGAGAGAAATTCTTACAAAATTCGTTCAGGGGCTGTGATGCCACCTGGATTGACCATATCTAGACCCACAGCTGATTGAGACATAAGGGTGGACACTCTTGGGGCTGAGAGGTTTGGTGAGGTTGGGTGAGCAAACGCAGACCCTTTAAAGTAATACTGCGTGGTACCCATCCCATGGGTCCCAAATCTCCAGGTTCAAGGGCATCTTCCTACATCGAAAACATGCATGAGAAACCCAGAAGATGGTACACCGTGTGATCGGGAAAGGTTTCTAAAACGCACCTCATTTCTCATCTCCTTGTGCTCGGGTTCGCCATTCCAGCCGCTTTAATAGCAATCTCCCTCCTTGGAGAATCAGCACTTTAACCTCCTGTTCCGTACAGGTTTCAATTTGTCCTGAGGATGAACGGGAAGAGGGGGAACCAATGAGCGACTAGCTCTAGGTGGTGGGACAGGCACAGGTCACTCTATTTTCCCATCAGGAAGAAGAATTAACCACCGGCTCAGCCTGCCGCCCGGAACCAGAATAGGTCCTGAAGCAATCCTACGCTTTTGCGGCCAGCTCCCAAAAAAGCGAGTTGAAAAATGGAGCTCAGGGGCCCTGCAAATCACAAACCTGCAGAGTTATAAATGATAACTCTCGCCCACAAAAATATTGAGGGAAGGCAACGAAGAGGATTTGAAAACAAGGCAGAATTGCAGGAAACAGATTTCAGGAGGTAGATTCGAATCGCCTTTAAAGCACAGGAAAAGCGGCAAAACCTCGACAATGATGCCCTTGGCCAAAAAGGGCGTATGCGTTTTTTCCTGAATATATTCAGGAAAAAACGCATACGCCCTTTTTGGCCAACCAAGCAACCGGGAAAGGCAAATCAGCGCTACAAAGAAGTCTCGCTTCCCATCGGTCAAAAGGGCCATGCTGAAAAAAGTGTCAATACCAGAAATGCAGGAGAGGCCATGGAGAAATGGGAGCCTTGCTACGCTGATGGGCGGGATGTAAATTGCCAACAGCCACTCTGGAGAAGTGTACGGTGTGTCCTGAAATATCTAAAAAACTCGGCTTAGAGTGCATAGGGCACTTCCACTCATGGGCGTCTAATTTGGGAAAACTAAAAATCAGCAAGGCACAGGCACTCCAAAGTTTAGGGTTGCTCTGTTGACAAGAACCTCCACTTCATTCCACCTTAAATATCCCAGGAAAGAGAAAAATGGATAAAGAAGTTGTGGTCCTTACGTACAATGGAATATCACTCAGCCATGAAATCAACGTCATAAGGCTAGTAGCAGCATGATGAGTGGATTCAGGTACGACGGTTCTAAGTGAAATAAGTCACACAGAAAAAGACACTAATCATAAGATATCACTTATAGAGGGAAAGTAAAAACCGCTACACTTGAACTGAATTACAAAACAGAACAGAGTCACACATTTAGAAAACACACTATGGCTGCCTAACGGGAAAGGCGAGGTGGGGTGATGCATAAAACAAGGGTTTCAAATTAGCTCATATACCGTTCCATAAACCCAATATGTAATACACAAGACCTACTCCTTGCTCAGTGAACTGGACTCAACACCCCCTATTCACCGCCCAAGAATAGATCTGACTAGTAAGAATCTTCAAACCTATGTATTGATATCTCTCCGTAAGTGAGTCAAGTGGGTGTAAAGCGGCATAAACACAGCAGTGAAAAGCAGCTAAACCCCATTAGGAAAATCAAATACTTTTAAAAACCCGTGAAACAAAGACAGTGAAAGAGAGAGAAATTCTTACAAAATTCGTTCAGGGGCTGTGATGCCACCTGGATTGACCATATCTAGACCCACAGCTGATTGAGACATAAGGGTGGACACTCTTGGGGCTGAGAGGTTTGGTGAGGTTGGGTGAGCAAACACAGACCCTTTAAAGTAATACTGCGTGGTACCCGTCTGATGGGTCCCAAATCTCCAGGTTGAAGGGCATCTTCCTACATCGAAAACATGCATGAGAACCCCAGAAGATGGTACACCGTGTGATCGGGAAAGGTTTCTAAAACGCACCTCATTTCTCATCTCCTTGTGCTCGGGTTCGCCATTCCAGCCGCTTTACTAGCAATCTCCCTCCTTGGAGAATCAGCACGTTTAACCTCCTGTTCCGTACAGGTTGCAATTTGTCCTGAGGATGAACGGGAAGAGGGGGAACCAATGAGCGACTAGCTCTAGGTGTTGGGAAAGGCACAGGTCACTCTATTTTCCCATCAGGAAGAAGAATTAAACACAGGCTCAGCCTGCCGCCCGGAACCAGTATAGGGCCTGAAGCAATCCTACGGTTTTGCGGCCAGCTCCCAAAAAAGCGAGTTGAAAAATGGAGCTCAGGGGCCCTGCAAATCACAAACCTGCAGAGTTATAAATGATAACTCTCGCCCACAAAAATATTCAGAGAAGGCAACGAAGAGGATTTGAAAACAAGGCAGAATTGCAGGAAACAGATTTCAGGAGGTAGATACGAATCGCCTTTAAAGCACAGG